>NW_027491431.1:0-1200000 GCF_021521415.1 Bidens hawaiensis
TACTTTTAATAAGACCCCAACTCTAATCAAGACTTCTATAAAAAAACATAGCATACAATATATATTATTGGCGTGTTAGTAGTGATGGTTTTAAAAAGCACATGATTGAAAAACTACCATAAACTCAAATAAAGTCGAGTGGCTACCTAATAAATATAGAACACAAACAAGGATAAAAATTATAAAATAATGTCGAGTTGGTAACGGTCTCAACAATTATTACTAGAGAATAAAACATAACTTTGGTGACATAAAGCATTGATTGGACCCCTTGACAGTAATTGATTGGACTTAGTATTTTTCTTTTTTGGTTTTAGTTTTTGTTTTTTTATTTGGTTCTGTTTTTGAAAAAAAAATTGAGAATTAAATAGTTACTCGCGTCAAATCACCCGTTATGATGTTTGAGACCGACAACGTTTGGGTTTTACCAACCCCCATGTTTTTTTCAACCGTTGTATTTTAGTTCTGGTACCGTAACGATTGTAACAAAAATCGACCGAATTCGCTTTGAGTTATCACAACAACGCTTGGACAGACAACGCTCGGGTTTTACCAACGTCCGGGTTTATCGACTCACTGCCGTTACGTCCGGGACCAACAATGCTCGGGTTTTACCAACGCCTGAGTTTTTCCGATTAAATAAACATCGGTTTAAATATTTTATTTGCTTATAAGTTAATCTTTTTATATGCTAATTTGACGAATTTATTTTTTAGGTTTTATTGCATTGGTCTTACCAACGTTGTTTATACGGTAACAAACGTAATCGATACTGATCGACTTTGTGCCGGCTCACCGCTATAACCCTTGGTTTTTACCTGATAGGATTTTACGGATGTCTGAGTTTCAATGCTCGGGTTTTATCGACCGAACAAACATTGTTTTAAATATGTTAATTTACTTTGTAATTCTTTATACAAGTGCAGTTATTTTTTTTGGGAAGGGGGGGGGGGGGGGTATTTTAAATTTGTTAATCCAAAATTTTTTTTTTTGGGTTTAGTTCTTGAATATTAACAAACGTAGCCAATACTAACTGAATTCGTGTTGACTAGTCGCTGCAACGCCCAGTTCTACCAATCGAATTCTCCGCACAACACGTTTGGGAAAATAAGTATCGTTACCGTTACGACCATTTTAATATGCTATTTTTATATTATAAGTTACGAGTGTCGCTATTGTTTCTTGCATAGGCAGCTTGAATTTTTTTAATTTAGTGTCGATATCTCAATGAACTTAACCCACACCACACCTAAACCTAGATTCATGCACCACCACAACATGATTGGTACATAAACTAATCCCACCTTCCCGGCGCGTTGCGCTGGTAAAACACTAGTATTAAACAAATTAAAAGCAAACAAAAAAAATGTAAAATAATATTGAGTTGGTAACAGTCTCAACAATTATATATTAGTTTTAGAGCTCGTGTTACACACAAGATAATTCAAATTATAAAATAATATATAAGTAAAAAAATAATTACATAGCGTATATGAAAAAAATATATATTACATCTATGCTTGTATCTATACAATGTGTACATAAATTGATTTTATTTATATCACAAAATATTTTTTTTAAATGAACTTAATAAAAAAATGTCCGTAAAAAACGTACCCGAGAATGTTTATTTCTATTGAAAAATTCATTCTCGGTGTCATATATGTATAATTGAAAGAATTTTGGTTATGAACCAATTTTGGAAATAAGACTTCTTATATAATAGTAGTTCTAACCACTCAACCTAAATACAAAAGAGGCGTTACATTTATTGATATATTTATCAATTTACCATCCATCAAAGGAAAGTAGGACATTAAATTGTAGTAGTAGATGTTCTTCAAGAACTATGTTTTTCTGAGCTACACCATGAAAAAGATTTTGATAAGTTCGGGCTTCTCGACTTTGTCATAATAACATCATAAAAAATAACATGTTAACCCATTCAATTTTGTGAATATGTTGTTTCATTTGAGCATAGTTTTGCATGACATGCTTCCCTACAACGTTCTGATCACCATTTAAGGAAAAATTTAATGTTGACATAAATATTTCAAATTTGATAAAAGTTAGAAGCATTGATAGGCATGGGGTTGGCATGTCGGAAGTGCTCGCAATCTTTTCTTAAATTTTAATAGTTGAGGGAAAAATAGTCAATCTGCCAAATCTCGAACCTTTTGATTGTTTCAAAAAATGCCCTTAAAATTAAATTTGAAACCCGAATCATGTTTAAAATTCTAACTTTCATACTTTTGATATTTTAAAGTCAACACTTTGAAGTTTGAACCCATAACAAATTTGACAATAAATCTATTTTGCATTCTCAAACTTTTAAAAGTATTCAAAATTTTCATTTTTGACCCTTAACAAATTTTGACCTAAATGTCAATGTTTTAAAAACCGGCTTTTACTCGTACCGGATTTGGCTACAAATGGTATAACCGGTTGAACTGGGTTATACCGGGAGGTTCAACCGGTTGAATAGTTTACCTTATAATTTTCTATAAATGCAACTCTCACTCCAAAAATAACCTAAAAGTAAATGATTCCATAACAAAAACTAATCACAAAGTTAATCCATATTAAAAATAATAATTTAAAAGCACTCGTTTTAAAAAAACAGTCCTAAAGTTTACACGTTTGATGTTAATTGTTGGGTTAAAAGTAATTTTGATAAAATATAGGCCACAAATAACAAAAATTTCTCGGACTTTAAACCGGTTTGCCGGTAGAAACCGGTATTTTAGAAAAAACCGCCGGTACGATGTTCTAGCAAACTGGGCAAAAATACCGGGCTCAAAATACCGCCCTACTATGCGAAATCCGGTTTAACCGGTTCAACCGGCCGGTTTGAACCGACTTTTAAAACACTGCTAAATGTAGTTAACTTGTACCAAACAATATATTTATCAACTTTTGACCCATAAAATCAAATTTAAGTTACACAAAAAACCCGAAACAATTTTCATTTGAAAAACATGATTTGTTGTTGATTTTTGGAATTCACCAAGTATTTTGAAATATATAGTAAAATTATTTATATTTATAAAAACATATAGATATTATATAAATATAGTGTAAAAAGAAAGTGAATAATTATTGATTTATTATATATATTAGGGTATATTAGTTTTTGAGTGAAAAAATTATGAGAATTAACCAAAACATGACAAGTGTCCACATTTATTTTACTTTATTAGAATAGGTAGATATGTATGTATACAGAACATTTATATGCATATTTGTTTGCACATAGTGCAACTTAATTTGTACCTTTATGTTCAACAGTAATAAGCAAGAAACAAGTGAGATGAATGAATATAGGGAAAATTCCAAAAATACATTTTAGAGAAAGAAGTCTCAAAATAACCCATTTTTTTGTTGATTATTTTCAAGAATTTGTACTTGGGAGACACATTGAGAGAAGATACAAATTATGAGGGAGCAGACCAAAGACTTAAAATATGTAGGGAGCATACCAAATACGGGAAATGTTGATGGAAAAGTCCAAATTATTTCAAAATATTGAGAGAGCATGCCATATATTTTTTTAACTTTTCTTTTCAAAATACCGTATTCCAAAACTGTTTTTTATGTTTCCTACCGGGGCCGTACATATTTTCAAATTCTAGGAATATGGGCTTTTAAAAATTCATCTTGGGAGATGTATTTCGGAGATATTTGTTCTTAGGAGACAAGATTATTGTATTTCATTCCTTGTTCGTCCTGATCTTTTTTCTTTGTTTGAACGGCCAAACAAAGAAATCTTATTAATAAAAGCTTAGCAAGAAGCTCCCTTGCTGAAATCCTACACCAACAAATCCCAACATCAAAAAAGAACTACAGGCAATGAAAATACAAAAGGAACTTAAATCAAAACAAGAAATACTAGATCGTCGCCAATGATCCCAAGTAATCGAGTAATCCTTCTTACGATTTCTGATACATAGGAACCCCAATAGTTTGATCTCATCCACTATCTTCAACAAACTGATCGGCCCGCGATTAAAGATCACATCGTTCCTCATCCTCTAAAGACTCCAAACCGCTATTAGAAGTATCGCATGCAAGGCCTTCTTCTCCTATTATCTATTTTATAAAATATATTTAAATGATATATCGAATAGTTTTAATAACATAAAAGTCAAATTTCTTTCATCGAATATTGGCCGTGAAAGAAAAATAGTTTTGACTAAGTTAGCTACACATCATTGACATAGAATTTATTAGAGACATGACGCATCAGGAGGTGTACATGGTGCTGCTAAAGTTGTATTCAACTCCACGTGTAACCATCTTCTCTTGTTCTTTTCTCATCATCACCACACCAAAATACCTCCTCATCTTCATCAAGAAGTTGTTTGTGTTGACTTTTGAGACTGAAACTAAGATTAGGTCGACCTCATTTATCCCTAATCGTACGATGGTGCTTCCTGTCTTAGGCCTTCGATCACTATGGTTCTGATCCAGGTAATTTTGAATTTCAATTATGTATCCTAATTTAGGGTTTTGGAATTTTCCGGTAATTGAGTTGCTTGTTTTCGTTTTCATTGGATGTTGCTACCATTTCAATTTCAATTATGGATTGAGTTGTCATGTAATTCAAGAAGGCTGCAATTCTCTGATTCGTTTTTTACCTATTGATTTTATTGAACTTCTGTTTGATTATACCTGCCTATTTCCAGAAGTTAAAGTAGTGTTCTATTTTGGTAAGATTTAATACCAGATAGGACAAGTTCCTTATTTTTGTGTCTGTTAGCACCTTAGGATTCTGTGTTTGTTGACCAATATTAGTGGTCATAGCATTTGCCTGAATGCTATTTCTTCAACTACAAGATGTCACAAAATATATCATCGTGTAGGAGACACCATGCTTCCAGCAATGATAAAAGAACAACAGCTCAAACAAATAAACAATGCAAGCATACGTGTATCAGAAATCATTGAATGACAGAAACGAAACCTAACAAATATCCACATATTACATTGGACATGTTGTGAGCAATAAGATACATATCACATATATCAGGTTATAAAACACAAAATAAAGAAATATAGTTCTATCAAATGCATGTCACTAACCCATATCAATTACAGCAGTGACAAGACAGTTCTCATTACCCTATGGCCAGATCAGATCAACTTGGTCGACGACGCAACTGTTAGTGGAGATGAATTGACCATCACATCAACGAGAGTAAAAGAATATGATTTTGTAAGTACTGAACTCACCTACAGATCACTCTTTAACATTTTTTGAACCCTATACTTTATAATTTTATTTAACTATTTTTGTTGTTATTATTATAGTTTTACTAACAAATAAAAAACAAACACCTCAACAGATGTAAAACAGCTCGAATCAATCTATTTGACAGCAATAACCGTCAAGCCAACCTCAACAAACATCAAGAGATACACAGACAGGTATGACCCTAAATAAGAATGATTATATGCATGTGACTTCTATTAAAACTGATCTTAAACATTTAACTAACATTGATCTTATTGCTTTATTAGACAACTTCATATATGATACAACATTGAAATAAAGTCAGTGGTTTAGAAAAAGTTTCTGTGGACAGTACTATTAAAACCTCAAAACCCGACCACATCATGTATACAACTATACTGATATATTTAGGTCTATAATGGGTCTGAGCGTTCGGTCCTAGGCCAGATCAAAGGATTAACAAAAAAAAATAAACTTATATATATATTGAAACTGGCCCAAACCCAATTCTTTACAGATCCTCACTTGAATCGGGCAATCTAGGAGGCTTCCATGACCAGAATCGACCCATGACAAATGCACGGGTCTAAAAGTGGCAGCTTGCATATTGCTTTACTTTTTGAAGGTTCAGACAGAAACTCTCTGTGTGGGAATATGTCTATATATTTTAAAGCATTAGATGTCCAAATAACTCTTAAACTTTAACATAAAAATAAGTAAATAACTCCTAAGAAGTGTAGGCCTGTTTGGGTAGCAAAAATACGATTTCGCACCTTCAAATGCATTATGCGTGTTCATCAACTATGAGCTGTCCAGAACCTTTTTGGAAACAAAAGCCCATATCTGCTCAAAACACGTTAAACGTGTTCTTAAACGTAGGCATATGTAAATATTGGGTCGACCATATTATTTGACAAAAGTAACCTGCATAGTGCATACCAAATAATGCAGATAAAATGGTATTGACTAACACGTGAGTCACAACAACACAGGTACTGCCTAAATGCAATGTTCACCGGTGAGGTGGTGACACATGCAACACAGATGTCATCTATGATGAAACAATGACAGACGTGCTGAAAACTGAGATTCGTGACACGGTTCTGGATAATGAATACATCAGCCAGAAGATTCTACCACCCCTAATCTTGGCAATGATAGATGTCCCAAAGCTACTAAACCTCACAGTCAAACCTGACAGATATGTGACCATCAACAAATGCAGCTAGATTAGGTCTACTTACATGTAAATCAAATTACCTTTTGAGTCTTTTGCTTGGTTTTCTCATAAGGCCCCGCAACGCGGGGGTCTACCAACTAGTTACCAATAAATTTGAATTGCAGACAAAATAAAACTATGAACTCGTTGATTTTTCTAGCGAGCCAAATAAACTTGAACACGGTGAATAGATCAATGGAAAAGATAGTACTTGAGGTTTCGTGTTCTTGACGATAAAAGAAATCATATCAATGATAGAAAATATATTAATTTTGAGGAGTAACATGAATTGTTTAACATGCATATTAATTTACAATTTCTCGCATACGAGGCCGTCTATGAGAAAACAAAAAACTTCAAGGTCTAGGACATGAAAAACACTAAGACCTTAAAATAAAAGCTCAAAAACTCTTATATAATTGGCTTATTGGATTATAATAATCCTAACTTTCATCTATTGGCTGGCGGTACGCCGAACTTCAAAAATCATTTATGGCAATCTCAACTTTCGACTTATTTTCCTACAACAATCCCAAGCTAACGTAAGGCTAACACTGTTAGTTTTTTGCTAGCTGGACCGCCTATGCAACTTGTTAAACATAAACAAATACACACACCTCTTTTATATACCCGCACCACCCCCTCCACCCCACCTTCATTGCCACCCACACCCACCACGGATCAGCAGCCACCCCCATTCTATTATCTTCACAAATACCACTTGAATCACTCCCCTGTGGTTCCCCTCGCATTTCACGTGTTCAACTCAAAGCCGGTCTCGCCATTCATTTCCTAATAACCTAATTTTGAAGATCCTTAATTGGTTTGGGAGTTCATTTGCTCAATTACATCATCGTTTGCCCAATCATTTTGGCCCAAAGCGTTCCCAATCGGCTCAATTGCTTCATTCTATAACAAATTTTTAGGTTAGCACAGATGTTGCGGGTTTCATGGGATTAATTGCATCTGCTGCTCTTGATTATGGGAGCTCTAATTTAGCTATTTCTTGGGCTTTTTGGGCAATGGTTAGTGGTGGGTCTTGAGTGGTTATTATGAAATCTAATTAAAAAATTAAGTAGAGAAAGAATAAAGATGTACAGTGATTACCTAATTTAAACGTCAGTTACATCTTTGTAAAAAGTTGACTCGGTGCGTAAAAAATTATATAAATTTTCCACGTATATGTAACCTACGTATAAATTCAAAAAAAAAATGTTTCGTTGAGTTATTTCGAGTTTTTAAAACTTAAAGTGGGTTTTAAAAGAAATAAATCATATATATATATAAGGTTAGGTTATAATAAAAACCCACTTGAGTTGTGAAAACTCTAGAAACTCATTCTCAACCACATGTTTTTAATTAAAGATTAAATCTTGTGGTCCACAATTAAAGTTAATAAAAAATTTAAAAGATTATTTACATTTTCTTTCTCCTGAAAACATATAGAAAAATTACTAAAAAATGTAAAAAAATAGCAAAATATATTTTTTATGTTTTCGATGTTTTGTATTAAATGTAACAAAATATATTACATGTAACAAAAAAAACGATGTTACATAGGGTTTTCACTGGTTTTCTCAACTCAAGAGGGTTTTCAAACTATATATATATATATATATATATATCAACTATTATAATAAACAAAAACCTATTTGTGCCACTTGGCACCTAATTAGACTATATTTATGCCACTTGGCAAGTTTTACCAATTTTTTTTATTTAAATAAAAAGATAATCAAAATAGTAAATGGTTTCCTAACCAACCTTTTCTTTAAATATGTCTCTCCTATTATGAATTAATTTTTTAGTAATTAATAGCAATAACTAATAATAATGGTGTATCATTGTAAGGTAATGCTATTGCAACTTTTGAGACTCAAAAAATAGAAGTATCTCCACCGGACATGACTCACATGAGTGCATATTATTCTTCCATGGATCATCATTATTATTTAAAAAAACAAGATTAAAGGACTTAGCTTAAAGAATCAGTGCTCGATTTTTATCATTTCAATATTACAGTAATCTTTATAATGAATCATATTATATATACAAGTGTCCAGTTAAAAACTAATTTGAAATAGAAAATTGTGAGAATCACATAGCACTTATACATCATGCATTAAAAATATAATCACATGTAGTGAAAGAGAGTATATATGCCTATATTTGTACCACTTTGCAAGTTTTTATTTTCAATCATTAAAACTTTTTTTCTTTAAAAAAAATAATCAAAATTGGTAATGGGTATCTCGTAACCAACCCTTTGTTATTAAAAAAAATTATATTAATTTCCATATAATTTATAACACACATGCTGACGTTTCGTGCCTCTCTAAATCATATCTGACATAATTGTTTTTCTCCCTAAATGATATCATACACAAAAAATTACAGTTTGAAATCTTATATAGAGAATAAGAAATCAATCACATAATCTCAAGCTATTCCATCTATCAAATCTCAGGTATGTAGATTTATCTGTAAATACTTTCATGATTTCTCTAAAACTCAATAATAAACCTCTAAGGTTTACAATTTGTTTACCTGTTTGATTTTGGTTGAATTTATGATAATCTAGGTCAACGTCTTAAATATTTTACAATACTATAGAATTTGTTAAATAGTATTTTTTAATTTCTATCAATATATATGTGTTTTTATTGATGATTATGTTGCATCTTCTCATATCAATAGATCTTTGAACCCATAGGGTTTTCATATAATTTTCAAATTGGGGAAAAAGTTAATGAGACTTTACAACATTAATAAATTTAATGTAAATGTTACCCTTATGACTTATTTTGAGAACCGATAATAATGCATTTGTAGAACATATCTACTTTGTTGATATAACTGATAAACTGTGCAATAATTTGTTTTTTTTTTGTATCATAAATGAAACAGTGCTACAGATCTATGTATTACTTCTTATTTGTGTAACTAACTTATCTATAAAGTTAACGTACATTATTTCTTGTAAAGATTATATAAGTAAAATAAGTAGATATATTCATTTATGAATAATCATATATATTTCATAGTTTAGCATGAGTAAGTTTCTTTTGGTTAAATATTATATTGGGTTGTCCATTTATCATAATCGTCTGATCATCTTTTTGGTAGTTTCTCATATTTTGTTGTAAATCAAACATATATAATTTAATGTTACTAGCATAAGCAAATACATCTCTACAAACTTTTTTAACAGGACCAAGTTTCTTTAGGGTTGTGATGCATTAAGAAAAACTTTATATGGAAAACATGTTAGTACATTTTTTATACTATTTATTAATTAAAATACTTGATTAATGATATTCTTTTCTTATATAATTCAGGTGTTACTAGCTAGGCATGCACAATCATATATAAATATTTTTTTTAGATTTTTGATAATTTTATCATGATTCTTTTTTTCTTTTATAATTTGTAATTTATTCGATTTTATAAATCTTTATATTCAATTATTAAAATCAAAATATTATCTATCCAACCCGTGTATCACACGGGATACTAACCTAGTATATATATATATATATAAAAGTTCACTTATAAATTATATAGGTAAATATTATAAACCAAATAATTATTGAATTTAACATTTAAATTAAATAGTCATTATTTTTACTATAATTCATTTTTGTTAGAGGCGAACACGCACTTTTACTCTAAACCTGTTCTACTCCTAAAAAGGTTTTTTTTTTTTTTTTTAAATTTACATTTTTAGACGAATAACATATAAATATTCTTCTATATATATTTTATTAAAATATAAAGGTTATTTATATCTATATTATATATAAAACATTTTAGATGGACATAATAGTAATTTTATACTTTGAAGACACTGCTAATCTTAAATGCTGAGACGCCGTAAAAATCAAATCAGGTCGCCGTCGACGAAGGCTGTAAATGCATCCTCCGGCGACGTTACAATTGATCTCATCAATTCCTTTAAATCGGTGTCAGTTACAATTTGTTTTGATTCTCAGCTTCTATCCTATCAAAATACATGGACACTAAATCCCAATTATTCATCCACCGAAATCCCACTTGTTCCATTCCATTGAATCTGGGTACGATCTCATTCAAATATCATTATTTTGATTCTACTTATCGCTCCTCGATTTACCCTACAAACTGTGTGAAGCGACGTGGTGTGGCCCATCCTACTCGATCGAACTGATCAGGTAACCTCTCGATATTTCAATTTACTTGCTACTGAATTGATAGTTGGTCATCACAATTATCTACATTACACAAATGGGGTAATGATTTGGTTGTTGGTTTGATCTATTTGACTTATCTTCTTCTTGATATAAACAGAAATCTCGTTGATGTTGCTTTGATTTTCTTGATAGCTTTTGCTATTTTGAGGCTGCATCCATTTAATATTAGAGTTTATTTTCCAAAATGGTATCTTAAGGGTTTAAGAACAAGCCGTGCCACATCTGGGGCATTTTTAGGCAAGTTAGATTTTTTACTTTTAGAAAATAACTATGTGAATTGGATTGTCAGTTGTATCCATGATTGCTTAATTGGATGCCGGATGAGTTATAGATGCAAAAACCGGAGCTTAGTAATCATGTTGTATTGGATTCTGCGGTTTATTTGAGGATTTACTTGCTTGGGTAGGCTACTTTGATCATTTTTATTTATTTGTTTATTTATTTATTTTAAAGTTTTCTTGGTATTGTGATATATTTTATGAATTTTTTCAGATTTAGAGGCTTGATGGGGTATACATTTTGCATCCTCATCCTTCATGACGAAAACTTGTTTTTGTTGATTAATAACATTTACATTTCTTTGCGGTGATGTTTTCAAAGTTTTGTCTTTTAACGGACCGTCTTGTTTGCAATGCTTTATAGGAATTATACTAATAGGTTATCATAGATTGTGATTCAAAACTGACCGTTGGATAATAATTAAAGATTGATTCTCAGCCCTCCGATAAGCGTATAATAAAATTAAAATCTGACTGTCCGATAAGAACCAAGATTGATGTCGGCCCTCCGATAAGTCTAGCAGTTACTTTGTTCTCCTCTCAGATAAGCCACATGTGCATCCGCTATACCTCCGGTGGTTACTTCCCCCCTAAATAAAATATCTTTCTTCACCCTTCCCCATAGTGACCATAGAACGATCAGGTTCACCACCACCGCTTGACGCCATTCAATTGCATTCCACCATGGTCGCCTATCTTGGTTCACACCCGAACCCTATATCGATCCCGTGAAATCCCCAATTTGATTTCCTCAAAGGCAAACAGGTGATTAATTTCTCTCTTCCTATATCGTTTACTCTGATGTGTGTTATTTTGATATAATCTTCAATTTTAATGCCTTTTTATTTTACTAAACATGATTTTTATCTGAATTTTTTAATATTCGATTACTTGCAGGAGACTTTTGGTTTGATTCTCTTGGTCCGGGTAAGCATTATCATTTATCAATCACCAATCACGGTTGAAAAAACCTAGAATCTATATTAGCCATGGGCTGAAAAATTACTCAGGACAAAAGTGTCATTTTTAACTTTATAATTAATTGGGTTACTTTTAATTCATGTATCTATTGGAAATAGTTAGTTAAAATGTTAAATAACGTTATGATATCATTAAATAACGTTTTGTAATTGTGTGGTACTTGATGGTGTTGTATAATTGTGTGATGAGACAGCTTTATTTTGTTAGATGAAAAGAAAAGATTATTGTGGCTTTCCTGTTAAAGCCACTGGAATTGGAATTTCTGCCCAAGCCCCATCCGCAAAAGCTGTTCCTGTTACGGAAACATTGAAGGCGTGTATGAATGTTGTTATTTCTGTTTTTCTTTGTAATTCAGGTTCTGTTACAGAGGGTTCTTTTAGTATCTCTAAACTCACATAATTCTCATGAATGAATATTTCAGGCAGCTGCTGATGACCTTGATCTCTTTGATGATGAGACAGAGGAGGAAAAGAAGGCAGCTGAAGAACATGATCAAGCTAAAGCATCAGCAAAGAAGAAAGAAAGTGAGTTTGTTTGGTATTACTCAAATTTAATGATATGAAACTGCTTCATGGTAATTAACAGCCATGTGACATTTGTTTACAGCGGTTCTTATGTTAGTATAACCATGTGATGATGAGACAGATACGAAGAAGCTGGACGAGGCTGTCCGCAGTATTGAAATGCTAGGCCTTTCGTGGGGTGCATGTACATTAAACTGCCAGGCCTTTTGCGGGATGCAATGTACGGTTGAATCTTCTAATATCATATTCTTTAATAATTTTTTCGTCAAATTAATATTTCTGACCCAAATATGTGGAGAAAATGTACAGATTTATTCGTGACAACTTGAAAAATAAGAGTTGGGTTCATTCCTCAAGTTATGTATTCAAGTAGTTGAACTATTATTATCTTCCTAACTAGAGGTAGAAAATGGGTGGGTCCGTAGGTTGGGTAATAGGTGGTTGACTATCACACGTTTTTGTCTTTTTTTTTTAAACATTTTATGAATAGTTAGTGTTGAGAATGATTACAAGTGACTATACTTCTACAATAATAACTTAATTTATTGAATAAAGGTGATACATGTATTGGGTGACTTTTGAGTTTTGACGTTCAACTTATTGGACCTGTTTAGAGTAGCTAGTAGGTTGAATTTATGGGTGTGCAAGTGCCGGTTTTGGAAGCCACAAAAGTCTTGAACAGGTCAAATGGTAAGCTTAAGCTGGAATCTCTATATGACTTACATCAATTTTTTATGCATTTAATTTACTATGTTTAATTACAGTTACATGTGGAAAGAATGGAAGGAGAGGAATAATGATGTGTCAGCAGATATTCCAGCATAGTTTAAGGATTTGCGGTTCATTCGTCACTAGGTATTTAATTTACATAATAAAAAAACCTTAGGAGTTTGTTTTTTTTACCTTGTACTTTTGGTTTTATTCAGGCTGGGGTCGATCACCATCTTCGCCCTCCCTCAAAACCGGCAATGTTTCTGTTAGATATCTGTGGGCTATTTATAGCCCTTGGCTTTATAGAATAATACATCAGGTTTCTATCTTTACTTCCTGCAACACTTTGCTTTTCATATTAATATAAAGAATTCGATTAAGGTGTGTGTTTTGAAACCGGAACTGAACCAACAGGTAGTGTTTGCATAATTATAAGATATTGGCATTTGTGTGCTTATTGAATTTTAGAAATTGCATTAAAGTAGGGTAGAAAATCTGGTGATAATTTGTATTTATATGTTTTAGTAAGAGGCTGAGAGCAGATGTTAAAGATAGATTCTCAGGCACAGTGGAGTCATTTGCTAGACTAACTGGATTGCATGGTGATTATTCTAAGACACAAAATCTCAGAACACACAACACAATCTAAAAAAGTTGTGAGTTACTTTAGTTAAATAAGAAAAGAATTTCATTTATGCATAAAATTACATATTTATTTGTGCATTCAGCATGGTGACTCAGATAGAGCCTGCATCACACGAACAAGTAGTACTTCAAAACGAGCAGTAATATCAAGCAGCAGACCAAGCTCGTCTGGTGAGCCGAGTGAGAGTCGGTCAAACTGTCTCGGTTCAGGCAGTAGTCGCATATCAACCGCTCAAAGGTTCTCCACTCGACACCCAGGTTCGAGGCCAGGTTGTCATCTTTCACACGGGCGACACCCTCATCAAGAGGTGGTCGTGATGATGCTTAGGAAGCTTTGAACCGTAACTATTGGCAAGAGGAAGTATAAAACCGGTTTTTGTTGTGGGACCCATCTGAAACCATTCTCTCATTTACAATAAAATTAATCTTTGATCTTGTGGCCTTGAAGGATGAGCGTATGATTTCGGTGCTTATTTTCTTGTGTTTATGTCTGATCAACCGTACAAACCGTACAATTATGTCAGTTCGCTTGTATTTTATGGATTATTTGAAAATACGAGCATACTTTTTTTATAAGGTAAATTTAATTACATTGATTTGTGGTAACCAACCCGAGACCAAAGTTCCATAACACCGGAACGAAAACCTGTGCTAACTTCAATTTGTGTCGGTGTGTTGGGATAAGTGGCTAACCATTTAAAAAAATATTTCAAATCATCTTTCTCACCTTAAGAAAGAACTCTTTCAAACTAACCTAAAAGAAGTTTTTTAAAAAGGTTTGTCAATAAGATTTCTTTCAAGCGACTTTAATTGACCAGAATGAATTCGTTTTAGTGGAATTAACCCATCATATACTTAATTTGGTTATCTCATCCAGACCTCGCTTCTGCCCATTCACATTACTGAATTAATGTATTCGTTACATTCCCGTATTGATGTTCCCGTCCTCCGAACGGGTAAAGTACTAGTTGGAATTGAGAATTATAATTAGCAAGTGTGAAATGAGTTGAAATTTGATGGAATTAGAATATGTCAAATAAGAATTAGGCTCATTCTTCCTTAGCTATTTGAATATGACTAAAGGCATGCTTAAGCTGATTGCATGCTAAATTAAAGCTAATCTTGTTATTTTATCATATTACTAGATTTTATCTCCGTATTACGGGGGTTGTTTTACATTATTCGTTTTCAATATTTATATATGTATATTTGGATTTTAATTTTATTTATTGTAAGAAAGTTAATAATTAATATACTTGAGGTTTGATGATGAAATGGTTTCACAAATAAATGATATGTTATAATACGGTTTAAAAGCTATCTGAGTTTAGTGATACTCATTATCCATTTATTTTCTTTATTATAAAATTGTTTCTTAATTATAAATAATATATTTTTTTAAATAAAATAGGATATTAATTTTTAGTATATCCCTATTTTATAGGATTTTCATATCAAATATTTGATGAGATTAATTTTTAATATAATGAGATGTTATAACCTGTTTAAGAGCTATATGGGTTTGGTGAGACCTTTACCCGTGAATTCGAACAAATGCGTGAGAAGTCTTCATTTACAAATAAAGCAATCTGATGGCTTTAGAGAATGGTTATTTTACATTTTTTGTTTTTTAATATTTACTTTTTGGATTTTAATTTTCTTTATTATAAGAAAGTTAATAATATACTTAGGGTTTGATGATGAAAGAGTTTCATAAAAAAATGATATGTTATAAACTGTTTAAAAGCTATCTGGATTTGATGACCCATGACCCGCTTATGTTTTTTACTATAAAATTGTTTATTAATTATAAACAATATCTTTTTTTTTAAATTGGATATTAAATTTTAATATATCCCTATTTTATATGATTTTCTTATCAAATAATTGGTAAGAATAATTTTTAATTTAATGAGATGTTATAACCCGTTTAAGAGCTATCTGGTTTTGGTAAGACACATACCCATGAATTTGGGTTAAATCAATGAGAGGCTTCCATTTAAAAATCTAGCAATCTGGTGGCTTCCATAAAAGGGGGATCGACCATATCGCGACACGTAGGATTTTAGGGTTTTCTTTTATATATATTATAGATTTAATATTCTATTTTTAATATATGCAGGTTAAAAAATATTTATACCCGCACTCTTCCATACGTGGGCCATTTTGGTGCCTGCTAACCAGTCAACAACTGGCTCGTGCGCCCAGTCGTAACTTATAGACATATTAAAGGAAATTGTTATTCACATCAATCACAATCATTCACATTATTCCCTTTTAATATTTTTCTCAAATTGGATTTGTACCATCTTGTGAAAATTTATGAGACATGTACTAGCCTCATACTTGTTTTTGAGTAGAAAAACCCATACGGCTCGACTAAAATCATCAACAATTGTCAAAAAATAACTAGCACGTGTAAGAGAGGGCGTACGATATTTACCCCATATGTCACAATGTATTAAATCAAAACATGCATAAGTTTTAGTAGCATTAATTGGAAATGGTAATCTTGCAAACTTAGCTTTAACACAAGAGTCACAAAAGTTCTTTGAATCTAAACGAACATTTTTAAGGAAATCAACATGTGGAAGTTTGGAGTTTGAAGGGTGACCCAATCTTTTGTGCCATGTACTCAGAGTAGTCGTCATAGCTTGCCTCTTGTACATACCCATCCCCATCTTACATAGACCATCATCGCAATCACCCACTCCAATCAACGCCCTTGAACGTAAGTCCTGCATAACACAAAAATAAGGAAAAAATGTTATGGCGCATTTCAAATCTTGCAATAGCCTGCTAACGGATAACAAGTTGCATTTAAACTTGGGAACAAAGAGAGCGCCTTTGACCAACATTCCATTTGGTAGGGTATAATCCCCCCTTCCTTCTACGGCTATGGCTTCGCCATTCGGTATAGTAACAGGCGGTTCACGGTTCTTCTTCGTCTTGTTTTTAAGCATGTAATCATCATAGATTATATGCTCGGTGGCACCTGAGTCAATTACCCATTTATCTTCCCTACCGAAGTTACCCGCCATATTTACCACGGGTGCGTTTTCCTTTTTGGTTACGCCATCATTGTTTCGAAAAAGATGCACAAATTGTTGATATTGTGCGTTGGTCATTCCCAGTATCGGACATGCGTCATCTTCAACATGTTTACCAGAGTCTTGCCTTCCTTCTCTTTACCATAAAGGGTAAGATGTGATAATGGGGGGGAATTCACTTCAAATCACATGCTCGATTTCTATAATAAAGAGGGAATTGTTCTTGAAACAACGTGTCCACACACACCACAACAAAATGGTGAAGTGGAGCGGAAACACCGACACTTGTTCGAAACAGCACGAGCTTTGAGATTTGAAGCAAATTTGCCCACAAAATTTTGGGGTGAGTGTGTCCTAACGGCGACACACGTCATAAACCGAATGCCATCCGAAGTTATTGACAACAAAACCCCTTATGAGGTATTGTACAATCTTAAACCCGATTATGAATACATGAGGATTTTTGGTTGCCTTGCCTATTTGTGACATTCGTCAATTTTTCGATTCGTATTTGTATTTGTAAACCCGACCCGATGGGTCGTTTCGATGTATTATTGATTATTAATAAAGTATTCCCGACATTTATGTTCAAACGTTCGTTCATTTATTACTCGAGGCTTATCGATAACCCGCTCTAACGAGTAAACAATCCAAAACAAAATGTTATATAATTCGGTTATAGAGTTTAAAGCCAAAGTTGTAAACTTCGAAAACTTATATTAACTTAAAAGAGATTTAGTTTCCATTTAAAAGGTTTATTAAACTTCAGGGTTCAAAATGTAACATTCTATTTAAATTATAAAATAATATAAATTAAACCCAACCCCGCCCATCCCTATCCCGTTTTTCCGGGGGGTCTCCGGCCGCCGGAATCCGGCGTCGGAGGTGGCCACCACTACCCTTAAACTCATTTTTTTTCATCATTCTAAGTGTATAAAATTCAATTGTCGTCGATATTATGGCATAATCAATATATTAATTACGATATAACGACCTTTAAACAGCTAATCAATCCCGTGATACTCACCGGAATTTACAGATGTCAATTTGCCTGGTTAACGCGTATACGCTCCAAATTATTAGTATAAATAGGGGACTAAGCTCCATTGCAACTCGCTCATTCCTCTCAATCCCCCTCTAATACACTGAGTAATCTGTAATTGGGAATTCTTATAAATTCTTTCCGGCAACTGGGTTTCGATCAAAACAAAACATATTAAGGTAATTGTTATATTCTTTGTACTGTCGTAACATCAATGATTAAAAACCCTAAACTAATTTCACCAAACCTTGAACAGATTAATCGATTGTAAAATTTAGGGTTTATGTTCTTGATAAAGGAAGAAGATGAATTTTCATTATTATATATATATAATATTTTTCAAGTTTAATCTGAATTGCTCTTTAGACCAACTGGTTAACATGTTAGGATAACAAACAAGAGACCCGGGTTCGAAACCCGGGTACCCGGGTCACGCATGCCTTCCTTTTTTTTTGATATAACATGTTATTATTATTATTATTATTTAACCAAAATTATTAGAAACTGTTATTATATTTAAACAAGGGAAACCAAGAATAAACGAATGTTCACCCTAGCTCAACTGGTTACACACTGCACATGTAAACCTCAAGACCTGGGTTCGAAACCCGGGTCAGCCATATTCCTTTTATTTAATTTTTCACCTAATAAATAAATCCTTTTTAATCATTAAAAATCAAAATAAAATTATAGAAACCTTTTTAAGTTAAATAAAAATTAAATAAATTAACTATAAAATATATCTCACCAATTCACACTTAAAAACCGAGTTTTTCGTTTTCGTAAACCGTCACTACAAATCGTTTAATAAACGTAAGGTAAACTTTAAATTCCTAGAAATCGTTTAGTCAACGTAATAATTATAATTATAACTTATAACCAATAGTTCAAGCTTTTTGAACATATAAACTTCGTTTTCACGCTGCTAGGATACTTAAATCATATTAATAACCAAATATCCATTAAAACTTAAATGTTAATATTATAATTAAAGAATACAAAATAACATGAAATATTCAATAAAGGTTATCGATTGAGTCTTATTTTTTTTATCTATTTTAGTTGGTATTGATCACACGCTTCGGCTTTCGTGACGCGTTCGGTTGTTGCATTCTTCAACGCTTTCGAGCTTCTTTTATTACCTTATTTATAAGGTGAGTTTTTCACCACCCCTTTTTAATGTTTTAATGTTTTGGGGTAGCATATGTATCCTTATAAAGATTCAAGTATTATTTCTTCTATTACAAAACTGCAATTTGTATATGGACTTGTGTGTTACTTGTATTACTTGCACGAATATTACTTGCACGATTGGGAAGCCTCATTAAGTATGATCATACGCCCCCCTTTGCACTCCGGTCCATTTGTATCGAGTGGAAAAGGGCCTCATTATCCAAGTACGTTGGTTGTTACCAATTGGAAAGGACCTTACTTGCGCGATTATCCAAGTACGTTGGTTGTACCAACTGGAACGGACTTACTTGCTCGTTTACCACATGTCTATGAATTGTATGGTTTTTATGTACGTATTTAAACTGTGGAAACTCACCAGCTATATTTATAGCTGACCATATTGTATACATATGTTACAGGTACCGTGATTAGAGGTTGAAGTATTGAAGACACTTAAGGTATTTCAATAAAAGAACTATTGTTATGGTTATGTTTTGGTTTGAACTTGTATTGTTACTTTCGAACTTGTGTTACTTGGCTTATTAAATGAATTAATGTTATTACGGTCACTTAATAGTGCCACGTGTGTTTGAGCAATCTGTACGTCACACTCAGGCGTTTCCGCTTAAGCCGGGGTGTTACACTATTACAGGAGCACCGAGACCAACTGGGACAAATTCGAAGTGAGAGGGAGACCGGGAATTTTCTTGGGTTACCCATAAGGAACGAAAGGGTACAAGATTTATGATACTCAACATCACAAAATAATTATCTCACGAGATGTCAAGTTTATGGAAAGCGTGTTCCCGTTTGCTAATAATAAAGTAGAGAAAGAAGAAGTGTTTGTTTTTCCACTAAAGTGGAGTTTTGAAGAATTAAATGATGTCCAAAATGGACCTCAACCCAATAATGAATATCTTGAAGCAAGGTAAAATAGTAAAAGAAATGATGATGCTACAGCACATGCTACCGAAAATATCGAAGAAACATGTGTTGAGCCCAATGTCGAAAATAATGAAATAAGTGATGGGCCTACCATTCTCCAAAATGAGGCTAATGAAGTTAATGAAAACTTTGTTGAAATTCAAGATGACCAGATGTAAGACCCCGAATCCCGGGAATCCTATAGTTGGTAATCACGTCCACAAATTCACAAAAATTTAAAACCAATCGATTCGTTTTATTTAAAACAAGTTCAGAGTAAATAATAGCGGAAAATGTGTAAATATTTAAATATCCCAAACACGGGTACAGGTGTCCAAAATCAAATGTAAATAAAATATTTGTTTTATTTGAATTCTTCGACCAGAAATGCCTTCAACCTCCCGAGTAGCATCCAGCACGTCCAAGCGGTAGCATCCACTTCTTAACCTGAAAGTCAATCTAACATACACACAAAGTCAGCTTGAGCTGAGTGAGTTCAAGTTTTCATAAACGACATTCATTAAAAATTTAAATTCCATAAGTATGAAATGTAGTGGAAAATCATGAGACCATAAAATCATAAATAGCCTTTCTTAACCAAATCATAAGTGAATAAAATATTAAACATCTTTTCACACAGCACGGGCCTCCTCACCCCGGGTCTTCCCCGAGTAATATATTTGACCCGACCGCGGTTTAACAAAACCGTTAAAATCATGCAACACGAGCCTCCTCACCCCGGGTCATCCCCAAGTAATATATTTGACTCGGTCACAGTTTAATAAAACAAAATCACGCAACACGAGCCTCCTCACCCCGGGTCATCCCCAAGTAATATATTTGACTCAGTCGCGGTTTAACATCCAAACACGTGATACGGGCCTCTTCACCCCGGGTCTTCCCCAAGTAATATATTTGACCCGACCACGGTTCATACATCCAAGCACGTGATACGGGCCTCCTCACCCCGGGTCTTCCCCAAGTAATATATTTGACCCGATCACGGCTCAACATCAACGGGCCTCTTCACTACAGGATTTTAAAACCCATGTAATATATTTGACCCGCCAAAATGATGGTCACGTCACACAGGCCTCTCCACCACGGGTACAACCCGAGTAATATATTTGACCCGGCCGTGAATCACCATGCACACACACATTAATAAGCCTACATACATCATTCTTAGTCACGAGGAACTAAATATCATTACATAATAGTAGGCTATAAGGTAACACATCCTCATACGTACATACATACCTCCATATATACATACATATATATTCCTACATATATATATATACATACATATATATATATATATATATATCATCCCATACGGGAACTAAGTAGATAGGTACTCATATTCAATTACTACCAAGTCTGCTAACGTCCTCGAGTCTAGACCATCAATAGTGTATGTAATCTTAAGGACACAAGACCATGAACGAGTCTAAAATATCCTAAGGCATATAAAATAATTCAAATATAGCTTTCAAAATGCACCATCACGAGTGAGACCATGTAAAACTATTCAAATCATTGTAACGAGTAAAATCGTTTAAAATTGTATTTCGGTGCGTATGCTAGCCCAAAACGTAAAAGAGTAAAAAGGGCATCATGAACTCACCTGAATCAACCGAACACCTGCAATGAGCTAGGAAATCCTTAAGTGCACAATCACAAGCAAGGGCCTCTAAATTATACACAACGCATTACTAAACTAGACTGTAAGAACACTCTAGCCTAATGGGCCATTCAAGCCCAACAACTTGGCCCAAGGCCCAACACTTTGGCCCAAGGCCCAACAACTTGGCCCAGGGCCCAACAACTTGGCCCAGGGCCCAACACTTTGGCCCAGGGCCCAACACTTGGCCCAGGGCCCAACACTTTGGCCCAAGGCCCAACACCTTGGCCCAAGGCCCAACCATAATCAAATCGGGTCGAATGCGCGCGAAATAAACCTTAAAACAATTTGTTAAACGAATCAGCCCCGAATGGACCAAATTCCATTTTAAATCTTTTCATTCATCAAGATTATGTCACCCGAGTTGATAGGGTTGACGGTTCCTTTTTACAACTCTTACTTTAACGTTTAAACGAAAATTCACGCACCGCCGACTCGATTGACGAAGCACTAACCCCAACAGCCCCGTGCATCAAAAATATAATTTTCCCACAGCCCTTAAACCCCCCTAGGGCTGTACAAACTGATTCGGTCGGTCATCCGATCGTTTAACGCATCAAACTCAACAATTGCCAATCCTATACCCGATAAACCCTCGTTTTCGAACTAAAATCGATTGACCGACCTAAACACCTCCATTGGCCATGAAATTTTAGTATATTGTAAGTGACATACCTAAGAATATGACAGAGTAAGAACTTCAATTATAACAGCCCCGAAAGATGCGAGAAAGGGCAGCCACCGGTTAAGCCTAAAACGAACTTATTGATCAATACGAATATAACATGCAGATTTTAGCATGCAAAGATGTATTTTATTGCATAGGAAAACCATGGAATTAAATTATTAAATTTTTACCAGTGTTAAATAAATATCTTAAGTTTATAAAAATATTTTTATTATATTTTTCTAGTGGACACAAAAATCATAAAAATTCTTCTAACACAGTAAGGTATGTGCAGCTATTTCAGCTGCGCAACAAAATGGTTTTATTTTTATAAAATTCATTACCCAGCCAAATTAAACGATTCCAATTGGGTTTGGTTCCTAACTCAAAATATTAACTTCTAAAAGTGGAACCAACCAATTTAGACTTGTCGAAAAAAGGTTATGATGTCGGGAAGACGGACCAGAATCCGTCGTCCCGCATCAGGTTTGACACTCGATTTTATAAAATCATAAAAAGTATTCAAATCTCGTCCAAAAATTACGTATTTTACCTTTCTGGAAACTAGACTCAAAGTAGAATATCATGGAATCAAGAATCGATCAAAAACAGTGGATTAACATTGCGTTACAGACCCTACAATAAACGTATACGAATCTGTCAGGAAGTTGTTATCATCAAAACTCAATCTTAACGACCAATAAGCGCGTTAATATGATCAATTAAGATGTAAAAGACATTGGGAATCATAAAACCGACCTTGAATTGAAGTTTTCATGGCTGAAACTTGGCTAGGCAAAAGAAAAACGAGCAGGGGGGGTCCAGGTCCGACGGCTGCAAATAGGTTTAGGGTTTGAGTTTTCTTTTGTTTTATGATATAAAATAGTTACATCCAAGTCCCTCCAAATTGAAGTATGTAGCAACTTGGGTGGAAAGTTAAGTGAGAACGTTTACGAGGTTTGCAAGGAGCTCCCGGGAGAATACCGGGTCAAGCCCGAAAGGTGTACATAACACTACAAGATTAAACCTTTTGTCGGAAATTAACGGGCGTTACACCAGACTTGTGAAACTGGCCCATCAGCTACAAGTAATACCAAGCCCAATACAGAAAGTGATGGGCCTAGTACAAATAATCAGAATGTTAACAATGAGAATTTGGGGTTAAACTCAGAACATGATCAGCCGAGAGAGAAAAGAAACCGGTCTCGACCTAGGCACCTCGATGACTTTGATGTTCGACTCCCTCCATCTATAGACCACAAGCAACCCACTCCTAATCAAAAGTCCTCAACGGTACACCTTTTAGCACATTTTACTTCTTACGATAAATTTACTAACACCCATAAAGCATTCTTGTCGGCCATTACCTCAGGCAATGAGCCAAAATATTATAAACAGGCTATCCATGACCCACGATGGATAGAGGCAATGAAAAAGGAAATCCAAGCTCTCGAACAAAATGAGACTTGGGTTTTGGAAGAATTACCGAAGGGTAAGCGGGCGATTGATTCGAAGTGGGTCTATAAGATCAAGTATAAGCCCAATGGAGAGGTTGAGAGGTATAAGGCACGCCTCGTGGCAAAAGGTTTAACACAAATGGACGGGGTGGATTTTCACGAAACTTTCGCTCCTGTTGCTAAATTGGTGACTGTTCAAACTCTTCTAACCGTTGCCGTGAAACGAGGATGGCACATCCACCAACTTGACGTGAACAACGCCTTCTTACACGGGGATTTAAACGAGGAGTTTACATGAAGATACCTCAAGGCTTTGGAAAACCAAAAGACAACAGAGTTTGTAAGTTGAAGAAATCTCTTTATGGGCTTAAACAAGCGTCAAGAAACTGGTACCAAAAATTCACCAACTCATTTTTGGGTATTGGTTTCAAACAAACAGGTGCTGATCATTCCTTATTTATTTTCAAAACTAAAGACCTTTTTATTGCTGCACTAATCTATGTAGACGATGTGATAATCGTGGGAAATGACTTTGAGCAAAATACAAGAAATGAAAGATTTTCTCAACAAAAAATTTAGCATTAAAGATCTTGGTGTTTTGAAGTTCTTTCTTGGAATCGAGGTAGCAAGAACCAAAGAAGGAATGGTGCTAAGTCAACGCAAGTATACACTTGACATCCTTGAGGAAACGGGCATGATGGGGTGCCGACCAAGTCCATTTCCAATTGAGCAAAACTTGAAGTTAGACAAGTGTGAAGAAGAACCGCGTGTCGATCTCAACAGTATCGTCGCATGGTTGGGAAACTGTTATACTTGCAAGCAACAAGGCCTAATATTACCTATGCAATCAATGTTTTAAGTTAATTCGTGAGTGACCCATGGGAAAGTCACATGGAAGCAGCCAACCGAGTACTTCGATACCTTAAAGCAACCCCGGACAAGGCATTTTAATTCCTAAAGATGGTGGAACCAACCTCACCGCATACTGTGACTCTGATTGGCTTGGATGCCCATTCACAAGAAGATCTCGAACCGGATATTTATTACTCCTAGGAGGAGCTCCTATATCATGGCGTTCGAAGAAACAATCCGTTGTCTCACGATCATCGGCTGAGGCCGAATACCGAGCAATGGCACATGCCGTTAGTGAAATATTATGGATGAGGTGGCTCCTAACCTTACTCGGAATACCACCTCTTGGACCAACGTCCTTGTTTTGCGAGAATCAAGCGGCCCGTCATATCGCCAACAACCCCGTATTTCACGAACGAAGCACGTCGAGATGGATTGTTATTTTGTAAGGGAGCGGGTTGAGTCACAACAAATACGCCCCATGAAAATCGACACTAAAACACAGATTGCCGATATCATGACAAAAGCCTTGGGCACACATCAGTTTCGTATATTATTGGACAAATTAGGCATTCGAGATCTTCAAATTTGAGAGGGAGTAAAGGAAACTGTTATTCATATCAATCACAATCATTCACATTATTCCCTTCCGTGAATATGGCCATTCTTAATTATTCCTTTTCCTTTTTTATTTGCTTATTCTTAGGCTTGAATTTAGAATATGCTTGTATAAATGATAGTGAATTATAATCATTTTTAGAGCAATATAGAATCAATTTACGTATGTTTCTTGATAGACCATAATTTCTTTACATATCGATAAGATTTCTATATCAAACATCCCACAAGGCTCTCACATGCATGTAAGTTAGCACACACGTACACACACACATCATAGTCTTTTATGTTTTACTGTTTCTTTAATGCACGAGTTCATGGTTTCAGGCCTGTGATCGCGTTTATGACTTTCAACTTCTTTATCTAGGTTACAAATCGTAATTCTCTTTAGAATACCTAATTTACCCTTGCCTTTTTGTTAGCACATAGATCCAATATCATTAAGCAATTCTTTTGCAGGCAATCGATCATGTTATTACTTCTGCAGCAAATTCAAATTATAAGTTCGCTGGTCAAATTAACTCACCCAGTGTTTTCCGTAGGCCAAATGGGCACGGTTTTGGTGTCGGTAGTCAGCATTCCTAGGTTAACAATTTTTTATAACAATATGACTCATTAGATAGTTTTCATATTTCTATTCAGTTTTATTAACCTTCCTGTATATACAAGGTTAGAGGTGTACAAAGCGGTTTTTGGACCAAAACCGGTTTATTCGAATGGATTTGGTCAAGTTTGGTCAAAACCGGTTCGAGAAGAAATCGGTTCGGGTCATAACAGGTTTTGATGGAAAATACTTTAACCCCCAATACAAATCGGTTTGAGTGTTATTATTAATCAACGACTTAAAAAAGAAAAATAATTATATATGTATGCATGCATAACCATTAGCCATTAAAGTTGGTTTTAGTCAATTTCAAACTAAAGCAAAACTAAAAAAACAAAACCATTCCCTCAAGTCCATTCGTAAGTCCTCGGCCCAACACTCAATCTCTTATAATTAACGAAATTAGATGACGACACACACAAAACGTAATTAAATTCTCTTGTCTTTATCGTTCTCAATATACGGTTGTTACAGCAATTCACAGACTCTCCTACTAGTTAATTAAAATATATGTAAAAGGTGATGATGATGTGGCAATTGGGTTAAAGGTTTTTCAATCAATCAATCAATCATGCCCAGTAAAATCCCACCGACAGCAAAGCTATAAGTAGGGTCTGGGGAGGGTGAGATGTAGGTACACCGTACCTCTATCCAAAGGAATAAAGAGGTGGCTTCCAGAGAGACCCTCGGCTCTAAGTACATGTGTATGAAGCAAAATAAAGGAAAATAAAGCAAAATAAAGGAAATCAAAGTTTAACAGTTATATAAAAACTACTACTAATTATAATAATATTAATAATAAGATTACAGTTTAACAGCTATATAAAAGCTAATAATAATAATAATAATAATAATAATATATGTAAGGGAAATACCATTATGGTTTGTGGCCTAAATAAGTTAAGTCTAAGCCCTAAGGTATTCAATTCTCTCTAAAAATCCTTAACTTTAATTATACTTCTCCACGAATTCCTATCCTCAACCATGTCCTCGGAGAGGTTTAGGTCTATCAAATCATTCCTAATCCTCTCATCCCAAGTCAATTTCGGTCGTCCTCTACCCCTCCTCCCCTCTATAGTAATGTTTTCTACGGATCTAACAGGATTCGTCGTCCGTCTTCTCTTTACATGTCCAAACCATCTCAATCTCCACTCTCTTATCTTGTCTGCTATGTTCGCCACCCCTAATCTCTCGCGAAACACAACGTTTCTTATTCGGTCTAGCCTTGTGTGCCCACGCATCCAACGTAGCATTCTCATTTCTGCTACCTCCATCTTCCGCACTTGTACCTTCTTGATGGCCCAACAATCTGTTCCATATAGCATTCCAGGTCTAACTGCCACCCTATAGAATTTTCCCTTTAGTTTAGTCGGGAAACTCTTGTCGCACAATATACCTGTGGCTGCTTTCCATCTACACCATCCTACCTGAACTCGGTGGGTCACATCACTGTCTAATTCCCCATCGCTCTGTACAAAAGATCCTAAATACTTGAACTTCGTTACCTGCGGGACCACCTGCCCTTCAATTGTGATCTGTGTGTCTTCATTGTCGTTTATCCCACCAAAATCACAGTGGAGGTACTCCGTCTTAGATCGGCTAATCTTTAAACCTTTTGTCTCTAAGGTTGTTCGCCACTCCTCAAGCCTCATGTTTAGATCTTGTTTTTTCTCAGCAAGTAACACAATATCGTCTGCGAACATCATGCACCACGGGAGAGTCCCCTGAATCGACTTTGACAACTCATCCAAGACTACTGCAAAAAGAAACGGGCTCAACGCTGACCCCTGGTGAAGACCTACCTCTACAGGAAAGAAATTAGTATCCCCCACTGGCGCACGGACACTTGTTTCACTCCTGGTATACATATCCATAATTATCTCTATGTATTTCCTGGGCACTCTTCTACCCTCCAAGCACTCCCAGAGCACCTGTCGTGGCACACTGTCGTAGGCCTTTTCTAGGTCAATAAACACCATATGTAGATCACGCTTCTTCTCCCTATACTTTTCCATTAATCTTCTTATAAGGTGTATTGCCTCTGTGGTGGAACGCCCCGGCATGAAGCCAAATTGGTTGACCGTAACCTGAGTTTCTCGTCTAAGTCTACCCTCAATCACTCTTTCCCATAGCTTCATAGTATGACTTAGTAGTTTGATTCCTCGGTAGTTACCACAACATTGGGCGTCTCCTTTGTTCTTATAGATAGGAACTACAACGCTGCTCCTCCACTGGTCTGGCATCTTACCTGATTTGAGAATACTATTGAACAGAGTAGTTAACCACATGACTCCTTCCTCCCCCAGACACTTCCACACCTCGATGGGTATGTTGTCTGGGCCAACCGCCTTAGACCTTCCCATCCTCCTAAGTGCATCTTTCACCTCTTCTCGTGTGATCCGACGGCAATAGCAGTTATTCGATTGTTGTCGTTGAATGTTTTTGGAGATACTAAAGAATGAATGTTTTTCTGATATGACGGTTGACAAGACATGTTTTTAGATGTTTTTTGTGTTCTTTATTGGTGATGCTCTAAACACAAACAAAAAAAGAAAGAAAAAAAAAAGCAAAAAATGAATATCAACTTAAAGAAAAAAAAAACCGTCTTTTTTATTTTGTAATTTGTATGCTTATATCATATGCATGTTTAATATCAAATTGTAGTGGAATCGGTTAATATTAAACAGTAGTAGAATTGATACTTGCCCAAAATGAAGCGTGAATGTGGAGACGTCCGAAAAGATGTTACGGGGTTCGAAAATCAGCATGCGAGTACCTCATAAAACAATGGGGAGAAAATGTCGACACATCAATTGTTCCACTACAACACTTTTTGATCTCTTCATGTAAACGGGATACACAATTCTTACAATCATTCGGTAATGTATCAACGGTACATTGCACAACCATGTGCACAGTTTGACTAGTTGAACCATAAGTTAGACTCCCATAAGCATATATAGGTCCACCTTTCCCTTTGTATAATTCATTTGATAATGTACCAACCAAGGAAGCCAGAGCTTTCTCTAGACGTTGAACATCCTTAGCCTTAAACTTACTAAATTGAGGTTCAATGAACCAAAGATCATATTTCTTTTCAACGTATTCCCCGTATCGTAAAATGCAATATGTGGTCATCCAACCCGCGGCTCCTTTTACGTTCGGGCACTTTTGTAGAAGTAGTGAGATTAGGGTTCTCACACAAGCAAAACAACCTTGGGGATTTAAATATCCTGCACAAAGCGCTACTGCTGCAGCCTGATTCGGTTTGTCGCCTACTATCGCAGCGGTAGAACCGTCGGTTAGATTATTGAGTGCGGATAGTAGGTTTTTTTTGTATGGGTTATTATTTTGAATATTGCCGGAGTTGTGGTTGCATTTGTAGTTTGTTTGATTGGCCATGGAGATACTGGCATTGAGGATTGTTTGTGAAAGAAAGAAAAATAAAATTATGAATTTCATTTCCATTAGCTTTTTCATAATATAATAATGAAACTCAGCTTTAAAACCAAAAAGGATGCTTCAAAACGAAACGTTACTTTTAATTAGAGTTTTATACAATTCTTATAAGTTTATTAGAATATTAGTTATAAATAATTGTTGCTGTACATGGTAAAGTATCTAATAAAATACTACCACACTAGGTTATTGACCCGTGAGCGCCACTGATAGAAATATAGAAATTCTTTAATAAACACATACAATTTCAAACAACAATATTGGTCGTTCCTGAAAGTAAGTTCATTGAACTTTTCTAGAATCGAAGGATAGACAACGTCTATTAAATAAGATATTGGATATAATGTGAACTATTAATTAGAAGATCATCAGGAATTTGTAGATTCATTCGCCGTTCAATATCCTATCCGCAAATTGTTTTCTCTCTTCAACATGTAAGGATTGACATCCAAGTGTGAGCCTCATGTTTTTTATTAGTTTAAGTACTTTGCGATTTGATCAGCTACGAAGAACTAATTGAAACATAATTTAAAATAAAAATGAACAAAACTCTATACAATTTAACTATTTATTTTACAAAAGTATCATAAATTTAGCATTTACAACTTCCTAAATACTTTCTTGTATACAAGATTTATACTTTAATTCGTAGCATTTCGCTGTTGTCAAAGATTATAAAAGAAACAAATTGTTTTTTTTTCTAATAGCTAATAATTAAACACTTAGAAAAGTCAACTGGCTTATTACATAACCTATTTAACGATATGAATGACAATAGGTTCTAATTTCAACTTTTCAAACCATTTCTAACATGGCTATTGGATCAAACGTAATGATAAATGCCAAATGCTCTTATCCTAATATAATTCAATAATAACACAAAACATCAATATTAATTGACGTGAATCTTTTATTAATTGTTGATGTGTATGGTTGTGTGAATATTAAAATAGAAATATGTTAAACTAAAACAATATGTCCCCTTTCTATTGGATGACTTTCCTATTTTCTATAAATAACAAAGTCTTTTATCAAACATATTAATTTGACCAAGTTTAGAATTTCTTTTAGGATTATTTTATTAGTTAGAAATTCTAAGATGTTTTGCTATTTATAGAAATAAAAATGCCATCCAATAGGAATGAGATATATTGTTTTGCTTTAATGTAAGATGTAGATATATATGTCGCCGATTTTCATTGAAACCAAAATTATTTCTATATATTTTTTTAGGATATTCTTCTCGAATTGAAATGCTATCTAGTAAATCTTCAGACTATATTGAATAACTAGATTTTATCCCCCATATTACGATGGTTGTTTTACATTATTCGTTTTCATATTTATATATATCTATTTGGATTTTAATTTTATTTATTATAAGAAAGTTAATAATTAATATACTTGAGGTTTGGTGATGAAATGGTTTCACAAATAAATGATATGTTATAATCCGGTTTAAAAGCTATCTGAGTTAGTGATACCCATTACCCATTTATTTTCTTTATTATAAAATTGTTTTTTAATTATAAATAATATATTTTTTTAAAATAAAATAGGATATTAATTTTTAGTATATCCCTATTTTATAGGATTTTCATGTCAAATATTTGATGAGATTAAGTTTTAATATAATGAGATGTTATAACCCGTTTAAGAGCTATATGGGTTTGGTGAGACCTTTACCCGTGAATTCGAGTCAAATGCGTGAGAAGCCTTTATTTACAAATATAAAAATCTGATAGTTTGAGAGAATGGTTGTTTTACATATTTCTTTTTTTAATATTTACTTTTTGGATTTTAATTTTCTTTATTATAAGAAAAGTTAATAATATACTTAAGGTTTGATGATAAAAGAGTTTCATAAAAAAATGATATGTTATAACCCGTTTAAAAGCTATCTGGATTTGATGACCCATGATCCACTTATGTTTTTTACTATAAAATTGTTTATTAATTATAAATAATATTTTTTTCTTTTTAAATTGGATATTAAATTTTAGTATATCCTTATTTTATAGGATTTTCCTATCTGAAGAGGTAGGTCCCAGCAGAGCCCAGTTGGACCCGCAAGACTCACCTTGAAAAGGGACGTCTGCGCAGTTGAACCCGCAAGACTCCTTAACGGACGTCTGCGCGGTTGAACCCGCAAGACTTAACTTAAAGGGACGTCTGCGCCGAGACCAACTGGATCCGCAGAACCCACCATGCTCAGAGACGTGACGTCCTTACGCGCAGTACGCAAGCTGTTCCCGCAGGAAAAGCCTACCAATGGTGAAGTACTCTGCCTGTTCCCGCAGCTGCGGATACAAGCCATCAGGGAAGGCTACCTGCGCAGCAAAGCTACACGCACAAGGCACTTAACTCTCATAATAATTCAGTAATGTCACCTGAAGAAGGAATGAGCAAAGCCGGGAATACTCCCGCACAAAGCCGGGAAAACTCCCGCCCAGATGAGCCAGTCCGTACGATACTGGAGGATCTTTTGTACTGTACCTGACGAGGTATGGACAAAAGATCTGACCAAAGATACGACAGCTCACTGACAACAATATGACGAGCAGCACGCTCTTGTACTGTATGTCACTATTAGCCGCTGCCTACTCACCAACCTGTCGGAGGACGTGCATGGCATGGCCTGCAGTTGGTGGAACAGGAATAGTACACAGCCGGCCTGGTCACTATCAGCCGCTGCCTATCCACCAACCACCAGCATGGCATGTGCGTAGCCCACAGTTGGCAGAACAGGAACACTATTCAGCCGGCTGTACCTTCTTGGAAACCTACCTTCGGCTATAAATACTCCAACACCTTGGAATTGTATTATCTCATCTTATCTTATATCTTATATCATATCTCATATCTTGATATATTAACTGATATCTGCTCTAGTCATTCTCTTAATATACACTTATATTCAAGAGCAATCTAGTCTGATTCTCACGCCGGAGGGTGGTCACAAGGAGGTACCCCCCTTCTCAGTGACGAGCTCACGGTGTCTGTTTTGCAGGTTATCAGAAGAACCATCTTTACCGGATCTAACCCCTCGTGGGAAACATCTATTTAACCCCCAGATTATCCGTAATCTGCCCGGGGTCACTTAATGTTTCTTCATTGGCGCCATCCGTGCATAAAAGCTAGAACTTAATCCTTTTCAGTTTTCTCAAAACTTCTGGAAAGATGGTTAAAGAAACTCCGGTAACCACAACCCCAGCTACTGGGGGGAATACCGGCGACTACACAGTTTTTACGAACACTACCCCGGTTACCCAAGCTGGGGCAAGTGCAGTAAATAATCGCTCACTGGGATTCACCGATACCCAGTTAGAGAGACAACGAACGAGGCTCCCCCGCCAAACACTCGATGAAGTTAAAGCGTGGGCGGAAGCACGTCAAAAAGAATTCCAAGCTGAGTTGGATGAACGCTTACGTTCACTCCAACAGGCTGATGAATTCGTAGAGTACTTGGACGATGATTCGGAGGAATCCGATAGTGACGCAAACCCTCGTCATAAGGCGAAAGGGAAGCGTAAAGAAACGGACTCCCAACCGAGGAGGCATTTTGGAGAAACCTTCAAACCAAAAAACGCGGGTGGAAACCCATGTGACTTCTCCAAAACATTTACACCAACTGCTGCAAAGACGGGAACGTCCAAATTTGCAAGGGACATTGCGGAAGCAATCGCCCCGAAAAGTGCCAAACATATGTCCAACATCGGCACTTACGATGGTATATCTGATCCAGACGATCATTTGAACAGGTTCATAGCGGGGGCAACAGTCAGTAGTTGGACGGAACCCACGTGATGTTACATGTTCCAAATGACGCTTGTTGGGGCAGCTAGAGCGTGGTTCGATCGTCTACCGGTCCACCACATCTACGATTGGGCAGACTTCCAGCAGAAGTTCAGCCAACACTTCAACCAACAAAGAAAGTATACCGAAGAGCAATGGACAATCCTCAATTGCATTCGAGAAGAAGATGAATCTTTGCCAGACTTCATCACTCGCTTCAACTCAAAGAAGCTAAGTCTGGGTAATATTAGCGAAGATCTTGTTCGCGCTGCTTTCATCCAGGGCGCGAACGACCCGGAGCTCATCCGCACCTTAACGGGTAAAGATGGCATGTCATCCACATGGGATGCCATCATGACAGCAGCTAAACGCTTTGCGGAAACAGAGAAGCAACTGGGTAGAGATCTCCCCCAGAGCACAAACCTCTACACCCAGAAAACAAGAAAAGACAACGTCCTTACCGCCCGACTAAACAAAAAGCGGAAGCTAGGCATTTGGCAGTCAAGGGTAAACTTTGACACCTCACCCGGCTTGCAACATCGGTTAGGCGGAAGGGATAACGTACAGTCGAACCAGAACTCCAGATGGACGCCACTCACCAAAAGCGTCACCGAGATATTCGCCACTGAGAAGCTCCCATGGCCAAAGGCTCCAATAATCCGACATCGTTACAATGCTGATCGGAGCAAATACTGTGACTTTCACAGGACAAAAGGCCACAACACTGAAGAATGCACAGACGTGAAGGACATCGTCGAAGCATTTGTCAGAGATGGGACGCTCGCGCACCTCGTGGCGTAAAGAACGCTGAGCAGGCTGATGCGTGTAGAACCCCAGTTGGGGAAAACACGAATAAAATTGCAGCTTCAATGTTGGAGACTACATACTGCGTAAACAACGAGATCCCGAACCAGGTGCATATCGGCTCAATGGCACTCCCATCCCAACAACATGGAAGGGAGCTCAATTACACAGTTTGCATGTAGATCAATTCCAAAACTTGTAAAGAAAAGGCCCAGAGCCACTTCTAATGGAAATGATTCTCCTTAGAACATTGATGCTGATGATCTTACATTTATACTTATGAACTTTCCACACTGATATGCCGGTCTTCACCGCATACATAAGTGGGGAAGTCGTTGTTTGTGGAAGGCGGCAAAACCCGCATAAACACAAAAAACGGCAAACCTTCACGCAGGTCAGTCATAGGTAAAGTTTGGTCATCCCACTAAATGAAAGTGCTGGTCCTAACCGCACAAATCATGATAGAGGAAACCGAACTAACCTATTGACAACCGCGCGTCGAACGGTTAATTTATTCAAAACACTGATGCCGGTTTTCACCGCATAAATAAGTGTAAAGAAATCGTTGCGTGTGGACGGCGGCAAAACCCGCATAAACACAAAAAACGGCAAACCTTCACGCAGGTCAGTCATAGGTAAAGTTTGGTGATCCCACTAAATGAAAGTGCCGGTCCTAACCGCACAAATCATGATAGACGAAACCGAACTAACCTATTGACAACCACGCGTCGAACGGTTAACCTATTCAAAATACTTAGAAAATTTCTAACGGAAGGATGAGGAAAACCTCCACGCAGGTCAGATATAGGTGAAGTTTAGCCATCCTACCAAGTGCAAGTGACGGTTTTACCCGCACAATCACGAAGGAGGAAGCAAAACTTCAACCTATTATCTACCACGTTTAAATGTTAACTTATTCTAAACACTTAACGAAAAGATGAGGAAAACCTCCACGCAGGTCAGATATAGGTAAAGTTTAGCCATCCTACTAAGTGCAAGTGACGGTCTTACCCGCACAATCACAAAGGAGGAAGCAAAACTTCAACCTATTATCTACCACGTTCAAATGTTAACTTATTCTAAACACTTGGAAAGTTGCTAATTTAAACTAAAGTATGCATGAGCAAGTCATATAACGTTTATAAAGCAAGTCATCCAGTGAAAGTAGCGGTCTTACCCGCACAAAGATTTATATTTCATAATAATTCATTACAAGAATGGTCGGGTAACTACCCGCCTACAAGAATATAAATCTATACAATGTAAACCTATCCTAACAGTGGGAAGGGATCTTAAGGTTCAAGCTTCAGGACCACTCCCTCCAAACCCACTTGTACCCGCACCATCAGTTGGCTGTGGCGGTTCAAGGAAGGTCTTTAGAATGGCTAGCCCATCATCAGCAGCAACAACTTCGTTCACCTTCTCCACCACCGGATGCAGGAAGGCGGCATACTGGTTCACTGCTTGGTCATATACAGCTTCAGTATCCACATCATATAAAGGGAAGTTGGAAGGCGGGATGCCTTTCTCAACGAACCCTAGACCAAGCAGGAAGCCGGCCTTTTCCCCATCCTCATGAGAAGCGTTGAGGGCTGCGCTCATGGCATCGTCGTATGATGTGTCCGTGAAGACTCGATGCACAACCTACAAGAAACATACAAGTATCAAAACCTTTTCTATTTACAAAGAAAAGCGTAAAGATATTATGAAATTACGCATACCTGAGACAACGCTTCTCGAAGAAGCCATTCCTTGGCAACCAGAGCCTCTTGGAGGGCAGCTTGAGCTTGGTTACGGGCGCGTTCGGCTTCACTTTTGTTAAGGTTGGCGAGCAACACTTCCTTAGCAGCAGCCTCTTCAACGCCCTTTAGCTTCCGCTCAGTATGGTCAAGCACGCCTCTCTGGTCCAAGATCTCTTGGAGCTTCTTGGCGTCTTCCATAGCCAAGGCATCATGAGCCTGCTGGAGCCTCTCTAGCTTGGCTTTAAGCTCCTCGTTCTCAATGCGTAGAGGCTCAGCAACAGCTTCAGCCTTGGTGGCCCTCTCAGTTGCGTTCCGTGCAGTTTCCTTAGCCAGCCGAAGCTGTTCGTTAACAGCTTGGGCAGCCTTGGAACGGGCCTCGAGATGGGCCTGAACTTCAACTTCAAGGGCCTGGAAGGCCTTCTCCTTTTCCGCAGCCACTGCGGCAAGCCTCTTGTTCTCCTCCCGGATGGCCCGCGCCTGAGCCACTTCCAGGCTACGCGCCGTCTTTAACTTGTCGTTTTCACTACAAAGTAACTCGACGCGCGGCTGCATCCGGGCAAGGAGAATCCGCAATTCATTCGACAGCCTACCCTCCTGGTAGCTGGACATGGCTTCCCCCAGCGCACCGGCGGGGGCGGCGTGGCGCGCCCATTCGACGCATTCTACAGGCGTCCGAAGGGTTGTTCATCGGCGGATGTTCCATCGTGGAACATACACTTCATTGGAATCCTACACTGCAAAAGCAAAAAGCAGTTAGGAAAAGATGATAAAAAAAATATATATATATAAAATAAAGGCCAAAATAACCCTACGCACCTGTAGGGTCGACGACAGGCCTATAGCCGCCAAACCCATCACCCGAACCTAACGGATATCCATCCAAGAGGTCAGGCAGATGGGAAGGAGGCAGAGATTGGCTTGACGCCCCAACCCCGGACATACCTGAAGGACCGGCCGTAGTCGCCGGCGCCGGAGGAGGCATAGCGGAGGCCGCCGCGGTAGAAACCAGGGGAGGTGAACTCACCAGAGGTGAACTCACAACCGCGGCCGTGGCTGCGGAAGCGTCCACAGAAACATTCACCGCCGGCTCAGTGAAAGAATCAGTGAATATGGCACTGACAGCCGGCGGAGATGTCGTCACAGTTGGAACAGTTGGCTCAACTGGGTGAGCAACCGAACCAACTGAAGCAGGCGCAGCCGCCTGGGTCATCGCCTCAGGTTGGTTGACCAAGCCTACCGTCATGGGTCCGGAGGTGCTCCTCCCCGCTCCACCCTGGAATGCGGTAGCATCCACGCCTGTACAAAGAAGATATAAGTATAATGGCGGAAAGATATGAAGTTAAAAGTAGAGGAAGTTTGTACTTACGGGTTTTCTTGAGCCTAAAGGTGCGAACAGGCGGGGACGAACCTGATGGAGCCGGCCTCTTTACGCCGCTCACCGTCGTCACACTGGGCTGCCCGGAGGTGACAGCCGTCTCAACCTCCGGAACAGTGGTCTCACTACCACTAGGGTTCCCCGCCGCCTCCTCGCTCTGGGTTTCCGAGTCAGACCGGACAACCGGATCGGCGGTGGAGGCAACCTTCGCCTTGCCCTTCGCGCCAGTGGCCTTCTTTTTCCGCACCAACGGAGGACCATCTGCGGATTCCTCATCAGAAGATGACAAGATTAGAGGAATTCCAACAGAGGTTTCAGCATTGAGAGGTCGAGGGTTGAATAACTCCTTACCTGGCCGCGTGGCGCTCAGAATCGGGTGGCCTGGCGGGTAGACCTCCACAAACCGATCCCTTGTTTGCTCCAGGATGGGCAACTCGTTCTCATCAAGAGCACGAGTACCCATCCGAGCGGGACCATCAGCCTCCCGCGGATGCAGGAGCGACTGCAAGTCATTCCCCTCTGAAATAAAAAAAAAAGAAACAGTTAGAAGAAAAACCTATATCAACAAAGAAGACAGAGCATACCGTAAGGGACAGAGTTCAAACCGTATTCGAGGACGATGGGAACCTGTGACGCCTCCTTCCACACCCGGCTCATCCCGAGCAACACCATCCCGGACTCCGCAAAGCGGTACACCGGAGTCTGGACCCCGGAGATCTTGGCGAACCACTCCGCCTCCTGGTAGTTGAGGGCGTGAAGGGCGGGGAGTGCTCTCCCATTCTTAAACGTCATCGCAAGGGGGACGCCGCGAGCGGAGATATAAAAAAAACTCCCGCTTCCACGACCGAAGACTGCGCTCGGTAGCGCAGATCTTCAACCCCTTGATCCGATTGACCAAGGTGTACCACCCCTGGATACACCTCCAGGAGTAGAAGGTCATCAACCGATCTACGTGGGGCTCCACGCCCAGAATGAGGCACACCCACTCAAAGTGGCGGATCTTGGCGATCGCCATCGGGTGTACCTCCGTCAGATGCACAACGTGCCTCTCCAAGACATGGTATACAAACTTCGACAATGGGAACCTGAGATTCCCATAAACGAAGAATGCAGCGTACACCCCTATCTTGCCCTTGGGGGCATCGTACACCGTCTGGTGTGGCTCCGGAAACTCAGGCTCGAACGGCTCGAGCATGAACTTCCGGACAACGTACTGATAGAGGTCGGCCGGAAGAGCACACTGGCACTCGCCAGCAGTGCTCTTGTCGTCCTTTTCGGACGTCGACGTCGGGTTCTCGACGAACAACTCAGACTCCTCGGCAGTGGCCTCAAAATCACGGGTAGAAGTCATGTTTCGGATGTACAGAAAAACGATTTCAGAAGAATGCTCGACGGAATAGTGAGTATTCGCCGGAAATCATTTAGAAGATGAAGAGAGAAGTGAAAGTGTGGACAAAGGTGCACCCTCTCGCCCTTTATATACTCATCGCAATTAATGCGATGAATTTAATGCGGAAGAGAGAGAAATCGCAGGTGCAATGAAACTATGACACGTGGCAAAGAGCAAGCTGGCAACAGCTGTTGAAAGGACGCGTGCCATTAATTTCGCGGCCCACGCGCCCGAAAAATCGCGCCCACGCGCCTGGAAAAGCGCCTGGAATGACCATATACTGTCACGTCGCCATAACTTCCTGCACGTCCTGACACTGTCAGAAGAAACCGTCGGACGACGTTTCAAAAGTTTGGACTGTTCTTATCCTTTCACCAACTCTTCGAATTTCAAAAAGATTCAAAAGTAAGCGGGAAAATACTCCTTACCTTGGCAACCAAGTAACTATAAGACAGGTGCGAGTACAGTGTTAAGGCAAAACCCTTCACATACTTAGCACCTGCAGGGAATTGAAGCCAAGAATACCTCGGCAACCAAGTAACCATAAGACGGGTGCGAGTACAGTGTCAAGGCAAAACCCTTCAAATACTTAGCACCCGCAGGGAATTGAAGCCAGGAATACCTTGGAAGTAAAAGTAACTATAAGACGAGTGCGGGTACAGTGTCAAGGCGAAACCCTTCACATACCTAGCACTCCGCAGGGAATTGAAACCAAGAAGGATCTTCTGGGCAGTGCTTGCGGAAACGGGAATAACATCCCCGCATAGCGGGAACGTCGAGAACTAGATTGTTTGAACCTCCAAGATGGAATTGGTTGTTTAAACATAATTGATCACTATGTTCAAAACTACCAAAACCTCATGGAGAATCTACACAAGTGGAACTCAACGCTCCTGACTTGCGAGGAGGTTACAGACCTACCCGCATCACACCCAAAGATCAAGCAGAAAAGTCGGGAATTTCTGCACGTGACATTAGGACTTTCGCGGGAAGAATCCCCATGGAAAACCTTAAAACTAAAACCTTTTCAAAACCCCTTGTTTAAGTCCAAAAGTTCACCTCACTTATTAACAATTCATGAGAAGAACATTGGACTGGGGGGACTTGAAGAGGTAGGTCCCAGCAGAGCCCAGTTGGACCCGCAAGACTCACCTTGAAAAGGGACGTCTGCGCAGTTGAACCCGCAAGACTCCTTAACGGACGTCTGCGCGGTTGAACCCGCAAGACTTAACTTAAAGGGACGTCTGCGCCGAGACCAACTGGATCCGCAGGACCCACCATGCTCAGAGACGTGACGTCCTTACGCGCAGTACGCAAGCTGTTCCCGCAGGAAAAGCCTCCCAATGGTGAAGTACTCTGCCTGTTCCCGCAGCTGCGGATACAAGCCATCAGGGAAGGCTACCTGCGCAGCAAAGCTACATGCACAAGGCACTTAACTCTCATAATATTTCAGTAATGTCACCTGAAGAAGGAATGAGCAAAGCCGGGAATACTCCCGCACAAAGCCGGGAAAACTCCCGCCCAGATGAGCCAGTCCGTACGATACTGGAGGATCTTTTGTACTGTACCTGACGAGGTATGGACAAAAGATCTGACCAAAGATACGACAGCTCACTGACAACAGTATGACGAGCAGCACGCTCTTGTACTGTATGTCACTATTAGCCGCTGCCTACTCACCAACCTGTCGGAGGACGTGCATGGCATGGCCTGCAGTTGGTGGAACATGAATAGTACACAGCCGGCCTGGTCACTATCAGCCGCTGCCTATCCACCAACCACCAGCATGGCATGTGCGTAGCCCACAGTTGGCAGAACAGGAACACTATTCAGCCGGCTGTACCTTCTTGGAAACCTACCTTCGGCTATAAATACTCCAACACCTTGGAATGGTATTATCTCATCTTATCTTATATCTTATATCATATCTCATATCTTGATATATTACCTGATATCTGCTCTAGTCATTCTCTTAATATACACTTATATTCAAGAGCAATCTAGTCTGATTCTCACGCCGGAGGGTGGTCACAAGGAGGTACCCCCTCCCCTTCTCAGTGACGAGCTCACGGTGTCTGTTTTGCAGGTTATCAGAAGAACCATCTTTGACGGATCTAACCCCTCGTGGGAAACATCTATTTAACCCCCAGATTATCCGTAATCTGCCCGGGGTCACTTAGTGTTTCTTCACTATCAAATAATTGGTAAGATTAATTTTTAATTTAATGGGATGTTATAACCCGTTTAAGAGCTATCTGTTTTTGGTAAGACCCATACCCATGAATTTGGGTTAAATCAATGAGAGACTTTCATTTAAAAATCAAGCAATTTGGTGACTTCCATAAAAAGGGAGAGCGACTACATCACGACACGTAGAATTTTAGGAGTTTCAATTATATATATTATAGATGTTTGTGTTGTTAGTGTAACTTAGTGACTTGTTACGTACTCTTCATATTTTCTTTTATTTATGACTATCAAACAACGCTACAAGAAAGTGTCGTTATGATTAAGTTATGCTATATAATGCACATGCTAAATATATACTATATATGTATTTATTGTTGAAAAAAGTGGAGTTTTGTAACACCCTAGTCCGATAAATTATAATAAATAAATGTTTCGAGTTTAATTAGTTACTGTATCGTTTGACGTTATTTAATTAATTAAATAATGTGTAGATAGTGGCTAAGGTTAAGAAGGATTTGGGCCTAAAAGTCTTTAGGCTTTGTCTATTTAAACCCCTAAACCCTATATTTCCATCCTTATCATTCCACCATTGTCATTCCTAAACCCTATATTTCCATCCTTTCATTCATTTTCCTTCTCATCCCGTTTCTATTTAAAACACATTAAATAATGAGCTTGGAAGTTATACACGAAAGACGAAACCAACATGAACGAGATTTAAATCGAATCTAACAATAAATCAAACGAACCAATAAATACATAAGATCCGAACCAGAAACATAAGTAGGCAATACAAATGATAAACTGTTACAAAACGGGTCTCATCGGGTTTCAACAGGAGCCGCCAACGAGAAACCCGAGCCCAGATCTGAGCAATACTAAATCTGTGTTCAAGCCCTTGTGAGACCAAGCCCAAACCGACCTGTCCGACCACCGACGAATACCCGAGAGCAGCCACAGCAGAACCCTCACGCGAAACTGGTCAAGCGAAATCGGTCACACGAAACATTCCAAGCGAAAAAATTAAATTTCGCATCCCGAGCATGTCGCGCGAAATTCCTGTGCGAAAAAGGGTATGCGAAAACCCAGGCGAAAAACTCCGATGCGAACTTACCAACGCGAAATCCTTAAACTCGCATGGTTATGCGAACCCGGTATGTGAACCACCGAGCTTCGGAGCTGTGGAGGTGGCCGGAACCATTGGAGTGAGGACGGCGACGGTACAAGGGTGAGGAAGGAAGAAGTAGATGGGGCGGGGTAGGTTGTGCAAATGAGTTAAAGGTAAGGGTAGTTGTGGCGGTAGCATGGCCGGTATAAGGGTGCGGCGGTGGCTGCTGGATTGTGAAAAGAGGGGGGGGGGGGGGGGAGGGTTGTCGGGTAGGGTTTTGAGGTGAAGGTGGGTGGTGGGGCCTACATGTATATAATAATAATAAGGATTAATAATAATTCTATTAATAATAATAAATAAATACATATTAAAAATATTGAAAGGTTAAGTTAAATGCAAGAACTACCCGAGACCCGAACTCGCTTATGGAACCGTAAACTTGTAAATGCGTTGAGAACGTGGGTGAATAATAATGAAGTGAACATAATATAAATATATAATAACAATGAATAAGTTAAGCATATTAAATTAATATGAACGGATAAAGAAGGTTACGTGTCGGTTTCGGTTAACTTAAAGGTTAAACCCATTAACTTAAGAAAATAAGTAATAAACAAGTATAGAGGATTAATACGTGTATGTTATTAACAGTAAGTCGGGCTCAGTTGAAGAAATGAATCACTATTAACGGCGAACGTAACAGGATCCAGGTGAGTTCTAGCCCCTTCTATGTGTTATGTTTTCGGGGCTGTGTGCATATTACGATGTGTTTAGATTTATACACTTAACTTAAATGGTGAGTGTATATTAGATATATGTTCGTGTATGTGAATGTTATGGATTGATTAATTAGTATGCACGTAATGTTATATTAGTTATGATTGAAAGAATTAGAAAGGAAATGTAATGAAGTTAGAATGGAATGGTATGGTATGTTAGAGGGCACCGGGCCCTAATAATAACCGAGGTATGTAGGGCACTGGACCCTTATAATATCTAAGGTAAGTAGGGACTGGACTCTGAGGAGATCCAAGGTATGAAAGACACCGGATCCTTATAAATTCCGAGGTATGTAGGGCACTGGACCCTTATAATATCCAAGGTAAGTGAGGATCGGATCTTTACAGTATCCGAGGTATGTTGTTAGTAAGAAGTATGAATGTATGTATGTATGTATGTACGTATGTATGATTGAATGATAGACGAATGAGTAAGTATCAATACGTATCTTCGGACGGTATTGGTAAGTAAGTGAATGTAATGTATGTTAATTAACTGGAACTCACTCAGCGTAGCTGACTTTTAGTATGCACGCAAGCAAGTAGAATGAGACAAGTTGCTTGAAGAGGACACGTGGCAAATAAGAGGAAGACTGGCATCGCTATGAAGAAGACACCCGTGTCATTTATGTTTTATATTTAAGACTTATGTTATGCTGTTTCAAGACAAGATGTTTATGTTATGTACGAATGAATGACTTTTATTTCCGCGAAATGTTTTAATTAACTCTGATTTTACGAATTATGTGAATGAGTAAATCCAACTAGCGAGAAAGTAGGGTTCCCGGGTCTGAGGCCTTACAAGTTTTTAAAAAAGTTTAAAATTTGATGTGACGGTTTGTGGATGCTTGTTGTTATGGATGCTCTAAATGCTAAATATAATTATAATTAATAGTTTAAAAGAAATATGTAGTTTTACTTTTTTTTATCTTTCTTTTTTTGATAGTTAAATAATAAGTTCTTCTGGACTTTTATTTATCCAGCTTTTGATTTTATTTTTATTTTTTACATCACCAAAAAAATATTATTATAAGCTAACAAACATATAAAGTATATACACAGTGACGATCCAACATTTTTGAAGGCCTCAAGCTAATTATAAAATTGGGGGCTTTTTTTTTAAAAAAAAAGCTTTAATATAAACTTTCCTTCTTCGCCCGGGCTTCATACCGACAATGATAACCAGAAGTTTAAAAACATCTCATTTTTCTGATTCAGTTAAAGCCTCCTAGTCTATTTTGTTTTTTTGCATAACCAGATTCATAAGCTCAATGTCAATTTTTTAATTAAACTTTAAACTTTTATCAACATTAAAAAGTAGTGTTTTCATTGAAATAGAAGGCGGGCGAGTACCAAGCAGTGTCGATTTGACAGTGCAACAAGTAGCAAATAACGTTGTAGTGTAAATGGCAAATAAGTGATATAACCTCAATATTGAAGTAACAATATATAATAACAATTTGGCATTTTCTAAATTTCTAATACATTAAAAATTGGGCAAGAACTAGGACAGATTATAAATTGTCAAATTATCTACCTATTCTAATAAAGTAAAATAACTGTGGACACGTGTCAGTTTGTGGTTAAACCTCATAACTTTTTTCCCTCCAAACCAATAAGTATGCCATAGATCAATAATTATTCACTTTCCTTTTACACTCTATTTATATTATATCTATAACATTATTAAATTATTCACTTTTCTTTACACTATATTTTAGTATATATACTATACATTTTATAAAAATAAATATTCTTATAAATTATAAATATATGCTATCTATCCATTTATTTTTTCAGTTAATTTAATTAACTATATATATGTTAAAATGTAATAATATATACCATTCACTTTCATATTTTATCATAGTCAATCTCTCAGTTTTTTTATCAATGATTGTTTCAGGTTTTTTGTGAAACTTAAATTTGATTGTTATGGGTCAAAAGTTGGTAAATAGGTTGTGTGGTACAATTAACTACATTTTGCTCAAAATTTGTTACGGGTCAAAAAAGGTAATATGAGTATTTTTAAAAGTTCGAGAATGCAGGTAGATTTATCATCAAATTTGTTACGGGTTCATAGTTTTGACTTGAAAATGTCAAACAAATGAAAGTTAGAATTTTAAACGTGATTTAGGTTTCGAATTTATTTTCAATAACATTTTTGGAAATAATGATAAGATTCAGGATTTGGTTAATTGACTATTTTTCCCTCAGCTATTAAAATTTAAGAAAAGACGGCGAACACTTTCGACATGCTACCTCCAGGCCTATCATTGATTCTAACTTTTATCAAATTTGAAACATTTGTGTCAACATTGACTTTTCCGTTAATGGTGATTAAAATGTGGTGCGTGAAACATGCCATATAAAATTATGCTCAAGTGAAGCAAAACATTCACAAAATTGAACAGGTTAATGTGTTACTTTTATGTGTTGTCATCATGGCAAAGTTAAGAAGCCCCCTTAAAATTATAAAAATCATTTTCATGGTGTAAGTTAGAACTATTATTGTATGAAAACTGATCTTTTTTTAAATTGGTTTATAATCAAAATTCTTTCAATTATATATATATATATATATAGGTATATATAGGATTTGGTTCTTTTCAGAAGTATTTTTAGGGCGAGAAGTGCGAGAAGTGATCAGAACCAATCATAATTTTTCTTCTTATTTATTTAATTATTAATTACGAGGGCATGTTAGTCAAGTGAACAATTTTCTTTTTGTAATAACTATTAATTGTTATTAGTAAGTTACAGAGCAGAATATTGTAACTTAAATTTTATTTGAATATTAACCTGTATTTAATTTATTTTGTTGTTAGATAACACATATATCTTACATGAATTTTTAATAACAATTGTAAAATTATCGAAATTATCGTGTATATTCAAATTATATGAAACTCATACGTACGTCATACACTTTATGAATGTATGTATTTACATAATTACATAGGCATGTACATACGTAGGCACGTAGGGGCGTACGTACGTAAGCATGCAGGTATATCCGCACATAGGGACGTAGGTAGGTACGCACCTACGTATGTATGTGTATACGTACGTACCTGCATTTCATACGGATACAAGAGGTTTTTACCAGTTTCTTCACTGTACACCTATGAATAACAAGATATTCATCATCCATAAGATTAGATGAAGCATTTGTAAGCCTTCAAAATAATAGTACACCAAAAATATTAAATGATTTTCAAAAGAGAGATTTAGTTGTGGCTTTAATAGGAAGATTTAATTGACTAATTAAGTAATTATGAGTTACAAATTTGTTTTTAATGATGGTACATAAAAATTACTAACATACCCTTTTTGGTATTAAAGTTTATTAAAATGGTGAAAATAAATTACAAGAGTGCGATTTTGAGTAATGATCATTGATCATACAAAATCAATGGATGAGATTCACTTCTCGCAGTAATATCACTTTCAATAGATGGATGCTCTCAGGTATGTTTTTGCACTTGCGTTATTATTGTTAGTATTTTTTATTAAGTTCATTTTTTTTGAAAAAAATCATTTTCTAATATAAATAAAATCAATTTTTGTATATATAGTATAGATATAAGCATAGATGTAATTATTTTTCCATATAAAGTATGTACTTATTTGCTTTATTTATAATTTTATTATTTGGATCATCTCGTGCGTTACATGGGCTCTAAAGCTAGTTATATATATAAAGACATAAAGTGATATGTTAAACTATCCTCTAATTTGCAAACTCTAATAATAATTTAGTAAACCCACTTGACACATCCAATTTCAAAATCTTTCAGACCAGCAATCACACGAAGCCAAATAAATGGCACAAACTTAACACTCGATGCACTCCTGAATCAGTGAACCTACAAATCAAATTATCAAAATAAAAATCGCAATTGGCAATTCAATTAACGGCACACCAATCGCAAATCAAAAAGTAGACTTCAATCACGAATTAAATATCGAAGAATATGAGAATGCGAGTGTAAACATAGAATACGAGACTTACAAGTTACAAGTATATAAAGATGAACTTGACATAAATTTACGATTTAGCAATTAAATTATGATTTCATTGATTTCAGTTTCAATTTCTATAAACTTCGTGAAATCGTGTGGCGACCTACTTGGAATGTACCATAAATTAGCTTCAATTCCTAATCTTACCGGCTTTAGTTCGGCGACAAAAAAAAAACCTAATGCATATATATACACATATATTTATATATATACAATTGTGGGAGGGTTTGTGCTTAGAGTGGTTATACCTGCTGCTTAACAATTGTTTTGTGTATTATGGGTTTGTACTTCTTTCTTTGATAAGTTGTACCTACTCTTGGGTTTAGAATCCAAGGCAACACCTCTGCTTCTCTCGGTGCTTCACGACGGTTTGATGACGCCGTCTACATGCCAGGAAGTTGACTCTATGCTTATCAAATTTCTACAGTTGTACGTCATTAACCTTTTAGGATTTATTGTCTTTGCACTTGCTTTATCCTCCGTAACCCTTACCCATCTTCATCCTCTCCTATCCATGATACACCAAGTCAGCAACCACCGAGTCGTTTTAGAAGAGAATATTGGTGTTCCTCCGCAATCGTTTGAGCACCTACCCGTATGATATGATGGCGGTGGCCGCCGTGGTTAAATCGTATATCTGCGGCAACTCCTTAGCGGACGATAGGGTTTTCGCCATAGACAAAACAGTATATTCAAGTGGCTCTTTTACAGATGCGCACTAAGTGTTTGATATATCTGCTGAAGGTTAAATTATTTAAGATTTTCTAATTTTGGTGTTTGTGGTTGACTGATTGTTGTTACTCTTTTGAATAATATTGATTGACATGTTTTTGCAATCAGGTAGAGGCTTTGTTGTTTTGCAATCTACATGGTGAAATCGGCCTTTGAACTTTAGCAGGGGTTTCGTTAACAGGAAAAGATCTAACATTGATTAATCAATGATATCACCTATTGAAGCCTTCAGTCTGTTTCCATGATTCAAATGGGGTTCGCTTTTGGAATGATTTTTGTTTGTTGAATCAACATGCATTCTATGAGTGAATTTTGATTTTGTTATATTGTAAATTTTACTTTTCTTTTTCATTTTTGCAAACCATGGCTTTCTTTATACAGGTTTGCTAAAGTGGATAATCTATGGAGATGTAGTAATATGAAGCACATATACCTTACTTTAAATTAATTGAGAACAATTGCATCATGTAGTAAGGTAAGGTTAATTGCCGTTTATTAAAGTTATGCAATTGTTGAGTTGTATTTTTGCATGAAATTATTGTATTGTTACTGTTAGGTGCATAAACCGACAACCCGAACAAATTTGCATGCTTAACTACCGGAACCAATTGCAACCGGATGCCGTAGCATAGGTCCCAACAGTGGTGCTACCAGCAACCCGAACTAACCAAAGCGCTTTGTTGACGATGCCTCGAGCACCCCCATGATTCAAATGCTAAATAGACATTTGTATTAGAGTTCATGAATTTTTTATGTTGTAACTTTGTTCAGTTTTTGGATTTAGAACGGCTTAAACTGTCATCACTACTTCGCATCCCGCGCATCGCGCGGGGTAGCACCAACTAGTTTTTTTTTTTTTTTTAATTTGGGGGCCTTTCTATTTTTGGGGCTTAAAACCCTAGCTTGGCCCAATAAAGCTATTGGGCTGGCCCTGCATATACATACTATAGCCCTCCGGCTATAAGTTTCTGATTTTACCACTGCTTAATTATAGATTGGGCCAAAAACCTTTTTTTTTTTACCAATATACTTCGTTACTTGCTATGACTTAAGGGCCTTGTTATTTTGGCTCGGTCAAGGTATTTAAATTCTCGAGGCCAATTCTGCTGCACTTTATGATGGCTTCATGGCTAAAAATTGTTCCTAGTTTACGTGGTGCTTCATATATACACCTAACCACGCAGCGTGCACGTATGTCTTATATTCGGTTATATGTCATGTCCTAAGTGTCGCTATGCATACCTTATGCCCACCGTAAATTATTGTTAATTTGGGCCTAATTCGCAACTGTATAACATGCAACTCTATTATAAAATGTGTTTCAATCAATGAATAAATTTTGTATAAGACAGGTAACATATTTTAAAAACACCCAACACCAAAATCATATGATTCAAAAACTCTACACTTTAAGTTTGAGATACGTCGGACATTTCTCGACCTATAATATATATTTGTAGCGTGTTATAATCAGGATAGGAATATATCTAGAAAAACGTACAAAGCGAACTAGAAAATTGCATGGTGACAGTTTCATAATTACTTTGAACAGAGTATCACGCTATAGCAAAATTAATACAACTAGAGTAATAATAATTACGTATTCAAATGCTACTCCATTTGTATTTTGTTTTAGCGTAATTAATCTATTTAGAGTAATTACGAAAATGTTACTGGATACTTTCTTTTTTCTCAATTCATATGTTTCGCATAATAAAATCTATTTGCATTTGAATCAAACCCATATTAAAAAGCAAAAAGAAATCCTAGGTACGTTATAATAACTCTTAATGAAAAGTTGAAAACCACGTAGTTCGTTCAATACATTTATCGACTATTTGTTAATGTTTTTATAGTTTAACGTGGTTGATGATAATAGTACAACTCTTCACGAATCAAATTTTTGAATTTTTTCCCAAACTAGTGTTGGTGGAAAAAGTATTTGCTACTTTGGTGTTCTTTAAAAAATATTTACCAAACTAGTGTTGATGGGAAAAAGTATGTTTCATTTTGGTGTTTTTCATTTATTTTATTCACATTTTACTTTTAAATATAGTTTTTCTATTAGTTAATCTATTATTTATTTTTTTCTCATATTTCTTATATATTTTTTATTCAATAAATCAAACAATTTACTTTTTATATATTATCAATCAACATCTTATTATTTTACTAACTCGTTCTAAATCTTTTCTTTTGATTTTTTTCTCAAATATATGCATTTTTTTGTCTCTTTGTTTAATGATATTCATTTTACGAATCAACATATTTTTTCCTTTTCATTTTGATTTGATTAATCTATTATCTAATTTTATATCATATTTCTTATATATTTTTATGTCCAATCAATCCAAAATGTTTTAATTTTTATTTTTTTAACAATAAACATTTATATATTTTTGCTAACTCGTTCTAATTTTTTCTTGTAATTAAAAAGGAAAACGTGTAATTAAATTTGACCCGCTTAAATGTTCATGTTGAAGAAAAAACACCAACAAAAGTTGGTAAAACACATGCGTTGCAGTGGTTATTCGATGAGAATTTGGTTAGTATCGGCTATGTTCGTTGTAGTGCTGGAAATAAACCTAAAAATAAATTCATAGAACTATCATATTTAATATAAAAAAGATCGCTAAAGCCCGGCGTTGATAAAAACCAGGAGTTGTGACGGCTATTCAACGTGAATTTGGTCATTATGAGTTAGGTTTGTTAAGATATCGGGTCTAGATAAAAAATATAAACTCGTAAAACGCGCATATTTAAAACAAAATAAAAAACAATTTAAATCGGTAAAACCCGGGCATTGGTAAAACGCAAACATTGTGGCGGCTATTTAACCCGAACTCGATCAATATCGATTAGGTTCGCTATGGTACAAAACTAAACCCAAAAAATAAAATTTGTAAGATGAATATATTTAAATAGAAAGACAAAAAATATTTGAAGACAATAAAAAAATCAATAAGAAAAGAAATAAAAAAAAAAGATTTAGAATGAGTTACTAAAAAATAAGAAAACATTGATTGACAAAAAATATATAAAAAACAAGTTGGATTTATTAGATTAAAAATTATAAGAAACTAGTTTTTAGGACCCGCGCAACGCATGTTGCACAGGTTTGTAACAAACAAACACGTGCAGGTCGCATCGCATGGATCCGTAACAAACACAAACGCACTGGTCACGTAGCTAGCACAGGTCCGTAACAAACATGAGGATACAAACTCATGGCATCAACCAAACACATTACAACTTAGGCGCGTGAGTCGTGTAGCACGGGTCCGTAACAAATGTGCAGGTGGCGTAGCACGTGTCCGTAACAACCTGAGAGGATATAATGGCATTTGACATGCATCAATCAAACACATTGCAACTTACATATTTGCTTAAGGTTTCGATGGTGATGATGAAACTGACTCACTTACCGCTAACTGCTGCTACAACTCCCAAAGATACTTTTTCGCTAAAGAAAAGCTTTGCGACGCATTAGTGTCTAGAAATTTGGGCCCCAAATCAAAAAACCATTGTGTCTAAGCAAGCCTGAGAGGAAATGATAATTCAAAGATGGCAACTTAAGCAATACAAAGACATGACAATTTCAACACATCGATTCTAAAGAAAACCAACTCCGTTACCAAGCATCAAAGTACGAAGAACAACTAAGCAATGTACCCACAAATAAGAAAAAAAGCACCATGTAACATGTCATTTTCTCTTAACAATTAAAGTTGCACTTGAATCACCCCTAACTACCCTTTTTATTTGTGGTCTCTAAAAAGTTATCTTGCCTAAGTAGTGGTCAAAGTGGTCAAACCAAAACTTACCACCACCATAAATATATACACGGTTTGTGGGAACAATTGAACAAATATAAAGCCAACTTATCCTACGCTGCCTTACATGAGGAAATAAACATCATCTTTTAAAATCTTAATTGCATTAATATTTTTTAATATAAAAAACATACAATTTTATGTCATTGCAAATGTTCAATTAGGAGATCAGATCAACATAAATCTGATGGACTAAACCTCCTATGTCGATGGCTCTTTCGTCAACCAACATAGCCGCCATCAACATATATATCAACGACTTACATGCCTTCCAGTACTCTTAACTCCGACTCCACAACCTCTAAAAACCTTATTATTCTGCCGTCACTAACCCTCGAAACGCCACCGTCTGTGATGCCATTTAAAGCCCCGATGATTGTCGTTGCCTGAAAAAGATCACAAAACCACATAGCCGGCTTCTGCTCCAAGTAGAACACGCATCTTTGTATATGAGCCGAAAATCCTCCTTTTACGTCATCAGTATAGCGTAATCGTCGCAAGACGCGTCTATTTCAGGGTCACCAAGCAACGGCTAGCGTCAGTGACTGTGCCGGAAACCTACAATTAAGCCACCAAAGACAGTAAGCCCGCCGCCGGAAAGATAAAATGAAAGGTGGTCGGCGGAAACAAAATAGAATAAAACCTAAAAACAGAGGATTAAACATTCACAACAGAAAACACACCTATCATCCTAGATCTCCCGGGAACCTAAAGAATCTCCAGAGAGAGACGGTAATTAACCCGGTGGTGGTAGGTATAATGCAGGGGTTGAAATGAATGCATAATTTACATAGGGACGCAGCTGTAAAGCAAGCCCTGCATAGTTTACATAAAGGGCACACCTGTAAAGTGAACACAAAATATACAATAAAACATGCATATGTTACAATAGCACAAAGCAGAAAATTGAAGGAATAGTGTTTGTGTGTGAACTACTTTCAAAAATAATATATATAATAATATGATAAAAAATAAATAATAGATTAACTAACAGAAAAAACTAGATTAAAAGTAAAAGGTGAATAAAATAAAGAAAAATTGGTTTTAAATAATCTCAACTATCACTTACTGGCAAATAACAGGCCTAACTTTGCACTTGGCTGGTAGCGGTCCTAACTAAAGGTGCATTTGTTTTTAACGGTCCGCGACTAACGGTTTACTAACCCCGTTAGTATTTTGCTGAGTTGGCCATCCGAGCTGTCAAAAACATCTTACGTGGATCGCTTACGTGGACCTGGACTCTTTATAAACATATGGTGGCATCGTTGCACAAAATCATAACCCTAAATCACCCAAATTAAAGAACCCTTAAACACCAAATTGATGGAATTCAACTCATCATCAACTTCTTCATCTCGTTGGAAGAAAACCCCTAAAAGGTTTAAGCTTGATTTCGACGGAAACATCTATTGTAACCACGACATACTTGCAATTCCTAGGGTTGCTGGACGTAGAAGCTTTCGTAATGGGGACGAATTCTATGGGTGCCCTTTATGGCCGGTAAGTACCAATTGCTTATAATTTCAAAGATGATTTAAGTATTTTTATATGTTTAATGTAGAATGAGGACTGTAAATTCTTCATGTGGAAAGAAGACATTGATCAATTCTTGAAGGCACATGAACATAGCAAATGTAGTGCCAGAAAAGAACAAGACCTTGAAGATTTAAAGATGGATAATTTGAAGTTGCAGAACATGCTTCTGCAAGAGGAGAACAAGAAATTGAAAGAGCAGCTGTTATTGAAAAAGAACAATTGGAAGAATCAGATTGTTTTAGGTTTGATAATTGTTACGATAGCAATATGGTGGAATTTATATGTGTGAACTTTCAATGTTTGTTTTTGTTAAGGTACCAACTGTTTTGTTTTGGATCTTCTGGTATGTAACTTATATGCATGGTTAATGCTTGTTGATACTTGTTTGGTTATGGTGTAATGAATATAGTATCTATATGTTCTTGTCATATGAAGCAGCAAACAATATATCGTCAAAACATTACTTTCACTAGCATACTACTAACTTTGGTTACATGAGCAAGACCTTTACATATTGTCTGGTCAATTAAAAACTTAAATGCATGAAAAACAAAGGCATGTGTATTTCTTATTTATTGTCAATATGGACTAAAATGTTTGTTATATGCATAAATGATCATTTTGAGTCTGCAACGTGTCCAAGTAGATGTTAAAAATCATTAGTTTGGCCATGTTAAAAACCATCTTACTAAACCAATTAGACTTCTGCAAAAATCACCACTATGACCATTTTAAAAATGATCATTTTACCCTTCTGCATAAATCACCATTATGACCATAAATAAATGACTACTGCACCAACACATTGATTGCTGACATACATACATGACTTCTACAACTTCTGCATACATACACAATAATTGGACTGTATTGACTAAATGCTGCATACTTTGACCACATGTTGCATACATACATACACAACTTCTGCATACATAAATCACCAGTCAATACACATGCTGCATACTTGATCATATGATGCCTAAATGACTGTTTTGGGTCTGCAACATGCCCAAGTAGACTGCATTGACCAATTGGATTGCATTGACTAATTTGGACTCCAAACAAATCTGATAAAAATAGGATAAAAATATTACCATTTTGCCCTTCTGCATAAATCACCATTTTGACCCTAACCATGAATAATTTAAACATAATAATGCATACTTGATCACATGCTAAGCTTACCATCATACATACATACATACATACATGTTCAAAAGCTAAGTCAACAACTTACATACTTGTTCAAAAAACTAAGTTTGGAAAGCATAACATTCGTTCATCTGATAGTCCAAAAGAAAACATTAGATCTTAACTTTAAGCAGCCTTCTCGTTTGTGCTTCCTCTTGTCATTCTAGATAGAGTTGACTATTGTGGTTGACTTGACTGTGTTGGTTGAGCTGTGGTTGACTTGAATGGGCTGCTTGAGTTGACTGTTGTGGTTGACTTGAATGGGCTGCTTGAGTTGACATTTGGGAAGCTTGGGTTGACTTTTTCTTTGCTTGATAGAACCTACCCTTTGGCAATACCCTTGGTCTCTTGTGTTTCTTGTGCAGACTTTTCACAAGCTTGTGTTGACTTTTCAAAATATTTGGTTGACTTTTCAGAAGCTTTGGCTGACCTCCCCTTTGGCCTTCCCTTTGACCTTTTAGCACCACCATCTTTAGCAATAGCCTTACCCTTACCCTTTTCAAAGCACCTTCTTATGTTGTGTAGTGTTGACTTGCAATAACTACAACTCATCTGAACTCCATGCTTTGTTAATTTACCTGGCCTCTTGGGATCCTCATGTGGATCTTTCTTTATGTTTTTCTTTGGTCTTCCAGGCATAGCTTTGACTGAAGGTGGGTCAAGAGGATAATCAACAAATGGCCAATACTTCTTACTAGGCAAAGGTGGAACTGTGAATTCATAAGACCTTAAGTATTGTTCCTTAAGGTAACTATCATGGACAAACTGTTCTGAATTATTCCCAATAAAACCTGCCACTGCACAAACATGCTTACATAGTATACCAGATAACTCCCATATTCTGCAAGTACACGTTTTGTTACCCAAATCCACTGAAACATCATCATAATCACTTACTTGGAACACAGTAGGGGATGATGGGTATACTCTGCATTTGTGTGCCCAAGTTTTCTGTTTATCAAGCTTAATTTGTGCCCTAGGACACACAACCACATCTTTATTTAACATTTGTGTGTGCCTTGTAGTCAGCCTACTCATTACAGAAACCCTTATATCCTCTAGCATGTCAATGATGTGTTTGGATCTAGCTTGAACTATGGTTCCATTGAAGGTCTCTGCCATGTTGTTAATTATTACATCACACTTTGTGTGAGTGTCAAGAAAACACCTTGAAAAACATCTAAGGTTCTGCTTGATGAAAGCATCCACTGCATCAGTTGACAATTCTTTCATATCCTTGATAGCATTATTGTAATCAGCTTCATTATAAGCCCTGCAAGCCCTTCAGAAAACCTCTTTATACTCTTCACCCTTATACTCTTTTTTCCAATTTGCAAAAATATGCCTTGCATAGTTTCTGTGCTCTGCATTTTTTCACACCAAATTTACAGCATTAATTAGTCCCTGTCACATTAAAATTGTTAGAATATACATGTAATTGGGACAGTTAAGATAATATAGACATACCTTCTGTTGGTTTGAGATAAGTGTCCAACCTCTTCCACCATCAGTCACCTCTAAACATTTACTTAATTGATCCATGAACAACTCCTAACTGTCATTATTTTCACCTCAACAACTGCCCAAGCTACATGATACATTTGGTTATTTGCATCTCTTCTTATGGCAGCCAATAGAATATCTCCTAGAAAGGTTTTAAGGAAACACCCATCTAAGCATAAAACATTTCTACAACCTGCTAGGAATCCCTTCTTCACACCATCAAAACACACAAAGAACCTGAAATAGTTTCCAAATGTTTATGATGAAGATGAACATAAAAAATTATCTAATAATGATTAGTGATTATGATGAATGTGAACCTGAAAAAAGTCTCTACTGAAGAAGATGAATCTGGATTCACACTAACAAATCCTGGAGGGACAGTTAGGAGTTCAAATGTGGATGTTGGGTTTACATTCCTTAAAGCTGCTATATATGACCCAAGCGTGCTGTAATGATCCTTCATTGAACCATGAAGCTTCTTATATGCACTACTTTTAGCATTGTAAGCCATCCATTTGTTTATGATGACTTTAAACTTTTCTTTAACAGCAGTTTGAATATCTTTAGCAGGCCAGTTTGGCTTTGCTTTAAACATTGGTAAAAATTCATTTGCTATAAATGTTGAAGTTAATTGCCTATTCCTTGTCATGTTCTTTTGGAAATTGTGCTTGCTTTTCACTTGCTTAACAATATAACAACTTTTTCCCTTATGATATGAACAAAACAAATAGAATGGACACCCTTTGACACATTTGATACCTACTCTCCCACCTCTGTTCTTGTTACTGGTACTAACGGAAAGATTTCTACCATTTTTGACAGCATATCTACTAACAGCCTCTTTAAAAGCATCCCTAGTGGGGAACCTTATTCCAACAACCCACTTGAAATTAACCCAGTCAGTTTGCTTATCTACAACTGGAACATGTTCTTTGTACTTGTTCCCTCTTATGTTGTCATCTTCACTCTCTCTAGGTGAGTTAACATCAGCATCAGAATCCTCATAGCTACTATACATTTCTAAATATGAGGTCCCTGCATCACCAGATCCTTTCAAACAATCCTCAACCAATTTACCAGATTCTTTCAAACACTCCTCAAGCACCTTCTTCTGTGATGCAATAGTTTCTTCATTTACTTGTTTTATTGCAGCAATCGAATCTCTCCACCCATCATCTCTATCAGATTCATCGTCATCATCATAATCCGAATTTCCTTCATATGAGTCATCATCAAAATCATCACAATCTTCAGCAGACTCATCTGAACTATTATCAATTAGTGGGACTTCAACTTTGGTACTTGGGGATACTAGTGGTACATTTTTTCTTGTTGTAAGCTTGCAGTACCTCAGAGGGGTCAAACTAGATGGAGGCTGTGTTATACAAGTGATTGGTTGGGATTGAGGGTTAGTATGCACTTTTGGATGAGATAGAGGGCTAGTGGGCTGAACAATGGGTTGGGCTTCAAGGTTATTAGGCTGGGTACTGGGTTCGACTTCAGTGTTAGTGGGATGTGGTTCAGGATTGATAGACTGGGGTTTAGGCTTTCTTAGCTTTTCGGTTTGAACATATATAACAAGAGCTTCATCAGCACCAACCAAAAATACCATCTCATGCAATACTCCATCACTATTAATCAATTTCACCCGACCATCACCAGGTATTAAGCAATACAAGTACATATCTTCCTTCTTTTGATTTTCATATGAACCATAGTCCATTGCATAACCTAGTATCTCAAAATACGAAAGCTTATCAACATCTATTCCTATTGACGTTATTTCCCCCCCCCCCAACATACCTTAATCTCGGAGGATTAACTTCAAATTTCCCATCAATCCAGAAATTGATGTTGATAATATCTCCCATTACGGCAGAAAGAGATAGAGAGAGAGTGCTTGAGAGAGAGAGACAGATGTGAGTTAGGGTGAGTTACGGCTTGTTCTTCATCTGACGATTGGACTGGAGTTCAATGTGTTGAATGTTATACTTAAAATGTTTATAAAGAGTCCAGGTCCATGTAAGCGATCCACATAAGATGTTTTTGACAGCTCGGATGGCCAACTCAGCAAAACACTAACGAGGTTAGTAATCCGTTAGTCGCGGACCGTTAAAAACAAATGCACCTTTAGTTAGGACCGCCACCAGCCAAGTGCAAAGTTGGGCCTGTTATTTGCCAATAGGTGATAGTTAGGATTATTTAAAACCAATTTTTCTAAATTAATTGAAAAACACCAAAATGAAAAATACTTTTTTCTACCAGCACTAGTTTGGTAAATATTTTTTAAAGAACATCAAAATGGTAAATAATTTTTCCACCAATACTAGTTTGAGAAAAAACTCTCAAATTCTTAATATAGTAGTATTTTAAGGTACTTCACAATATATCTTTGTCCAACAAGTCAATAATATATAACTAATTAGAATTATATACAACTCTATTTTTAGTTAACCTTTTGGCTTATAAATACAAAAAGTTTCACAATTACTATGAAGAAACAAACGGAAATGAAATCCAAAATGTCATATTTGTTTCTACTCTATGCGGTCCTCAATATTGTTAGCGTCCGCGTCATGGCTGAACCAATCAATACCGATGTCATTAGATGCAAAAAAGACTCCGGTACTTTTACACCCAACAGCCCCTAAAAAACAAACCTCATGACAGCACTAAAGACGCTACCTGGTTCTGTCTCCCCATATGTTGGTAACAAACCTGATGCGGTTAGCGTTGGAGCACTATGTGCAGGTTACTTAAAGCCTAAAGATTGTGCATCCTGCGTGAGCAGCACGATCCCACCGCTTCAACAGAAGTGCCCGAACCAAAAGGGAGCCGTTGCATGGAGGGTCAAATGTATGGTACGATATGGACCACCAGTTACAAATAACTATGATATTTGGTTTGTGGCCCATGAAATTAGTGAGGCAAAAGTTAAGGATGTTGCAGGGCTTGAGAAAGCCCTGAATTCGTTAGGAGGCATGTTATCGGAATCCCTAGATCGGCGTACGTTATACGCTTATGGCTTTCAAGCTTATGGCTCAGCAAATCAAACTCTCCACTTGGTTATGCAATGTACTCTAGACACATTAACTAAGGATTGTAGCACATGTTTACAACAGATATCTAGAGAGATGAAACCTTGTTGTAGTGGAGCAGCCGCTGTAGCAATGTTAACTCCCAATTGTTATTTGTAGGGGTATGGAACTAAAACCCGGTTCTACGACCCTAAATCTATTATGTTTGGCTTATTTCATTACATGGACTAATACAATGTTATTGGGCCGAGGGGGTTTTGTGGAGGTAACCCTAACTGGGCTAGGCCCATTAGGGTACCATGATGGTGGCCATGAGACTCTATATAAGGAGGTCTCCACCTCCTTATCATTGGTCATGCTCAATAAGAGCCACCACCACTTTTTGTGTCTGTGAACAAGAAATCCTCAGGATATCTTAGCAGTCACCTCCACACCCCCGAAACCATTGCAGGTCTCGACATTGCAGGTCACAGCCGCAGCCGAAGAGGAAGAAGATCAAGACGTGGTTCGTTCATCTCGAAAATCCGTGGAAACATCGTCATGGATCAGGTAAGATTCGTTTCGTGTTTCTACATTGGCGCCATCCGTGGGACGGCAACGAACTGCCCTTCGATCTTCATCTCGGCTGTCAGATCTCTCCCAAGAAAAACACAGATTTGGAAGTTTACAGAAAAGGCTTCAAAGCTTGTTCTATTAAAGCTCAAAAAGATCCATAGATCTAAAAAGAGGCTTCCAGATCTGGGCAAGAAGGAAAATCCGGGATTCGAATGATCAGATCTCCGAATCTATGATGGTTTTAAATCTGCTCCGGGCTTCAGATCTGTCCAGATCTGATTTACAGATCTAGGTCTAGATTACAGACCTGGATTTTAGGTCTAAAGTTGCAGATCTGACTCTTAAATTGCAGATCCAGAAATTACCAGATTTCCGCCGCCATGTATGCTCGCCCGTGGGTTCTCACTCCGCAGCCGTGCATGTGCCGCCGCGGAAACCACCATCTGGGTTTTGCGCAAGAGACCTCCGCCATGCACGCGCACTCGCGAGTCACCACTCTATCGCCGTGCATGCGCGCATCAAGCTACGCGCCAAACTTCAAGGTTGGGAATCCTAATATCCCATATGGCTATGCGCCAAACTTCAAGGTTGGGAATCCTCCTAATATCCCATATGGCTACGCGCCAAGGTTGGGAATCCTCCTAATATCCCATATGGCTACGCGCCAAACTGCAAGGTTGGGAATCCTCCTAATATCCCATATGGCTACGCGCCAAGGTTGGGAATCCTCCTAATATCCCATATGGCTACGCGCCAAACTTCAAGGTTGGGAATCCTCATAATATCCCATATGGCTACGCGCCAAGGTTGGGAATCCTCATAATATCCCATATGGCTACACGCCAAGGATGGGAATCCTCATAATATCCCATATGGCTACGCGCCAAGGATGGGAATCCTCATAATATCCCATATGGCTACACGCCAAACTTCAAGGTTGGGAATCCTCATAATATCCCATATGGCTACGCGCCAAACTTAGGGGTTGGGAATCCTCATACCATATGCTCACGCATCACATATGCTCACGCATATTACACATGCTTACGCATCACATGCTTACGCATCACATGCTCACACATGTCACAGTCTACACGCACGCGCACGCAACATCTGCGCGTGGCGCATAACACAAAACCAAAGTCTACACGCACGCGCATGCAACATCTGCACGTGGCGCGTGACATAAAGTAGCCCGTAAGTCGCCTCACGCGCAGGCTTTATTATTCACAGCTCATAAGACGCCTCGCGCGCAAGCTGTTATTATTCTTACAGCCCGTAAGTCGCCTCACGCGCAGGCTTTATTATTCACAGCTCATAAGACACCTCGCGCGCAAGCTGTTATTATTCTTACAGCCCGTAAGTCGCCTCACGCGCAGGCTTTATTATTCACAGCTCATAAGACGCCTCGCGCGCAAGCTGTTATTATTCTTACAGCCCGTAAGTCGCCTCACGCGCAGGCTTTATTATTCACAGCTCATAAGACGCCTCGCGCGCAAGCTGTTATTATTCTTACAGCCCGTAAGTCGCCTCACGCGCAGGCTTTATTATTCACAGCTCATAAGACGCCTCGCGCGCAAGCTGTTATTATTCTTACAGCCCGTAAGTCGCCTCACGCGCAGGCTTTATTACTTTCACAGCTCGTAAGTCGCCTCACGCGCCAGCTGTTATTATTCTTACAGCCCGTAAGTCGCCTCCCGCGCAGGCTTTATTATTCACAGCTCATAAGACGCCTCGCGCGCAAGCTGTTATTATTCTTACAGCCCGTAAGTCGCCTCACGCGCAGGATCTATTACTTTCACAGCTCGTAAGTCGCCTCACGCGCCAGCTGTTATTATTCTTACAGCCCGTAAGTCGCCTCCCGCGCAGGCTTTATTATTCACAGCTCATAAGACGCCTCGCGCGCAAGCTGTTATTATTCTTACAGCCCGTAAGTCGCCTCACGCGCAGGCTTTACTATTCTTAGCTCGTAAGCCGCCATGCGCGCAGGCTCTCATTATTCTACAAGCTCGTAAGTCGCCTCACGCGCCAACTTTATTATTTTACAGCTCGTAAGTCTCCATGCGCGCAGGCTCTCATTATTATTACAGCTCGTAAGTCGCCTCGCGCACCAGCTTTATTATTATTACAGCTCGTAAGTCGCCTCGCGCACCAGCTTTATTATTTTACAGCTCGTAAGCCGCCTTGCGCGCCAGCTTCATTATTCTACAGGCTCGTAAGTCGCCGCACGCGCCAGCTTTATTACTCTCAGCTCGTAAGTCGCCCCGCGCGCCAGCTTAATTATTATTCTTAGCTCGTAAGACGCCTCTCGCGCGCAGGTTTTATTATTCTTAGCTCGTAAGACGCCTCACGCGCAGGCTTTATTATGCTACAGCTCGTAAGACGCCCCTCGCGCGCAGGCTTTTTTATTCTCAGCTCGTAAGTCGCCCCGCGCGCCAGCTTAATTATTATTCTCAAAGCTCATAAGTCGCCTCTCGCGCAGGCTCTATTATTATAGCTTGTAAGCCGCCTCACGCACAGGCTTCATTATTTTTACAGCTTGTCACCATTATGGGGAAAACCTCCTAAAACTCAGACAATAAAGACAAGGCCAAAGAAAAGGGAAAAAACCGTCTCACACCTTATAAAGTCCAGCGCTCCACCTAGACGCTTGCGCGCCCAGGAGCAACACTGGACTTGGGGGGGCTTGTAGGGGTATGGTACTAAAACCCGGTTCTACGACCCTAAATCTATTATGTTTGGCTTATTTCATTACATGGACTAATACAATGTTATTGGGCCGAGGGGGTTTTGTGGAGGTAACCCTAACTGGGCTAGGCCCATTAGGGTACCATGATGGTGGCCATGAGACTCTATATAAGGAGGTCTCCACCTCCTTATCATTGGTCATGCTCAATAAGAGCCACCACCACTTTTTGTGTCTGTGAACAAGAAATCCTCAGGATATCTTAGCAGTCACCTCCACACCCTCGAAACCATTGCAGGTCTCGACATTGCAGGTCACAGCCGCAGCCGAAGAAGAAGAAGATCAAGACGTGGTTCGTTCATCTCGAAAATCCGTGGAAACATCGTAATGGATCAGGTAAGATTCGTTTCGTGTTTCGACAGGAGGTAAACTAAAGCAAATGCGTGCACATTCAGCCTGACTAGTAAAGCAATTTTTACGATCGCCACAGCAACACCAATCTAGTCCAGTACCATGCCCATCACTAAAGTTGCAAATGGGCCAACCAAGTTTGCTTGACGAGTTTGAAACAGTTGCTTCTCTTCTTTCATTGCTTCGTCTGATTCGTGTGCCTACATACAAGATAATGGATATATATCAGTTATATTTGTTGTGAGACTATAAGAGAGATTAGATAAACATGTTAAACTTACAATCCAGAAATTGGATGAAAACCATATTGAAAATAATGAAATATGTGATTGCTAACTTCACCATCTTCGTTCAAGGGATTATTAGTAAATTACAGAGAGGTGGCAGAAATATAAATAAAGTGAAGTGATTTATATGCACATTGTAGATATTAGAATAATTAAATTATAAAGATTACGATAGTTAATAACTCTTCTTTAATATATATGATTAAAACAATTAATTGCAAAGATTAAACTAATTAAATTATAAAGATTACGATAAAGGGCATGCCGGTATGCATGCTTAATATATCCCCTTTAGGCTATCAGACTGTCGGGCATAAATCCCAAGGATAATTACTTGTGTGTAGATTTATTTAGTAAGCATAATCCTGCCGAGGGAATAAACCTATTATTTGTGGAATAATGAATATTAAAGGCAAATTAAAAATAAATAATCACATATTTTGTGTACTAGTTAATAATAGTCTCACCTTTAAAAATCAATGCCAATAGTCCAATCTTTCAACTATTTTTCTCTCGTTGGACCTCCGCTAAAAAAACACTTAACGCCGTTAAGGTTTTTATTTTTTTGAATTTCAAACCGAAGGTTTTAGGGCTTTTGATCGTTAGAAAGATGCGAGTCAACTGATGTAAAACTTATCTCGAAACAGTGATCCAAACGACGAAACCGTTCAGGAGTTTGAATTTCCAATTAACAAAAATCAAATCATTTGAATCACTGTTTCGAGATAAGTTTCACATCAGCCGACTCGTATCTTTTCTTCCAATCAAAAGCCCTAAAACATCAGTTTGGAATTCGGAAAAACACATAACAACACTTAGTCTTTTTTTAACGGAGGTCCATTGAGAGAAAAATAGTCGTAAGGTTGGACCGTTGGTAGGGATTTTTAAATGTGGTATTATTATCAGCCAATACATAAAAGGTGGGATTATTTATTTCCAATTTATCAATATTAAATGATTTTAGAGTCTACTAATTTTTAACCAGCATATAGTTAACGCACTTTTAATGCCTTTTAGATAATTAAGCATAGTAGGTATGTAAGGTTAAAGAGACATGGAGATAGATGCTGCTTATAGGGGTGAGCAGGAAACCGAATTAAGCAAACCGAAACCGTATTAATCGAAAAAACCGAACCGAGGCATTAAACAACGGTTAATTTTTTGTATTTTTGAAAAACCGAATTTTCGGTTTCGGTTTTCCCTTTAAAAAATCGAAAAAAACCGATATGTGTTTTTACTAAAAATATTAATACAATTATATGCGTTTTTTTAGATGTTATGACCGGAAACAAAACACCAAAAGGATCTACTGTTGATGGTGATGAAGATAATGAAGATTGGGAGTAAACTTTGAAGATGAAGAATGAAGATTGGAACTAAACTTTTAGCGTTTTTTGATTAAGAACTTTGTTGAATTTTAAGCTTGAATCCACCACTGGGGTTCAACAGGGGGACCCTCTTGGGCCTCTCCTTTTTGCCTTAGCTTTGCACCCACTTGTTCACCAAATCAGAGATCGGTGCAAGCTTCTCTTTCATGCTTGGTACTTGGATGATGGCACGATTATCGGGGATACTAGAGAGGTAGCCAAAGCATTAGATATTATCAGGTCTGAGGGGCCTCGTTTGGGTCTTGAATTAAACGTTAAGAAAACAGAGTTATTTTGGCCAACATGCAATGGGGTGAAGGCACAGGAGGGGTTGTTCCCTTGCGGGATTGGAAGGCCGGTGCTTGGCGTGAAACTCCTTGGTGGTGCTGTAAGCCAGGATGCGGTGGTTTATCAGCAGTTTGGCTATGAAAAGGGCATCTAGAGCTGTGGAACTGATGAGCTGTCTCCCAAGACTTCGGGATCCTCAATGCGAGCTTCTTTTGCTTCGCTCATGTATGGGAGTCGCCAAGCTTTTGTTCGGTTTGAGAACATGCCAACCTATGTATGTGGGGGAAGCTGTTTCTATATTTGACAATGGTCTTCGAAGGGCGATTGAGGATATCGTGGTTTGTGGAGGTCCGTTCTTTGGGGATCTCCAATGGAGGTTGGCGTCACTTCCGATCCGTTATGGGGGGTTGGGTCTCTGTTCGGCCGAGGATGTATCTACATTTGCTTTTGTGGCTTCGAGAGCACAGTCGTGGTGTTTGCAAGACCATATTCTTCGGGGTTGTGATATTCATAGGTTGGACTCTGATTATGGGTGTGCGATGGATCGTTTACGTACTTCACTTCCAGATTTTGATCTTAGCGGGTTCTCTAATAAGGACACCGCCCCCCTAAAGCCCAACATGTTGTGGCGAGTGCCTTATTTAGTGGAATCGTCAAGAGTTTAGAAGTGAAGTTTGATCTATCCCCTCGCCAAAAGGCGGTGTTTGAATGCCTTCGGGCTCCTCGGGCTCAGGATTTTCTAACGGCTATCCCCATTGAAGGATTAGGCCAACGTATGTCGGGTTTGGAGTATCGGGCTATCCTTAAGTACCGGTTAATGATCCCTATGTTCCCGACGGATGAACCTTGCCCAATTTGTCGCAAGGTCTGTTTGGATTCTTTTGGTGACCATGCGGTGCATTGCAAAGAATTGCCTGGCTTTAAATACAGACATGATCTGGTTAGGGATGTTCTGTGTGATGTTCTTAAACGGGCAGAGATTTCTGCTAAAAAGGAGGGCCCTGTTAACTTTCTCACGGATCCTATTGAAGGGAGGTCTACTTTACGACCAGCTGATATTCTTGTGTTCGGGTGGGCAGGGGGAAACACGCCTGTGTGGATCTTACAGGAGTGTCTCCTCTTGTTGGGCTCAGGGACAGTGGGTTTGTTGTGGGTCAGGCTGCGTTGAAGGCTGAATCGGGCAAAGTTGTTAAACACGAGAAAGCTTGTTTAGATAATCAACATGTCTTTCTACCATTTGCCTTTGATACATTTGGTTTTCTGGCTCCAGAGGCTGTGAAATTTTTGAGTAGGGTTCAGCGCGTCGTACACGGAACCTCTTCAGCTTCTAGGTCTCAAAGCTTCGTTTTTAGCAGGATTGGCTTTGCTGTTCAAAAGGGGGTTGCGGCGCAGCTTGTTGCCCGTTTGCCTGCCACTTTATTGTAATCGTTTTATAGTAAATTATATAAAACTTCGATTATTTATAGCTCTAGTACTCTTGCAAGTTTGTATTCATTTGCCTCCATGTAGCAAATGCCTATTTTTGTTTTTTGAATCTAATATGCATTTTCATTATTTTGAATTTTTTTTTTTTGCAATGTCTACCTACACACACAAAAAAGAAACGATTATAACCGAACCGAAATCGAAAAACCGAAAACCAATCTGTTTGTGTATTCAAAAACTGAACTAAACCGAACCATGCTCAGCCCTAGCTGCTTGTTTCAGATGGCTCAATTTTAATAGTTATTAATAGCTACCCATACTATTGAAGCAAAACCATTATTTTACATGTCATTCAACTAGATTGGCTAACTAGGATGCCAATTAATACTATTACCATTTATAGAATAACTAACAAGGTTACAAATATAACTTTAAATGATGTTTTTAGATATTTTATGAATTATAAAATTTTATTTATCATTATTTATATATTATGAATTCATAAGTTAATGCCATTACGTATATTATTAAATTTAACTTTTTGTTATATTTTTTTAACCACCTGTGTATTACACGGGAAAAAACAAATTTGTTATGTATTTTTGATAAACTAAAACAAGTTTATTGTGATGCTTTAATGGACATTTAATTCTCATCTTTTATACAAAGTAATAATTTATTTTAACGACTTTCGTTAAAGATACACAGCTAATTTATATTTACAAATAACCAGATACCAACTAGCAGTCGGGCGTTCGGGGTATTACACGTGGAATATACAGGTTGAGTACCCAATTATTGCAATTACATGTTAATTACTTGGGGGTATGGGTGGATTCCTATGATAACCAAGTTAATGTCCAGAGTTAACAACGATAAGAAAAACATTGTTGATGAACGTTAGGCTAGTAATTAGTATTATTGAATGATAGTCATCAATGGTGGGAAACATAACATCTTGTCTTTAACATAAATGTAAACAAACATAAAACGCATACTTGGATTCCAAACGCTAATCCAAAAAGCCCATCAATGCACTCCATCCAAGAACACACTTTCACACCCCAGCCTAAGGTGGAAATATCGATGCGCGAACTGATTGCTCATAGCACTCAAGACACTATCATACAATAATTTGATGGCAATATCTAAAAATTACTTTATTAATATAAATCAAGTACACAAATTATCCAAAATAAATTACAATCATACATTAATCAAAATAAATTCTAAAAGAACCAGTTTATAATAACCTAAAGTAAAACTACGTTCGTCACTCCACTTCATCCAACTTAGTTACCTGCAATATGCGTAAAAATACAATAATTCACCAACAAAATTGTTGAGCACGTAAATCACCATTTAATATATATAAACAAATAAATAAAACAACAAAATCATTTGTAATGTGAAATTGGCAATTAATTACAGATATGGTGTCGTTTGGCCATGGCTCACTGAAGAAACACTAAGTGACCCCGGGGCAGATTACGGATAATCTGGGGGTTAAATAGATGTTTCCCACGAGGGTTAGGTCCGGCAAAGATGGTTCTTCTGATGACCTGCAAAACAGACACCGTGAGCTCGTCACTGAGAAGAGGGGGGGTACCTCCTTGTGACCACCCTCCGGCGTGAGAATCAGACTAGATTGCTCTTGAATATAAGTGTATATATTGAGAGATTGCTAGAGAAGATAAGATGATGAGATAATAATACCATTCCAAGGTGTTGGAGTATTTATAGCCGAAGGTAGGTTTCCAAGAAGGTACAGCCGGCTGAATAGTATTCCTGTTCTGCCAACTGTGGGCTACGCACATGCCATGCTGGTGGTTGGTGGGTAGGCAGCGGCTGATAGTGACCAGGCCGGCTGTGTACTATTCCTTTTCCACCAACTGCAGGCTATGCACGTGCTACGACAGGTTGGTGAGTAGGCAGCGGCTGATAGTGACATTAAGTAATAGAGCATGCTGCTCGTTGTACTGTTGTCAGTGAGCTGTCGCAGCTTTGGTCAGATCTTTTGTCCATACCTCGTCAGGTACAGTACAAAAGATCCTCCAGTATTGTACGGACTGGCTCATTTGGGCGGGAGTTTTCCCGGCTTTGGGCGGGAATATTCCCGGCTTGCTCACTCCTTCTTCAGGTGACATTACTGAATTATTTAAGAGTTAAGTGCCTTGTGCGTGTAGCCTTGCTGCGCGGGTAGCCTTCCCTGATGGCTAGTATCCGTTGCTGCGGGAACAGGCGGAGTACGTCGACCATTGGGAGGCTTTTCCTGCGGGAACAGCTTGCGTACTGCGCGTAAGGACGTCACGTCTCTGAGCATGGTGGGTCCTGCGGATCCAGTTGGTTTCTGCGCAGACGTCTCTCTTCAAGGTGAGTCTTGCGAGTTTAGCCTTTGCGCAGACGTCCCTGTTGAAGGTGAGTCTTGCGGGTTCAACTGCGCAGACGTCCCTCTTTGAGGTGAGTCTTGCGGGTCCAACTGGGCTCTGCTGGGACCTACCTCTTCAAGTCCCCCTAGTTCAATGTTCTTCTCATGAATTGTTAATAAGTGAGGTGAACTTTTGGACTTAAGCAATGGGTTTTGAAAAGGGTTTATGTAGGTTCCTGGACGGATCGTACACGGGATATCGCTATCTACGCAGGTGCGGAATCCCTGCGTGGGTAGTTACGAGCGTAGAATACGTAAAACACGAACACACGATACAAACGAAACCACGTTATATTATAACTCGAACCACGTCTATTACAGACACTTGACACGTGAAATGATCACAGCTATCACGAACACTGAAACAAACTCTCAAAAAACCGAACCCTAAACAGTAACCCGTAGGTTACTTATATACACGACAACTTCGCCTCAGGCGAAGTTGTCAATAACTTCGCTCGTTGAACAAGTTCGCCTAGGCGAACTTGTCAACAACTTCGCTTGGTTAACAAGTTCGCCTAATCGAACTTGTTAACAACTTCGCTGTTACACAAACAATTACATAAACAATATTACAGACTCGATTACAGACTTTATACATATGAACTACTGACATCTATGCACCAACAGACTCCCCCTTGGCAGTAGCTTCATATCTTGATCTTTCAACTCTTGTCTTGTAATCCTGTATCTTCATGCGTGCACTCCTTCTCTTACACACACCGTGACTACTCGCTGATATTTCCTTGCTTCATCCTTCCAAGCAGGAATATAGAATATCTTCTTTTCGTTCAACGCTTGCAAATCAGCTTTCGATAAGTTAACAAGATGCATCGGGTCATACACCCTCAGCACTTCTTGTTCATCTTCGTCTTCCATCACGGCTTCAGCAGTCTGGCAATCAACGTACCACCATTTTAGATTCTTCAACACATCTTGAGGCATATTCTTCATTGGAACCTCCTTGATGCATCGGATCGGCTTGTACTTCATCATCATCCATGGCTTGCCATCTGCTCTCAATCCCCTCTCTTTATCTTCCACTAACTTCCCTTTTTGAGGCTTCAGAAGTTCAAACTTTTTATCTTTTACGCCTTCTTTCCACACAATCTTCTCAATCATTCTCGCCATATTGTTGTCACTTCTGTTTATCAGGCCTAATCTGCCCAAATCTTTCACCTCGCATTCCGGCAACGTGTTGAAAGATCTCAACATTCTCCTGAAGTATTGAATGCCATCATAACGTTTTACCACAAATAACTTGATCTGTTCATCATAAATCCAACAGATGATTCCCTTCTTCGCCTCAGCATAGCCTTTAATGTTATAGCTCTTCTTGAACATGGCTGGAGCAGCAGGCTTCTTGGTCTTGATAAACCAATGAGCACAGCCTTCCTTCCACCTAGGCTGCTCCTCCCACTCAGTAGTCTCATCCATCTCAGCCCTCACATCGGCTTTCTCAACCTCAGGGATCTCGTGTTCAACGTTTTATTCAACAATCTCCCCTTCTTCTATCACATCCTCTACCACAATTTCTGCACCAATCTTTTCAATCTCACTGATTGGCAGAACATCTTCATCAAATAACACATCGTCGCTGAACATGTCATCATCAAGTTCCTTCAGCGCATCGATCACGTCATCCTCCACCATCACTACATCATCACCACCAGCCGCTTCGGTAGACTCCCCCTCAGCTGTGGAAGCCCCAAGAGCTTGAGAGGTTCTTGGCAGCTCACCATCTGCACCTTCCGGTGCATTGGGATCATCGTCTCGGTCTTCTCTACGCTTGGTCCTCAACTCATCACCTCTACAGCTCATCTCCCCCTGAGATGCCAAGAATGCTTTCAAGGCATCTATGATTTTCCCGTGCTCAGCCAGGAGGGATGCCTGCAGTTGATTTGCTTCCACTAGGCTTTGAATGGTCTTTGACTGCTCAGCTACAATCCGCTCTAGTGAAGCTATCCGTTCCGAGTCAGAAGAGGGCGTGTCCGCAGGTGGTACCGTACCCGATACTCCTGCAGTAGTGGTGACCGTAGACTCAACAAATCGTGCTACTACCACCGATGGAGTAAACGTTGGAGGTGGTAGAGACACAATTGCTGGAGTTGACGTCTGGACGGCCGTGACCGATGGAATGTCAGCCGACGATGTAGCCACTACGGGAACAACCGTAGCGCTTGTACTCGATACCTGCACAAAGGTAGGAACAAGGGACATACCAGACAAGGCAGGTGGAGCAAAACGTGCAAACCTTGAAGTCTCTCCGGCTCCTACACCCATACCTGTCGTTTCCCTTCGTGATCGCTTTCTCACCAGCTGCACAGCTTCTTCTTCATCTTCTTCCTCATCGTCGTCATCAACAATTCTCTTCTGCTTACCCACCGTTCTCTCATGCCTCACCATCATTTGTCTGGCCTCTTCCATCACATCATCAAAATCAGCTTGTGGACCCGAGACTGGAATATTCTCATGTGGATCAAACCGGTCCATATCAAACAATCCTTGCCCGCCGAACATGGCGTCAAGATCAATCTCAGAAGCTGGCACAGCAGCAGATACAGCAGTAGATACAGCAGGCGCAGCTGACACAGCCTGGGGTGCTGCCGCCTGTTGTGGTCTTGGGTCTCTGAACTCGTCCCCCGCCGCAGGCACATACTCCGGGTTTATAAGATACCCAAAGAGCGGAGTATGCCTGGGACGCAGCTCAGGCTTGCTTCGTGCGCTGGAAGTGCGACACTGAGCAAAGATACGTTTCGTCACACATTCCACGTATCGAATAGGGCGTCTTTGAGGTAGCGACGGAGCCACATGATTTAAAATCATCTGTAGGAATCGTGGATACATTGTAAACCGCTCACGCGCCACAGCCCTCCTCTGACGATTGATCTCGTAAAAGATCATCTGACTAAAAGAATATCTTTTATTGTAAGTCAGGGCAGTCATAGCAGACTGCATCGTCGCACCCATTCCATCAGTGCCCGCCTTCCGTCCTGACATACATACGATCATGACGTGCATTAGGAAGCGCCACTGATCTAATAAAAATCATTTCCTTCGCTGTGTATCCCCTAAGAGACCTGAATACCCCATCCTTAGGAACGCGCCATCACGAAAAGGAGCAACAAACTCCGTTGGGTCATCTCTTGTTTCTTCTCCAAATTGCAACGCCACCCGTATATGTTCAGAGGAAAACTGAACAACTTGACCATTAACGGTGGCTCGCATCACCGGGGGCTCAACCCGGCAATCATACTCTACCGTCTGCCAAAAGTCTTCAATATTCGGTAGTGAAATAGGCAGGGTAGTTGTAATAGCGTGAAATATTCGTGAGCGCAGGAGAAAAGTAATAATCTCCCTGTAGTCCTCCACGCCTTTTGCATCTGGATCTAGAGTGATGAACTGGTTATGAGCTGGAAAGAATTGCCTCTGATCGTCACCGTCATCACCACCAGCTCCGCCAACAGCAGCCATATCTGCACTAAACGAACCAAGTTAGATAACCGTTAAGCAACTCACAAGTTCGCTTTATACCATGGGCGAAGTTGTGATCAAACATGTATAGGCGAAGTTAAAGGTGAGGCGAAGTTGGGAACAACTTCGCTTCATCTGTAAGTTCGTCTAATTAATTTAAGTAAAATGGTCTAGGCGAAGTTGATGTTAACTTCGCCTTATCACAACATCGCCTCAGGCGAAAATAAGTGTTAGGCGAAATTAAGCTTCAGGCGAAGTTGCGGATAACTTCGCCTAAACCCTAACTTCGCCTTCATCTGAATCGGCGACTGTTAGGATTCCAACCACCGGAAATCCGGTGATTTCGGCTAAGTACGACGATCAAGGACATCAAAACACATGATTTTAAGGATGTTTGGATGAGAAGGATGTCCATGCACACGTTAACACAAGTTTTGAAAGTTTCGATTTTGAAGGTCCGACGACCCGAGGTCTCGAACCGGGTAAAAACGACCATGAAAGAACATGTTTGTGAGATATATCGACAACACGTACCCTCAACTAATAATAGAAACTGGAAACGAAGATCGAAATCGAAAAAGATGATAAGTTCGCCGGAAAAGCTCTGCTTAAGTTCGCTGGATTTTTTGAAAATAATGAATTCACTGTTTAAAAAACCTTATATAGGGTCAGTGTAGTTCAGGCGAAGTTACGGATAACTTCGCCTAGGCGAAGTTATGCACAAGTTCGCCTGATTCAACAACTTCGCCTATAATTTCAAAATCAAACCTTTAAGTTTGAACATTTTGCAATTCACATTTGAAACTTCCAAAAAGAGTTAAACAAAAATGATCATGTCTAAGTAACCAGTTATAAAATAATACAACTACAAAAATAGGAAAAACTTATAAAAATTTTACGAATAAGGGATCAAATTTCAGTCTAGGTAGGGACAGCTATGTTTTAGAAAAGATCCTAACAGGAATCATACTAACTACGTGATTGTCACATAGATCCGTGTTTAACTGTATTATGACATATAGAGACAGGTTGTAAGCAGGTATAACTTAAAGTGGTTTTCATCGTTTCTGTGATACGAGTTAGGTTCAATTAACCCTAAAAATTTAAGTGGGCAACAACTCAGAAATATTGATGCCTCCTATCTATCCTCAAAGCGTATTTGGCTTTCCCCAAGTCACCCCGAGTTGACTTCGACCCATAGTGTCTGATTAACTTGTATGTATTCTCCTTCTGTTTCCCGTTCTTCTTCTTGCTCTAAGATAGAGAAGTCTTGATTTTATGATCACTAATATGTTACAATAACTCCAAATTTTTTTTTTTTTTTTTTAACAACTAGACTTCAAAGTAGAAATTAACTGCAAGTCCCGAATCTGAATCACTGCAGTGTCTTGAAACGCTTTCTTCACGGGAATCAGAACACACATGGGCTCGTGTATGACTGGGTAATCGCTTTTCTGCCTATCATTCGAAAAGATATATATGAATACACGCAAAACTCTTAAGGAGTTTCCACGTAAAATCAAGTAAAATTAGTTTGTATCACATCTACTTTTACGCACCATAAAAAGTTACCATGACATACAATGATTGTCCTAAAGCCTTTTAAGCCTAATAACTTCACTAGTTAAGCACACACAATCAGTATATATATCATTTTCCAAGGTTAGATCAATTTTCCGTTTAACATTTCTAACGAACTTCTTACGAAGTAACAGACTTGAAAAGTAATTTCATTTCCCTTTAAAAAAAATTTGACTTCAATCGCCCCGATCACGTCAAAGTCTTCAGGTAAACGGCAATCCTGAAGATCCAATGGATCAACTGGACCGACCACATACAAGTATGTGTCCTTCTAACTAAGTATGACCGACTAATTTTCAGCGATAGAAAGAAAACACATCATAACCGCCCCGGTCACTTTCAGTCATCTGGTTAATGGCGACCCTCATTCTCTAAGTAGAAACGAGGACCAAAACATATCCGAGGATATGTCCATCAAACTGAGGTAACCGACTAATTTTAAGCAATAGTGACGTTTTTTTTTTTTTTTTTTTTTAAATAAGCACAATAAAAACATGGTTACTCGGGATTGATCAACCCGTTCAGCTCAATTAGGTTTTGAAATCTGGATTTATCAAACGCTTTTGTAAATAAATCAGCGAAATTTTCTAGCGTATCAACCTTTTCGACCTTAATCAGTTTCTTCTCAGCACAATCCCGTATGAAATGATGACGAATGTCAATATGTTTAGTTTTACAATGTTTCACGGGATTGTTAATTACTGAGATGGCAGCTGTGTTATCAATTAAAATAGGAGTGAGTAAGAAATTCAGACCATAGTCGCGCAATTGTTGCTGAATCCACAAAACCTGAGAGCAGCAGTTGGATGCTGCCATATATTCAGCTTCGCATGTTGAGATTGCGACTGACGTCTGTTTCTTGCACTGCCAGGAAACTAATCTTCCACCGAGAAACTGACATCCTCCTGTAGTCGACTTCCGACTCTGATTGCATCCTCCATAATCAGAATCCGTATAAGCAACCAGTTCCACGTCTCCTCCCTTCGGGTACCACAACCCTAGCTTCGGCTTGCCTTTGAGATACCGCAAAATCCTCTTCACACCCTTCATGTGAGATTCCTTTGGGTTTGCCTGAAAACGAGCACAAAGACAAACAGCAAACATTATATCAGGCCTAGAAGCAGTTAAATACATCAAAGAACCTATTATAGCCCGATACAGAGTTGGGTCCACATCTGCGTCACCGTCTACTTCAGCTCCCAACTTGTGGTTGACGCAAATTGGAGTGTCATATGGAGAAGAGTCCTCCATCTTGAAACGCTTGAGGACATCATGAACATATTTTGTTTGATGAATGAACATCCCATCCTTCTTTTGATCAACCTGCAAACCTAAAAAGAATGTTAGTTCACCCATTGCACTCATCTCAAATCTTTTCTTCATAACGGTCTCAAAATCCTGACACATGGAGACTCTTGATGCAGCAAATATGATGTCATCCACATAGACTTGAACTAGCAGGAAGTCACTTCCATCTCTCTTCACAAACAAAGTACTGTCGATCAAACCCCTTTCAAAACCATTCTCTAGCAAGTAGTCCGATAACGTTGAATACCAGGCACGAGGTGCCTGATGTAATCCATACAGCGCCTTGCTCAACTTGTATACGTGATCAGGAAAATCTGGGTCAGGAAAACCCAGAGGTTGCTCAACATACACAACCTCATCAACTTTCCCATTGAGGAACGCACTCTTCACGTCCAACTGAAACACTTTCATCTTCTTGAAAGCAGCAAACGCCAAAAACAATCTTATCGCTTCCAACCTGGCCACCGGAGCGAACACTTCATTATAGTCTATCCCCTCTTGCTGATTAAATCCTTTAACGACCAGTCTCGCCTTGTTTCTTATTATAATCCCCTTTTCATCTCTCTTGCACTTAAACACCCACTTTGTGCCTATCGCATGCACATTCCTTGGTTTTTCAACCAAAGTCCAAACTTCCATCTTCTTAAATTGAGCCAACTCTTCTTGCATGGCCTCAACCCACGAGTTGTCCTTAAGAGCCATTTGATAATTTTTCGGTTCAATCTGGCTAATAAAGCATGAGTACAAACATTCGTTCATTATACCCGTTTCCTTAATGCTTGTATAAACACAGGTGTGTTGATTCAAGCTACTTCTGGTTTGTACACTGGAGGACACATCACCTATAACATTCTCCAGAGGGTGATCTTTGTGAATCCTCGTGGTCGGCACAGCACCGACATGCAAATTATCTTCTAAATTAGTAGTGAGCTCATCAATGGTTGTTTCTGGCTGAGAGTGAAAAGGATTAATAAACTCTTCTTCAGGAGAGACAGCAGGGGAACCGATAGAATTTGATGAGGAAGGTTGACAATCATCAAATAGTTGTCTATGTGCCAAATTTTCCTCCTCATCTAGAATCATCTTCGTAGCAACACGTTCTTCTTCTTCTGTACGAACCAAATCAGGTATGTTAAAAGACTTAAAGAGCCTATCATAGTCGAAAATCCCAGGAGGTCCGATGCTCGGTCTTGGTGATCTGTAACTCGTAATGTCGGTGTTACATACCACTTCAACCTTGCCGTTCGTTGTATTAAAGACACGCCTGTTGGGAGTCCCAACTTCATAGCCGACTAAGATTCCTTCATCGGCTGCTTCACCAAACTTTGAATGTGCCTTTAAAATTGAACACGGGGACCCGAAAGCTTCAAGTCCACACAAATTGGGCTTTCTTCCATGCATCAGCTCGTAGCATGTTTTATTAAGTCTTTTTACCGTTAACACTCTATTCAGGACATAGCAAGCTGTAGAAACAGATTCAGCCCAGAACACCACCGGAAGCTTCGAATCAACCAGCATTGTTCTGGCTCCTTCAATTAAAGTTCTATTCTTCCTTTCAGCCACTCCATTCTGTTGCGGAGTATACGGAGCGCTGAATTGGTGTTCAATCCCTCTTGACAGACAGAAGATCTCCATTTCAAAATTTTTAAACTCGGAACCATTGTCACTTCTGATGAACTTCACTCGTTTATCCATAATGTTCTCAACTTTGGTAATCAGATTCTTCACCAGTTGAGCCGTTTCATCCTTCGATTTCAGGAAGTATACCCACGAGTATCGTGAGTAGTCATCAGTAATCACCAAGCAATAAGTTGTACCACCTAGACTTCTTACATTCACAGGACCGAAGAGATCCATGTGAAGAAGCTCTAGTGTACTAGCAATTGAGTTTACTTTCTTGGTGAGATGGGACTTCTTGTGCTGCTTTCCCTTTTTGCACGCAAGACATTTGTCTTCAAAATTGAAACTTTTTAAGGGAACACCCAACACAAGCCCATGTCTGACAATATGGTTCATCTTCCGAAGATGAATGTGCCCCATTCTCCTGTGCCACAGTTCAGATTCCGATTCGCTTGCTTTCGTCAAAAGGCACGACTCTTCCGTTGACATTTCAGTTGAACTTAGATCCATCATATACGTATTTCGATCACGTGGGGCCTTCATTACTATCCACTCCTCTGGTATTTGAAAACCAAGCTTCAACACAATCGCATCAGTCTTCGTGAAGTGTACGGTATAATCTTTATCACAAATCTGCGACACACTCAGCAGATTGTGCTTAAGTTCTTCAACAAAGTTCACATTTTCTAACGTCATCTTCCCGTTAGTTACCGTACCCCTTCCTGTTATTCTGCCACCACTCTCACCAGCAAAACTGACTCTTGCCCCTTGAACAGGTTTTAAATCTTGTAACAAATCCTTGTTACCAGTCATGTGCCGGGAACAGCCGCTGTCCACAACCCAAAGATTCTTGGACGCCCTGTTCAACTGTTCCTGCACAAACAAAAAGATTATTAAAATTTGGGGACCCAAGACCTCTTGGTCTTGGGTCGACTAACCTTCTTATCAGAACTCACACACCTTGATCGACCATAGTTAGCATTAGGAAAATTTTCATGAGTCCTAACAGGATACCTCCTTGGAGACTGATAGTGAGGCCAACCAAACCGACGAACATTAAGAGAATCAAAAGAATTATAGCATTTGGTTTGGTTATTAGTAGTGTGAAAACGAGATGTGTTTCTTTGAAAACCGGTATTATATCTCAAATTTGAATGGTTTTCATTTTTAACATTTAAACGATTACTAAAAACCTTAGTCTCAGTTTTCGAGGGCCTCATCTCTCTGAAACGCTGCTTCAGAGGGCAATCAGCAAAAGGTGCCCCATTTGATTACATCTAAAACAACATCTATATTCAGCTTTCTTTTCAGCAGATGTTTTAGATGTGGAGGCAGTATTACCACTCGTACGTCTCACATAAGGTGGGACATATGGGTTGAGTGGAGTACTCTTTTGAGTTGATTTAACCTTTTCTCCACTAGTGGGTAATACTTCCTTCTCTTTTGTCTTACCCGACTCGGATGACTTATCCGAATCAGATGAGACTGGACTTGAAATTTTAATTTTTGAGACAGGCGAACTTGTTTCGCCTTTACTAACTTCCGGTACTTTACCAGTTTCCTTAGCAGTACCTGTCTGATCAGCTACAAAATTAACAGATTCATGAACACTAGGATTGAAAGTATAATTATGGTTATATGGTGGTGGAACCTCATGGTAACCAATTCCTCCCCTTTTAGGTGAGGAACCTTGATCACTGACGAGGTGATCAAGAATAGCAGAGGAATTCCGGAATTGCTCCAGTTTCCTATTTAGTTCCACCACTTTTACCTGGTGGTCAGCAATCTGTTTTTCTTTTTCAGCAATTAACTTGGTTTTCTCTTCTAAAACCTCGTAGCTTAGATCAATCACATCAATTTTCTCAGCTAATTTTGTTTTTAAACTTTTAACGTCTTTTTCACAAGCTTTAATTTTTATTTTATAATTATTTTCTCTTGTTTTTGTGAAGTGATGATCTTCTTTCAAGGTTTTAAATTCTGCATCCAATTTAACATACTGATCAGTAATTGTTGCAAGCTGTTCAGACAAGTTCTCACACTTAGTACAGATAGGTTTAGTACATACCTCGGTGTTCTGATCATCAGCCATAAATGCTTCTTCATTTTTAGCAACTTTCAAACATTCCTCTGCTGCAACCTTCGCCATGTGTGCCTTCTCAAAGAGTTCTCCAGAGAACATGTTCCAATTGTATTCACCAGCATCAGACATCATGGCATTATTCCCATTGTTATTCCCACTTTGCTGTGTAGTCCTCCCCTGACTACGTTCAACCCGTGCATTAGTGCACTCCTTTGCAAAGTGTCCATTCTGTTGGCAATTGTAACACCTCACCCTTGACTTGTCAAATCCTGGCTTTCCACCTACGAACTTTCTGCCAGTCTTCTTCATGAAACGCTTCACTCTTCTGACTATCATCGCCATCTGCCACTGCAGATCCATCTCCTCCAGATCATCAGGATCGATCTGGTCATAGTCTTCTTCCAAAACAGCAGGGTCCACAATCTTCCCTTGTATGTAGTTCTCGTAAGAAGCAATAAAAGATGCATAGACTGCAAACTGCTCTTCAGCAGATTTGACACTCATTGGCATCTTAGTGTAGTTATTGCTTGAAGCACTGGGAGAGAAACTACTTGTGGATGCTTGAGGTTTCGAAGCACTTGATCCTCCAGCAACGAAGCAAACATCACCGTTCATGTTTACAGACACATTTCCTTCATGAGAAGAGTCAGAACCAGACTCTCCTTTGGAGTAGTAAGCAGCAGAGTCAGGCTTCGAACTTGAGCCTGAGTTAACTTTGGCACCATACATACCAGGGTCTTGAACCTGATCCGTTGGTGTTTCTTTACGAACCATATTAAGCTCAAAGGTTCTGAGCTTGTTTACTGCTGTCTCCAAGTCATAATTGTGAAAGTCTTTGTCTTCCCTCATTAGAACAGTGTACATTTCCCACTTCGGTGGGAGAGCATCGAGAAGCTTCTCAACTATTTCCTCCTCTCTGTAAGCAATAGAATAGTTGTTCAGCTCTGTCATTAGATGATAATATCGGGTGATAATATCATCGAGCGATTCGTTCTTCAAGTACTTGAAGACAGAAAACTGGGTCTTTAACAGCTTAATCTTCGAGGCACGAATACCCACGTTCCCTTCGAATCTATTCTCAAGAGCATCCCAAAGCTCTCGTGCAGAAGTGTACTTCCGGAATGTATGGAGAACCTCTTGAGGAAGAGCCATAGTAATTGCAGCATGGGCCTTGCTCTCGGCCTCATACATTTTCTTCTCTTCTTCCTCCATCTTGCTGTACTTCTTAACCACATCACGACCTTCGTACTCCATTGTCGGTGGAATATATCCATCCTGGATGCACACCCACATCTTTGCATCCTGGTATTTAATATACTGAATGAATCTATCTTTCCACGCTACGAAGTCTGTTCCTTTCATCAACCTTGGGGCCTTAGTAGCCGACCCCGCTTCAACTTCCATTTTGACTAACTCTGAGATGTTAATCGGCGACATCTTCGCGAAAACAAGGAAAACCCGAAAATTCAAAAAAAATTCTTCCAAACAGTACTATAGGCGAAGTTAAGGCTAACTTCGCTTAAGTATTAACTTCGCTGGAAAATTCTTAAATTCGCGTGACTTGGCGAAGTTGAGAATAACTTCGCTTAAGATAAGCGAACTTAGGAGGTAAGCGAAGTTGAGGATAACTTCGCTTAGGCGAACTTATGAGGTAGGCGAAGTTGTGGATAACTTCGCTTAACCTTATATCTTCGCCGAAACCCTACTTCCAGTGACGGCAACTTCGCCTGAAGAACAGCAACTTCGCCCGAAGAACACTGAAAATATTCAGATATGTTTTCAACGATTTAGCAGTTTCCGGTTGGTGTTATGGCTTGAATAAGACTGTGTAAGGTGAGTATAACACAATCCCAACGAAAACGCGTCCCGCGAATAGGTCAAACGAGACGTTTTCTACACCCGCGTGAAATCCCGAACCTCACAATCGAGCCTATGCTTTGATACCAATTGTAGGTTCCTGGACGGATCGTACACGGGATATCGCTATCTACGCAGGTGCGGAATCCCTGCGTGGGTAGTTACGAGCGTAGAATACGTAAAACACGAACACACGATACAAACGAAACCACGTTATATTATAACTCGAACCACGTCTATTACAGACACTTGACACGTGAAATGATCACAGCTATCACGAACACTGAAACAAACTCTCAAAAAAACGAACCCTAAACAGTAACCCGTAGGTTACTTATATACACGACAACTTCGCCTCAGGCGAAGTTGTCAATAACTTCGCTCGTTGAACAAGTTCGCCTAGGCGAACTTGTCAACAACTTCGCTTGGTTAACAAGTTCGCCTAAGCGAACTTGTTAACAACTTCGCTGTTACACAAACAATTACATAAACAATATTACAGACTCGATTACAGACTTTATACATATGAACTGCTGACATCTATGCACCAACAGTTTAGTTTTAAGGTTTTCCATGGGGATTCTTCCCGCGGAAGTCCTAATGTCACGTGCAGAAATTCCCGACTTTTCTGCTTGATCTTTGGGTATGATGCGGGTAGGTCTGTAACCTTCTCGCAAGTCAGGAGCGTTGAGTTCCATTTGTGTAGATTCTCCATGAGGTTTTGGTAGTTTTGAACATAGTGATCAATTATGTTAAACAACCAATTCCATCTTGGAGCTTCAGACAATCTAGTTCTCGACGTTCCCGCTATGCGGGGATGTTATTCCCGTTTCCGCAAGCATGGCCCAGAAGATCCTTCTTGGTTTCAATTCCCTGCGGAGTGCTAAGTATGTGAAGGGTTTCGCCTTGACACTGTACCCGCACTCGTCTTATAGTTACTTTACTTCCAAGGTATTCCTGGCTTCAATTCCCTGCGGGTGCTAAGTATGTAAAGGGTTTTGCCTTGACACTGTACCCGCACCCGTCTTATAGTTATTTGGTTGCCGAGGTATTCTTGGCTTCAATTCCCTGCAGGTGCTAAGTATGTGAAGGGTTTTGCCTTAACACTGTACTCGCACCTGTCTTATAGTTACTTGGTTGCCAAGGTAAGGGGTATAGTCCCGCTTACTTTTGAATCTTTTTGAAATTCTAAGAGTTGGTGAAAGGATAAGAACGGTCCAAACTGTTGAAGGGACGGTTGCGTAGTCCGACGGTTTCTTCTGACAATTTCGGGACGTGCAGGAAGTTATGGCGACGTGACAGTATATGGTCAATCCAGAAGCTTTTTCAGGCGCGTGAGCGCGAGTTTTCGGGCGCGTGGCCGCGAAGTTTACGGCGCGCGTCCTGTCAACAGCTGTTGCCAGCTTGCTTTTTCCACGTGTCATAGTTTCATTGCACCAGCGTTTTCCTCTCTCTTCCTCATTAAATTCATCGCATTCATTGCGATGAGTATATAAAGGGGGAGAGGGTGCATCTTAATCCACACCTTCACTTCACTCTTCTTCTTCTAAACGATTTCCGGCGAATACTCTAACCTTTCCGTCGAGCATTCTCCTGAAATCGTTCTTCACATCCAAAACATGTCTTCCGTTCATGATCTTGAGGCTACCGCCGAGGAGTCTGACGTGTATGCCGAGAATCCGTCGTCTACTTCTGATAAGGACGATAAGAGTACTGCTGGTGAGTGCCAGTGTGCTCTTACCGTCGACCTGTACCAGTACATTGTTAGGAAGTTCATGCTCGAGCCTTTCGAGCCTGAGTTTCCTAAGCCTCATCAGACGGTGTACGCTGCCCCCTAGGGCAAGATAGGGGTGTATGCCGCATTCTTCGTCTATGGGAATCTCAGGTTCCCATTGACGAAGTTTGTGTACCGTGTTTTGGAGAGACACGGTGTACATCTGACGGAGGTACACCCAATGGCGATCGCCAAGATTCGCCATTTTGAATGGGTGTGCCTCATTCTGGGCGTGGAGCCCCATGTCGACCGCCTGATGACCTTCTATTCCTGGAGGTGCATCCAGGGGTGGTATACCTTGGTCACTCGGATCAAGGGTTTGAAGATCTGCGCTACCGAGCGCAGTCTTCGGTCTTGGAAGCGGGAGTTTTTCTATATCTCCGCTCGCGTCGTCCCCATAGCGATGACGTTCAAGAACGGGAGAGTTCTCCCGAACCTTCACGCCTCCAACTACCAGGAGGCGGAATGGTTCTCCAAGATTTCCCGGGTCCAGTCTCCGGTTTACCGCTTTGCGGAGTCCGGGATGGTGATGCTCGGGATGAGCCGGGTGTGGAAGGATGCTGGGGCGGAGGCGCCACAGATTCTCATCGTCCTCGAATACGATTTGAACTCTATCCCTTACGGTATGATTCACATCCTCTTGCTGATTTAGGGTTTTTCTTCTAACTGTTTCTCTTTTTATTTCAGAGGGGAATGACTTACAATCGCTCCTGCATCCACGGGAGGCTGGTGGTCCCGCTCGGCTGGGTACTCGTGCTCTTGATGAGAACGAGTTGCCCATCCTTGAGCAGACGGCGGGTCGGTTTGTGGAGGATTACCCGCCAGGCCACGAGATACTGAGCGCCACGCGGCCAGGTAAAAGATTATTTAACCCTCGCCCTCTCAATGCTCAAACCTCTGACGGAATTCCTCTAATTCCTCTAAATCCTCGGAGACGGTCCTGATAAAAACTAGTGACAACTACCAATATAGTGCCTACACAAATTGGTTTTGATCTAGCATGTGACTTTTTCTAACCAATTTTTACACAACTAATAGTAAAAACTAGTGACAACTACCAATATCGTGAAAATGATTTTAATATGTATTAAACTACTTATTAAAAAGATAAAATTGCATATTAAATAGCTTAATGCAATCTAAATCCATCAAATGCAGCCAAAATAATTTGGTCCATTTTTTCATTTTTTTAAACCGAGTTTACTACTTGGGTTATATACAATTATACACAATATAAAGACTCCATGACACACAAAACGCATAATAAAAGAGAACACGTCAGGATTGTCGTTTGTCACACACGGATTAACAAGAACAAACTAGTATACTTGAAGAACACTAATTAAAGTCGACAGAATCAACAGTAATTAGTAAACTGCTAAATAAAGAAACACATATCTGGAGTTACTCAAAAGATTTCCATCATATCATATATCATTAATGCTCAATACATGGAAGTTAGGGTTTCAGGAATGACGGCTATAATTTCTCAGGCTGTAGGTCAGGTGTGTCAAAGGTGTAAGAGGTGTCTATTAGGTGTCCTATCAATGCTAACAGTCATTCTATTTACTGGGAACCTATCATTCCTTCTAGAACCCCTAAAACCTAGAAAACACAAAAGTAGAAAAAGATCTTCGAGCAAGTTTTAGTCTTTCTCGAGCACGGCTGTTTTGACCTTGAAATCGTCAAGCAAGTCTTGGTCTTCTACGAGCAAGCCTCATACTTAGAATAGTTGCATCGGGCAACAATCCTTCTCAAGCATGCCTTCATCTTCACAAGCAAACCAAATTTTGCTCGGCCTGCTACCACGAGCAAAAGAATCCTTGCTTGAATCAGTTCAGTCTTTACGTAGTTTTTATTAGAACAATCAATGGTATGGTCGGGTACTGTTGAGTTGCTCGAGACTGAACCTTGCTAGGAGTCAGGGCCGGCCCTTGGGGGTGGCAGGGTGGTCGACGGCTACAGACTCGACACCCCGCTAAGGCCGAAATTTTTTTTTTCAAATTATACGTATTTTTATTAAAAACAATATGTATGTTTCATGTTTAAACACAATTACATAACAACTAGTTTGGTCTAGTGGCAAATGAGTAATACTCACAACCAAGAGGTTGTGGGTTCTAGCCTCACTTGAGACATGTTTAATTTTTTTTTATACAAAAGTTTTTTACACAGTCCAAATTATAACCAACTAAACCCATATAAAAATTAAACTGTTTAAACCTAACAAAATACTCCTTTACTTAAGGCCCAAAAAAATTTTCGTCTTCGTCCCAAAAGTTTTTTTGCTTTCTCAGAGCCGGCCCTGCTAGGAGTATCATTTAGAAAACTTCATAAACTCCCTACTAGCATGCTTGTGATGTCTTATTCTAGCAATATCATGCTCGAACCACAAAGTTGCTTGGGAACCTTGTTTAACCAGTTGCTCTTCAACAAGTTTGCTTGGTAACAAAACTTGTATACTCGAGGACATCCCTTGATTGAGGAAGTGTTAGTTTGCTCGAACTAAACACTTAGAAGATTTTGAAGACTTATCATGCTCGGTGGTAGATATCATGCTTTGAGGAAATATTTGCCTTGTTCGGAGTACACTGGGTTGCTTAGATTCCATACTTAGCGAATTCTAGGGAGGTTGAGAATATTTCAATCGCTCTTTGGACCCAACAGAACATGAATTGTCGCTACAATTTTAATAAGTTTGGTCTTATTAGGTAATACTAATACCGCAAGCATGTCTAATGCATATACATAGCATAAACTTAGCTATTCTTTTTCTCCACCTTTTGTTTAATCGTGCTTCTCATCTACAATATTCTTTATCCAAATTAATCATAATTGTGTCTATTTCGATTTTGTATCACATTAATCAATTATAAACGCACTCATGTGATAATTTAGTTTTCTTTCTTTTTGATGCTTGTTTCTGCCTATTTATAGCTTATTGATTGAGATCACTAAGAACTCTTGTTTGTATAGTTGATCTTTAATTGTAGTACATCTGTTTGTTTTTCCTTTTCCTTTTCCTTTTCCTTTTCCTTTTCCTTTTCCTTTCAAGAAAAAAAAGGAGGCAATAGAAGACAAAGACCAGCAACAAAGAAGACAAAAGAGGTCATAGTTGGGGGTGCTAATATTGAGTGGTGGGACCTCAGTAAGCACAAAGATATGCGAAGATTGAATCCATGAAAGGAACCCAACATAACTCCCACGTTGAATGGACCAATTTTCAAGTATTTGTATGTATGCACAAACATCCATACATATATACACACAAATAAGTGGTTTTGACAATTCTTTTATGAGATTTAAGTGTACAAATAGATGTATGGTTGGAGTTTAAACTAGATCACACATATTTACTAAATTAGTATGTTATAAATTAGATCATATCTTGTAGGGATACTAGTTTCGGATTTAATGAACTGTATTTAGGTTTCACGATAAAATTTAGAATTTAATCGATATAACCAAGGAAAACTACCATCTGCAGTCATCCACCGCCTACCGCGTCACTAGTTTAACCGCACAATCCTAGTCTCTAATATCTAAGACCCGACGAGAAGAGAAAAACACCAAATAATCTTCTTTTCTCTCTAATTCTATACTTGAAGTACCTTAATTGTGTATATTTGAGAATATTTTATGAGAAGTTTGATATATTTTTATAAATTATGATGTACTTAATCTGTTAAAGAATATTCCATTATTATTTTAAATATAAATTTAAGATTTTAATACTTTGAAAGAAAAATAAAAGTACATTAATTACAAACCCAAACCTTTATTTAGATATATAACAAATATATATATATATATATATATATATGTATATAACATGAAGAGACTTTGTAACAGTATCTATTAGTGGCATAATTAATTTTAGACGGAAAACTTTTCAATACAGATGAATAACTTACATTTTATTCATTTTTAATATTTTTTTTAATAGTTATATGGATCGTCTTTGTTTTACCCTAAAAAAGAAACCCATCACAAATAAAAACCCAAATAATAAAACTTAAAAAAATATATATAGAAATTCTTAATGACGTAAATGGAAAATTAGGGACCAAAATATAGGAATAAAATCCAAAACCAAGAATACCAATGTTTCACAAAGAGTTAATGGCCATTTTCGTCCCTGTGGTTTGCTACTTTCGCCACTTCAGTCCAAAATTTGTATTTTTGTCAATTTAGTCCTCATAGTTTTAAATATTAGCCAATTACGTCCTATCCGTCTAACGACATCCAAATATGCCGTTAGTTTAAGGGTATTTTTGTCTTTCTCCCTTTTATTTTGAGTTATTGGTCATTTTCGTCCCCGTGGTTTGATACTTTTGCCAATTCAGTCCAAAGTTTGAAATTTTGTCAATTCAAGTCAGTTTTTTTTCTATAACCCTAGAGAGCGTTATCCAAGCCCAAAACAAGTCTGCATTTACTCTGTCGACAACAGTAATCATACCCCCTCCTCTCGTATTTAGTTTCTAGACGGTTCCTAAACTCTCCCCCATGGTGGAATTCAATGGTAAAGTGGTCAAAGCAATTCTGTGAAACCGAATTGTACGGAAAAAACTAAAAATCGTTTCTTTGATGAATGCATAATATTTAGGGTTTAGAGATTAACATATCATAACGAAATCTGGGTCGTAATCAACTATTATACATTAATCAACAAAACAATTTTTAGTTTTTTCTATATAATTCGGTTTCAGGGAAACCTTGACCACTTTACCGTTGAATTCCACCATGGAGAAGATTTTAGGAAATGTCTAAAAACTAAATATAGGGGGGGTATGATTACTGTTGTCACCAGAGTAAATGCATACCAGTATTTGAGGTTGCTCGATGGTTTTGGGCTTGAATTATGCTCTTCAGGGTTATAATCAAAAAACATAAAAAATAAAAAAATCTGAATTAAACTGAACATTAAATTGACAAATTTTCAAACTTTGGACTGAATTGGCAAAGATATCAAACCACAGGGACTAAAATGACCATTAACTCAAAATTAAAAGGAGAAAGACAAAAATACCCTTAAACTAACGGCATAGCTGGATGCCGTTAGACTGATGGGACGTAATTGGCTAATATTTAAAACTATGATGACTAAATTGACAAAATTAAAAATTTTGGACCGAAGTGGCGAAAGTAGCAAACTACAGGGACGAAAATGGCCATTAACTCTTTCACAAATAAACAAGATCGGTCTATAAAGATTTCCCACCCATTTATTCAAAATCAGTGTCTATCTTTGGTCACATTTCAATCAAGATTACATTGGTTTCCGTGGTACAATTTTGGTCCTACTTTTTTTCTATTTATTTTAATTTGTTTTCTAATAAATCGTATTTTATCTCACATGACAATAGGAGGAAAAAATATTAGGTTTATATGAAATCCACCATCTCAAGTACACCAACTCGTTTTGTTGCATTGGTTGTGATGGAAAGAGATGGTTTGTTTTGTTTTTTTTTTTCTTTAAAAAAAAACAAAAAAAAACAACCTTAAAACTTAGAAGTTTTACTTTAGCAAAACACACAATTTTAACTGGTTAGAGATTGTATGTCGCAGTTAAAAAATAATTGTCACCCAAAAAATGGATTGTTGTAAATTTATATTTGCATAATTAAGTGTGGACAAATTTTATGTTTCCCAAACAATTTTTCTACCATATGAAATGTGATAACTATTATGAACTTTTTTGTCTATTATGATTTTTATGCTTCTTGAACTTACGGTATAGTCATAACTTGATTAAATTTAGGCATTGAAGAGAATCAACATAGAAAATAATTTTTTTAAACGATGAATTTCTTTTTAATTCTTGTTTGTGGGACTTGAATTCAAATTCTCCAAGCCCAAGGTGTTTAAAGGCTTTATCTTTGTCAATAGACCAACAATTAGGGGTGTTAAAAAAATCTGTATCCGAAATATCTGAAAATTCGGATATACGAAATTTTGGATTTCGGAATCTCGGGTATCCAAATTTTTGGATTCGGATAGCGATTTTTAAATTTTCCAAACTATCCAAAATAATTTTTTTGTTATTAAATAATAAATATTATTTGTAAATTTCTGATAATTTTTGGATATTTTTGATAATTTTCGTATATTTCGGATAATTTCGGATATTTCGGATAATTTTTTGGATATACAGGATATTTAAGATATCCGAAATATATTTAAAAGTATTTCTTTAAAACTTTTTGCAATTATTTTTTTTTTCAAAATTCAGATATCCGAAGTTTGGATATCCAAAACTCCTATCTGAACTCTGGATTCAAATAATGAAATCAACTATTTGAAATGTTCGGATATTCGAAATTCGGATATCCAAAACCCCGAATATCCAACCAACGAGCCCGTTAGAAAAGTAAGAATAAACATTAAATAACAAAAGTTTGATTTACTAATTAAATATTAAAAAAAATTGTTCAAATGGTAATAAAGCCGTTATTTTTTAGTAACTTGATGATTGAATCAGTATTAGTATAAACATTATAGTTGTATAGGTTTTCAATTCTAATAATTTATAGGAAAATGAAAAATGTCATGGTAAGACTATAAGGCTATAAGCAGACAAATTGGAAAAATCTACGAGAATAAATTATTTAATTTGTTGAATAAAATGGGTTTCAAACGAAAATTCCATGGCATTCTGTTCACATGTGTCTTCTTCCTTTAGGACTCTTCTGCTTCTAATTGTTCTCCGGCCCCATTATAATTCTTCTGGTCGCAAATTATTTGTTTATGTTTCTTTGTTTTATTAGTAACTAATATATATATATATATATATAGGCTAAGTATAAAATGAAAACCCACTTGAGTTGTAAAAACCCAAAAAACTTATTCTCAATCATTTGTTTTTAATTAATGTTTAAATCTTGTGATCCATAATTAAAATAAATAAAAAATATAAATATAAATATAACTTTTTCTCTCTCCTGAAAACATATATAAAAATTAGTAAAAAAATGTTAAAAAATAGCAAAACATTTTTTTTTTATGTTTCGATGTTTTGTATTAAATGTTACATAGGGTTTTCGCGGGTTTTCACAATTCAAATGGGTTTTCATTTTAACCTTACCCTATATATATATATAGGGTAAGGATCATAAGAAAACCATTGGCAAATTGAGAACTTTGAGAACCATTTTGGACCACTAAAAAAAACCTCTAAAAAATATTTAAAAAATTATAAAACAAAAAAAAACCGAAAATTTTTAAAAAGTAAAAAAACCAAAATTCTTATATTTTGTTTTTTTTTTCTTTTTAATTCGTATTATACCTATACACATATGTATACTTTCATTTAATCTCTAGTTACGTAATGTACACATATATACATTATCATTTACCTTAAATTATACATATGTGTATAGGAAAAAACATGTGTGTACATATTATACATATATGTATAATAAAAAAACCGATTTTTTTTCTACCTATACACATAAGTATACTTTCATTTAATCTCTAATTATGTAATGTCCATATATGTACATTATCATTTACCTTAAATTATACACATGTGTATAGGAAAAAAACATGTGTGTACATATATGTACATATTATACATATATGTATATTTATAATTCAGCTAAACCGAGAATTTTTTTTTATGTTTTTTTAGAAACCGGGATGATAAATAAGAACTTTGGTTTTTTTACTTTTTTTATTTTTGTGTTTTTTTTTTTTGTTTTATGATTTTTTTTTATTTTTAGGTTTTTTTATGGTCCAAAATGATTCTAATAATTCTCAATTCCCAAAAAATTCTCACATGATCATGATCCTATATATATATATATATATATATATATATATATATATAGGGTTAGGTTAGAATAAAAACCCACTTGAGTTGTGAAAACTCTAGAAACTCATTCTCAACCACATGTTTTTAATTAAAAATTAAATCTTGTGGTCTCTCTCCTGAAAACATATATAAAAATTACTAAAAAAATTTAAAAAAATAACAAAACATTTTTTTTATGTTTTCGATGTTTTGTATGAAATGTAACAACATATATTACATGTAACAAAAAAAAAACGATGTTACATAGGGTTTTCACGGGGTTTCTCAACTCAAGAGGGTTTTTAAACTATACTTCTCCTATATATATATATATATATATATATATATATGTATATATGTATATATATATATATAGGAGAAGTATAGTTTGAAAACCTTGTTGAGTTTTAAGAACTTAAGAACTTCATTCTTAACCACACATTTAATTAAATAAATTAGATTATTTAGTTGAGATTAAAAGTGATTAAAAAATTAAAGTAGGAGACAGAATAAAGATATAAAGTGATTACACTAATTTAAACATCCATTACACCTATGTAAGAAGTCGACTCGGTGCGTAATAAATGCTGTAATTTTTTTTATGTATATGTAACATACATATATTACGTATATGTAAAAAAAATTAAAAAAAAAATTGTTACGTTGAGTTATTTCGAGTTCTTAAAACTCAAAGTGGTTTTCAAAAGAAATCTCCTATATATATATATAAGATTATTATCCACCTTCAGTACGGTTTGGTTTGGTTTGGCTTGGCTTGGCTTGGTTTGGTTTGGTTTGATTTGGTGCGGCTTGGTTATTTCGATGCGATTTTGTTGGCTAACTTGGTTTCAATTTGGTTAATTGATATTTTTCGCATCCCTAAGAGGTGATGGTGATGAAAATGTTTTCAAAATCGGATCAGTCGGTCGTCATACCAATTAATTCACTATCCGTTTTGGTTAAGAGCTCGTGGACTAATATGAATAAACTAACCCGACCGAATTTTAGTTATAGTTAACCAAACATATTGAACCAGACAAGCTGGACCGGCTAACATGTGTATACAATATAATAAGTGAAGTGTGGTAAAAGTACGAAAGAAACGCAATCAAAATAAAAGATTTTGACGGTAATTAAACCGACATGAATAAATATAATAATAATTTAATTATTCAAATTGTATATAGAATTACACCACGACGATGAAGACATTATTTTATTACAAAAATAATATTAATAAAATATAAAATAAATCTAAGTGGGTATCCCACGAGTCATGTTCTCTTGGGTTGTCAATGACCAGGAAGGATCACATTTGATTCCCATTCCACATACTATTTCGTTTTCACTTTCATATATCTACCTGCTTTTTAACGAGCCAACTCGGTATTAATTCGGTCAGAACTATCTCTGAAGATCGTTAAACTTTTTAATCGAATGCGACAAAAGATTTATGCCTCAAGTAAAAGAGTTTTTTTTATTGAAATTAAACAATTAATTTTTAAATAAGCTTACTTGGCTATGATTTAAGTTACACAAATCTTTTTCTATAAAAATTGACTTAAATGAGTTAAGTAATTGGGTTTAAATTTTAAAAATATTTTATTTTATTTTTGCATAAAAATATATATAAATTTTAAAAAATACATAAATTCTGGCATAGCTGGTGATTGGGCGGGGACCATCGGGTTTGGTATTAACTTGAGCTCAGCTCATGGGCTGTTTTTTCAAGCACATGTTTCCTCGTTATTTATTAATTAACTAATATACATTTTCAATTATTTTTATATATTTTGAGAAAATCCTTAAACAAGCCTAATCTCGGTTTAAAAGAGCGAAAGCACAGCTCGAGCTCCGGTGTGCAATGCGAAACTAATTCATAGACGTCAAAATGAGGTAAAACTTAAAGATACACAAAACTCGTTAAGGCTCGACGAGCCTAAATGAGCTTCTCATGCACGGTCTCATAACTAAACGAGCTTTATTTAATTATCGAGCTCTAAAAAGTTTGGCTCGTTACAAGCTTTTTTTCAATCCGAACTTGAGCAACATGGCTCGTTTGCACTCCTAATTCTGTTCACCTTTAAACTGATGGGCCGGCCCAGATGATTCCATTTTTTTAATACATGTTATTACCGTTTGGGTTTGGTTAGTGTCTATATTTATATATTATTAGATATATCATTTTCATGTATTGTATTGTGATTGCTTTGTTATAATATATCTAATAATATAAGAATATATATCTTCTAGTAGTTTAATCCTTGTTTTTTTTTAACATAATGTTTATTGTCGACCTTATTCTTCTACATATATATGCATAAATAAGCATAATACATATGCTGATATGCATACCATTTTACACTTGCTTTTAAAATGGGTGACAGGCTAAGCTAGAGATGTTCAACGAAACCGGTTTCTGGAACCGAACCGGTGGACCCAAACCGGACCCGAATCGGTTCCTACCCGTTTTTTGTAGGAACCGGACCCTATCTGATTCAACCCGATGATCCGTGACCGGTTCTTGCATTTCTGAGTGGGGGCGGGTAGGAACCGGAACCGAACCGGAAAACCGAACCATCCGGAACCGGTTCCTAACCGGTTCTAGCCGTTGGATCGAATATAGCCGTTGGAAATCGTTTTTTTTTGGCCGTTTTTTGACCGTTGGGGTCAAAAATAGCCGTTTTTTTGGCTCCCCAAGCACCCCACTACTAGTATAAATAGGTATTTGGTGTCACGGGTTCATCACAACACTCAAAACGCAAACCCGAACGCAAAAAAATACAAAAAAACGCTATTACAACGTTTTGAGTTCTCTAATATCTTGTTTTCTCTTCTTCTATATTCATATTTGTTGTTATGGCTGCCTCACAATCATCGGTTGGTCAAGGTTCCAACGCCGAACCAAGTTTCGTTCGTATTGTACCTCATAATCGTAATCAAGAGATTTTGTGCAATTGAGATTTGGTTGAATTGAGTGATGACCATTCATTGAAGGCTCGGTGCAAGTTTTGTGGGATTTATTTAAACCCACTTTCGAATTCAAATTTGAAGAAACACATCGAAAAACCGTATTGCAAGGCGTTGAAAAAGAACGTCGATTCGCAACAAACGCAAATGGATAGTGAAGGCGGAATATTTACATACCAAATTGACCGAGTTCAAGATCGTATAGCGAAGTTTGTGATTCAAGAAGCTTTGCCGTTTAGCCACTTCGACAACCCTCGCTTAACCACCATGATTCGAGATACGCTTCAACCACAATACACTCACGTAAGTCGTCATACTCTTAAACGTTATTGTTTAAAATTGTGGAAGAAGGCCAAAGAGGTACTAATTGCATATTTTGAAAATATAAATACGGGAATAAACTTAACTAGTGATGTTTGGTCGGCTCCACATGGTCTACCCGAATCTTATCTTTGTGTCACCGCTCATTGGGTAGACCCGTCATCGTGGGAAATGATGAAACGCACCATTGCTTTCGAACTCTTTGAGTATCCACATACGGGAGATAATTTGTTTGAAATTTTAGATTATGTTATAAAAACTTATAAACTAGAAAATAAAATATTTTCAATGGCATTTGATAACGCGTCGAATAATACATCGGCGGTTGATAAATTAAAATTAAAACATACGCCGATTTGCAATGGTGTATTTTTTCACTCAAGGTGTGTTGCACATATCATTAATTTAATCATGCAAGACGGACTTGCTTCGGATGAGGTTACATCGGTTATAAACGATTTTAGACTAATGATACATGAAGTTTTTAAGAAAAGTAAAAAAAGACAAATGGAATATAGAAAATTTTGTAAGGATACGGGAAGAAAAGCTTTGGGAGCTAATTGAGATGTACCTCATCGATGGAATTCCACTTGCATAATGTTTCAAAGTGCTTTGAAACAAAGAGAAACTTTACAAATGTTTCATTATAGTCTTGCCGAGAATGATTTGGCAATCCCCTTTTCAAATGAGAAATGGGAAATTATCAATGACTTATCGACTTTTCTTGGAGTTTTTAAAACATCAACTACGAAACTATCGGGAACGTATTATCCGACAAGTCCGGTTCTTTCGGAGTTATTTTTAATCGTTAACAATCTTAAAGAATTTGAAAATAAAAGTCAAATGTTTTCAAACATCATATTACCAATGAAGTTTAAATTAAAAAAAAATACTTTCTTGAATTGCCACCGGTTTTTACTTGCGCCGCCGCTTTAAACCCAATGTTAAATGTTACGGGGGTTGAATGTGTGATAGACGAAATTTTTTCAGCCTTAGATATGCATGAAGTTGACCCAAACTTTTCAATAGAGGCAAAAAATGATTTTAACTTAAATTTTAAATTTATGTATGACTTTTATTTAAATAAATATGGGTCAAACATACACATGCCTATGCCGGGGGGTCTTCATCAAGTTCAAGTGCTACTAGAGTACGAGATCCCATGATTAGCCTTATGAACACCGTTCGCAACGTAACGGCTAAAAAACAAAGGGGTAACACCCCTTCAAGCGAACTAGGAAGGTATAGTGCAAATGATTACTCTACCGGTTTATCCGAAGAGGAGTATGGCACTTTTGATGTTTTGGCTTGGTGGAAGGTAAAGGAAACCGAGTTTCCGATTCTTGCCACCATGGCCCGTGATTTACTAGCCGTCCAAGCTTCTACGGTAGCTTCGGAATCCGCTTTTCTCTTAGTGGCAGGGTAATATCGGTGAGAAGAACAAGACTAAATTCGGAGTCGGTGGAGATGTGCATTTGCTTAAAGGATCACTTGGACTCAATCGATCGTATTCAACACGTAACCACTCTCGAAGATGAAACACCACTTGATGTTCGAGTGCACGACGAACAGGAAGGCATTTCTACAAGTAATTCCGAGGAAGAAGTCGCCGCTCAATAATTACGACGAACAAGAAGACTTTTCTAGAAATAATATGTCACAACTTTATATTTATAAGTTTAATGTTTTGTTAGTTTGTTTTTGAAGATTTTAAAACATGTAACTTTTTTTTTTGAACTTCTTAAAGTAAATAAAATGAATTTTATGTTAATTGTTTTGTTTATTTTTCATGCTATACAAATACGAATCGTAGTTTAGAATCCAAATCGCAAACGAAAAACGAAAAAAAAAAACTAAATGCACTTGTATTGCAAATCCAATGAACAAGTTTACATTGTACAATGGTTACATATTTAACTGATGATGTTCCAACTGATGAAACTCTGCAACTGACGTGTCACTGATTCATATTTTGCATCAGTGACAACAAACTCTGCAACTGATGAATGTTCCCACTGATGAGTATTCCTCATCAGTGGCAACCTTAAGTAGTTGTCATCAGTGGCAGCTTTCCCACTGATTCAACTGATGACTGTTCCCACTGATGAGTATTGGCAGCTTTCCCACTGATGAGTATTCCTCATCAGTGGCAGTCTTCAGTAGTTGTGATCAGTGGCAACCTTCAGTAGTTGTCATCAGTGGCAACCTTCAGTAGTTGTCATCAGTGGCAACCTTCAGTAGTTATCATCAGTGGCAACCTTCAGTAGTTGTCAACTTGTCATCAGTGGCAACCTTCAGTAGTTGTCTTCAGTGGCAACCTTCAGTAGTTGTCTTCAGTGACAAACATCTTCAGTAGTTGTATTTTCTTCATCAGTTAATTGTTTATTTTTATGTTAATTGTTTTTTTTTATTTTTCATGTTATACAAATACGAATCGTAGTTTAGAATCCAAATCGCAAACGAAAAACGAAAAAAAAAAATTTTTTTACACTGTAACCGGTTGGAACCGGTTACGGTACAGGAACCGGGTTAGGAACCGGTAAGAACCGGTTAGATAGGTTGGGGGTCCGAGGGTGGGAGAACCGGTTCGGTTCCCTAACCGGTTCGAGCCTGGAACCGGTTTAAAAGGGGGTTTTGAATATAGGAACCGGTTAGGAACCGGTTCCGGTTCCTAGTCCCAAACCGTTTTGAACATGCCTAGGCTAAGCCATATGATAGTGAACTGGGCCAGTGGGCCATCTGCGTAATGAAAACATTTGAGAAGCCCAAGTGTTGCATCACAATTAAGCTTGTTGGGTTAACCTTTTCTGGGCCATCAAAGCATCAACATCACAACATGTGTTTATAACGTATCCGACAGGACCCAGTGACCCACACGTATATGGTTTCAAGCATTTTTAGTTCAAAGTGGCTAACATACCCGATTAACAAATTAACAACAACTTGATTACCACGTGTCAACCGATTAACACAACTTTAAGTGTGTGAGAGGTTAGGGTTGATGTTTTGGCATTAACAAATATATAGACCGTGTTAGGTTGAACAATTTAATTTATCAACCTGGAAATCTGTCAACTCGACACGATTGGCATCCATGGATTCATACCTCGATTGCACCATCAATAATGTGATCACTAATCAAACGTAGGCAACAAATATAAATTGAGAAACTGTAAGATTGAGAATTAAAGGCCTAGCATGACTGTCAATAAAAGTTCATAAACTTTTAGTTGTATCATGTTTGCATGTTCAAATACTTTTTTAAGTTATTAAACTTTTTATTACTGTAGGTTCAAATATTTTTTAAAGACATTGAACTTTTGATTGTAAGTTCCAAGCTTTTTAAATTTATATAGGCGTTTATATGTTAGTCCTTCAAGCAAAGGATGAAACATAAGGGGAGATGGAAAGGACATATTTTTGCTTCTTTAGATTAAAACGTATAATAAAACTCGAATATCTAATCGGCACGTTGAAGTTGCAAGCAGTCAGCCGTTAAATTATGATGAAGCTATGAAAAAATAAAGGTGGCCTTTTATATACGACTAAAGGTAAAGGTAGCACTCAATTTGTGACATGAAGTAGCAAATAAACAAATAAATCTGGGATTGATCGTGGGATAAAACTGTAAAAGAGCTCAGGGTGGAAAAGGTTGTGTACATGTATCCTCTTAAACATGCTTCCAATTGATAATTGTAATTCATAAGTGACAAGATGTTAGAAGAATACTTGGAAGAAAATAGAAACTTCCTTAAAATGAAAAAAAAAAAAGGCATAACATTTCTTAAAGTGAAAAGATAAAATAAAATCTCTAGTTCAAATTGATAATTTGTCTTCCATCGTGGCCGATAATTTGTCTTAATCACGTAAGATTTGAAAATCGAGCACACTAACAAGTGGAGTGAAAATGTGTTATCTTTAACTTTTAAAAATATCATATAACAGTAGTTTTTACAATGTCTTAGTGTGAGGGTTTAAAAACAAGTGATCGATAATGTTTGATTTGATGTTATATGTTTGTGTTTGTGAAAAATAATAAGAGCATCTCTAATGACATGAAATAACGGGTATGTGGCTATGTGGTGTCTGGAATCAAATGGCACCATGGAGATGTTGTCCAATCATGCTTATTTATTTGCTCATCCAGATTTCCAAATTTGGTCGGACGGAGAAAATGTGGCGCCCAGAATGCCACATTTATAGAGAATATTTTGTTTAATTTTGAAAAAGCCTTCAATCAATAGCTTTAGAAAAATTATTCATTTAGATTTAAAAGACCTTCAATTAAAATTTTGTTTTAAGAGAAAAAAAAAGAGAAAAGAGTTTAACCCCCTGTATAAATACAACTCTCTATTTTATTTTCCCTCACATCTTCGATACTTCCCAACGCCCACTTCTTATGAGTTCCGATATTTATTCATCTCATATAGTCATATGCTAGTGTGATGTTCATGTAATTTTTCATTAAGTAGTACAAAGAAGTGATATAAGATGAGTTTGAGAACATGTATTTAAAATTAATGGATCACCATATCAAAGAGGGTTCAAGTTCTAGTCGATCAAAGAAGAAATGCAAACATGTAAAAACGGATCATAAAGGAGTCAACGCTCTATGAAAAGACCTTTTTTTGCTTTAGATTTAATATACCCTAAGAGTTACTTTGGACGCCGATTCTAAATGACTAACCGACTATCCATTCCAACCTTTGAATGTATATATACCCATTCTTCCTATTTTAGACGAAGAAAGAATATGGTGGGTAAAATGAGTCTTTCCCTTTACAAAAAATGCACATGTGTCATACGCTAGTTGACATATGAAACAAGTGTTGGCCAATACAATGAATGCATAAACATTAATGAAAGTATTGGCATTGAATGTCTAAAAAAGTTTTGTAGAGATGCATTGGCATTTATCTAGAAAAACATATAAGAAGGCACATTGAAATCCATCGATTACTAGAGGCACATTTAACCAGGCATGTAATCCTGCATCGGGCTTGTAAAACTGTCCAATTTCATAGAAAGATCAATATTCACGAAAGAGTCATGGTCATCGCACCAGTACGCTCGACCAAGTTGCATTATATAACGATGGATGAAGCATGCATATTTTAGAGTAGCAGCTCTAAGAATGACGTAGATGCTATCAGTTAATCACCAATATTCTATGAAATCTTAGAGTGTAGTGTGACTCCTTGCAATATTACACTGAATGGCACACAACATAGAACATGATACTATCTTGGCCTATGATGGTAAAAATAAGGTAAATGGTTTCGCATTTTCACATGATTAACAACGTGACAACATTTTTAAGTATCGTGAGTCTACGCATAAAGAATGTGGAAAGAACTTCCGGCGTCCTCCAAGCCTGATGAAGTATCATACGAGTTCCATTATGAAAGTAGAGTAGTAGAGAAGTTTTGTGTTTCTTGCATGATGTGACATGTTTAGATGTGTTTGAAAGTGGATATCCATATTAGAGATACTAAAATACAAAGCTTTAGAGAAAATATGAAAGTTTAAAGAAACATGTCGAACTTGATGACCTTTTATAAAATGTAGATAAGCCAATCACTGATACTTATTCTATCCTACTTTCATTTTTATTTAGTTAAGTAATAAAAATAAACTACTAATATAAATGTATTAGACCAGTTAATCACTTAAATGGTATATTTAACCAAAAAAAAAACATTAACTTAATTGGTATATCTAAAAAAACACTTAGTTATAAGATTATAATACCTAGAATTTTAACCATCATATATTTTCTCTCTTCTTGCTAACTAAACAGGATGTTAAATTATTTTATAACTAGTTTTTTTACTCGGCGTGTTGCATCGGGACAGCTGGCAAACCCCAGCGTTGAAACCCGGGCGCTAGTAAAACCAGAGCGTTACGATAATTAGTCGCCATGAATTCAGTCAGTACCAGCTGCGTTCGTTACGATATAGACACCATTGGTAAAATTTGGTTTAAACCCAAAAAATTAATTCGTCAAATTAACATATAAGAAAAAAAAATATTTAAGACGATGTTTATTTGGTTGGCAAACCCAGGCTGTGGTAAAACCCAACGTTATCGGTCACGAGCATTGAGGCGGTAACTTGACACGAATTCGGTCGGTTTTGATTGCATGTCTTACGGTACCGGAACTAAAAAATGAAAAAAATATAAAACTTAAGGTGGACCAATGACCAATTTGGGGGGGGGGGGGGGTCGGTCGGTAGCGTTGTCGGTCATCGGCTTTAAATAAGGCCACGAGTCTGCGCAAACTCGGTCGGTTCCTTTTAGATTAGCTATATGGTCCCGGAACTAAAAAAAACGTTTGGTGTATTTCCATTACGTTTGTTATGGTAGCTTAACTAAAAAGAATCACCGATCAATACGGTGCCGCAACTGGCCCAATAGACCACTTGCGGCACCAGTGGCGGATCCAGACTTGAAACTTAGGGGTAGCGCTCAAGAAATTTTTTTTTTTCCATATTTCATACAATGCTAACGAAATAAATATAAAAAAAACAACAAATAAATTTAAACACACGGGCTGTAAAATTCTCCTCTTCGGTTTTTAAACGTTTGAAATCAAGTCGTTACATCTTCATTTACTTCATCAAACGTTTCTCTTTCGACCGCACAAATTAAAGCATTGTTCAAATACTCATCAGTCATTCGATTGCGCAAATCCGTCTTGATAAGCTTCATTTTAGAAAAACATCTTTCAGCGGTTGAGTTGCAACCGGTAAAATCAACGCTAGCTTCAATATTCGATAAACCAAAGGAAAAGTTGTGTGTTTTCTGGTGTCCACCATTACACGAGCAAGATCATCATTCCACCCAGATTTTTAAATTTCTCATCTTCCTTTAAAGTGTAATAAAAGGTCGTAAGATCACCCGAAATACACACTCTTTCTTCGTTAATAAAATCGTTCGGATACATCTCTGAAAAAGCCACTATCTTAGATATGTCAAACTTAGAAAACGAATCACAAGGATTTAAACCCGACATGTTTTCTAACAAACTAGTTGAGACCTCACTAAATCTATTTCCAAGTTCTTGAATTTGCATTTCCAAAACCGTATTAAAATTTCAACCTCAAAACGATGTCGATTAGTAATGGCATTCTCTCGGTTTCTTTGATTACCATAACTTTCCGCCATATCTAACATCTTAATCGATGTCACTTTTGCCAACATCTTGTCAAATCCGTTTTGTCTTAAATTATTCAATGCTCGATTTGTCTCGCTTATCAACTTAGACGCTTCTAACAAATCTTGACTCTTTTTTAAAGATGTTTTGCTAGAGCATTTGTGAGGCCTAAATTTTTTTCCAACAAGTGTATATAAAACACAAATTCAAGTTTCTTAAAATAGGATAGAATACCTTTCGTATTGGATCGTTGTTGCACGCTCTCTCCGTCTAATTTAATTACCTCAACAACTTCCGGGAATAATTTTAACAAACTTGTGATTGTTCTATGATGAGAACCCCATCGCATGTCAAGATTTGTCAGAAGTGTCTAAATAGAGTATTCCATCCTATAGTGCATGGGCTGCTGAAGTGCTGGCTTTTGTTGGGTTTTTGAAAAGAAGTAGCTTGTTTCTTTCTTTCTTTTTTCTTTTTTATTATTATTGTATTATTTGGGTTTTTTGGTTTGGGTTTGGGCTTTTGTTGATTTAATTATGAAATTGGCTGAGCTTAAAATACATATGGGTAACATTATTTTTTGTTCAGTGGTAACATTATTTTTTGTTCAGGGGTAACAAAACATGAAAACCGACCAAAATTTTTTTTTACATTACCGGTAAGACGTTGAGGGGTAGCGCACCCCTCCTAACATTGTACATCCGCCACTATATGAGACACCAAACTTGCGAATTATATATAAAAAAAAATAATAGCAATAATAATAACAAAAGCATTCACATGAAAATGAAATTAATTAACCAAATTTTTAGGATTAACGAAAACTATGATCAACATCCCCCATTTTATGTCACAAACTCATCTGTTACAATTTATTATTTTCATTTTCACTATAAGCTATGTTATGTCGTTCTGATCCGATCTTACATCTTGAATGTGATAATTGTCTCATATACTAATAATAACCAATAATAATAATAATCCAGGTAATAAAAGTACCGTAACACCCTTGAGATAGATGCGTACGTGTCCCCTTTTAGTACGTACCCCAAGGGTAAAAACCGGAAAAGCTCCTCTAAACCTGTAATTACAAATTCCATTTATATATATATATATATAAATAATAGAAAGCACCAATTCGGGTCGGTGGGTTTATCGGCGGCGAGTAGAGAGTCAATGCCGGCTCAAAAGCGGTCCAACGATTCCGTATACGAAGATGAAGAAGACGATGACGTCAACCGTAATAATAATAACAATAACAATTCCGACGAAGACGAAGACGACGACGCAGAGCAACAACAGGAGCAAGGTTCGTTCTCTAATTGACTAATTATTATTGTTATTATTCCAATTACTGGTTGACATTCTTAACTAATTACTTCGATCGGCAGATTCGGATGATGACGAAAGCCCTTCGTCTAGTGGCAGCGATAAAGACGAGTATGTTTACTTTACTGTTGTTAGTTTAATAGCCTATATGTACGGATAACTTGCCCTAGGCTTTAATTAGATCTGCTGCATGCTTGTTTGTTTGTTTGCTTGTTAATTAGAGTTTGTTAGGTGTGAGTTTGTTGTGGTAGTTATAGTGTGGAGTAGTGGTTAGATCTGTCCGGACTATTATCTGCTGGTTATAGTGTGAGTAGTGGTTAGCTCCAGCTGCCTCGTTTAATTGTGAGCTAGAGCTCGAGCCCACGCTGGCTGGCTCAACTTATTTACAGCCTGTGTGATCTATGAATGTGCGTAGTACTTGTGTTTTTCGGGACACATAGTTTGCATTGGTTCTGAATTTGGAAAGATAGTGCTTACTGAACTTTCCAGGTAAGACCAATGATGTCATCATCATCATCATCATCATCATCATCATCATCGTACTCAGTAAATCCCACCGATAGCAAAGCTATGGTAGGGTCTGAGGAGGGTAAGATGTAGACAGCCTTACCTCTACCCCGAAGGAATAGAGAGGCTGCTTCCGGTGAGACCCCCGGCTCGATAGTAGTTTTGCATCAAGCCTTGGACATAAGGCACATAACACTCAACCACCGGGACATTGGCTGATTGGTGCGTGTACCCTTGTCTTTCGACTATCAGCGCCACCACATGATGCCTGATTAACCTTCCGCCACTTTTAACGTTATTTTCACGAGATTAGTAAAATAACGTCCAAATTAGTGCAATTTCACTTTTGCCCACCCGAGGGTTCACACATATATACATTATATGGGCACACCGCAAGCAGGGCGTAGGTAAGACCAATGATGTGTTTGCTATTAAATAAAGTATGGTGTTTCATAGGGTTCAAAGTTTCAAATACTAAAGTCATGTACAGTATATGAGTGGATGTTGGAAAAGAAATGTTCTTAGCTAAGTAATGCATTAGTTTCTTTAAACTTTTTGATTATGATAGTATGTTCGGTGGTCCTGTTATTACAGATTCTATAGAGATAGTAAGGGAATGTAAGAATCTTCTTTGGGGAAAAGTAACTTAACTCCTGAAGGAGCAAAGCTTATGTATGTTACCACTAATAAGTTCTTCTAACATCCTTTAAAAAATTGTTTTCTTATAGTATACTTGGTGTCCTGTTTATTATAGTTTCTTTAGAGATAGGATGGGAATGCAAGCATCTTCTTTGGAGAACTTAAAACAATGTTCTTTTTATCATTAACAAATTCTTCTAGCATCCTTTAAAAAAATGTTTACTTGAATAATCTGTATTCTTTAACTGTAACTCTGTAAGTACTCACTGCAAACATGGGAAAATGAGGTGTTAACCAGATAAACACCTTTTATGAGTGTGGCATAGTGTGCAGACAACCTTTTCTCTTAAAACTTTCTTGTATAAAATCTTTTCTTTGAGTAAAGAAGGGTAAGAAAACATATATGAACGCAAAATAAGCTGTTGGGAGCTGCACTGGAATTAAACTTTACTGGAAGTACCAAATTTTATCTTCTTCCCTTAGCAAAAAAAAAGATCAAACAGGTTAATTATTGGATATGTATAATATTTTTGAATAATGTGGTTATGTATAAAACTGTATGAATAGCGTGGACTCCTATGTCTGAATCTTATGAAATATTTTTCTCTCAATTAATTTAAGACATGAGGTATTTATATTGGAAAAATACGAACATTGTGATTCTTCCTTTTTGGTAGCATACCACAACTCATCAGTAAGCACACCAGCAACTCCTTTTCTTCCCTTGCCTAGCGTATCGCATCTTCTGTCATAAGTTCTCTCATACAAACTTCTTATGTGACCTATATTATATTGGGTAATGGAAAGTAGTATTTGTAACAGTTACTGTATACTATAACTGCTTGAAATACTACAATTTCTTGCAACTAAAGCTTTGTTCTTGTATAGTCTGTTTATTCACCAAAAGTGTATTCTAAGATGGTAAATGATTCTATAGAGGTGACTAGCTTGTGGGGATTGAAGTATAATTTAATATTATATGCTGTTGGTATCAAGCAACTTAATTATGCAATTCCCTCTGTTACTGGTCAAATTCATCGAGGAAAAAGTATTTTTATTGAAGTATGGGCTGCATATGTCTACGTGGATGCATGTTTGTTTATGCTTTAAGTTTCCACCATGTGTATGACCAATAAAAGACCAATAATGTTTTTCTAATAGATGTTTGGACTGTTTTGCAGGTTTGTTTATGTAAAATTGGCTGAGGTTCGCAAGGACGTGCAATGCCCAATTTGTTTAGGTACTATTTCCAGCTTTAATTCTACTATATTAATATTATTATCTAATTATAGGCAAGCATGCCTCATGAGTATATTGTGATGTTGGTCTACACAATATGCTTTTTTTTAGTGTTGGTAATTTGGTTGTAATATGCATTCATCCCAAAAGAATATAACAGGCTATCTACCACATGATGCAACATTTATTTCAATTAGGAACGTACTTTTTAAAATATTAATATCTATAATCAACACTACTGATATAATAACAGTTCCGATTTCAGAATATATGTCAAAATCACATTTGAAATAATATGAACAGTTGAATATTATAATATCTTCATAGAAATTCAACACACTTTTCATTGATAGGTATAATTCGGAAGACCAGAAAAGTTATGGAATGCCTTCACAGGTTTTGTCGAGAGTGCATAGACAAATCCATGAGGCTGGGGTACGTATCAAAATATTCAAATTCTATCAGTCAAGTTGGTCAATATGATTTTTGAATTTTTGTTTGACCAATATGAAACAGGAACAACGAATGCCCTGCTTGTCGTGCTCATTGTGCAAGCCGCCGGTCCTTGCGGGATGACCCAAATTTTGATGCCCTAATTGCATTGTTGTACCCTGACATTGATAAATACGAGGCTGAGGTACATTTTTATATATTCATTACTCGTTTTGATGTGTTATCATTTTTCATAATTATTCAACTGTTTATGCTTTGATGTCAAAACACAGGAATTGGCCTTTGCTGATGAAGAAAAAGCACGAAATAAACAGGTCAGCTCAATAAAAAATATACTTTTTTCCATTCTAGGTTTCGGTTGTTTAAATATGGTAATATGCAGTTATACACACAATCATGATTCGCTTTTGACAGGCTTTGCACCAAAATTTTTATAAAATATTTTTATTAACTATAAAATTAAAGAGCATGATAAGTATGTATTGAGCATAATCTGAAGTTATAATACATGAAGTTCCACTATATTAGCCTTATAAAACATATTAGATGAATGAAAAGATATGAAAATATTCTTAGGAAATACGAATGTTACTTGTTCTTGTAGTTATGGTGGGGCTGGCAATTCACGTCAAGTTTGTATTAGTTATAACCCGATTCGATTGGTTAATCATGTCGAAAAATTGAACCCTAACTTGGACACGGTTAGTTACTACATGTGGTCATGTGGACATGTTTACGACCCATTTGATTGAATGAGTAGTGTCTGCATGGGTCGGTTTTGGGCTCAAACCGAACAAAAAACGACAATTCAATTTTTGAGTTTTTAAAAACTGTTCGGTTTCAGTTTTTTTTTTTTTTTGTTTTCGTTTTGGATTCGGTCCGTTTGGTTTTGGTTTGTTTGGTTTTAACAGCTAGGCTTGAAATTTTGGGGCCGGAAAAAATTTACCCGAAAAACAGGAATTTGGGTCTAGATCTTTTTGTTGATTAATGATTAAATTGAATATTATAATTGCGGTCAAAATATTTGAGTTACACTATTTATTAAGTCTTATGAGTTACTTAATCAAAATTTAAAATGAAAAATCCAAAAATTGGGTTCGGTTCGGTTTCGGTTTTAACATCTGGGCTTGAAATTTTTGGCTGAAAAAATGGCCCATAATAATAAATTGGGGTCAAAATATTTGGGTTACACTATTTATTAAATTCCTATAAATTACGTAGCATTTTAAAATAAAAAATGAAAATTGATAAACCGGGTTCGGTTTGGTATTTCAGGCTTTATTTACATGCAAAACTGGAATGGAATTGAAAAGTCTGTTATTTCGTTTGTTTGCTTTTCTTGGTTTGTTATAAATTTTATATGACCTCATGTTATACTATGAACCGGTTTGACTTTTATGAGACTAATATAATATAACAGATCCAAGCAGCCATTGCTCAAACATCCCGTCGGCAGTTAGAAGCATTAGGAAAGAAACGTGCAAATGCTAAAGCTACGGCGGCAGCTTTCATGAGAAGATCACAGTCAACCACACGAAATCTCAGAGGAAGAAGAAGTCTAAAATCTGAACCCCGAGATTCCGACAACGAAGTCGACGCTGATAATGATAACGGAACTAATTATTCTTCTTCTTCAGACGAGCCAGAGCCCGAAGTCAAGCCCAAACGGTACAATGGATGGGGCGGACGACCGTCTTCATTGCCATCATCAAGTGGTGCAAATGATGATAATGAAGCGGATGGTTCTAGAAAAGCGGTTGGGCTTATTGGCACCCCGGAGATTTTAGCGTGGGGTTGTGGTGGGATGAGGAGTAATACGCGTCATGGTGGTCAAAGTAGTGGTGGTAAGGGTGGAAGGAACACTCATCAGTCTAAGTTGATTCAGCATTTCAAAAGGTTGCCACAAAATGATAATGAGGTAATTACATATTTTACTTATTTGTTTAACATGCCAGCTGGGTTTGAACGTTTGACGTCAAAGGTCAAATGTGATGAGTAGGGGTGTAAATGAGACGAGCTCGTTTATTATTATTCTAAATGATACATACGTTAATAAATATTTTTATACATATTTTTTAATTCTAATTTTGATATATAACATAATATATGCTATTTAGTTAGTTTGAATGTTTGATCATAATTTATTGGAAATCATTATTATTGCTGTTATTATTATTATTATTATTATTATATAACTTCAAATTTAATATATTAAATTAAAATTATATAAATAATAGGCTCGTTTAGGCTCGCTCGTTAAGTCAAGCTCGGGCTCGGGTCTTTTACTGAACAAGCTTATCTTTAGTCTCAAGTTCCATTTCAAGCTCTATTTAAATGCTTGAGCCCGTGAGTAATTTTTTAAGCTCAAGCTCGGCTCTTTTTTAAAAAAATAGTTCATATACAATTTTAATAGTTTTTTATATATTTTTAATTATAATTTTAATATGTAACGCATTATATATTATTTAGTTATTTTGATCAGAAATTTATGAATAATAACAGTAATCATAAAGACGTATATTTAGTTTATTAATTTAAAATTGTATAAAAAATAGGTTTGTTTAGTGAGCTTGATAAGTGAAACTCTTGCTTGTGTCGTTTATTAAAAGAATTTATTTTTAGGCTCAAGCTCATTTAAGCTCGAGCTCTTAGCAAGCTGGTCTCAAATGGCTCACGGGCACGTGGCTCATTTACACCCTGAGTAAAGAGTTCTATTTCTATGTTAACTTTTCATGATTATATGCTGTTGTCCAGCTTAATATCAATCTCAAGCTTGTATCCCTGGATGAGCAAAGCATACCCAATTTACAGAAATTATATATTTGCTGCAACCCAACCATGTCAACTACAAATGTATACCAGGTAAAAAAATAACATATTTTATTTATTTTTAGTTTTATCTTTTCTTTCTATCTGGTGACTGATTTGTAATTTGGTATGGTGATTATCAGTATGTTGCTATTGAGAATGGTTTACGTGCCGATGAGATTGAGTTGTTACTAGTGAAGGGTGACCATTATGATGCTGATCCTTTAGGTGTTTCACCTGATGAACAATCTAAATTCCTTATTATCAATCCTTTAACGGGCGACTTGCAACTGTTGGACCAGCATCAAACCATGTCAGATGTCGCTAAACTTTCTAATCAAAACACTCTGGTACGTTCTCCTTGAATATAGCCTTGAATATAAACAATAAGTTAACTCATACACAAACTCGGGTTTTGACTGGGGGACGTAAACAAGGCTCTTAAGATTGGCTTTCTAAAAGCTAAAAACGAGCTCGAGCCTGAAACTCGTTTGGTAAACGGGCCCGAGCTACATATCCCATCTTGACTAGGCTTGCAGTTCTAAACGAGTCTGTTATTTATATAATCACAATATGTAATACAGTTTTCGTTCTTTATGTTTATACTAATTTGAATACGGAATTAACAGAAATCCTTCTTTATTTCAAATGTTGTAACATAGCACGTCCTTTCCACTGGCATTTAGTTATAAGGGCAAAGTAGTCATTTTGTAAAAGGTAAACAGATTTTTTTACAAGTTAGTGGAAAGGACGTAATGTATTACAACATTGGAAATATAGGATATATTTCTGTAATTTGCTTAATTTAAGGACGAAACCTGCAAGTTAGTATAGACAAAAGGCAAAAACTGTAATTTACTTTAATTGATATATAATTTGATAATTATATGTTACACAATTATTAATACATATAATTATGATAAAATAACATAAGAATATTTGTTATGTTATATATTAATTTAAAACTGTAAATATTTACAAAAACAGATTTATATAAGTATGTTAGCTAATACATATTAAACGAGCTTTTTAATAGTTACAGATCCAGTCGTTTCTAAACTAGCATTTTGTTTTCTAGACTATTGCTTACCGGAAGAAGTCTGTTAGCTCGTAGAGTGGTTGTTGACCGCGAGCTTACTAGGTCAAACCAGTGAAGTGTATGGTATGTGAGAGAAGATTAATTATGGATATAAATTAAGCCGGAGCATAATCAATGTTTAGCCCCTTGTAATTTGCACAACGAAAGTAATCTCAACCTTCTAAATTTTAATCCTACGGTTCCCATTCCACGTGTTATATTTATTTCACGGGATGTATGTTGTTCAATCAAGTCTACACATTAGAGATTGTCACATCACATAGGTTGTATGATAGTGTGAACCAAGCCATATAACCTTAATCAATGGCAATATCAGTTATTTCTGTCATTCAAACACATCATACATGAGTTTTATGATTTGCCTCGCATATGCCTTAAATAACTGTAATTAAATTTTTGGTTGATAATTGAACTAAAATTTGAATTCATTTACTAAAGTCACTTCATATAAGCTATTATCAAAATGGAGTAAATGTGAAATTTGGTGCCACAATTTGGATTGCATGTTATGCGTCGCTTAATTTAAATAAGTCTCGAAAGTCTATCAACTTATTTGTTATGGCTCAATGGTTTAGGTGATGTTGTGATGGTGCTCTATTTTAATTGTTTCTAACAAAATGTAAACGAATTTAACTAAGAAATGATTTCAGTTGGGACTTTGGGTTGTAAAAAATGGTTATAGGTTTTGGGCCCAACTTGTTTTTTTTAGAGTGTCACCATTAAATAAAACTAGAAACATGCATCGCAATTATCGTATAATAAAGACACTCATTATTTAAAATCATTAAAAACCTTCTAATAAGGAAACACAAAAATATCTAAAAACATTGTCACATCACCACCATATTTTACATTTATTTTAATTATCAATCTTTTTATTTAAAGAAACTATATAGAATAATATTTATAATTTATTTGTTTTAAGGAAAATTTATAAGTTAAATATCTTTTTTCCATTGGAGGGAAATTTAAATCTTTTTCATTGGAACGAAAATTTAACATTAACACATTTAAACTACTTAAAGATCATATTTTGTCTCATATTTTGTCACAGATCTTTTTTGGAATGTGAGTTGCTTGGGATTCATGTAGGATCCAAAGAAAATCTTGTTCACGTAGTGCAATCTCTTGTTTACACAGAGCGATCTCTTGTTCACGGGCTTGAACATCTTTCAACTTAATATCAACATATTCATGCATTTTGGTTTCAATCTTACCCATGACGGACTCTCTCATTTTTGTTAAGTTTTGAAAGCGTCCGATGACTTCATTTACTTGTGACGAGTCAACTTTAGCCTTACCTTCAGCCATTGCTTTAGCCTCCATCACTTCCACAAATGCTTTGTCGACATCATCATCCATCAATTATTTTAACGCCACATTCACAAAATCTATAAATGGTGAACCAGGAAGTGAAATGGGTGGAGTTTCATTACTACCCGAACTCATTTTGTGTAAAAAAAAACATAAAAGAAATAAGAGATATATTAAGAGATGAAAATTAGGGGAAAAAATAAAGATGAAATAATGAAAGATACATAGTTGTATATATAGAGAAAGAATTGCCTTTTTGGAGGGAGTTTGAATTTTGAAAATATAGGCGTTGGGGGATGAGAATCAAAGAGCATGCTTGTAATTGAGTTTGAAAAATGTTTATTGGTGTTTTCAAAAAGTCAATAAATTAAAATGTGTTTGGCAATTACAAAAATCTTTCTTATTTTAGCTTTTTGAAAGAGTTAAAAAACAGTTTTCCAAAAAACCCAAATCCTGGCTTTTCAAAATGACTTTTTGAAAAAGCCAATAAGCATTTTTCAAACTCAATCCCAAACATGCACTAAAATTGTAAAATATAAATTTTATAAATTTAAATTTCAAAAGTTAATTATTCAAAATAATAATTATTTTTTGAGTAAAGTATGTATAGAAAGCGTGTGTTCATCCGTAAAAAAAGTACCAGATTAAAGTGTAAATAATAGACTATGTAATTTAAAATTTAAATTAATTAACTATTTTATTTTATAATATCAATGATTTATAATTTATAAGTTAATTTATATTTAATAACTATATATTATTCACATACAAATAATATTTTTTAATTAAAACTCAACCATGGCCCACCATCTTTACTTAATCTATAAAAACATGTTTTTCATATTTTCTTAGAAGTTAAATCCAATAAATGTTGCATTTCAATGGTAGTGTGAAGAAAAAATCTGTTCATGAATTCAAGAATCTCCTATTGAAGATGGTCTAACAAGCTAAAATGTGAGTTCAAGCTGGCTCGTAGCTTGTCAAGCCACTAAGTTTATTTTTAAAACTATAATGTCATATAGACATCAATTTCTGAAAAGAGGTTTGTCAAAAAATCTGAGAGCAGCAAGCAACAAATATTTATAGTTTTAATATATGTTTTATATCTTAATGTCATACATGGAATAAATGTTCTAAATCGTCTCTGAAATGCAATATTTAATTTTATACATCGGGTGTTTATAAACAGTAAAAACCAACTATCGCAAATCCGTTGTTCAAGCTATTTGGAATTTATACAATTCGATATATGATTAGCAGTTTGGAAAAACAAGTTTAATGGTTATAACCTAAAGTAAATTAATGATTTAAAAAAATGATTTCACCTTTAATCATAATATTGGACCAGCTTAAGACGATTTGGCACGTCCAACAAACTAATCAAGACAGCCGGTTTATTTGTTTGTTTCCAAACCCAGGCGCTACTTCGATCCATATTCTACCAAAACCGACCTGGACCATGAATCCATGATAATACTTATGTACCAGATGTTGTAAATACTTTACAAATATTATAAAACATATGTTTACACCAAACCCACACTTGTCAATTTCATGCATTGATAACTAAAATATGTGACGAATTTAGAAGTAGAAAAACTTATTCTTTTGAACAAATTTATAACTATATAATTAAGACTAGTCAAGAAACACAAACAAAGCATCATTTAGGTTTGTAAGAGAGATTTTTCGGTTCAAATATTTTTTCATCGTGAAAAACAAGTAAAAATTGGGCCACAAATTAGTGATGGCAAAGGGCAAGTGGCCCAAATAATGGCCCACGTGCACGTTTTTTTTGCTAGTAGTTGGTAAATTAGGTTAATTTTATCCTTTTACATAAACATTTTTTCTAAATTCATACAAATGCGGATATATACCATCCATGTGCATGTACTAATCAATTTCTTCTATGTAAGATTTATCGACAAGGCCTCGTTGATAAGTGTTACAAAATCTCATTGTCATGGACCCGAATCCATTAATATGAAACATTTTTATTCCAACTTAGATCCTATAGTATTTATATCCATAAATGCATTTAGACAAAGGACTATTAATACCATATTTTGTGAACATAGATCTTAAAAAATTTGAAAGTCTATATGCATTCTAGTCAATTTATATAATAAATAGCGATGGTTCTTACAGTTCTCAATATACTATTGGTTCTAAAATAACGCACTCTGTATAACACCATTTACACAACAAACTTTATTTATAGCATTTAATGTGGTTCTTTATAACATTAAACTTGAAACAACCGAGTTGGGATGTCATTTACAAACTGCATACTTCAAATCGAAAAAATATAAATAAAAGTTAAATGGGCATGTTTCAAGTTACAGACCTTCATCCGTCATTCCAAAAAAGAAAAGGAAACAAGAATTTAAATAATTTTTTACGTTAAATATAAATTTATATAATAATTATTATCAATAAAACTATGATCAAAATAACTAAATAGTATATATTATGTTATATATTAAAATTAAAATTAGAATTATAATATATGTATAAAAATATTTTATAAATGTATGTATTATTTAGAATAATATTAAACAAGCCAAGCTTGAGCTCATCTCAGCTCGTCTTGTACCGTTTGGACGGCTTGAGTTGCTCATCTGACGAAGAAGAAGAATTGGTTCCATTATCATTATCAGCATCGACTTGGTTGTCGGAATCTCAGGAGGGTAAAATTTTAGACTTGTTCTTCCTTTGAGATTCCGTGTGGTTGATTGTGATCTTCTCATGAAAGTTGTCGCCATAGCCTTAGCATTTGCACGTTTCTTTCCTAATGCTTCTAACTGCCAATGGGATGTTTGAGCAATGGTGCTTGGATTTATTATATTAACTCAAAATTATACTAGACTCATATAAGTCAAACCGGTTCATAGTATAACATGAGGTCATATAAAGTCATAATAAACCAAGAAAATCAAACAAATGAAATAACCAAATTTTCAGATTTTGTATGTAAATGAAGACGGAAATACCAACATTTTGGAAATACGAATATTGAACTTCCAATTAACAAAAGTCAAGCCATTTGAAACACTGTTTCGAGAGGTACATTTTATATCAATCTACTCATATCCTCACTCTAATAAAAAGGCCTAAAACATCAGTTTGAAATTTGAAAAAAAAAAAACTTAGCGACGTTAAGTATTTTTTAACGAATGCCCAATGAAAACAATTAATGGTAAAAGTTGAGACTGGTGGGCGGTGACAGCTATTTTCTGAGGTGAGATTAATGTTAGCCAACTGTAAAAAGATCATTATTAAAATTCAAGTTGCCTTGTTCTTTAATTGGTCATACATATGGTGGAAACTAAAGGTATAAGCAAACATGTATCCATGAAGACATGCGTGCATACACCCCATATTACAAGAAAAAACTTTAAAAGTCAAAGATTTGTATGACCAGCAACTGAGGGAATTGCAAAATTATGTAGACATGCTCACATGCATACACCTCATAGCAAATAGTATTAGATTAGATTTCAATCACACGAGCTAGTCACCTTCATAGAATCATTTACCAGCTTAGAATTCACTTTTGGAGAATAAACAGACTATACAACAAATATAAATTAGGAGCAGACTGTAAGAATGGTCGGAACAAAAAAGTGTGGATTTTGATATCAAGATTATTACTAACAGTAATAGTACAAATATGGTTACAAAAGGGTAGGAAATGCGAAAGAAGTTACAAATCTTGATTCCTTGCAGACATAATGAAGTTGCAACTTTAGTTGCAGGAACTGTAGTATTCAAGCAGTTATTATATACAGTAACTGTTACAAATACTACTTTCCATTACCCAATATAACATAGGACACATAAGAAGTTTGAATGATAGAACTTATGACAGAAGATGCGATACGCTAGACAACGGAAGAAAGTTGCTGGTTTGCCTACTGACGAGTTGTAGTATTCTACCAAATAGGAAAAATCACAATGCTCATATTTTACCAATACCTCATGTCTAAAAAAAATATTTTATAAGATTCAGACAAAGGAGTTCACTGTTCATACAATCTTATACATGACCACAGTATTCATACAATATCATACATATCCAATAACCAACCTGTTTTGATTCTTTTTGTGCTAAGGGGAAAATAGAATTTTGGAGAAAGATCAACCATGGTATATGAAGAATATGATCAACCACACTTTGGATTCATGATTCATACAATAGATGAGAAACATAACCTACCTATAATTAATGTAACCTGGACTATGACTTTGACTAGTTTAATATTTAAATATACAATTAATATATCACTATTATGTCCCTGCAAGATGGACGCCTGTAGGATGAGTCCAATCTTGGATAAAAGCATATGATAGCGGTGTTTGAGCAAGAGAAGTTGAAGAAGTTCATGATGCAAACGGAAACGAAGCAAAAGAAGATTTGTTTTTGGTTTTTTTAGAGGGTGAATGAAATAGAAGATAGAAGATCAAAGGTAGGGTTAGTCGGAAAAATGATGGTTACAGCGGTGATAGGATTATAGACTTAGTAAAACCTAACTGATATAGACGGAGAAATAGTTGTGCTGGAAAATTGATTGTAGGTGGAAGCCAATTGTGATAATCTAGCATAAATATAAGTTCTTCATAACAATGGTTTTAAAGCACTGACCACTAAAAAGTAGTTACTGGAATGGGTGGCGAGGACCTCCAACCATGACAGTTCTCCGATAGAGGAGACCGCGAAGGCAGAACCAGCAATCAAGTAATACATCCGGAAATGCTGGCCAACACATTTCAGGCGCAACCTAGCATTAGTAGAGGAGCTTATTTTTGGGCGGCGGAAGGCCAAAAATGCATCACCAACGAGATTTGATTTCGGAGGCTATCAGCGGAGCGGAGCTCAACAGAATTTGGAGGGTTTTGGTTTTGTTGATAGCCTTCAAAATCAAATCTCTAAGGGAGTGATGCATTTGTGGCCTTCCGCACCCAAATTATAAGCTCCTCAGCTAATGCTAGGTCGCGCCTGAATGTGTTGGTCACTTGGTCAGCATTTCAAGATGTATTACTCGATTGCTGCTTTCGCCTCCCCGGCCTCCTTTATCGAATAATTGATGTGGTCGAAAGCCCTCGTCACCATTCTTGTAACTACTGTTTAGTGACCAGTGCTTTAAAACCATAGTTATGAAGAACTTGTATTTATGCTAGTTTATCACAATCAGCTTCCACCTAGAATCAATTTTCCAACCATCTCCGTCTATATCAACTAGGTTTTGCAAAACCTATAATCCTATCACCGCCGTTATTTTTCCCCGGCTAACTCTACCTTTGATCTTCTATCTTCTGTTTCATTCACTAAATGAGCCTATTATGTTTACAAAAAAAAAAAAAAAAAAAACCTTTATCCGGACTGCTAAACCACTGAAACATATGAATCTCAAACCTAACAACTTGCTTAGTTTAATAGTTAATAAACACCCCTAATAGTCGTGTAAGTTTACATATATAATATAAAGTTATAAACAAACAATGTGCATGAAACCGGCATAACCAACTAGTAATCCAACCCAACCCAACCCAACCCAGAACCGACGATTGCGTTTTATGTTTTCTCAAAAACCCAATTTCCAGTTCGGTTTCGGTTTTGCATGTGCTCATCTTCAATAATGTCGAACCAAACCCATTTCTTTGTTTTTAATTTATGGATTATATTTATTGTTTTAGAATGTTACATAATTTACAAGAAATTAATAAATCGTGTAGCCAAAAAATTCTAGACCCAAATATGTAATAATCAATTAGTTATTAACAAAAAATATATATGCCCAATCTTTTAGGCCCAAATTCATTACTTTGGGCCATTTTTTTCAACCTAAAATCTTTTAACCCAAATAACTGAAAAAACGACAGCAAGCCCACACCAAAAACCGAAACAGCTTAACAGTTTTCAAAAATTTGAAAACCGAATTTTTAGGGTTTTGGTCCTGTTTGAGCACAAAACCAACCCAAACCGACCCGTGTACACCATTGCTTGGTGAATAGATCATACCTAATCTAATCCAATCTGTTTATACTATACCCTTACCTTCGAGTTACAGACTTACATTACAGCATCTTTTCCAGGTACAAGTAGGAAACGGTTTGTTAAGAGGGCAACCATAAAGCTCTAGCCAAGATGAAATATTCTGTAAAAAAATAGTCAACTGAAACAAAACAACGGATGTAGGGCATGATAGGTTCTGAATGTTAGTATATCTGTTGAAGAAAAAGGGTAAAACTGTCAACTCACTTACTAGCAAAGAAGTGATTGAGTGACGCAGCTTGAATGAAAGTTCATTTTGAAATCGAAGATTGTCAACTTGTTTACTATTTCCTTTTATAACTCCATGTTTCTGTCGCACATCAATGCTTACAATAGGGGTAAAATGGTAAATCCCTTTGTTTCTAGCAAACGCGCAGTTCCATATCTTAAAAACTTATTGGTCAAAAAAGAGTAAGTTTATATTTTTTTTGGAGCATGTAGTATGTACTTACAGGTTTAAATCGTATCCGGGTTGGCAATTGAATCATTGAACCTGAACACGCCAACAACCACCATTCCCAGTAAAAATCCCGCCCACAGCAAACCTATTGGTAGGGTCAAGGAAGGTTGAGAAGTAGGCAGACGATACCTCTATCCCAAGGAATGGAGAGGTTGCTTCCCGTGAGACCCTCGGCTCTATAAAAGATCTGCATTAAAAAGCATCATACTAAAAAAAAATATATAGTGTTAGCGTGCTAGTGATGATTTCAAAACTGCAGAATTAAAAATATACCATTAAGAGAAAATGTCATGAAAGTAAAAATAAGTACTAGATACAACATAAAACAACATACAGGCTGATTAACGGAAGAGAATAGCAAGTACTAGAGACAACATCATAATACAATATATAGACAGCCTTACCAGAAAATGGCAACAAGAAGAGTCTAGCTAAAGTGTTCACTTTCCTTAAGGTCCTTAACCATAATCCTACGGTCTCCACAAACTCCTACCCTGGACATGTCCTCAGAGATGTGTCATGCACAACCCATATACTTATTCGTGTCAAACACAATAACCCTAACCCTGACACTTCAAATCATGTAACCCGATCATGACCCATTTAACCCATTTACCTAAACGAGTCAAGCAGTTTGACGGGTTGTAATTGAGTTGTAAACGTTACAAACAGATTAGAAGGTTGTACTAACAAGGTTGACAGGATTTGGTGGGTCAACTGGTTAACCCAAACACGGCCAGTTAATTATACAAGTTAGAAATGACAACCCAAAACTTAATTACTTTTGCCTGACATTATTAACCTGATGTCACAAGAACCAAACCCATGTTTTTCCTGGATCAAACTAGCATGGTGTGAGTAACTGAATAATGTCGTGACACTGTAAAAAGTCACCCATAATACAAAAGTTAGATATTTAACAATATAAATGAAAGTTAAAAACTTTAACAAAGAAAAAGTGACGATTGCATTTAATTCAGTTTGGGCTGACACCTTTGTCTGAAAATTATTGATGAATAATTAGTGTTGAATATGATTACAAATATCATATCAGATAATATTATATCCATAACAATGCGATTTATAAAATAAACCAATTTAGAGGTTGTACGAATAACACTTTGAGCCACTTTGTACCTGCTTGGCCTGTCCAATTGCATCACTTACATAATCTTAGATATATTGTAGGTTACTCACATACCTTTTTGATGATTAAAAGCAGCAGATACAACTCTCTCCATTTTGGGCCTTGTATGCATTTGAGAGCAGTAGTCGTAGCCCAAGCCCAAGCCCAGTCAAGTTCTGCCACCATATCATCAAAACAAGCCCAACCAGATTCCAGCATCTGACATCAACTATGAGCTTCATTATTCCAAGCAATCCCCAACTAGCTAACCTGTGCAATAACACCCCGTATAAAACTTTAAAAAAAAGGCTCGGTAAAAATCATAAACCGTAAACGCCATAAACGAAGCACACGGTACAACTAGTCAATGCAGGAACTGGTGCAACTTGTGTCCTTGTGCTATGATTTGCAAATCTGCAATAATTTAACATAATTTAATCAAATTAGAATAATTAATTGAAGTATTGAACTACCTTCCACTAACAAGAATTGGAATTTAAAGCACCATAAAGGCAGATTATTTATGAATATTTGCATCTCATTTTCTCCTAATATTTAAGTTTTTTCCAAATTTGTTTCAAAACTAGCAGAAAAACAAAAACAATATCTCTATTGCTACATACATCACATAAAAAGAATCTGAAGAAACACTAACCGGACCCCTGACAGATTACTGGTAACCTAGGGGTTGGATAGCTGTTTCCCACGAGGGGTTAGACCCTTGGAAGATGGTTCTTCTGATAACCTGCAAAACAGACACCGTGAGCTCGTCACTGAGAAGGGGGGGGTTCCTCCTTGTGACCACCCTCCGGCGTGAGAATCAGACTAGATTGCTCTTTAAATATAAAAGTATATTAAGAGATTGCTAGAGCAGATATCAGGTATATTCTGATGATATAAGATAATGTAATGTAATAATGTGTTGAGATGATCATACCATTTGGGGTATTTATAGCCGAAGGTAGGTTTCCAAGGAGGTATGGCCGGCTGCTACAGTGTTCCTGTTCATCAACAGTAGCCTACGCACGTGCCCTGCTGGTAGTTGGTGGGTAGGCAGCGGCTGATAGTGACCAGGCCTGCTGTGTACTATTCCCTTTCCACCAACTGCCGGCTACGCACGTGGTATGACAGTAGTTGGTGAGTAGGCAGCGGCTAATAGTGATACAGTACAGGAGCATGCTGCTCGCCATACTGTATCAGTGAGCTGTCGTATCTCTGATCAGATCTTTCGCCCATACCTCGTCAGGTACAGTAAAAGATCCTTCAGTATACGGACTGGCTTATTTGGGCGGGAGTATTCCCCCTCCCGCCTCTGTGCGGGATTGCTCCCGGCTTGGCTCATTCCTTCAGGTGACACTGAACGAGAGCTAAGTGCCTTGTGCGTGTAACCATGCTGCGCGGGTGGCCTTCCCTAATGGCTTGTATCCGAGGCTGCGGGGACAGGCGGAGTCATTCACCATTGGGAGGCATTTCCTGCGGGACCAGCTTGCGTACTGCGCGTAAGGACGTCACGTCTCTGAGCATGGTTGGTTCTGCGGATCCAGTTGGTCTCTGCGCAGACGTCCCTGTTTAAGGTGAGTCTTGCGGGTCCAACTGGGCTCTGCTGGGACCTACCTCTTCAAGTCCCCCCAGTCCAATGTTCTTCTCATGAGTGTTTAATAAAGTGAGGTGAACTTTTAGACTTGAGCAAAGGGTTTTGAAAAGGGTTTTGTAAGGTTTTCCATGGGGATTCTTTCCGCGGAAGCCCTTGTCACTTGCAGAAATGCCCGAGTTTCCTGCTTGGTCTTTGGGTATGATGCGGGTAGGTCTGTAACCTCCTCGCAAGTCAGGAGCATTGAGTCCCAGTTGTATGGATTTTCCATGAGGTTTTGGTAGTTTTGAACATAGTGATCAATTATGTTAAGACCACCAATTCCATCCTGGAGCTTCAAACAACGTAGTTCTCGACGTTCCCGCTATGCGGGGATGTTATTTCCGTTTCCGCAAGCATTGCCCAGAAGATCCTTCTTGGTTTCAATTCCCAGCGGAGCGCTAGGTATGTGAAGGGTTTTGCCTTAACACTGTACCTGCGCTCGTCTTACGGTTACTTTACTTCCAAGGTATTCCTGGCGTCAATTCCCTGCGGGTGCTAGGTATGTGAAGGGTTTTGCCTGAACACTGTACCCGCAGCCGTCTTATAGTTACTTGGTTGCCAAGGTACTTGGCTTCAATTCTCTGCGGGTGCTCGGTATGTGAAGGGTTTTGCCTTTACACTGTACCCGCATCCGTCTTACGGTTACTTGTTTGCCAAGGTTTATTTGGCTTCAATTCCCTGCGGGTGCTAGGTATGTGAAGGGTTTTGCCTTTACACTGTACCCGCATCCGTCTTACGGTTACTTGTTTGCCAAGGTTTATTTGGCTTCAATTCCCTGCGGGTGCTAGGTATGTGAAGGGTTTTGCCTTTACACTGTACCCGCATCCGTCTTACGGTTACTTGTTTGCCAAGGTTTATTTGGCTTCAATTCCCTGCGGGTGATAGGTATGTGAAGGGTTTTGCCTTTACACTGTACCCGCAGCCGTCTTACGGTTACTTGTTTGCCAAGGGGTAAAGGGGTATTTTCCCGCTTACTTTTTAATATTTTTGAATTTTGAATTTTGAAATTCGAAGAGTTGGTGAAAAGATCAGAACAGTCCAAACCTCTGAAACGTCGTGCGACGGTTTCTTCTGACTGTGTCAGGACGTGCAGGAAGTTATGGTGACGTGACAGAACATGGTCATTCCAGTCGCTTTTTCAGGCGCGTGGGCGCGATTTTTCGGGCGCGTGGCCGCGAAATTACTGGCACACGTCCTTTCAACAGCTGTTGCCAGCTTGCTTTTTGCCACGTGTCATAGTTTCATTGCACTTTCGATTTCTCTCTCCTCCGCATTAAATTCACCGCATTAATTGCGATTACTATATAAAGGGGGAGAGGGTTATTTGCAATTCACACTTTTCACTCTTCTCTTCATCTTTAAGGCGATTTCCGGCGAATACTCCTTTATTCAATCGAGCATTCTCTCGAAATCGTTCTCTTCTTCCTCTGCAAGATGTCTTCCCGTGATGCTGAAGCTATAGCTGACGACAGGGGTACTGCTGGCGAGTGCCAGTGTGCTCTGCCCGGCGATCAGTACCGGTACGTTGTCAGGAAGTTCATGCTCGATCATCTCGAGCCTGAGTTTCCTGAATCCCACCAGACCGTGTACGATGCCCCCAGAGGCAAGATCGGGGTTTATGCTGCATTTTTTGTCTATGGGAATCTTAGATTCCCATTGACAAAATTTGTTTACCGTGTCCTTGAGAGGCACGGTGTTCATTTGACCGAGCTGCACCCCATGGCGATCGCCAAGATTCGCCATTTTGAGTGGGTGTGCCGGATTTTGGGCATCGAGCCCCATGTGGACCGCCTGATGACCTTCTATACCTGGAGGTGCATCCAGGGGTGGTACACCTTGACGACCCGTATTAAGGGTCTGAAGATTTGCGACACCGAGCGCAGTCTTCGCGCGTGGAAGCAGGAATTCTTCTACATTTCTGCCCGCGCCATCCCCCTTGCCATGAAGTTTAAAAATGGCCAAGCGATACCGAGCCTTCACGCCCCCAACTACCAGGAGGCGGAATGGTTTTCGAAGATATCCCGGATCCAATCTCCGGTTTACCGGTTTGCGGAGTCCGGGATGGTCATGTTAGGGATGAGCCGGGTGTGGAAGGATGCGTCTCAGGTTCCCATCCTTCTCGAATACGGTTTGAACTCTATTCCCTATGGTATGTCTTGTCTTTCTTTTTGATACGCGTTTGTCTTCTAACTGTTTATTCTTTCAGAGGGAAATGATTTGGAGTCGCTTCTGTACCCGCGGGAAACCGACGGTCCTGCGCGGATGGGTACTCGTGCTCTGGACGAGGGCGAGTTGCCCATCCTGGAGCAAACGGCGGATCGGTTTGTGGAGGTCTATCCGCTGGGCCACGAGATCCTGAGCCACCGGCGGCCTGGTAAGGCGATATTCTTTCCTCAATCCCTCAATGCTGTACCCACTGCTGGAATTCCTGACCCGTCTTCTTCTGAGGAATCCTCAGATGCTCCTCCGTTGGTGCGGAAGAAGAAGGCTGCTGCCGGCGTGAAGGGGAAGGAGAAGGCCTCCACAGCTGATCCAGTGGTTCTATCTGACTCGGAGTCAGATAGTGAAGAAGTGGCGGGGAAGCCCGGTGGTGAGAAGACCACTGCTCCGGAGGCTACGACCGTTACCTCCGGAGAACCAACGAAGACGACGGTGACCGGTACCAAGAGGCCGGCTCCATCGGGTTCCTCCCCGCCCGTCCGTACGTTCAGGGTTAAGAAAACCCGTAAGTACAATCATAATGTCTGTAGATTTATCACTTCATAAATTTATCCAACACTCTCCTCTTTGTGCAGGCGTGGATGTTGACGCATTCCGGGGTGAAGCGCAGAGGAGTACCCTTCCGCCAATGACGGTAGGCTTGGTCAGCCTACCTGAGGCGTCGACCCAGGTGACCGCGCCTGCTTCCGCTGGTTCAGTTGCTCCTGAGCAGACTGTTCCAGCTGAGATGACGTCCCCGCCGGCCGTGAGTGCGATTTTTACAGCATCCTTCACAGAGCCGGCGGTTACTGCTGCTGCTGACTACGAGGCGGCGACCACGGCGGCGACCACAACGGCGATCACGGCGGCTGCCACCATGCCCGCGCCACCGGCACCGATGGCCGGATCTTCAGGTACGCGCAGGGCTTCCCGCCGATCTTTGCCACCTTCCCGTCTGCCTGACCTGTTGGATGGATTTCCTTTAGGTTCAGGTGATGGGTTTGGCGGCTATCGGCCTGTCATTGACCCTACAGGTGCGTGGGGTTCCTTTCTTTTTCCCTTGTTTTTTATCATCTTTTCCTTACTGCCTTTGTTTCTTTTGCAGTGTCGGATTCCAATGAAGTGTATGTTCCGCGATGGAACATACGCCGAGGAACAACCCTTCGTACCCCTGTGGAGTGCGTGGACTGGGCTCGCCACGCTGCTCCTCATGGTGCGTTGGGGGAAGCCATGGCTAGCTACCAGGAGGGTAGGCTAACCAATGAGCTTCGGGTTCTCCAAGCCCGGATGCAGCAGCGCGTCGAGCTGCTTTGTCGTGAAAACGACAAGTTGAAAGCAGCTCGCGCCAAGGACGTATCTGAGGCGCGTGCTCTTCGGGAGGAGAACCAACAGCTGGCGGCAGCTGCCGCCGACAAGGAGAAGGCCTTCAAGGCCCTCGAGGTTGAAGTTCAGGCGCGACTCGAGGCCCGCTCCAAGGCTGCCCAAGCTGTGAATGAACAGCTTCGGCTGGCCAGGGAGACTGCGCGAAACGCAACCGAGAGGGCTGCCAAGGCTGAAGCCGTTGCTGAGCCTTTGCGTGTGGAGAATGAGGAGCTCAAGGCCAAATTAGAGGCTCTCCAACGCGCTCATGATGCCTTGGCAATGGAAGATGCCAAGAAACTCCAGGAAATCCTGGACCAGAGGGGGGTGCTTGACCACACCGAGCGGAAACTTAAGGGCGTCGAAGAGGCTGCCGCAAAGGAAGTTTTACTTGCCAACCTTAACAAGAGCGAAGCCGAACGCGCCCATAACGAAGCTCAAGCTGCCCTCCAATGGCTTCTTCGAGAAGCGTTGCCTCAGGTATGTTTAGTTTTAACTTCACGCTTTTCTTTTGTAAGAAAAGGTTCTAATACTTGTGTTTTCTTTGTAGGTTGTGCGTCGGGTCTTTTCAGAGACCTCTTACGATGATGCTATGACCGCAGCCCTCAACGCTTCTCATGAGGATGGGGAAAAGGCCGGCTTCCTGCTTGGTCTAGGGTTTGTTGAGAAAGGCGTCCCGCCTTCCAACTTCCCTTTGTTCGATGTGGATACCGAAGCCATTTATGACCAAGCATTGAACCAATACGCCGCCTTCCCGCATCCAGTGGTGGAAAAGGTGGACGAAGTAGCTGCTGCTGATGATGGGTTAGCTGTCCTCAAAGCGTTCCTCGAACCACCCCGTTCTTCTGACGGAGCGGGTTCAAGTGGAAGCGGCCCTGAAGCTTGATCCTGAAGATCCCTTCCCATTGCTAAGACTTGTATAGTTTTATTCTTTTAGGCGGGTAGTTACCCGGCCATTCTTGTAATATATTCTTGAAATATTAATCTTTTTGCGTATAAGATTGTTATTTCCTTCTTTGGGTTCCTTGCTTTATAAACTTATGACTTGCATACTTAGTTTAAATTAGCAATTTTCCAAGTGTTTAGAATAAGAACCTTTGAACGTGGTTGATAATGGGTTAAAGTTTCGCTTCCTCCTTCGTGATTGTGCGGGTAGAACCGTCACTTGCACTTGGTAGGATGGCTAAACTTTAACCTTCATCTGACCTGCGTGTAGGTTTTCCTTTTCGAAATTTCTAAGGCATTAAGATAAGTTAACCTTTGAACGTGGTTGATAATGGATTAAAGTTTTCGCTTCCTCTTTCGTGATTGTGCGGGTAAAACCGTCACTTGCACTTAGTAGGATGGCAAAACTTTACCCTTATCTGACCTGCGTGTAGGTTTTCCTCACCTTTTGAGGATAAGTTAACCTTTGAACGTGGTTGATAACAGGAAGTCTTGCTTCCTCTTTCGTGATTGTGCGGGTAGAACCGTCACTTGCACTTAGTAGGATGGCAAAACTTTACCCTTATCTGACCTGCGTGTAGGTTTTCCTCACCTTTTGAGGATAAGTTAACCTTTGAACGTGGTTGATAACAGGAAGTCTTGCTTCCTCTTTCGTGATTGTGCGGGTAGAACCGTCACTTACACTTAGTAGGATGGCAAAACTTTACCCTTATCTGACCTGCGTGTAGGTTTTCCTTATCCTTTTTAAGAATTTTGTTTTGAACCGTTCGACGCGCGGTTGTCGATAGGTTAGTGTTCGGTTTCCTTTCATGATTCATGCGGATAGACCGGCACTTTCATTTAATGGGATAATTGAACTCTTCCCCTTCAACTGACCTGCGTGAAGGTTTGTCAAGTTATTGGGTTCGTGCGGGTATGACCGCCTTCCCACGCAACGACTTCACGTAATGTGAACGCCGTCACCAGTGTTGCTTAGTTTAACCGTTCGACGCGCGGTTGTTGATAGGTTATTATTCAGTTTCCTTTAATGATTCATGCGGATAGACCGGCACTTTCATTTTTGGGTGCTGAACTTTTTCCCAAACTGACCTGCGTGAAGGTTTGACACGTTATTGGGTTCGTGCGGGTAGGACCGCCTTCCCATGCAATGACTTCACGTAATTATGCGGTGAAAACCGGCATATTAGTGTTCAGAAAAGTATAAATGTAAAATCATCAGCTTCGATGTTCTTAAAGAGAATCATTTCCATTAGAAGTGGCTCTTGGCCTTTTCTTTACAAATTGGAATTGATTTACATGCAGACTGTGTAAATGAGCTCCCTTCCATGTTGTTGGGATGGGAGTGCCATCGAGCCGATACGCACCTGGTTCGGGATCTCGTTCTTTACGCAGCATGTAGTCTCGATTTTGAAGCTGGAATTGATTCGTGTTTTCCCCTGCTGAGGTTCTATACGCACCCGCCTGCTCAGCCTTTATTGTGCCACGAGGTGCGCGAGCGTCCCATCTCTGACAAATGCTTCGACCATGTCCTTTACGTCTATGCATTCTTCAGTGTTGTGGCCTTTTGTCTTGTGGAAGTCACAGTATTTGCTCCGATCAGCATCGTGACGATGTCGGATTATTGGAGGCTTTGGCCATGGGAGCTCTTCAGTGGCGAATATCTCAGTGACGCTTTTGGTGAGTGGCGTCCATCTGGAGTTCTGGTGCGACTGTACATTATCCCTTCCGCCCACTCGATGTTGCAAGCCGGATGAGGTGTCAAAGTTTACCCTTGACTACCAAATGCCTAGCTTCCGTTTTTTATTTAGTCCGGCGGTGAGGACGTTGTCTTCTCTCGTCTTCTGAGTGTAGAGTTTTGTGCTCTGTGGGAGATCTCTACCCAGTTGCTTCTCTGTTTCCGCATAGCGTTTTGCTGCTGTCATGATGCCATCCCATGTGGATGGCATGCCATCTTTACCCGTTAGGGTGCGGATGAGCTCTGGGTCATGTGCGCCCTGGATGAAGGCAGCGCGAACAAGATCTTCGCTGATATTGCCCAAACTTAGCTTCTTTGAGTTGAAGCGAGTGATGAAGTTTGGCAGAGATTCATCTTCCTCTCGTATGCATTTGAGGATTGTCCATTGCTCCTCGGTATACTTCCGTTGCTGGCTGAAGTGTTGGCTAAACTTCTGTTGGAAGTCTGCCCAGTCGTAGATGTGGTTGACCGGTAGACGATCAAACCAAGCTCTAGCAGCCCCAACAAGCGTCATTGGGAACATGTAGCACCAACAAGCTACAAGAAATCTAGCACGTCTTTGACGACGTCTTATATATATAAGACGTCGTCAAAGACGTGCTAGATTTCCTAACGCATGGTTAAAGATGAGTTAGAAGATAGGGGTGTTCACGGTTCGGTTTTCGCGGTTTTTGGGTCAAACCGTGAACCGAACCGTTAGTAACGGTTTTTGATTCTTGTAAACCAAAACCAAATCGTTAAACTCTTAAACCAAACCGAACCAAACCGTTCATTACAGTTTGGTTCCGGTTTGCTTTCGCGGTTTGAGTCTCGAATACATGTTATATATGAATACAATTCGTCCATGATCATGTTTAAATACAATCTGTCAAGAAATATGAAAATACATCGGAATAAGTGGCTTGAGATTCTGAGCCTGAGATCATAAATATATCTTGATTTAAGGTTTAATACTTTATTGAAGAAAATTTAAAGACCAATTCATTACAACTTGCTACTGCATTTGTACTATCAGTTCATATGTAACATAAATATTGAAATTATATATATATAATTATATTATACAGTCCGGTTTTGTACGGTTGGTTTTTAATATAAACCGTAAACCAAACTGTTCACTCCGGTTTGAAATTATTGAAACCGATTGACCGAAACTTGAAGAAAAAACCAACCGTTAAACCGAACCGATGACTGGTTTGGGCGGTTTCACGGTTTCAAACCGAACCGTGAACACCCCTATTAGAAGATGACATTTTTAGAATTTTAGTTTGGAGGATAAAATTGAAATCTTCTTCCAAAATAGAGCCATTTTAGGAATTTTCCCTTTTCTAGGGACACCAAACATCCCATCCCCCCCCCCCCCCAATATGTCCCTCGTATAAAGGGGGTCTCCCGCCCGTATAATCCCTCGTATAACCCTATACGGAATGTAGAAGGCCCCGTACTATATGGGCGTATAAGAGGCGGACCCTTTGTATTTAATCTCACTCGTATTTTAATAAGAATCATCACAATAAGAAAGAAAGCCTTAAAAGTAAATACTACGAGAGTTCGAGCATGCTAGACTTTCACTTAAGTTTGTGGACAAATAAATATATTCTCTCCAAATTTTTTATTGAGCCGTGACTTTATATATAAATAAATAAATACTTATCAATTCCAAATAATTTATACGCGTGAATAGGACGTGTGATCATTTGAAAGTCTTAACTTATAAATAGTAAAAGAACAAATCAATAACTCAACAAGTTTATTATGTGTAAAATGGATAATATTATACTATAAATATTTCTTTTTCTTTTTTTTAATAATTTGAAATCTGTTTAACTGTTTATAAATTTGAAAGCAGTAAAATTAACAAAAAAAAAAAAAAGATGTTTTGGTGGTGTTATTGTTTCATTGTGACTTGTATGTCTTGAGTTTGAACCTTAGTTAAGTCGTTTTTTTAATACATTTCATACTAAACAAAGCAATGAGAAAGTAAGGTGGAGTGATGTTGTCACACCCTGACTCAGGGTCTGGGTGCGACACCCGTTAGTTGGTATCTGGTTTTGAAAATATATCAGAGTTGCGTGTTATTAGCGGAAATCTTTAAAAATATAATATTTATTTATAAAATGTCAGGCCAGAATACCCGTTTGATGTTTCAATTAACTGTCTTTTGAAAATATAATCTAAATAAAATATCTAAGCCGTCAGACCACCTCTAATGACTATGTCTCCAATCTTCTATCAGTCTTGCCTGTCAGTTATATTCTTTACAGTTTCCCTGAAATGTGGGGGAAAAATACGTCAGCACACAGCCGGTGAATGACGCTAACTCAATAATACCAGTGTGTAAACAATAAAATACCTTTGTGACAATACTCATTAGGCACCCAACTAAATTGGGTTAAAATTACCCTAAGTACATGTACAATTAATCATATACACAATATCATTTCTCTGATAAGTCCCATAGACTACCAGAGGCGTGTTTGATGATATGCATGGCCTCGGAGAAAATCCGAGTCACCATGTATGTATAGATCCAGACACATGTATACTATTAGTTTGAGTATGCCCGTTTCTCATTATTGGAACACAAAGTTTTAAGGATTCGTAAATCCTATGTAAACAGTTCAGACTCTAAAAGAGTTCTAAAAGGTTGGCGCGTATTCACCTTTTATGATTGTAAATCAGTTTCTGACACTGATTCTTGTATATTGATCAGTTTCTGCTACTAACCCCTGTCTGTAAATCAGTTTCTGTTACTGATTCCTGTTTTTGTTTTCAGCTTTCAGATTGATTGATTGACTGTTATCTCAGACCTATAGTATGAGAATAACATTTGTATAAATGTCTAGATCAACGATCTAGCTTCAGACCCCGTAGTCTGTTTTGTATAGCTGTAACCTTGATAATTTATTTGTTTGTATAAAACATGTGGACCTTTAGTCCCTTTGTTTATTTATTAATTATAGATCAGGTTTCTTCTTCAGGAAGAAACATTTATATCAGGTTTCTTCTTCAAGAAGAAACATTACTTTGTCTATAACCCGTGTATGAATAGTATATTTCTTAATCGTTAAGAAATACTATTCAACTATAACCTTTGCATGTACATGATTACGTTTCTTAATCGCGAAGAAACAATAATTTAACTATAACCCTTGCTTATGAAAAGCTATATTATATTTAATAGTGCTCAAGGTTCGGGCTATACCCCCGACTATAGTCTAAGCTATTATAATAATAATAAAATAATAACTTAATCAGAACTCCTACTTCGTACGAGTTATTTGGAGTTAATGCTTATGATTGATTGATCGGCACTTCAACTATATATCGCGTAACAGAGCTTACACCGTCAGAGCTTCGGAGCTTGGCACGTTTCACGAGGTCGGTATGCCTTACGAGGTCGGCACGCAAAACGATGCAAAACGTGTGAAAAGTGAAATGGTTGGTGTGAGTTGAAATGTGCCGAGCACCCCTCTATTTATAACTGAAATTCTACATTTTCGCGTATCGCGAAGATGCACTAGCTTTGCTGAGTCAGCAGTAGGGTTGCCACGTGTTACCAGGTGTCGCCACGTGTCACGCATGCAGAAGTGCAGCTTCGCCTATCGCGAAAATGCCTGATCTGCAACTTCGCGTATCGCGAAGATGCTCCAAAGTCGGTCCAAGTCTTTTGTCTTTCGCGTATCGTGAAGATGCCTAATTTGCAACTTCGCGTATCCCGAAGATGCAAGTTTCAGATTTTCAATTCCAGTCCTTGTACTATCCAAAAATAATAAAGCGGCCCTTATGCGGCTCGCGGCGATGCGAGCGTGCGAAGTGCGCCAACAAAACGCCACATTACGCCCATCGCCCGAGTCCGTGCGCGTGCGCGTCGGGTGCTTCGCACCCTCCGCTAGGGCTATGGAGAGTGGTTAGCCACATTAAAACATTTCAATGGAAACTTGCTTCTTTATAAAGAGCTTCCATTTCTTTGTTTGTTTCCATGTGACATGAAAATTCCATTCCTTATTTATACTCATGGGGAATGCTTCCCTTTTCTTCCATCTTTCCATGTGGGATGGATTTTCCTAGTTCCTTAACATAAGATGCTTAATTTTTTTCTTATCTCATTTTTCCCATTACTTGATTTTGAGATTATTTTAATCCTTCAACTTTTAAAGTTGACAACTTTAGTCCATAATAAATATGGGTTTTTCCTAGATGTTACATCCTCCCAACCTTGGAATGAATCTCGTCCTCGAGATTCGCTTGTCTTAGGTTTGGATATTCTTACTTCGTTAATTCAGGATTAGATTCTATCTAATCTAATTCTTGAGTTTAACTACCATCGCAAGATGATAAAATTTCCAGACCTGTTGCTAACTTTACATCTCGATTGAATTAATCAGTTAATAGTTCAGAATATCATAAGTAATTGTAAATTGCTAAACACAGTGGTCAGTTGTGCTTAATTATTTGCCTTACCTTTTGTATTCTAAACATCTACCAATGTTAGCTTTATTGCTTCTTGGATTCGATCTGTCGAATCAATTCCATCTCTTGATTCTTATCATTTTTTTTCCTTACGTCATAACAGTACCTTTGTACTTTTGAGCAATCATATCTGATATGCTATACAATCATATCTTTTAAACATTCTCGAGTTCCTTTGACTTTTTGATCAATCTTTATTGATCATTCCTTTAACAACATTTCCCAAAGATTTCTTTTCATTGATATGCTATCTTTGCGTATTTTGATTTCTCGTAACATCAGTGACATTCAGAATCTTGTTCCCTCAGTATGCTATTAACCTATTAGGCTTGCATAAATCTAGATGGTGTTTCTTGGTTAATCATCAGACTTTAAGTCTCTTTCAGTTTAGCAGATCCGTGGCAGCAGACTCGTGGTCTGATCAGCAGATTTTTAAGCTTAATTTATTTCAGAAGACTCTTAGTCTGATCAGCAAACATTTAAGTCTGATTTAATTCAGCAGACTCTTAGTCTGATCAGCAGACTTTAAGTCTGATTCAGTTCAGCAGACTCTTAGGTTTGAACTAACCTTAATAGAGTTTTATAGTCATTTTATATTATATTTACATATGATGTTTAACATGGCACGCCTTGGCCTAATAAAGATAGTTCATCCAACCGGATGAATCTGTCAGATGATAAATTAAATCAGCATGTTATCGGTTTTGAATGTCAATTTCAATTTCGATTGAGCATTTTTGTGTATTGACAAGATTTATATGCTAATATTTTTATTTATAACTTAGGGAATTAAAAACCCTTTCTCGGTTTACAAAACTTCTCGTTTCAGAACAAGTCATAGCTTTAATGTACATAAATTAACTATTCTATCTAGCATTCCCTTGATATTTGTTTGCTCTTGTCTTTGATTTTTGTCAGATATTTCTGATTTCTTCTGACATTATGTCAGTTTTAATTAGCTTTTCTTTTCGGGCAATTTGTTTTGAAGTGGCCCGTTTCTCCACATATGAAATATACTCCTTGTTTCTTTCTGCATTCTTGCATTGTGTGTCCTTCTCTATTGCAGTATGCACACTAATCTATGCCTTCTCGTCGACATTTTCCAAAATGTTTTCTTCCACAAATTTTACAAGTGGATTTTGAAGTATTTCCTTCTTTTTCCATCTTTTCGCAATCTTTCAGTTTCTTAATTTCTTTTTCTTCTTTCTTTCCTTCTTCTTGGTTTCTTATCATACTGTTTATTAAGTATCCGGCTACTTCCATGGCCGACTCAATTGTTTGCGGCATATTGGCTCTTACCAGATCTTTTATTTCTCTTGGTAATCCATATATATACCGTGTTATTTTATTATATTCTGGGGTAACCAAATGCGGAACTAGTCGGCAATATTCAAGGAATTTTGTATTATATTCCCTAAGATTTGTTCCAATAACCTTGTGATTCCATAATTGAATTTGAATTCTATCCATCTCATGGAGTGGACAGTATTTCTTTATAACGAGATCTTTGAATTCTTCCCAGCTTAGATTATACATCGTTTCTCGTCCCTTATTCCAAATTAAGGTATTCCACCATTCAAGAGCTTCTCCCTTGAACATTTGTGAAGAATATTGGATAGCTTCTTCGTTTGTACACTTACTAATGTAAACGATTGCTTCTTGTTCTTCTAGCCATCTTAAAGCGGCTATAGCATCCTTATCTCCATAAAATTCCTTAGGTTTATAAGCTTAAAAATTCTTAAAGTTGCATCCTATTTGATGCTTCAACTTCTTTCAAGGTTTGTCTCTTGAGTTATTGTTAGATGCAGAGCTATCATAAGCTTCTTCCTTTCTTGAATGAACAGATTTACTTTTACTTTCCTTATTTGATTGGCCTTGGTTGATTGAATTATCCTTGATAGCTTCTTGTATCATTTTCTGGATTTCATCTTTATACTAGGCGGGAAGTTCCTTGTTTTTATTGTTAATATTCTCTCCGCTTCCAACTTTATTGGAAGGATTGTTCTGCGAGTGTACAATAAAATTTAAAGATAAGTTCAACATTCGAGGAATTTAAAATATATCCTTTATTTATATTATTGTAGTTTACAGAAGTGCATAATATTATCATTAGTTACACTTGTTACAACTACTACAGTTCTTATTATCTATTTCTTCCAGCGGACAATCAATTTCTTTATTTTGCTGTCCTTTTAGGTATTCCCAGTTGTTTCCTTTTCTTTTCCTTTTTCTTTTTCCTTCTCCTTCTCTTTTCCATCTCTATATCGTTGAGCATTGCTTCGGCTATTCTTGTAACATCGACTTCATAACATGTTAGGTCATCTCTGATGTACAGTCTTTCATAATCTGTGCTCCAGCGTTCATTTTGAGGATGGGCAAAATAAGAATCTTGATTCATCGGATAATTGAAATATTCCTGTCCTTGAGGATTTTCTTCCTGATCAGTCATTATCCCTTTTCCTTTTGACTTTATTGATCTTTGGGACCCACTTGATCCACTTGATCTTGTTCCCTGCACATCTTGTCTTCGCATGATATGGGCTAGTGGGATGTTGGAATCGAATGAATCTGAATATTCCTCCATTGAGGTCTGATATGAGTCTTCACTACTAGATATAGGGATTGGAAGTAAAGCTGTCCCTATGCACCCTTTTCCTTTACCTGACCGAGGTTGATATGATCCTTGGCTCAATTGACGATCAGACATCTGTACGATGTTAGATGGGGAATAGGATCGCGTTCCTATCTTATCCGTAACAATTTTATTATTCAGTGACTGTATTTTAGATACTTTCAGTTAAGTACCTATTTTGTTTGAATCAGTACTCGTGTAGGATTAAATCCTATCCGTATCATTCAGTGATTATATCAGTTGGTATTGAATACCAATGTTTTCAACAAATCCTTATTTCTAGTCAAAGCCTAGGTAATAAGTATACCTAATTCGCTAAGAACTTGGCTCTGATACCAACCTGTCACACCCCGACTCAGGGTCTGGGTGCGACACCCGTTAGTTGGTATCTAGTTTTGAAAATATATCAAAGTTGTGGGTTCTTAGCGGAAGTCTTTAAAAATATAATATTTATTTATAAAATGTCAGGCCAAAATACCCGTTTGATGTTTCAATTAACTGTCTTTTAAAAATATAATCTAAATAAAATATCTAAGCCGTCAGATCACCTCTAATGACTATGTCTCCAATCTTCTATCAGTCTTGCCTGTCAGTTCTATTCTTTACAGTTTCCCTGAAATGTGGGGGGAGAATACGTCAGCACACAGCCGGTGAATGACGCTAACTCAATAATACCAGTGTGTAAACAATAAAATACCTTTGTGACAATACTCATTAGGCACCCAACTCAATTAGGTTAAAATTACCCTAAGTACATGTACAATTAATCATATACACAATATCATTTCTCTGATAAGTCCCGTAAACTACCAGAGGCGTGTTTGATGATATGCATGGCCTCGGAGAAAATCCGAGTCACCATGTATGTATAGATCCAGACACATGTATACTCTTAATTTGAGTATGCCCGTTTCTCATTAGTGTAACACAAAGTTTTAAGGATTCGTAAATCCTATGTAAACAGTTCAGACTCTAAAAGAGTTCTAAAAGGTTGGCGCGTATTCACCTTTTATGATTGTAAATCAGTTTCTGACACTGATTCTTGTATATTGATCAGTTTCTGCTACTGACCCCTGTCTGTAAATCAGTTTCTGATACTGATTCCTGTTTTTGTTTTCAGCTTTCAGATTGATTGATTGACTGTTATCTCAGACCTATAGTATGAGAATAACATTTGTATAAATGTCTAGATCAACGATCTAGCTTCAGACCCCGTAGTCTGTTTTGTATAGCTGTAACCTTGATAATTTATTTGTTTGTATAAAACATGTGGACCTTTAGTCCCTTTGTTTATTTATTAATTATAGATCAGGTTTCTTCTTCAGGAAGAAACATTTATATCAGGTTTCTTCTTCAAGAAGAAACATTACTTTGTCTATAACCCGTGTATGAATAGTATATTTCTTAATCGTTAAGAAATACTATTTAACAATAACCTTTGCATGTAAATGATTACGTTTCTTAATCGCGAAGAAACAATAATTTAACTATAACCCTTGCTTATGAAAAGCTATATTATATTTAATAGTGATCAAGGTTCGGGCTATACCCCCGACTATAGTCTAAGCTATTATAATAATAATAAAATAATAACTTAATCAGAACCCCTACCTCGTACGGGTTATTTGGAGTTTAATGCTTATGATTGATCGAGCGGCACTTCTACTCTATATCGCGTAACAAAGATTACACCGTCAGAGCTTCGGAGCTTGGCACGCTTCACGAGGTCGGTACGCCTTTCGGGGTCGGCACGCTTTTTGAGGTCGGCACGCAAAACGTGTGAAAAGTGTAGTGGTTGGTGTGAGTTGGAATGTGCCGAGCACCCTTCTATTTATAGCTGAAATTATGTACCTTCGCGTATCGCGAAGCTGCTTCGCGTATCGCGAAGATGCACTAGCTTTGCTGAGTCAGCAGTAGGGTTGCCACGTGTCACCAGGTGTCGCCACGTGTCACGCATGCAGAAGTGCAGCTTCGCGTATCGCGAAGATGCCTGATCTGCAACTTCGTGTATCGCGAAGATGCTCCAAAGTCGGTCCAAGTCTTTTGTCTTTCGCGTATCGCGAAGATGCCTAATTTGCAACTTCGCATATCGCGAAGATGCAAGTTTCAGATTTTCAATTCCAGTCCTTGTACTATCCAAAAATAATAAAGCGGCCCTTATGTGGCTCGCGGCGATGAGAGCGTGCGAAGTGCGCCATCAAAACGCCACATTACGCCCATCGCCCGAGTCCGAGTCCGTGCGCGTGCGCGTTGGGTGCTTCGCACCCTCCGCTAGGGCTATGGAGAGTGGTTAGCCACATTAAAACATTTCTATGGAAACTTGCTTTTTTATAAAGAGCTTCCATTTCTTTGTTTGTTTCCATGTGACATGAAAATTCCATTCCTTATTTAAACCCATGGGGAATGCTTCCCTTTTCTTTCATCTTTTCATGTGGGCTGGATTTTCCTAATTCCTTAACATAAGATGCTTAATTTTTTTCTTATCTCATTTTCCCATTACTTGATTTTGAGATTATTTTAATCCTTCAACTTTCAAAGTTGACAATTTTAGTCCAAAATTAATGTGGGTTTTTTCTAGATGTTATAGATGTTTCTTTTTTAATTGGTTTTAAATACGTTATTCTGAGGAATTATTTTTGGGGCTTAGTTTTGGTATCATAAAGAACGTAGTCGATACCAGCCGAATTCGCGCCAACTTACGGAAACGACACCCGACCGACAGAACAGCCCGACACAACGCGACGAGTAACAATCTCGTTCGTTGTTATTAGAAGTCAGATATTATATAAGGGTACAAAGTGACATATTTACAAATGCGAAGAGATATCTAAATATCATAAAAAAGAATAAGAAATAACCATATGTTTATATATAAAAATAATAACAGTAAAAAGCATGTGTAAAATAAACTTTTTATACATAAATTTATACGTTAATTTGTGACACATTTTTTATCACCATTATTTTTAAAAGAAAACTCATACCTCCTTCTAAGACAACTCTTATATATTATATCCATCACAAATCATAATGTTTGTTGACGATGACACTTGAACTCTATCCATTTAAGATTAAGGTGCTGTTTGTTTTATAAGATAAAAACTATCTGCAATCTGATTTCATGTCTATAGCTGAAGATGTGTTCTGAAGGTCTGCAATCTGAAAATATAATACTGTTTGTTTTATAAACAGGATATCGTTTGGATAAGCTGAAAATTAGTTATCTGTCACACATATCACAGTAGGAAGAAGTCACTTAACGTCTGTAAACTGCTAAAATAATTGTTGGTGGTGTGAGAACTATGGAAGTGGGTGGTGGTGGATGATTGGTGGCAGACGATTGTGGTAGGTGGTGAACGTTGGGTGGTGGTGATGGACGGTGGTGGCGGCGGACGGCGGGTGGTGGTGGTGGACGGTGGCGGACAGTGGGTGGTTGTAGTGGACGATGGTCGTGGCCGAGGTGGGTGGTGGTGGTGATGGACGGTGGTGGTGCGGACGATGGGTGGTGGTGGTGGCGAACAATGGGTGGCGGTAGTGGACGATGGTTGTGGCGGACGGTGGGTGGTGGTAGTGGACGGTGGTTGTGGCCGAAGGTGGGTGGTGGTGATGGCCAGTGGACGGTGGTGGTGGTGTGTGGTGGTAGTGGTCGGTGGTTGTGGCAGACGGTGGTGGTGGCAGACGGTGGGTGGTGGTGGTGGACATTGGGTGTTGGTAGGATGTTAAGAGATGTGAAGAAGTGTGAAGAAGCTGAACAATAACTTATATTTTAAGACGATAAAAGCATTTTGCATACGTTTCAATAAAAAACAAAGATACCAATACAGTACCTTAGTATCATTGTGATACTGTTCTATATGCTGTATGGTTTATTACGCTTAGATTTCTTTAGAAACATAGACACCATATGAATTAAGAAAGTATGGATGACTTTCGTTCTCTGGCTATAGTGTATGGTATGTAAAACTTATTCGCCAGATCATGAGAATATTTTGGTATGCCTCATCAAATTTTTTTTTTTGAATAGTGAATTTCATTAAAAAACTAACAAGAGGCTAGAAAACCAAACAAACAAACAAAAAATTAAAAACGAAAGTTACATCAATCTTTCTTTAATTTTATTAATTAAGAAAATAACTCAAAACTTGATCAATTTTCATTAACCCTTACATGAATTTTTTTAGGTTATATAAAGGCTTGATTACAATTAGAGTAAAACAAACTCCTATTTATTTATTAAATAAAATTCTGTCTCTATCTAATAAATAAAATAGATAATATCTCTAATTGCAATAATTAATTAATTAATTAATAAGATCGATTCATTAGCTCAAACCGACCCAGTCTGTGACATTCGTCAATTTCGGGTATTGTTTGTATTCGTTTTTGTATTTGTTTATTATGTAAACCGACCCGATTTGTAAACCGAAGCTTATGTTATAATCAAAATGTTGGATTTATGTTACAATATTGTTTCACACTTGTTGGGTCTTGAAAACATCCTACCTTTATTTTTATTTTTATTTATTTATTTTTTTTATTATTTTTTTTGTTGTTTTGTGTTTTTGTCTTGATCTATTTTGCATGAAAACTCTTGTGTCTCACACCCATATTTGACCACCAACATTATCATATATATACACCACCTTTCCTCTTCATTTTCCCTTGCTACAACTCAAAAAAAAAAAAACTCTCTCAAACATCAAAGATTCAAGGTTATCTTCTTAAGTGTTCTTGAAGGTTTTTAGTCTTTCATCTTAATTAGTTTATGTAGTCTTATTAATACTTGTTTATGGTTGTGCAACAATATATAATATACACCCCTTGTTTACCTTTGGTAGTTACTTCTCAGATTCCGGTCGGTGAGGTTTCGGACCTCATAAGGCAAGGCTTCATGGAGGACTTCGTGTCCTTGATATATATACATCTATATAACTTGTTCATACATATTAATCTTGCTTATTTTATTTTGTTGGTCATATTTACAAGTTCCATGGTTATGGGTTTTTAAGAGTCTATGCTTCGGTTTAACCGTAAATAGCTCTAAACCGTAAACCAAACTTTGTTACTAGTTTTGTTAAATAATTGTTTAAACATACTTATTGTTAGATCTAAGTTTCTAAAATCATTTTTACAAATTCTGTGGTTATGGGTTCGTAGAATCTTACCTCGGTCTTAACCCGAAACACGATCCGAACCGAAAACCGAACTTTTGTTTAAAGACTTTATTGTTAACTTTTGGTATATTTTATTTGTACATTATTATACAAGTTCTTTAGTGTTTGGACATGTGAAAACCATCTATGAACTTGTTGTGAGATGGAAACCGAACCAAACCGATTCTTACTCGCTTAAGACACACAATTGTGTTTTTTTAGCCATCAAGAATTGTATATTTCTTTAAAAATAGTTACAAATTAATTTTTAAATATTTTCTTAAGTACTTGGAAATGTTGGATCCAACTTGATCTCATAACAAAGTTTGGACCGACAAAACCGAACACTCGCTTAACGTGCGTTGTTAGTTCTAAAACAATGGAACTACATACTTGGTTAAGTCTTATTAAATTTTATTGAGTTATCTCATAACATTCAATATTTTGGAAAGTTGACTTTGGGTTTGATCAATTATCAAGACCCGAACCGACAACCCGAACACTCGATAAAAAAAACCCGTTTTAGTATCTTTATTCCAAAGGGATTTGCATTCTTGCATTTTATCCACCTTAATACTTAACATAGGTTGAGTAAATATTAAGGTTAGATACTTTAACCCGGTTTCAAACAAACTTACAATTTTAAAGGGTTATTATTATAAATTCTTAAATAGTTACATTTTAAAACCTTGAACTTTAATTATTTACATTTCTCAACATTTATTTTGTTTAAAGACCTTCAATACAACCTTTCTAAATTCAAAACTTCTTTTCTCTTTAGGCATTGTGCGTTAAACTCTTCGTTCCGACAAATCTCCAAATTATCATCTTTCAAGTTTACTACTTGAAGGTGAGTACTTCATACCCCATTTTCCATCTTTTATTTCGGGGGTGACATTTCATACTTATTCAACAAAATGCTTTATATTTGAATCTTAAACCACAAACGTAGTTGTATACTTTACCTAAATAATTGCTCGATTTGGTGTTCTATGCTTATATGCCTATGTGTTTATCGCTTTTGGTTGGTGGAACTATAAAATCCTAGACTATTTGGCATCCCCTTATAGCAAGGTGTCGTTAACGTAATGCAATTAACGATAACTATAAAATCCTAGACTATTTGGCATCCCCTTATAGCTAGGTGTCGCTAATGTGTTTAGCGATATATATTTATCCAAATTACCACTTTTATTTATCGTTTCGTATGCAAGTTTTGTGGCTATCTTTATTATATACTAATATGATTAAACTTATGAATTGTTCACCAACCTTTGTGTTGACAAACTTTATTTTATGAAATGTTGCAGGTTTGCATCTTGGTTGATTTATGGTTGTGAAGAAAACGACATCAAAGACCTTAGGATATTAGTAAAAATAAACAATATCAAATATGCCATATTTTGTGATATCTTGTTTATGGTTATTTTATGGATAATTGTTATGTGACATTTTCGATGTTGTGAAATGAAATGAGTTTATTAAATACTGTCACTTTAATTAGTGTCATGTGCTTATGGATAATCGTTATATCTCGGCATGTTCCGCCGCCTTTGGTTGGGGTGTGACACAGTCCACCTTCCCGACCCATAACTCGGATTCGGAAATTAACTCCAACAAAACTACTAGTAGAATAAAGTTACATAATTATCTCGTGAACTAGAATGTGTATCAAACAATAAAATTATATATATATATATATATTAAAAACCATTTTTCAGTTAACTCACAAAAGTAACTGTTCATCAATCTCTTGGTTCTCCTTTAAACACGTGTACCATTCAGTTAACTACATCTTATTTTGTTCTCTCTCTATGCATCTCATCTTTGCTGCTCTACCGTCACTTGATTCTCTCGACATTTAAATTAAAAAACATGAGGCTTACTCCGTTATTACTTTTCTATATCTTCTAGATATCAATACAAGATACCTAACTAAAGTTATGGACACAATTAAATTTTTCAGAAATATAAAATTAAAACGTCAACCAACAACCTAGTCATGTCAACTTAGAATACACTCGTTTAATTAAACGCGTATAGACGTTCAACCCATTTTGTTGATCCTAATATATTTTATATTTATAGAAAACCAAAACCCACAAATTTTATATAATATTAGTTCGTGTATTTTTATGGACGTAACAAGTTGCGGCAATTATTGACATTTGTGATATATACATGCATCAGTAAAGTTAACGGCGCCGTTAACTTTGTGGAGAGTAAAGGGTGCTGAACCCTAACAAGGAAACCGTCGCCGCTGTCGGCGTCAGGACAAGACAAGAGCAAAGTAAGCCAACCACAACCACTAAAGTCGTTGGACCGGTCTGGGCCCGGTTAACCGTTGTCTTGACACGTATGGATTTGTGGGGCCTAGGACTAGATATGTTTTATTTTTTCTGCTCAATAAAATGGTTTACTACAAAAAGGCCTGCAGTTGCAATCAAGTGTACTTTGTTATTTTTGAAGGGCCTCTTCTATTAAATGTTGGCATTATCAGTCCTCCGTTTATTGTCTTTAGTGGTTAAAACGTTTTAATCGATTGAAGCTTGAATGGAACCTACGCTTCAACTTTTTTTAAGTTTGCTTTAATAGATGAGTTACTCAAGCTTCACATATCAAGCTGGAGTAGTAACGAGTATAGCAAGACTATACTTTATAGAGTAAATAAATTAAATATATGCATATACATCAACCGCTATTATATAACAAGTTATAACAAAATAACTAAATTATATATATTGTTAGATTAAAAAGTTACAAATAAAAAGTATGTAATATCTACTATAACTAAATTATCAAGTAAATAATAAATGAGGTGAGTTTGAACATGAAAAACTACTCTTGAATTGAACTTGAGATCTAGAAAAAAGCATGAAACGAGTCGAACTAAAACTCTAGAAATAAAACTCAAAACGAAGCTACACGAGTTCAATTTCTTACGAGTTTGATGTGTTTGAACTCTTGTGATACAGATAGGTAGGGAGGGAGAGAGTGCAAGAGGTGGTTTATGTAATTCAATTGAAGTCTGGATTAATGTTCATATTTTACTACCAAATTAATTACCAATAAATACATCAAATATTGAGGGGTGTCCCAATTAGGTTGATATCATTTTTCTTTTTGAACGGTTATACTTTTAAAATTACGAGTCTTTATCATCCAATCAATGCTGGAATTTATAGGTTTATATATTGAACACAAATAAATATATGGTTAGGTTGATTATATCCAAGTAGACAAGTGGTATGGTGTTTTTATATTTCGAAAGTATAAGAATTAACAGTTATATATTCGGTTTGTAAAATGCTCAAATATGTCCCCAACTATTTTCTCGTAGGTGATACATTATATCATGATAAGTTTAATATGTTATCAAATTGTTCTGACTTGTTAACAACATGTTGTGGCTATCCAAATTTTGAAAAAGAAAAAAAAAACAGATAACGTGGAATAGTAAAGAACACTATGTGCAGGACATCTGGCAGCCAACGGAAACATATGTCTAAAAGAAAAATTGGTTTATAAAAGAAAAATCAAAACTCATGTAGACCAACTTGATTGGTGAAGCAACCCTTGATTGGGTTGGTATGATGACATCACAATTAATTCACTTCACACAAAATTAATTCACTTCAAATAAAGTTCTAGTTTGATGATTGTATAATAATAATTATTATAATAACTGTTATTTTTATGAACTTATCCGAAATAAATTTTAATCCAACAGAAATCAAAAAAAATTATAAAAAGAATATCAGAATTCATAATTTCTTTTCTTTATTTATATTGAGAAACGTTGAGATAGTTAATTTATTTTCTATTTGTAGTAAATAATTAATTTATCAAACGAAAAAAGTTGTGTTTAAAAATATCAAAAATAATCATAATTTATGTTTATTCATTAAAAATTGGTTTGGTTTGGTTAGGTTGTGAATGAGGCTGAGGGGTGTGGGGGCGCGAGAGGGGGCGCGAGTGGGGGCGCCAGCCAATAATATTGTGACGTGTGGCAGAGAGAGAAACTTGATAAGATGGGTGTTGGTTGTGGTGCTCGCGCCCCGGGACATGGTGTGGAGGGGCGCGAGAGGGGGCGCGAGCGGTTTTTTTTTATTTTTTTATAAATGTATTAAAAAAACGTATTATTAAAAAAACTCATAAATTATTTAAAAAAACACACATTTTTTTGAAAATTCATAATAAAAAAAAACATACTAAAAATTAAACAAACAGTAATATTTAATAATAAAACTAATCTAATACAAGATCATCTGGTCGCCTCGCCCACAAATGTTCAACCAACTCATGTCGAAGATCCCCGTGTATCTCACGGCTCTTGATATTTGCTATGTTATGAAGTTTTTGTTGATCACTGATTGTGGACAGTTGTGGCGGAATGTCACCTTGGTAGTTTTGGCATATAGCTTTGCCCTCGTCTTCTAACGTCATGTTGTGTAGGATAAGACACGTGTAGACGACGTCCATTATCCTCTCCCGAGTCCAATAACGTATCGGGTTCGCCAGAACATAATATCGGGTTCGAAAATCCGACTCCGCGTATACCGGTTGAGGGCTAAAATAATGCCTCATCAAAGTATCGTTAGCACCCGATCGATCACGATCACGAGGTGGTGCTCTAACCCTCGGGAGTCGGGGTTGATGGGCTTGATTTTGCAAGAGATTGACCACGGTTGCTGTCAAAACTCCCCCTACATGAAGAAGCAAATCTTCCTCTTCGGAGGAGTCGGAATCAGACGAGTACGACGACATTATTTTTAAAAAAAAATTGGTTTTGGGATATTATATATGAGTTTGGAGATTGAAGTTGTGTTTGATATGGTTAAAATGGGTTGATGGTATGTGATATTGGTATGTGATATTGGTATGTGATATTGGTTTTGGGTGGTATGTGATATTGGTTTTATAGAGAAAAAAAAATTTTTTTTTTAATAAACAAAGAGCCCAACGGCTCTATTTACGCAACCCAAGATTCCTTCACGCCTATTCCCAGCCGCTACCCCTCTTGCGCCTGCCTCTTTTTCCGCGCTCGCGCCCCTCTCGCGCCCCCCTCGCGCCTCGGTGGTGTGGTGCTCGCGCCCCGGGGCGCGAGCGGATGGGCTCACGCGCCCCCTGTCGCGCTCCACACCCCTCAGCCTGAGAGTGAAAAACTTGGTTTGGTTGGGTTGTGTAGATGAAAGAATGAGAAATTAATTTTTTAATTAAAAGTTGGGTTGAGTTTGGTTGTGAATAAGAGTAGTCTTAGGTGGACCAAAATCACCCAACTAACATCTATTCTTTGGACAAATCACAAAAATAGCCCCATATCTTTTAATGTTGTAAAAATAGTTATTGTGATTTTGTATGTTTAATAATTCATTCCTATAAGAACATTTCACATGTAATTGCAACATCTTGCGTCACATGACATTGAAAAAGAAATTTGTTCTAAATTTCTAATTTTTTTTAAAGAGAGAGACCTACAAAATGTTCCTTAGAAGTAACTAATTCCATAAATGTCTCTTTCAAACTCGTTGGCGGTGACTTGTTTTCAGGCGGGACGACGAGTTTCGATGGTCCAATAACTAGGCGCGAAACATGTGACAAAACAACGTGAACCGACGTGATTCAAACTCAAACGCGTTGTACCGACGTAAAGGCCACCCACATGTTTGTATCGCCGCCGACAACTGCCACTCATGCTCCCATCGTCGGTGACGTGTTTCGGTCACATGTTGCTGACGTGTAGTTTTTAAAACATACCGGTTTAACATTAGGGGATATGTGAAAATTTATTTCTTATGTCTGAGAGATCTTTGGTATTTGTGCTGTTGTAAATCAAGGGTTTCGGCAAAGCCATTTCAGATTTGCTTAAGCGACTCCCAAAACCACAAATCTTGAGTAGCTACCTCTTTGTCAAACATTTAAAAAAGCACGGCTCAAACTTTTTTCATGAACTGTCCCAGCGACAATGACAACATTGACAGCGTCGGAAACCAATTGCCATCAAAACCTTCTTCGCCACCAAGAAATAAGGCGCGTGACATCTTTGCATTCGTTGTGAAAATGGGTCGTCGGGTTGGAGTAAATTGTCGTGTGTGAAATATTTAAAAAGGAACATTTCATAAACTTTTAAAAAGAGAGGACGTTTGAAATAAGATGGAAAATAATAATTTAGGAATTTATAATCACCGTAACAGCCCTAGCACTTTATTATAATAAATAATTATAAACGTTCGATGTCCAAGTCTCTATTAATTAATTAATATAAGTACCTGCTAAACATGGGGTTATCCGAATTTATGATCATTTATAGTTGCAACAAAACCCATAGATGGGGTTACAATATAAATAAAGACTTATAACAGTTTAACACAATGGAGGGACTAAATGTGCTACTGGTCATAACATGGGGTAGGGGTAGCCAGGTTTCATCACTCAAAAATACATAAATAAAAATATAAGGATCTGTTTGGTATGAGGTAATGGAATGAGCGAATGAATAGAATTGACAAAGGAATGAAATGAATCATTACAATTCCATTATTGTGTTTGGTTACCACGTAGGAATAAAATGAATAATCACTTTATTATTATTTTTTTACTAAATAGTAAACTATATACACATATATTTTTGTCGGTTAATGGAACGGTAATAACATAATACGATACAATAATAAAAATATAATAATAATAATTATTATTTAATAATAGTTATACTACAACAAAATAATAATAATAATTATTGATAATTTTCCATTCCATTCTTTGAAGGAATGAAAGAAAAAACACCTTTTACTAATGAATGAAAAATGCTATATATGGAAGGAATTCCATTGCTTAGGAATGATTATTCCATTGATAAATGCCAACCAAACATGTTTTATTTCATTTCTTTGGAATGATCCATTTCATTCCACCTATCATTACTTCATACCAAACGCTACCTAAAAAGTTAGAGGGCTTGAGGGTGTGGGTGTGGGTGTGGGTGTGGGTGCATCATCCATAGAAGAAGGTACACTGATGAGAGAGATGAGAAAATATTGATAAATACAAAGGTTTGATTAATACATATAATATGCTTTTCGAGTTTTGTAGAAATCAAGAATCTTTCGCGGATGAAACATCGGTTAAACCAGGTAGCGCGTTACTGTTAGGTATGAAGCCAATGAAATAGAATTCATAATTTTGTTACAGGTGAAGTGATTTCAAAATCAAGAATCAATGATAATGTGAAAATAAATAAGAAAATGCTATATTGTTTCACTCTACGTGTCGTTACGAGAGGGAATAGCGTAGTGTGCATTATAATCTATTGATGCCTGGAAGCGGTCCATTGCCTATTACTCACATGTTTCCAAACTTCATGGTCATAACAGTACCACATTACATAAATTTGGGCTGATACAATGAACATTTTTTCTGAAAGAAAAAAGTGGGCAAGTAGCTATCCTAAAGTTTTGGGACCTGACTTTTGTCAAACGCTTAGGCTATCTGTACTGAGCGACAAAAAAAAGGTTTTTTTTTGGGTGATTTTGATGCGGAACATTGCCCCTAGGCGATTTTTGGGTGATGGGGGGGGATTAAATCACTACACCTCTAGAATGAAAATAACTCATCTGTTGGCGTGGCTCGATAACCGCCAATGAAGAAAAACTAACCGGACCCCGGGCAGATTACGGGTAACCTGGGGGTTAGATAGATGTTTCCCACGAGGGGTTAGACCCGGCAAAGATGGTTCTTCTGATAACCTGCAAAACAGACACCGTGAGCTTGTCACTGAGAAGGGGGGGGGTTCCTCCTTGTGACCACCCTCCGGCGTGAGAATCAGACTAGATTGCTCTTTAAATATAAATGTATATTAAGAGATTACTAGAGCAGATATCAGGTATAATATGATGATAATGTGATAAGATATGATAAGATAAGATGATCATACCATTTGTGGTATTTATAGCCGAAGGTAGGTTTCCAAGGAGGTGTGGCCGGCTGAATAGTATTCCTGTTCTACCAACTGTGGCCTACGCACGTGCCCTGCTGGTAGTTGATGGGTAGGCAGCGGCTGATAGTGACCAAGCCTGCTGTGTACTATTCCTTTTCCACCAACTGCCGGCTATGCACGTGAGTAGGCAGCGGCTAATAGTGACATACAGTACAGGAGCATGCTGCTCGCCATACTGTTGTCAATAAGCTGTCGTATCTTTAGTCAGATCTTTTGCCCATACCTCGTCAGGTACAGTACAGAAGATCTTCCCGTATCGTACGGACTGGCTTATGGGCGGGAGTATTCCCCCTCCCGCCTTTGTGCGGGATTGTCCCCGGCTTTGCTCATTCCTTCAGGTGACACTGAGTGATTGAGAGCTAAGTGCCTTGTGCGTGTAGCCTTGCTGCGCGGGTGGCCTTCCCTGATGGCTTGTATCCGCAGCTGCGGGAACAGGCAGAGTCCTTCACCATTGGGAGGCATTTCCTGCGGGAACAGCTTGCGTACTGCGCGTAAGGACGTCACGTCTCTGAGCATGGTTGGTCCTGCGGATCCAGTTGGTTTCTGCGCAGACGTCCCTCTTCAAGGTGAGTCTTGCGGGTCCAACTGGGCTCTGCTGGGACCTACCTCTTCACACACCAAGAGCATTCTCAGCCCATCACCCATCCTCATCCTTATAATTACACTAAAAAACACTACATTTCTCTTTCATATTCAATTAAATAATACTTTTTTATACATTTATCATTCCAGTTTTCTCTCTCCACCCTATAATTTACAAAAAATCACTACATTTTCCCCAAATTTATAAAAACTCATTACCTTTTCTCTCTCCACCCTATAATTTACACTCACAACCACTCACAACCCCACCCTATAATTTACGAACTCTCCTCACATTAATTTAGGGGATGGGTTGAAAATGCTATAAGGGAATGAACCTTTTGTAAATACGTCGAAATCAAAAGGTTCTGTATGCGCAGTTATAAAGCACTACTTTTGTCATGCCATATATATAAATTTTTTATGAAACAACTAAATTTTCCGATATATAGAATTTAATCCATAACCACTTATTATATACTACAATCATCTTACCACCCTACTAAAGTGGAAATCGGTGTCTTGCTATATCTTTTCTCTCTTTTTAAATGCGAGTGAGTATATTTGGTGTAAAATTGTAGGAATGATGAGGGAGTGGATGGTAGGCCCGGCACCGCAACGTCCTATGGTATTTCGTAATCCAACACGTACCTCCTTCCAGAGCCACTAACCATTTCTTCACATTTATTCACCGTCAATACCAACTACCAATGTCATACAATATTTAATTTTAAAGTTGTGCGGTTTTTTTTATTAGTTTTCAAATTAAAAACCGATATCTATCTATTCTAAAAAAGTAAAATAAATAAAGACATTTGTACCCTAATATACTCTAATATATGTAATAAATCAATAATTATTCACTTTCATTTTACACTATATTTATATAATATCTATATATTTTTATAAATATAAATATTAACATATTATTTTACTATACATTTCAAAATACTTGGTGAATCCAAAAATCAATAACAAATCATGTTTCTCAAATGAAAATTGTTTTGGATTTTTTGTGGATGTTAATTTTGATTTTATGGGTCAAAAGTTGATAAATAGATTGTTTGGTACAAGTTAATTACATTTAGGTCAAATTTTGTTACGGGTCAAAAATGAAAATTTTGAGTATTTTTAAAAGTTTGAGAATGCAAAATATATTTATTGTCAAATTTGTTATGGGTTCAAAGTGTTGACTTTAAAATGTCAAAAGTATGAAAGTTATAATTTTAAACATAATTCGGGTTTTAAGTTTATTTTTAAGGGCATTTTTTGAAATAATCAAAAGGTTCGGGATTTGGCAATTGATTATTTTTCCCTCAACTATTAAAACTTAAGAAAAGATTGCGAACACTTTCGACATGCCACCCCCATGCCTATCAATGCTTCTAACTTTTATCAAATTTCAAATATTTATGCGAACATTAATTTTTTCCTTCAATGGTGATCAGAACGTTGTATGGGAAGCATGTCATGCAAAACTATGCTCAAAATGAAACAAAATATTCACAAAATTGAATGGGTTAACGTGTTATTTTTTATGTTGTCATTATGACAAAGTCGAGAAGCACTCTGAAACTTATCAAAATCCTTTTTATGGTGTAGCTCAGAAAAACATAGTTCTTGAAGAACATCCATTGTTACAATTTAATATCCTACTTTCTTTTGATGGATGGTAAATTAATAAATATATCAATAAAGGTAAAGACTCTTTTGTATGTAGGCTGAGTGGTTAGAACTACTATCGTATGAGAAGTCTTATTTTCGAAATTGATTCATAATCAAAATTCTTTCAATTATACATATATGACACCGATAATGAAATTTTCAATAGAAAGAAGCATTATCGGGTACGATTTTGCACCGACATTTTTTTATTAATTTCATTTAAAAAAACCATTATGTGATATAAATAAAATTAATTTATGTATACATTGTATAGATACAAGCATAGATCTAATACATTTTTTTCATATACGCCATATAATTATTTGTTTTACTTATAATTTTATAATTTGAATTATTTCTCGTATAACACGGACTCTAAAACTAGTAATAATAATAAATGATATAAATTAAGGAAGTAAAAGGTGTAGCAGGCGATGTTTTATTCTCACTAAACTCAGGATATGTGTGAATGGAAGTAATTAGAAAATAAGTTTGAAACATGAAACTTAATTGGTGTACCGGTCCAACAGCATAAGGTACGGAATGACAGTAAAGACTTAATATCTTAGAGCGTCTCCACCGGTGTTTGTGTGAAGATCTTTGTTGACGTGGAATGGTGCAAACAAAAGTTTATGGGTGGAGACAAACGTTTATGGATGTGTTTGTTTGTATTCTCAAACGTTTGAAATGTGGGTTTGTAGTGGCCCCATCACAACCATTACACACAAATCATATATATATATATATATATATATATATATATATATATATATGATATATATATATATATATGATATATATATATATATGATGGATCATATATATATATATATATATGATGGATATATATGATATATATATATATATATATATATATATGATGGATCATGCGATAAGTGATATTGCAGCGAAAAGTGCGAGAAGTCGATCTCAACAATTGATTATCTCTTATTTGTTTAATCTATTAATTCCTTTAATTACTCTTACAGTGTATTCTTGAGTTTTTTATTTAAGGGTTTTGAAAAGAAAATATAAGAAAATTTTTCTTGTTTCATTCTTGAGTTTTCTTTTTAAAAGAAAAGAAAGAGAATGGAAAGAAAATTTAAGTCTTTTTTCCTTCAAAACTTTCCAGTCAAATATGGCCGGATTGTGAAGGAAAAGTTTATATATTACTAATTTACCCATCTTAACCTTCTTATCTAACTCAAGAATAAGGATATAATTATAAAGTTACAAGTTTTTTCTTATCTTTTCCTTCTTATTTAACTCAAGAATAAAATTAACACTTTATTTTATTTTATTTTAACTCGAGAATATCTTTTAAGTATATAATTTCTTTTTCTTTCTTCCCTTATCCAATCTTATCATTTATTTTCCTTTTATTTTAAACCCGAGAATGCAGAGTTAAAGTATTCTCCACATTAATTATAATAGAAAGTTACAAATTTTAATTATTTATTACCTATATATAAAAAATGTATATGTAGGTGAATTGTATTAAATTGATCACCTACACAAGTAACATTATAATCTAGACATAGCTCATATTCAATTATACACATTATTAGTTATTTTTATTTTTATCAAAATGTAACTCGTATTTACCAATACAACTTATTTTCTCATACACAAATTTTGTTTCTTTTATTTTTCACCAACACATAACTAATATTTACCTACATATATCGTATTCACCTACACAGCTTGCTAGTTCATTTTGTTTTCACATACATATAAATAATATTCATCTACACATAACTCGTATTTGCCTACACATAAAAGATAAATTATAAAATAATTAAAATTATAAAAAAATATAACGTGTTCCTACATTGCGAATATTTACAAGTTTAGATTAATACTATTAACTGTATGTGATATCATGAACAAGATTTATTTGTGTAGGTTAATATTCTGATATGTGTAGGTAAATACAAATGGATAAGCTATAACATGAAGTAAATTTGTATATGTAGGTTATTATTGTGATTTGTGTAGGTTAACATGAACTAGTTATGTGCACATATATAAATATTGTGATCCGTGTAGGTCATAACATGAACTAGTATTTGTATGTGTAGGTTAATGTTATGATTTGTGTAGATATTTGTTTTTATGATGATTAATATATTTATATTTTTTATAGTACGAGTATGATGATTTTGTTTTATGAATTGTTTAAAAATTAAATCAAATTAAAAAATAAAAATAAATGTAGAATTATTTGTAACTTAACATTAATTAGTATTAATTACTAAAAGAAACTCCTAAACTTTTTACTAATATACTTCTACAATTAAATAATCGGAAATTAAAAAGAAATTTATGATTGGCTAGAACCTCTTCTTGCACTTCTCACGCTAAAAACACTTCTAAAATGAACCCAATCATACACACACACACACACACACACACACACACATAGGCAAAGTATAGAATGAAACCCACTTGAGTTGTGAAAACTCATGAAAACCCTATGTAACATCGTTTTTTTTGTTACATGTAATATATGTTGTTACATTTAAAACAAAACATCAAAAACATAAAAAAAAAATTTTTGCTATTTTTTTACATTTTTTTACTAATTAACTTTGTTTTCAGGAGAGAGAAAATGTAAATTAACTTTTACGTTTTTTTATTAACTTTAATTATGGATCACAAGATTTAATCTCTAATTAAAACATGTAGTTGATAATGAGTTTTTAGAGTTTTCACATCTCAAATGGGTTTTTATTATAACCTAACCCTATACACATATTTATTATATAGTAGTAAAGTAGGTAGTGATGTGGAGGTTTTTATTGATTTATGGGTGAAGTAAAAAGTGGAGTTTATTTTAAAGAAATGGACCATCACCAATAGAGGTGATTCTTTAGGTGAAGAATAAAATGATAGCCCACCATTTCCCTCTCTTTTCTCTTTTCTCTTTTCTCTCTTCTCTCTCCTCCCTCTCTCCACACATTCTTGGTGAAGAATCTTTCTCACCCTCTCTTCTTCAAATCATCATCTTTCTCTTCTAACTTATCTTCTCTCTTTTCTAAAAATCTATTATTGGAGATGCTTCTAGGGTATGATGTGACGATAAAGTGGATGTTTGAATTGGTTTATGGTGTGAATGCTCTTGAAGTCTTATGTTCAAACCTAATCCAATGAGATATTTTCATAACTTCCTCTTTGTTGACGTCAAAAACAGAAGAGAGAGAGAAAAAAAAAGACACTCAAAGTTAGTAAGAGTACAATGTGGTAAATGGATATGAGCTAATGGAGTTTCCTCGTGTGATATGACGTCATTATATATGAATATAATATAAATTAATACTTAGAATAGTATTATATGCAATCAAATAAAATATATAAATATGAAGTTGTGAGTTATAAAGTTCCGTTGTGGAACGGTAGCAATATAGACGGTGGAAAACTAAAAACGTACAAAAACAAATATTGAAACCTAGTTGTATCGATACCAAAAATCATAAAGCAAATACCGATACCAATACCAATGTTGTGTGGGCAGTGTCACAATGAATAATTTTGTGTATTAGAAAATAAAAAAAAGTTAGTTTACAGTATTTCGATTGCACACAAATTGTTTTGTGTAACCCCAACAATAAAGTTGTGATGTTGCCAATAGAACATCAGCGTTTGTTTTATATTGATTATAAACCATTAGAATATCATTTCTGATAATAATAACACTCGTACCAATGTTGTTTGGTCGGTATAGTATAAGATACCAAACTCTTTATTTCGAATACAACTCCGTTTTTAATAATATTTATATCAAAATATTGAGAAAGAACTAATTAACCACAACCGCATATTGTTTTCCTAAGTTAACAAACACAAATTATTAGAAAAAAAAATAGAATTCGTAGGAAACTAAATATGTACTTATTTATAATAGTGATTGAAACTTAAAAAAAATTAATAATGATAACCAAAAATCCATATAGCACAATTGGAATGGTACTTCATTGTCTGGTTTCTGTATTGTATATAACTAGTTTTTCTACCCGGCACATTGCGCCGGGGTAGTTGATAAAACCCCATTGTTATGACACGGGCGTTGGTAAACTCGAGCGTTACGACGATGAGTCGACACGAATTCGGTCAGTATCGGTCGCGTTTGTCACGATATAGACACCATTGGTAAATTTGAGCGTTAATTAATTCATCAAATTAACATATAAAAGCATCATATAAGAAAACAAAATATTAAAGACTTTGTTTATTTGGTTGGCAAACCGGACTGGTGGTAAAATCCAAGCGTTGTCGGTCCCGGGCATTGAGGCGGTAACGTGACACGAATTCAGTCGGTTTTGATTACTTACGTTACGTTATGATACCAGAACTAGATAACAAAATAAAAATAAAAATTGGGCTTTAAATAAGGCCGCGAGTCTGCACAAACTTGGTCCATTTAGGTTTGTTGTGATACATAAACTAAAACAAAAAAATTGACGTTTAACCGATTTCCATTACGTTTATTATGGTAACTGAAGCAAAAAAACAACATAGAAAAAAACAAGAAAAAATCAACCATTACGGTGCCGCCAAGTGGCCCAATAAGCCACTTGCGGCACCAAAAGTTGTTCTTTATATATATATATATATATTAATGCACCAAATAGGAGGGCACTGCCATCCCCTTCAACCACGTCCCTCCACACGGATGAGGGCACTAAAAATGCCCCCATTCATGTGGTGCTCAAGTGGCCAAACACCGTTCACATCACCTATTGATCGTTGATATAACCACTGTCACCCCCAAACAATGTCATGGTCGTTGTTGCCACCTCCAATTATAGGTGATCACCACCACTCCACCTCACCCACCCACCAGTCAATGACGGCATGACCACATGTATATGACAGGATGACGTACTTATTTGAATCGTTGAAAGTGAGATCATGGATTTTCAAAGACAAGAGGTCCAGAATAAAGCACCGTCGATTGTACCTCCGACGTGAATAATGCAAAGAATAAAAAGGGGATACTTCATGAGAGTGATAAGCGAAATCATACATGCCTCCATTTTCTGCTAAGATTTTTTGGCTAAGTTTAGGATGCTTGAGTTATAGAACATCAAGAAAACATGGGATTGAGTGAACTAGTCAAGTGCTTAACATAGGCCAATGTAAATTTTAATGACACTGTTATATTCCTCGTAAAAAAAATACCTCAACGCCACGTCTATGAATGCCCTTGCAAGGAACTGTCTCGTTGCACAATAAGTCAATAATACTTAAACACTGAGACAGATTTAAATGTGCAAGGATATTCATAGACAAACCCCCTTGCAAGGTGTTTTTACAGAACTAATATCGTTTAAGAAATTCTTTTCACAACTAAGCATGGGTTTGAATTTTTTTCAAAATTAATGCAATCTCCATTAGTAATGACAACTTGAAGAAACCCTATAAGGTTAATCAGGGAATGTAAGACTTAAATTATTGGGAATGTATAAGTTGCCGTTACTAACGGCAACTTCTGCCATGTTTTTGTCAAGTTGCCATTACTAATGGCAGCTTCTGAAAAGTTGTCATTAGCAATAGAAACTTCGGCCATATTTTTGTCAAGTTGCCATTACTAATGGCAACTTCTGAAAAGTTATCATTAGCAATGGAAACTTATGACATGTTTTTGTCAAGTTGTCATTACTAATGACAACTTCTGAAAAGTTTGGTGTATTAAAATTTTCTTTACATGTTTGGTGTATTAAAATTTAAAAGTTAATTAATAAAAAAAAAGACAACATTCATAACAAACCATAAAGCATACATTAAAACCCTAAATTCATAAGAAACCTTAAAACATGTGTTAAAACCATAATACATATACTAAAAACATAAACTCACCAATACTCCTCCGCACCTAAACCATCAGAGTCGGAGTCGCGATCTTTAACCGGAGCATTAGTCGCAGCCGAAAACGTGGAATCACGTCTAAGAAATGACCACATGGTGATGTGTTTAAAACCGTGGTTCATAAACTCGTTTCGGTACTGAAAAGTTGCCATTAATAATGGCAACTTGGTAGAAGTTTCCATTGTTAACGGCAACCTGTCATAAGTTTCCATTGCTAATGACAACTTTTCAGAAGTTGCCATTATTAATGGCAACTTGACAAAAATATAGCAGAAGTTTGCCGTTAGTAACGACAACTTATACATTTCCAATAATTTAAGTCTTACATTCCTTTACATTCCCTGACTAACCCTATAGGGTTTCTTCAAGTTGCCATTACTAATGGAGATTGCATTAATTTTAAAAAAATTTTAAACCCATGCTTAGTTGTGAAAAGAATTTCTAAAACGATATTAGTTCTGTAAAAAACTCCTTTGCAAGGATTTCAAGTACAAAGATTTTGAAAGATTTTGCGAGGAATGGTGTTTATGAGAAAATCTTATCTCGTTGAAATTCATACCTAATACTAAATTAATTTTTTATTGACTATTGTCTAGCAATACCTCATTTTAACTTAATTATATAAACAACTTTTATATATATATATAAAGATATTATTTATATTTGTATGTTATAAGTATAAACTTACCTTTTAGGACTTATATTATCATAAAAATATAAATGTTTAGATACTTCAAGTACTTACTGTGATCGAAAGATGTATGCAATTTATTATAATTTAATTCATTATATTCGATGAAAACATGAAATTATATAAAAGTTAGAACAAGAAGAAAAAATTTGTTAAGAGATCATGCATACGTAAGGCTGAGGGGTGTGGGGGGCTCTAATGGGGGCTCCAGCCAATAATATTATGACGTGTGGCAGAGAGAGAAACTGGATAAGGGGGGTGTTGGAGCCCCAGGCCCTGGTGTGGAGGGGCTCCAGCAGGGGCTCCAGCGAATTTTTTTTTTATTTTTTTATAAATATATTCAAACAACGTAATATTAAAAAAACTCATAAATTATTAAAAAAACACACATTAATAAAAAAAACACATTAATATCTAAAAATAAAATAAAAATTAAAAACATTATTCTTATTATTCGGCTTGGTCTTCTTCGATCAACCTCTTTCGGATACGTTCCTTTTGCTTTTCCATTAACATTTGATCGACCGGATTTAGGTTACTGAAGTCTCTAGTAAGGAAGTCCAAATCTCTCATTCGACTTTTTTCCTTTTTGTCATTAGAGACCACCTCCATGGTTTTGTTGAATTTATTGAGGGATTCAACAAGATTGACGATGTTTACGGCTTCCCCCTCAGCCGGTTTTTTCCCCTTGGCGTCCCTTCCGAATGGCCGCCTCCTCGGCGGTGAAGACGTTTCCTCCTCCGCAATGTTTAGGTCGAATCCAACGCGGCAATCCGACCCGATTGAAGTGCTATACGCTCCAGACGAACTAGTTTTAGTCCGTTTCGGCCGTACTTCCGCATCAACGTCCGGCTCCACCAGCTCAACCCACTTGGAACACCTTTTCAACCTCTCCCACAACTTTAAATCGTCCCACGTCTTCACCGTCCCATACCTCCGCAAACACTCCTGCTTCCACTCTTCGACCGTGAAATTGTAAACCGCCAAATCATCACTGCCACTTGGTCTCATACGACCGCTGTTCCTGTTGAAAAGATTAGTAAACAAGCTGACAAATTTTCTGATTTCGGACCACCGACCCGAAATCATATCGGCGTTCCGCTCTGTACTCCCAACGAGCGTATAGAACGTCTCCCTAACCTTTGTCCAAAAAATCTTGCTCTTTTGGTGGTCGGCTGCAAAATGAATAAATAAATTAGATTTCCATTTAACTTTTTTATTTAACTTTTTTATTAAAAATCATTTTTAAAAACGTTAAAACAATTACCGCAACGCCGATCCTCAGAAATGACTATCCAAGCCCGACACAAGGCTTCCTTCTCATCCGATGACCACGGAGTGGTTTTCCGTTTCGTCCTCGGAGTCGAAGCCGGTCCCGACCCGTCCGTTGCAAGTTGTTTTTTCCGGTGGACGCGTCTTTTTGGTCCCGTAGCTTCACCGTGTGATTCTTGTGTCTCCGGAACAACAAAGTTAGGAGACGGTTGTGTGTTGGATGGTTGAAAGCCGGATGATTCTTGCGGCTCCGAATTAACATCGGTTGGTGCGGTGACGACCATAAATCGTCGTCAATATAATCTGAATCTAGGTTTGGGTACCAATTTCCAGCCATTTTTTTAAAAAAAAGTTGGGAAGATGGGTTGATTTTGGGTTTTATTTTGAAGTTGTGGTGATTGATATGGGTGAAATGGGGTATTTTATAGATGAAAAAACGTTTTTTTTTAATTAAATAAGAGCCCAACGGCTCTTTGTATATGTCCAACGGCTCTTTGCACACTCCCCTATGCCACTTTACTCTCTCTTCTGCCGCTTACTCACGCCTGCATGATTTTTCGTGCTCGCGCCCCGCTAGCGCCCCAGTGGTGTGGTGTTAGCGCCTGGGGTCGCGAGCGGAGGGGCTCTAGCGCCCCCATTGAAGCCCCACACCCCTCAGCCTAATCACTAAACTGATAACGCATCAAATATTGTACCGAATATCAAACTGAGTTCACAATAAATTATGGGTGTTACGAAACGTACCCTTTTCCCCTCAGTTTACCAAATATACATCCCTTAAGTTTTACATTAATACAATTCAAACCTTTGTTATTTATTTATTTTGTTATATTTTATTATCTATATACTATATATAATATACGAGACATGGGCAAATTAAGACACCTACTTTTTAAGTAATTTATAAGTCGTAAAACATAAGTTACACTTTCTATAGCATGTAAGGCATGGGCAAACTTGTTAGTTAAAAATATGCAAAGAAATAATTACAACATTACCCCACTCAATTTTATCTTTACCGATGTATTCCTTTTAATTTTAATTGTAAGTCAACTTCCCATCAACGATTTTCCAACGACCGTAACTTTTTCATACGTTAATATATTTTTTAAAAAATTGCACCATAAAATGAGCATTTTATTGTCTTTAATTTGGGTATGGAATTGCTATAGTTTTTTTCAATTAAAAAAATTAACACGCTACGTATGGGCGTTCACAATTCGATTTTAACGGCTTCTAAGTTAAACTGTGAGCTAAACCATTGGTTCGATTTTTTATCATTGAATACCGTTATTGAACCGTTGAAAATTTAAACTGAATCATTACTAATAGTTTGGTTTCACGTATTGAGCTTCAAAAATAAATTTACAGTCCTAGCCGGTTTTATATGGCCGATTTTTTGTATAAACCGTAAACCAAACCGTTTGTTATGGTTCGAACATTTAGAAATCTGCTTACCAACAGTGATGATTGGGTTAAACGTTTTCATGGTTTCAAACGAACCTTAAATATCAATAATTGTTACATGATTACTAGAATTTTTATATTACCTCGCATCGCACGGGCACCTTTTTTGTTGTTTTAAAGACACTTTATAAGATTTTATTGTTTACTATTTGTAACCTAGACATTGTAACCTCTAAAAGTAAAAAACGCATTTAATTAGTTAAAAGAGGAGTTTTGGAATGAGTAGAGAATGAATATGAATAGCGCGTGGGGCAACAGCACCCACCCATTACGCGTTACGTCAGACAAGAACAAAATACCAATACGTATAAACAGAAAAATAATGCCGCCATGCCACGTAAGCCCCTCTTTATGGGCGGCTGCCCCCCATCTACGCTCCGTCAGTTGACCGGTTCTCCTCTCATCCCCCCTATATAACCAACCCCTCATTTCTTCTCTTTAAACTACCTTCAAACCACTTATTATTCATTCTCACACCGTTAAATATATCCTATGTCTCCACACAACAGGACGCCAGTTGCCGTTAAACTTAACGGCAGCAACGGCGGTCTAGGGTTTCAACCAAAAGAGCCACATTTTAGAGGCGTACGCAAGCGGCCGTGGGGGAGGTACGCCGCCGAGATTCGCGATTCCGGAAAAAAGAGCCGTGTGTGGCTAGGGACGTTTGACACGGCGGAAGAGGCCGCACGCGCGTACGACGCTGCGGCGCGTGAGTTTCGTGGTGCTAAAGCGAAAACTAATTTCCCGGTGTGTGAAAACGAGGAGCTTTTGTTTAAGAAAACGAGTCAACAGAGTACGAGTTTAGTGAGTCAGGGGAGTACCGTTGAGTCGACGAGTCGAGATGCGGAATCAGTTTCGTTGGATCTGAAGCTGTCTAACGGCGTTAATGCTCCGTCTGCCGTTCAGTTTCCGTTACACCAGAAGAATATGTTCCGTTATCCTCCGGTGACCGTGTTTTACTCGCCGCAGTCGAATCAGGTGTTTTATTACGACGGAAGATTTCTTTCCGGTCAATACAACCAACCGGCAGCTGGTTTCCGGCAATCGGTGAGCGTTGCACAGAGCGATGACTCGAATTCATCGTCCGTCGTTGATTTGAAGCCGTCACCGATCGGAATCGATCTGAACCTTCCGCCACCTGCTGAATAACCGTATTAAAATCAAATCGGATTAAAATTAGCAATCGATTACGGTATTACATGCATCAACTTGTTTCTGGCAATTGAGCGGCTAAAACGACGTCGTTTGGACTGTAAATACGTCTGTTGTATGCTTTTTGCAACATTTAGAGAAATAAATTTTCTTCAATTGTTGTTCTGCAACGTTTGTAATCGCATTTTGTAGAATTTTTTTGTTAATGAGACTGGCTACAAAATTTCCGGTATCGTGTTATTATCTTAAACTTGTATGGTTCCGTTAAGGTTAGGTAACAGTAATTTGCATATTCCGGCAATCGACGGGTACCCGTGAAGTCCATACAAGCAGGTAAGGCACACGGGTTTGGGCGTTCGTGTGTTACCTTCAGTTTAATTTAAATAAAAAATTTATATTTATTGAAATTCTTAACGTGACTAAATAGTTACTTTTGAGAACGAGAAAAGTAAAAAAAATAGTTCTAAAAGTTAAAACTCAAGTTATATCTCCTCACTAGTTGTTCAAAATAAAGAAAGTAAAATCTCGTTAGGGATTATGGTTCGACTGGTCTTTACAAAGTTGCTAAATATGGTTTCCGAAAATAACAAATCAAATCGGTTGGGTTGAAAGATGTAAATATTTTTTATTATACTACATATTTCAAAATAAAAAGAGATGACATTTAAAAAAAACAATAATGCTTGAACAGAGTTACAAAATCATTTAGAACTTAAACCAAACCGGTCAAAATTGCTAACTAAATAAGTTTTCATGTTCAAATTAGTTTTTAACAGTTTATACACCTTTAATCATGTTTAAAACTGAAGATTCACTCGAAATTGCCTTGCTTGTAAACAATTTGAGCCGTAGCCAACGCAAGGCCGCTCGTGAGATAAACAAAACAACAAGCCAAGCTCAAGCTGACTAGAAATTAAAGCCAGGCTAAAACCCCAACTGGGTTCATCCAAATAAAGCAATTTAAAGTAAATAGGAGGAAAAGGATAGCATTGAGGGGTGGCAGTTGAAAATGGGAACAACTTTAGGAATCACGTGATGCAAGGAGAATAAAGGCGCGTGAGATGCAAAGTGTAGGGTTAGTAGACAAGGCAGGTGTCGCAGTTGTGGGCGGCGTGGCGAATAAAAATAATAATTCAATAAATAAATAATAAATGCTTGGAAGGAAGCCGGCTAGAAAGAAATACTAGCAGGGAAGGAGGACCCCACCCGACAGCCTCCCCTAAGGTCGTCAACAAATCGGCTGGGTCCACTTATTCCGATCTTTGTTTTATTCATTCGGATAATAATAATAATAATAATAATAATAATAATAATAAACATAAACTAGCCCATCATAATCCATTAGACACGTGGTCTCAAATGTAACCCACTAGAACTAAGATTCGGTTTATGTATGTATGGGATGGATCCGTTAATTTACGAAGGAATATAGATTGATTTTTTGCTTTACATATGGGCTTGTATTGTTTCCTTTTGGGACCGGGACATTTTTTTTAACGCTGGTGTATTTAGGTTCAGTAGTATCACACAGCTCAGGTGTTGTTAACCACTCATTCAAACCGAAACCGATAGCTAAACCGGTTGGGGTAAAACCAGTCACAATTCGATTCTTAGTTTTGGTTTAAAAGAAAAAAAAAGTCGCACCGTTGTTTTTCGGGTGGAGTTGGTTATATCGTTTATTTTTTTAAATCGGTTATTTAGGTTTCGGTTTGTTTAACCGACTTTTGCTCACCCATAGTTCGAAAAGAATTAAAATCATAATAAAAAAGGTATTGCAAAAGCAATTTTGTGTTTTTAAAAAGTTTTCAAATCAGAAGAAACCAACTACTAAAAGAAAAACAAATCCAATTTAACTCTAGCACGTTGTAGGATGATTAACTTGGGAAAAGGAATGTTTAAAGGCTGTAAGGAAATGCTACTTATACACACGCTTGACAATGATGCTCGATGATTAAGAGTTTGTGTTACTCGTTTTTGACATTCAGAACTAATGCCTAGTATTTTCCCTCGCTTCAATGCGTCTTCTATGTGAATTTTCATTGTCAGTTGAAAATTGTTTGATAATTCATCTTATGCATGTGGCTATGTGCACAAAGCTGAAGTTACCTAAACCAACCAAAGTGTTTGCTATTCTTTTGACTCAAGTTCGATGAATCTAGAATGAGAACTCGACCTCAACAATCATAATAAGGAAAAGTTCAAGCCACTGTGGAGCAAATTAAAGAGGTAGCTCAACTCAAATCATAACGGGGTAAAGTTTTGGTTAAAGGTGAAGATTGGACCTTTTATGTCCTGGATGTCTGGCAATACGAGCAAGTAGACGAAGTTGAAATAGGTTAGAATAGTTGTTATTGAAATGATTGACAAGATAGATGGTTTATTGTTCCCGCGTTTGTTTTTTTTTATTCGAATGAAACGTTTTATGATTAAACAAACATTTGTGACTAAAAAGTGTAATTTTAACTTACGATAAAAATGTAATCTTGGTTATTGAATGAGTTATCAGTGTAGTTAATTAAGATATTGATTTTAAATTTTACCATGAGCTATGAGTAATAGATTTTATACAAAATATAGTGACTTTTATATATTCTTAATCTTTCATGTTTTTTTTATTTGAATAACAATATATTTCATTAAATACAACGGATGACTAGTAAGTGACTAGTCAACACAGTAATTACATACATCTCCAACAATGAACAATCATAATCAAAACAAAAATGAAAACTGACACTAATCTTTCTATTCAAGGCTCGTCATTTTACCCCTATTCTTTACCCATATAAAAACTAAAGAAAACGATATGTATTCTTTTAACCTATTAAATAATACTCTCATCCTGTTAAACATGTCTCGGTTTTTAATTTCCACAAACACCAACATGCTGTAAGGATAATTGATTGGATAACTTTCTTCTTACCTTCTTGAACCGTCATGTTTAGGTGTTCTTTGAGACGGTCTCTTACCTCGAAAGCATATACCGAAGATACCACACTAATATTACTTAAAAATTACTTTTACTCTTTTAGAAGTATCATATAATACAAACTAGTGATGTACCCGGAACGTTGCCTCGGGGCAGTTGGAAAACCCTCAACGATGAAATCGTGTGTAGATAAAACCCGAGTGTTACGTCAGTTATTCGACATGAATTTGGTCAGTATCCTACGTTCTTTATGGTACAGACACCATTGTTAAAACCTTAGCATTAAACCCAGAAAAATATGTTCGTCAAACTAACATACAAAAAGATAAATTATTTAACACGACATTTGTTTGGTCGATAAACCTAGACGATGGTCAAACCTAAGCGTTGTTGGTCTTGACCATTGAGTTGGTAACCGGACACGAATTCGATTGGTTTCGGCTACGCTCGTTACGGTAGCGGAGCTACAAAAGGGAAAAATATAAAAATCGAGAGGACCAATGGAGTGGTGTTAGTCGGTAAACTCGAACGCTGGTAAAACCCAAGCGTTGTCGATCCCGGACGTTGAGGCGGTAAGTATTTGCGAATTCGATCAGTTCTCGTCACGTCCGTTACGTTATCGGAATTAAAGCAAACAAAAAAAAATTATTGTTCGGTTAGCTCCCGTATGTTCATTAGGTACCAAAACAAACAAAAACAAAAAAAATGTTATGGACAATTAAGATGACGCCAGGTTGCCCAATTGCGGCTTAGCGGCACCAAACTTGTCATTTATATATATTAGGTAATAGGTAATTGATTCCACCATAGCAATGCCGCCAAACTACAACTGTTGCACCAAAAAGCCGTATTCGAAACCCTTACCAATCAATACCTAAAATGATAAACCCTTAGCTAGACTACCCCCCACGAGATCGCCGCCTATCTCTACCCTCCTCACTAGCCTAATTGCATAGCTGATCACCAACTACTTGTTTAGCGACATAAACATCTATTTGTTTATGAAGCTCATAAGGTTGTACCTCTTGGAAGGTTCCAAACATCATACACAAAACACACAAATCAAAAGGCTAAATTGTATTCATAAAAAAACAGAGGACTGAACTTGCAGGTTGTACCTTTTGGAAGGTTTCAAACATCATGCACAAAACACACAAATTAAAAGGCTAAATTGTATTTATCAACAAAAATAAAGGACTGAACTTGCAAACATAGAAACTGTACTGTAGCTATCTGTTTTGCTTTATATATATAGTATATAATAATAATCATTCAACTTTTCATCTCCTTTCAGCCATACTAAATTCCGTAAACTAGTATTAATTAATAATACTTTTTGCTATACAGTTGACTCACAGATTCCAAACTAATCCATCCAAGTCGTGTCGGTGAACACCCGCCCCACACTCGTGATGTCGAGGAACCTGCTAACTTAATGCGCACCGTCGGTGAGTCGCCTACCTTTGCATTAACGCAAGACTATTTTCAAAAAATAAAATAAAATTGAAGATTGTTTTTTTTTTCCTTTTCATAAATTCATTTTAAAGTTTTTATAAAACTAATAAACAAACAGAATACAAACGAGTTTGGTTTAGAAAATTTAATGAAATATGATATAAACCAGTACTGTATATAACTCACGTTTTAAGGAGGGATCATTAAAAAGAACAAAAATAGATGTAAATAACATTGAATCACACATGCGTGTAGCGTGCTAACTCGCAAACTTTAAACCAAAATGAAAAACATTATCATAAAAAAGAATAATAACTAAATCGAAACGATAAAAAACCCACATAAAAAGAAAATAATAAAAAACTTTTAGCACAAAATAGTAGTGGTGGTGGTGGTCTCGTAGTATGGTCATAGTAGGTGGTCTCGTAGCATGGTCGTAGTGGTTGTGGTCGTAGACAAATAACCATATAAAGTATAAGGTTTGTTAACTTAAACTTAAAGAGTTATATATTGTATTTTACTTATTTAAAAGAAGATTTATCTTTATGAGATATATATAGTACAAATCATATAGTTTAGTGGACTCAAATAACTGAATAAGTATAAAGAGAGAGAATACACAAATAGTACCCATGTGAGAAACCAAATCTCATAACTAAGGGGTCATATTCACACAATCAAATCTTATTTTGTCATCATATATATGTCACATATAAATATAGACTTATACGTGACGTATGAGAGTGATAAAATAATTTGGGTGTTTTATATTTGAGCTAAACTCATTATGTACAAAGGACTCATGCGTCTCGTGTAGGTTTATACGGAACAAATAGTTTCAAAATTCACATTTTGCAATTCATTATCGAGGATATGCCACGTGCATCCAGACGTACAAGAACACAAACACCAATCTTTTTACATTTCCCCAACACACGAATAACCATTTTGGATGCATGCTAAGACCATTCGTGGTTGATGGCGTTTTGGGGAGTTTTGAAGCCAAAACGCTAGGGAGCACCCCCCCCCCCTCCGGTCGTTTTGTATGGCATTTTGGAGGCTAGCATTTTGTACATAACTTGAGGCTGACTCGAATTTTGAGGGTTTTGTGAGAGAGAGAGGGGGGGGGGGAGACGTTTTGAGGTTATTTTCTCACTACACTCATTTTTTTGCAAAATGCCCAAAAGTTTACTAGGCTCCACATTATGCAAAATGTTCGTGTATGCATAGTTTTAACTATGCATGATCTATCAATAACTTGCAAATGCTCTTTATGTAGAGCACAAATGCCATTTAAATAATGTTCATCATATTTTTCAAAATATTTCAGTATATCTTTCTCATGACTCCAAACCTTTCATCTTCTCTATTTAACAACTAAAACATCTTTTAACAACGTTTGATTCTCGTCAGGATAAACCCCTATAACTTACCTGTCACCTAAAGAACTAGAAAGAGAAACCAATCTAGAGTTTTCGTGGAGGCGGAATCAATCTAGAAAGCGGAACAAACAAGAGTGTCAAAAAGTTATTGATGTTGGTGTTCATTATTATATACTAGGTTAGCTACCCGTGTACAACACGGGTTTAAGAAATTAATTTTATAACTTCAAAACGTTTGAAATATTAATAATGAAAAGTCATGATAGATAAATTTGCTTATTAAACAAAAAGGTACAAACAAACATTATAATTATTAGATAAATAAAATTCTTGTGACTAATACATTGATCATAAATCGGCAAATCAGTGATGTTTTCCAACGAAATGAGATTTTCTGGGTATTCTACACATGGTTAACTTTTAGCACATTTTCAGCAAGTGTATGCCTATTAAGAAAATACTGATTCAAAGTTAGGAAAGTAAGTTTTAAACCCGGCTTGTTTGCGTGTTCATTCCCTGAAAATTTAATCAAATTGTGATTGATGAATATAAAAAAAATAAAAATGATGTTGAAAATTTACCTCCCATCCATTATAATGTCATCACATTTTGCTATTTATAACACTACAGAATTACCAAGTTGTTAATGAATTAATTTGATATAAAAATGTCATCATGTTTTGCTATTTATAGCACTATAGAATTAGCAAGCTGTTAATGAATTAAACGTTTGCTTTGGAAACAAAATAATTATTTTGATTATTAATCCAATTTCCATAATTTGTATAATAAAACACGAAATTTGTTGTTGATATAAATTAGTTTGTAACTGAATTGAAGGATTAGATGTAATTTAGGTTGACACCTAAGTTCACACAGAAATTAAATAACACAGTCAACTTGCTAAATTAGATAGAGTAATTGTAAAGTCGTAATTTGAATAATTTGAATTTCACACAGCAAAACGTGATTCAAATAGTTTGACAAGTTTTGCTATTTGGAAACGTTTTTAGAGAACTGTAATTAGGGAGTAAAATGCGAAAAATACTATAATTAATTAATTATAATTTCTATTCATAAATGATGTATTCAGTCATAGAAAAAGTCTATCGATTAATAAAAATTAGTAGTTATTTCTAAGATTAAAATTATACAATCAAGTCAATTGTTTCTCAAGAACTTAAATGAGTCAAAACGGGTTAGGTCAACCTTGAAACATATTTTTGTACTGTATCAGAAGTGATACCAAGTTATTTATAGTAAACATTACATAAGATATGATTTATTTTATTCCAAAATCACTTAATCATCATCTTGACTATTATTTTAAGAAGAAAAAAAACATTTTATAAACTTTCGAAAAAGAACATCGAATAGGTATCATATGTCATATGAACACAAAATCGTACAAAAATCATATATAAAATTGAAAAAGAACATTTTATTTAAAATTATAAAACAAACATCAAATAGTTAGTTATGCAAGTGTTTACGCATAAGTATAACAGAAAATATTTGCAGTGAAAGTTTTTGAGGAGCCTAAGAAAAATATTAGGTCAAAAGTAAAGAAGATTTATAGGCCTGCGGACAAAAAAAGTTTGTAAATATAATTACATTTTTGTTACACAGCCAAGAACATGGCGGCGCTATGGTTTTTTCACAACTATTTTTATGAGTATAATTTCATATAAAAAAAATCCTAGTACAGATACATATTTGTAAGCACGGTAATCAAATTTGGCTAAACCTGTATAAGATTGATTAAATTATAATATAAATGCAATTAAAAATTCAAAAAGATTGCAAATTTATTATATATGATACCTTAGACACAAGAAAAATGATGAATGGCTAGGTGATGATTCAGATTCATTTCCTGTAATTAAAGATTAATTTACAGTTTCTCGAAAAAAACATTACAAAACTCTAGAAAAATGATTTAAGGTTTCCAATATGATATGAGAAAAATCGAAGAAAGCCATTAGTTCTAGTCACCAGTGATTTTGAAAATGAAATTAGAACTTTCTGATTTAGCTTTTCTGGAGATGAATTCAAAGTATTGCCACTAGTGATTTTGGAATTTGGGATCGATTTGACAGATCAATCAGAGGAGAGATTGGAAATTTAACATTAAGAAAGAGACAAGAAATAGGGTTTCTGGAAAATCGCCAATGTGTTTGTTCGGTTTATAAGTAGTTAATTGGGTCGGGTTAGGATATGAACCGGGTTTGTAAAAGGAATGTGTTGGGAGGCGGGAAATTGAAATGAATGATGGGCTAAAAAGAGAACACGTGACATAAGAAAACCTTTATTTATTAATTACTAGTTTTAGAGCCCGTGTCACACACGGGATAATTCAAATTATAAAATTATAAGTAAAACAAATAATTACATAGCGTATATAAAAAAAATGCATTACATTTATGCTTGTATCTATACACGGTGTACATAAATTGATTTTATTTATATCACAAAATTATTTTTTTAAATGAACTTAATAAAAAATGCTCGTGCAAAAACGTACCCAAGAATATTTCTTTCTATTGAAAAATTCATTCTCAGTGCCATATATGTATAATTGAAAGACTTTTGGTTATGAACTAGTTTCGAAAATAAAGCTTCTCATACGATAGTAGTTCTAACCACTCAGTCTAAACACAAAATGAGCGTTATCTTTATTGAAATATTTATCAATTTACCACTCATTAAAGGAAAGTAGAACATTAAATTGTAAAAATGGATGTTTTTCAAGAGTTATGTTTTTCTGAGCTACACCATGAAAAAGATTTTGATAAGTTTCAGAGGGCTTTTCAACCTTGTCATAATGACAACATAAAAATAACATGTTAACCCATCCAATTTTATGAATGTTTTGTTTCATTTGAGCATAGTTTTCCATGACATGCTTCCCATATAACGTTCTGATCACTATTGAAGGAAAAATTAATGTTAACATAAATATTTCAAAATTGATAAAAGTTAGAACCATTAATAGGCATGGGGGTGGTATGTCGAAAATGTTCACAGTCTTTTCTTACATTTTAATAGTTGGGAGAAAAATAGTCAGTTTGTCAAATCCCAAACCTTTTGATTATTTTAAAAAAATGCCCTTAAAAATAAATTTGAAATCCGAATCATGTTTAAAATTCTAACTTTCATACTTTTGACATTTCAAAATCAACATTTTGAATGCATAACAAATTTGACGATAAATCTATTTTGCATTCTTAAACTTTAAAAAATACTCAAAATTTTCATTTTTGACCCGTAACAAATTTTGTCATAAATGTAGTTAATTTGTACCAAATAATCTATTTACTAACTTTTGACCAATAATATCAAATTTAAGTTCCATAAAAAACCCGAAACAATTTTCATTTGAGAAACATGATTTGTTGTTGATTTTTGAAATTCATCAAGTATTTTGAAATATATAGTAAAATAATATGTTAATATTTATATTTATAAAAATATATAGATATTATATAAATATAGTGTAAAAGGAAAGTGAATAATTATTGATTTATTACATATATTAGGGTAAACTAGTTTTGAGGGAAAAAATTGTGAGAATTAACCAAAACATGACAAGTATCCATATTTATTTTATTTTATTAGAATAGATAGATATAGATATAGATATAGATGATTCTTTTTGATTAAGAACTTTCTTAAATTAAATACATAATCAGATAATAAGTTCAAATTAATGCTTATATTGTTTTGTGCATGTCATCCATGACTTTTGAAAATCAACTTGCCAAACCTCACCGTTTGGTACCTTCAAGAGGGAATTATCGATCCAATTAAACTTTAAATAATCATTGCAAGCTTGATAACCAAAAGTTCATTGATGAGCGTCAATGGTGGGTTTACCTTCGTGAACTTTAAACACGGATGACATAGAGTAATGATAGTTTGGCTGTTATCTCTTAATCATTCAGGAGGAAGTTATTAATCCAATCAACCACATAAACAAAATGATGGACTAGGACACCCTGGCTTTCCATGACCAGTGTGGTTCAAGTCCACCACCCTAAAACCTCCCCACTATAAACATTTTGGATCCCACCCGATCACAACCATCTCTTGTCGATGAAAACCACATTTTATATCTTCCACTGAGTCACACGTGAAACTCATAGTCTTTTAATTTATATAAGAACAAGTATGATTCATACTAGTACGAAATGGTGAACGCCTTGCAATGACGCTTAACAACTTTTTCCATCTACTAGATTCTCTCCTGTTTAACATATCTTTGCTCTGGAAATTGAGTTGAAACACTTGTTATCGCATACAGAAATGGATGGTGATGCTGGTAGAACATGATTGATGACAATAATGACACTTTACTTTATCCAAACTCACAAATTATCTTCACTTTCATTACTATCATCCATATCATCATCTTCACTAGCATACTGTCCAAGAGGACGGTACACCTCATAAATATGCTCGATAACTTATGCACCATCGAGTTGTTTCATCTTAGACTGTAGCTGAGAGGGGGCTCGTGAGCTCACACTTCTGATCGAACCAACCAGTGAATACAGATCTTGAATCCTGATTATAAACATAATTTAGTAAAGTATATTATTTATTATTTATATTCTTTTGTATTATTCAAAGTTTATTTAAATTGACGTCAAAGCTGTTATTAAACCTTATCTATACTATATGATAATACATGACAGACGGGCATCTTAAAATTTAAGAGTAAAAGTTTAATGGTGCATGTTCAAAAGTTGATGCGTGTGATTATGAGTGTAAGATGGCAAAATAATCTTTTATAGACATACTTATATTTTTACATCCTTATCTTTACATAACTTTTAGCTATTTTAACAAAACTTACATTTTTTTCCATTCATCTTTACTTATATATTTTCTTTAATTTTGTTTTTAAACCGACTTACCCTCTACAACTTTTAAATGTCCACATTTTTTCTTACGTTAATATTATAAAACATGCACCATAAAAGCGAACAACCTTTTCTCTTTGGTTTGAATATGATAATGTTATACTTTTTTTCTTCTTAAATTTAGAAAAAAATAACATGTTACATAATCACCGGTATTTATGCTTCCTATCGTGCACCATTCTAGTATTAACTAACTAATTATTCAATCCGTATGAAAAGACTAAAGTATTGAAAAAAATGGCTTTAATATTTTGCTTCAGCCCATTTCATCATCATGGTACTCAGTAAATCCTACCAATTTCAAAGCTATGGTAGGGTCTGAGGATGACAAGATGTAGATAACATTACCTCTACCTCATAGGAATAGAGAGGCTGCTTTCACTTTTCAGTGAGACCTGACTCGATTGGTTTTGCTTCCAAAAGTGTCGAAAACAGTGGTTTTAGTAGTTTTGCTTCAGGCCCATTTAAAACTATATATTTAGGCCCTAATCATGGACCAGAGTTTTGCAGACTTGGTCTTCAAATATATTAATTGCTTGGAATCAACGATGTGTACATGTGAAATGTCTTAACAAAGAGTGGTTGACGTTTTGAAACATTTAATAAAACTTGAGGCTAGGCCCACACCAAAACCTCGTGTTCTCCTCATGTTGCTCGTTAGGCTAAGGGTAATGGGGCTTGGTTGAGCCCCAAGTGAACCAACATCTTCATGACACGTGACGCTGACTAGGCATGTCAGCCAAGCCTCAAAGGGTGTAATGGTCCAGGTGAGCCGGGGCTTGGTTGAGTTTTTTTTTAATACTATATCCTAAATAAATATTAATACATAAAAATAGCGTTTTTAATTTTTTTTCGTCAATTCCTTCCGAATACGATCTTTTTCTTCCTCCATTATCGCTTGGTCGGATGGCGGTAGGTGGCTAAAGTCCTTGGCTAGAAATTCCAAACTCCTCATCCGGTTTCTATTATGTTTAGCTTGACCAATCGACTCGAGACCAATTGACATTCTAGCAATCTCTTTTCCGAAGTCGTGATCGGCGGTTCTTTTCCCACGTTCCCTACCCGGGGGGCGCCTAGAGCCTTGCTCTTTCAAATCGCCCTCGGACAAGTTTAGGTCGATGTTAATTTGAGTCTCCGAGCCGCTATAAGAGACATAGGAGCCGGACTCGCTAGTTTTCGTACGTTTAGCCGATTCTTTTCCGACATCCGCATCCAGAGTAACTAACATAATCCATTTCGAGCACTTCTTGAGCACGTCCCACAAGTAGCGCTCGTCAAACGTCTTCACCATCCCGTACTTCCTTAACACCTCCGCATTTCGGTTATGTAGGTTGGTAAATAATCCTACAAACTTACGAATATCGGACCACTGACCCGATATCATATTATCGGTTCGGTCCCTACTCCCCACTTGCTCATAAAACAATTCCCGAACTTTGCTCCAAAATACTCGACGTTTATGAAAGTCGGCTATAAAAAAAATAACAAAACTTTAGTAACTTGCAAACAAAAACTAAAAATTTAAATTAAAAAAAAATGCACCAAAAAATAATTACCCTCGTTTCGATCTTGAGATATCTCAATCCAAGCTCTAGCCAACGCTAATTTTTCATCATTTTTCCAAGGAGTAGCCTTTCGCTTCGTCACAGCCGGTGTGGATGAACCGCCCGCTTCTCCGGTTTTATTCGTTTTCTTACCTTTGTGAGAGCGTTTTGTGGGTTTATCCGGTCCCGGTTGTGTCTCCAGAACGGAAAACTCGGGTTGTGTATCCGAGTTGAAAAAAGTCGCGTTTTGAGATGCCATTAGATCTTGAAAGGCCTCGTCAGACATGTAGTCCAACCCCTGCATCTGAAATTGAGCGTTGTAGTTGAAATTTCCCGAACCCGACATGATTTTTTAACAAACTTTGGAAAATCAAATGAGAGGTATTAGTAGAAATATTGAGAGAAAGAGAAAGAGATGGATGATTTAAAAAAAAAATGAAGTGTGATATTTATAATAAGTTTGAATTTTTTTTAATAGCCAAACGGCTCTCCCCCAACGATCACCCATCGACCAACGGCTATATTCCCCATGTGGACTGCCCCGCGCCGGCCAACCGTGCCCCCATCCGCGCCAAGATGGTAGCGGTGTTCGCGAGCCAGGTGGCCACACCGGGCCTCCGCGCCCCCCATCCACGAGACCATTACCCTCAACCTTATAATTAGCAAGAAGAACATATTCTTCCCAACTAAAAACTTTTAAATATAAGGCTTTCCATTCAAAATCAATTTTAAGCATGGAAATACGATAACTGTGTTATACACTTCCATATTTTTCTTTTATATTACCTTATAGAATAGTAACTATGTTTTGAAATTGTTTCAATTAGGCCACTAATAAAATATTTTGTTCTAGTTAGGTTGGGTCACTAAAGTTTCCTTTGCGTTTCAATCATAGATATTTTGCTTGGATATCATGTTATCTAGGTTTTTTTTTTAATTTTTAAATAGTTTGACATTGCATAATATTTTTTAAAAATTGAAAAAATTAGTAAAAATTGAGAAAATAATTTTTAAATTGCGAAAACTGAAGAAAGAAGATCTAAAATATCACGAAAAATTACAACATAATTAATATGTTCCTATTTATTTATTTTTGTATGGAGGCAATTAATAATTCTACTATTAAATATTTTAATATCACCTTTATCTTTTTTAAGTTTTTCTAAAAAAATGATGGTTTCTTATAAAGAAAACCATAACTTAAAAAAAGGCGAGTTCTTCTTTTTCCTTTTTTTTTGTAATTTTTTAATTTTTTATTGCAATTTTTCACAATTTAAAAATTATTTTTCTCAAAAATTTCTTATTTTTTCAATAATTTTTTTTACAATGCCAAACTATTTAAAAATAAAAAATATACATAACATGCTATCCATGTAAAATATATAGGACTGAAACACAAATGAAACTTTAATTACCTGATTGGAACAAAATATTTTATGAGTGGCCTGATTGAAACAATTTCAAAACTTGGTTACTATTTTATAGAGTAGTCCCTTTTTCTTTATGATATACAAAACACGAATATAACAATATATTTTACTTTACTTTTTTAAATAGTTTTTGGAGATAATTTCTATTTTTTAATACAAATTTCATATTGTTTGTTAATTAAAAAAGAAAAATAAATAGTGTATTTATGTGATAAACTACAAATTTTATGAGTTGAGAATACAATATCTAAGGTTAGAGGGTAGTAATATACCAATAAAATTGTTAAAGGAATTAAAAATTCAAAGAGAAAATATATGACAAGTAAGAAGAAAAAAGTACATTTAGCCTAGCCATTAGGCTGAGGGGTGTGGGGGCTTTAATGGGGGCTATAATGGGGGCTCCAACCAATAATATTATGACGTGTGGCAGAGAGAGAAACTGGATAAGGGGGGTGTTGGAGCCCCCGTTGGAGCCCCTGGCCCTGGTGTGGAGGGGCTCCAGCAGGGGCTCCAGCGAATTTTTTTTTTTTTATAAATATATTCAAACAACGTATTATTAAAAAAACTCATAAATTATTAAAAAAAACACACATTAATAAAAAACACATTAATATCTAAAAATAAAATAAAAATTAAAGTACTAAAAAAACATTATTCTTATTCTTCGGCTTGGTCTTCTTCGATCAACCTCTTTCGAATACGTTCCTTTTGCTTTTCCATTAGCATTTGATCGACCGGATTTAGGTTACCGAAGTCTCTAGTAAGAAAGTCCAAATCTCTCATTCAACTTTTTTCCTTTTTGTCATTAGAGACCACCTCCATGGTTTTGTTGAATTTATTGAGGGATTCAACAAGATTGGCGATGTTTACGGCTTCCCCCTCAGCCGTTTTTTCCCCTTGGCGTCCCTTCCCAATGGCCGCCTCCTCGGCGGTGAAGACGTTTCCTCCTCCGCAATGTTTAGGTCGAATCCAACGCGGCAATCCGACCCGGTTGAAGTGCTATACGCTCCAGACGAACTAGTTTTAGTCCGTTTCGCCCTTACTTCCGCATCAAAGTCCGGCGCCACCAGCTCAACCCACTTGGAACACCTTTTCAACCTCTCCCACAACAATAAATTGTCCCACGTCTTCACCATCCCATACCTCCGCAAACACTCCTGCTTCCACTCTTCGACCGTGAAATTGTAAACCGCCAAATCATCACTGCCACTTGGTCTCATACGACCGCTGTTCCTATTGAAAAGATTAGTAAACAAGCCGACAAATTTTCTGATTTCGGACCACCGACCCGAAATCATATCGGCGTTCCGCTCTGTACTCCCAACGAGTATGTAGAACGTCTCCCTAACCTTTGTCCAAAAAATCTTGCTCTTTTGGTAGTCGGCTGCAAAATGAATAAATAAATTAGATTTCAATTTAACTTTTATATTTAACTTTTTTATTAAAAATCATTTTTAAAAACGTTAAAACAATTACCGCAACGCCGATCCTCAGAAATGACTATCCAAGCCCGACACAAGGCTTCCTTCTCATCCGATGACCACGGAGTGGCTTTCCGTTTTGTCCTCGGAGTCGAAGCCGGTCCCGACCCGTCCGTTGCAAGTTGTTTTTTCCGGTGGACGCGTCTTTTTGGTCCCGTAGCTTCACCGTGTGATTCTTGTGTCTCCGGAACAACAAAGTTAGGAGACGGTTGTGTGTTGGATGGTTGAAAGCCGGATGATTCTTGCGGCTCCGAATCAAACATCGGTTGGTGCGGTGACGACCATAAATCGTCGTCAATATAATCTGAATCAAGGTTTGGGTACCAATTTCCAGCCATTTTTTTTAAAAAAAGTTGAGAAGATGAATTGATTTTGGGTGAAGGTTTGAAGTTGTGGTATAAAAATGGGTGAAATGGGGTATTATATAGGAAATTTTTTTTTTAATTTAATAAGAGCCCAACGGCTCTTTTTCTAAAATTCAACAAGCTCCTCTTTCTCTTCTCCCGCTAACAGGCTCACGCCTGCATGGATTTTCGCGTTAGCGCTCCGTTAGCGCCCCGTTAGCGCCCCGGTGGTGTGGTGTTAGCGCCTGGGGGCGCTAGCGGAGGGGCTCTAGCGCCCCCGTTGAAGCCCCACACCCCTCAAGCCTTAGATAAAACAACACCGGCCCTTACTCCACTCCACATATTTATTCAACCTAACGTTTACTTTTCTATTCATTTCTTACTTAAGATTCAAACAATGCATTTTAAGAAGGTTTCCCAAGAAAATGATGTGGAATAATAATAAGCATGTTAAGATAATATCAGAAATTAAATGTTTTCCAAAAACATGATGGTTTTCGATGATAACAATCTAGTTGATAAAAGCCAAAAACAGCAACAATGATATTATTTGTCTAACATCATGAAGAAAATGATGAAACATTCAACTACTACTAATAATAATAATAATAATAATAATAATAATAATAATAATAATCTTTAGCCACAATCAATACATAAATTTCATTTGCAACAACTTAAATATCACTTTAACCCTCTTACTCCTTGCTATAGAAATTGACTAAAACATGCTTGATTTTTTTAAATCTTTTATAATATATTTAGTATTTAACTTTAAAGTAACAATATCATTATTATAGTCTTTTATCTAAATACATATTTCCTCATACACTAAACGAACATATTCACATCTTACGTATTTATTTTTCAAATTTAAACTAACAGAAAATAAAAACAAACAGAAACTTCAAAAAAATCTAACACTTCGCTCTTTTCATCAATATGCTATACACACGCGTTTATACGGTTAAAAAAACAAACACGCTTCCCTTTATTATCACTTTAACAACAATTAATTTAATTTAATTTAATCAGATGAATCTAGTAAAAGATTTGGAAACCCGTTAGTCATTAAGAAAAGAAAAGCCTTTTTAATAAAGCAAGTAGCTTTCTTTCAAGTTTCAACTCCAATGTTCAAACATAACTTTTGACTGTTGAAAGTCAACTCTTTAATCAATTTCCACCTGGCATCAACCCACACCGCCCATTCAGCCGCCACCTCCATTCACACCCACCAATTTTATAAAATAAATCCAAAACCCTGAAACCCCAATTCGACAATTCCGATGTCAATTTACAAGACCAATTTCTTCGATCCTCAGTCGGCGGCCGAGAAGGCGGTCTCCGTAATTGGCTACGGGTATGATCTCACTTGCGATATCCGGTTAACCGGGTGCAAACCCGGCCCATCCGGGTCGGCCCTGATTGAGCTTGATGGTAAGTTGACTAAGGATCTGGTGGTTCCTGGGGGTGTAACTGTTTCCAATGTTTCGCCGGCGATTAAGTGCGATAAAGGTGATCGGACCAGGTTTCATTCGGATGTCCTGTCGTTTAATCAAGTAAGTTGTGGTCGTCTACAATGTTTGACCTTCAAAGTCAAACCTAAGTACTTTGATCTTAGGATTATAAGTTCAAGACAATTAGTAAAATCTTTGTGAATTTTGAACTGATACATAATATGTTTGACCTTAGAAGTCAATGTTAAGATTATACTTGTATATGCATATGCATAATTGCATATTAGGTTGGGTTTTTAAAAGCGCGTCTAGGCGCTCTCAACATTCCACAGAGGAGCGCAACAGCACGAGCTGAGAAGCAAAGCATAAAAGCGCATCACTTTTCGTACGCGAGGCGTAATATATGCCTATAATTATATTAGGTCTTATATAAATATAAAAATCTATATGTACAACATACAAAACCTTACCTGTACGGAAGGCGCGCCTCATGTCGTAAACCAAGGACGCAAGAAGAAAGGGCTTGAGGTGTAGGCATTATGCGCGCCTCTCGTACATAGGATGCTGTGCATATAGGTTTTGGGTATGAGAAACATATAAAGAGATTATTTTTATATATTATAAATGATTTAATGTATAAATTACCTAAATGTACAATCTAAAAAGCTAATATCTACACCATTAAGGTGCATGCTCGCCTTAAGCTGTCTAAAGCGCATGACCCCTTGCCTTGCGCCAAGTGCGTACATGATGCAGTGGCTTTGTGTCCCACACATCGGCTCAAGATCCTATCACGCCAGTGTGCCTCACGTTTTTTAAAACCAAGATAACAGATATGATATCAAATATCAATAATGATGCAATTCAATATAAGAACTATCGTTATCCGGTAAAATACCTAATGGTATGTCAAAGCTAAGCTAATTCTTGTGTATAAATGTATAATGGTATGTCAGATGTCAGAGCAATTCAATCAAGAACTATCGTTATCCGGTAAAATACCATCCGGGTTCTTCAATTCGATGTTCGGTTACAAAGGATGTTGGCAAAAAGACGCGCCAATGACAAAAAATCTAGCGTTTGACGGACATTTTATAACATTATACAACATCGAGTTAGCAAAAACACAAATTGCATTATCTGAAAAAGTGAAACAAAAAGTGCCATCTTCATGGGATCCTACTGCTCTTGCCGAGTATGACATTTTACTCGATATTTGAACGGTTTATTGTATGTTGCAAAGCTTAAAATCAAGAAATGCTATGTTCTCTCAGGTTTATTGATAAATATGGTACCCATATAGTTGTTGGGGTAAAGATGGGGGGTAAAGATGTAATTTACCTAAAGCAGTTACAAAGCTCGAATCTTGAGCCAACAGAAGTGCAGAATATGTTGAAGCGGTTAGCGGATGATGAGTTTTCTAAATGTGATTCTGAAGCTTCTGTTTCAGGATCTGATAAATTATTTAAGGAAAAGGTATGTCAAACAGTGAAATCAATTTTAGGCAGAGAAGTGTGAGAACTACATAAACACTTAGTCTTATTGCTTTAAATGTGATACATAAGGCGGTATTGGAACTGGATAACTGTCTTCCAGGCTGTAAATGAACCGAATGAACACGAACGATGCATGGTCGTGTTCTCGTTCGTTCACTTTAACTGAACAAACGATCGAACACGAACTAGACCAACATATTCTTCTTGATAGTGTTTGTTTGTTAAGAAAGTCAACAATTTCATGAATGCTTATGTCTGTCTGTTAACAATATAAAAGAACTGTTCATGAACACAAACAAACATAAACGAACACGCATAACTGAACATAGACAAAAGGCATAAACGAACTTAACTGAGCGAACACGAGTTAAATGTAAACGTGAACTTCAATCTATAGAGCCTACAAAAATTATAAAACTAGACCAAAGTGTAATGAGTGATATATTAATATTGTAAAACTAGACTAAATTGTAATGGATCTAAAAAAGTTTTACGAACGAACTTAAAACAGATATAAACTAATGAACATAAATGAATGAACGTTAACAGATGGACATAAATGAATTTAAATGAACGAACGAGACACGTATCATGTTCATTCGTTTAACGAAATGAACAAAGAATGTAGTTTGTCTTTGTTCGTTTTTTTTTAAATAAACGAACTTCCCACCGAACGGTTCATTGAATGTTTAGTTCGTTTACAGGCCTAACGACATTTTCTCCCACTATATCTGTTTAGCACCACGCCCAAGTGGTTTGTGTGATTCTTGTGATTCTCTACTTAAAAGTTAGTTTTATATTAAACGCGCTCTTACTCAGATATAAGCATTATAATAATTTTCTTCTTACCGCTATCATTGTGGCGTAATACAGGATGAACGATCCGTAGCTTGGGATCTCCCTCCAATACTCGCGAATTCTCTAAGACCGACTGTTGTGTCCCGATCTAAAAAGGACGTAAGATCCTATTTTTTTATTTTTACAATCGTCTTTTCTTATTTTTGATATGTTTAAATAGGAATGCTAAACTATTGGCGTTTCATTTAATTCCTTCTAGGATCTATTCAGCATTCATGTTCGCCGAGGAGGTATCGATAAAGGTCAAAGCCACAAAAGTTGGCTTTCAACTGTATCACAAGCCCCAAACGTCATTTCCATGTCGTTTGTTCCGATTGTTGCACTTTTAAGCGGTGTTCGCGGTAGTGGTTTTTTAAGCCACGCCATTAATCTTTACCTTCGATGTGAGTGTTCTTCTTGTAACATTAGGGTTGTTCAAAAAGTTCGCGACTCGCTCGAAATTCGATCATTTATAATTTATAACGATACGAGCCGAACCGGCTCTGCCTGTAAACGAGCCGAGCCTGAGCCATGGTCAGTTTGTAAACTAGTGAAGCCTGAGCAGTGAGCCCACCGTGGCTCTGCTCGGCCCGGCCCGACCCATCCCAGCTCGTTTACCTATATAACAGTAACTTCCATGATGTTATTAGTTGATCAAGATTTTGTTGGGCTAGTCCTTGTTTTTATGTTGTAATTTGATTCATGTTTTGCAGATAAGCCACCAATTGAGGAGCTTGAACAATTTCTAGAGTTCCAGTTGCCCCGACAGTGGGCCCCAGCATATGGTGATCTTCCACTCGCTCCTAGACGCAAGAAATCCCCATCTCCGTCGCTTCAGTTCACTTTCTTGGGTCCTCGCCTTTATGTCAACACTACCAAGGTCAAATCTTGCCAATTTTCTTCAATAAAAGTTGAATTCTGACCACTTTACCTATAAACGGGTCGGTTTGGTTTATGCTTGCTTTCTAACAGTCAAACGGGTTAAGCTAAAATACTTAACTAAAAAGAAACTTGTCAAATAGATTGAATTGTGTCGGGTTGAATTGTTCAACTGGAATTCGACTCTTAGTTTCATGTGTCAAAAACATCAACCCTAACCTTCACACAGTTAAAATCGTGTAATTCGAATATGACCCCTTTTAACTCATTTATCTATATGTGTCAAACGGGTTGGTGGGTGATCGTCAAGTCGTAAACGCATTAATTGAGCTGGTGGGTTGTAAACAATGGGTTAAGCGTGTCACAAACGGGTTAGTGGGTTGACCTGTTTAACTAAACGGGTTACATAGGTGAAGCTGAACACAGTCCATTTAATTAAACAAGCTGGCCTAAACACGGCCCGTTTAATTAAATAGGCTGACCAGAAGATGACCAGTTTAATTAAAAAGCCAATCCAAACAGGACTTGTTTAATTGAAAAACGTCACCCAAGCACAACCTGCTTTTTAATCTAACCCGATGCTTTTTCACTCTAACCCATTTTCACCTTTCACAGGTCGACACTGAGAATCGGCCCGTAACCGGGGTTCGGTTGTACCTAGAAGGACGAAAGAGTGACCGGCTAGCCATTCATCTCCAACACCTATCTTCTATCCCTAAACTACTCGAACTCACCGACGACTTCACCTACAAACCGAACGACGAGAATATCGGAAAAGGCTACCTCGAGCCTGTTAAATGGAGCATATTCTCTCAAGTCTGCACTCTCCCGGTCGAGCACAACGGGACCCACATTGATGACTCAGCATCTATAGTCACCAAAGCATGGTTTGAAGTCAAAGGCGTAGGCATAAAAAAAGTCCTCTTTCTCCGGTTAGGGTACTCGATGGTGGGGTCTGGAAAGATCCGACGGTCCGAATGGGATGGGCCCACGATGCACTCTCGGAAGTCGGGCCTTATGTCAACATTAATGAGTACACCGTTTAGTATGGGCCTTGCTACACCGGAACAAAAGCCCGTTAAGGTGGAACTGAATTCAGCTGTTTATCCTGATGGCCCTCCTTTACGAGCCCCAAAGATGTCAGGTTTTGTTGATACTCGGGAAATGGTGAGGGGCCCGGAAGACCCGCCCGGGTATTGGGTGGTAACCGGGGCGAAGCTGTGTGTGGAGGGGGGTAGGATTAGAGTGAAAGTTAAGTATTCGTTGTTGACGATAATGACTGAGGACTCCATGTTTATGTGATATAAATAGCGTTAGGTATTTGTTGTACATGTATCAATTGTACATTTATTATATCAAAGGTTTGTTGATTGGAGATTCATATTATATTGTTACTTCTTTTCCTTGCAAAAGGTACTTGCATTACATGTACTGTTTCGGCCCGTTTATTTGTGGACGGGTCGATCCAGGTTATATTAGTATTGAGAAAAAATATTGCATCTAAATCAATAACTATGTACCCAATCCGTCCGATGCAATATGTTTGTCCCTCTTAACTTGTATAAAAGATATCAATTAGAGTCGTCATTTATCATCATTTGTTTTGGCTCGTGGTGCAGACGAGATCCGCCTGCTAAAGCTCGAATCAAGTTGGCTCAAGCCTAAAAATTTTCTTGTTTAATGAATAAACATGAGCTTGAGCTTTTCTTAACGAGCTAGAGCCGGCTGACGAGCCTAAAAGTGCATATTATTTCATCTTATTTTTATTTACCACGTACTTATATAATAACTATTATTATATATAAAATTGTAATAAAATAATTCCGCGATATGTGAGAGAAAGATTATAAATAGAGTATGCATAGCAAATAATTATAAATCTATATACATTAGTTAATAAATAATAAATTACAAATTCGTCTTCCTGTTTTACAAATAAATTATATTCAAACCGGATAACCTAAACAGAACAGATTACAATGACAAATAACCAACCCAATTCAATAACAAATAACAAATAGTAATAAAAAATGTAAAAATAATTAAAAAAACAAAATAATAAGTTATCTGGTTTGTTTATTTGAAAACCCGAAATACCGAATTCTTATTCGGTTATACCATCCGAATAACCCCGAACCGAATAAACCTAATAACCCGAAACCCATGGGAGTAACCCATATAACACCCGTGAACTTCTTCACTTCACCATTGAACTATATGGACCCGACCCATGTCTCTCCAACGATTATTCCCTCTCAAATTTCACCTTCAACCGCAATTCAAACTCCACAAATCCATCAATTTCACTAAATCCATCCAAGCTCTTGCAATAATCACCGATGAATTCTTAACCACAGCTAAATTAAACCTAACCCACAACGCCGAATGGACACCCGGCTCGATTTCATACTCTAAACTCCTATCCCAATGCTGCAAATCCCAGTCTCTCAATCCCGGGTTACAGATTCACACCCATTTGATCAAACTTGGAATACACCATGACTCTAAATGCAGGAATCATTTGATCAATTTGTACTCGAAATGCTGGGTTTTTGATAATGCACGTAAGGTGCTCGACGAAAGTCCTGAACCAGATTTGGTTAGTTGGTCTGCGTTAATATCGGGTTATGTTCTTAACGGGTTTAATGAAGAGGCTCTTGCGGGTTTTACCGAGATGCATAAGTTGGGTATTAGGTGTAATGAGTTTACGTTCCCGAGTGTTCTTAAAGCGTGTTCAATTAAGAAGGATATTGTTGGAGGGAAACAGATACATAAGATTGTGATGGTGACTGGTTTTGAGTCGGATGTGTTTGTTGCCAATACGTTGGTGGTTCTGTATGCGAAATGCGGAAACTTTTTGGATTCAAGAAAGCTTTTTGATCAGATTTTGGAAAGGAACATTGTTTCTTGGAATGCATTGTTTTCTTGTTACACACAAGGTGAGTATTATGAACAAGCAATCACCTTGTTTGAAGATATGATTAGTAGTGGATTAAGGCCTGATGAGTTTAGTTTATCGACTATAATTAACGCGTGCACGGGTTTACGAGATGTGAAACAAGGAAGAAAGATTCATGGGTGTTTGGTTAAACACGGGTATGGTTCTGACCCGTTTTCGTGTAATGCGCTTGTGGATATGTACTCAAAAGCTGGGGATTTTGAAGATGCTAAAGCTGTGTTTGACCGGATCACTGACCCAGATATTGTTTCATGGAATGCTGTTATTGCTGGCTGTGTTCTTCATGAATTAAATGATACGGGTTTGAAGTTATTGATAAGAATGAGAAGGTCGGGTTTAAAACCGAATATGTTTACTTTTTCTAGTGTTCTTAAAGCTTGCACTGGTTTAGGTCTTCAAGATTCAGGTGCTAAAGATTTAGGTCAACAATTTCACTCAATCTTGATAAAGTCAAACATAAATTTGGACACATTTTTATGTTGTGGGCTTATAGACATATATTGTAAGTCTGGTGAAATGGAAGATGCTACACGGGTGTATGACATGATGCCTGAAAAAGAATTGGTTGCATTAAATGCGTTGTTATGTGGATATTCACATAACAATAAAGATATTGAAGGTTTGTCACTTTTTGCAGAGGAATATAGGGACGGTTTAGGGTTTAATGAGACCACTTTACTTGCAATCCTTAACTCTGCAGCTAGTTTGCAAGTTGTTAATGTCGGTGAGCAAATTCACGGACTTTCGATAAAGACCGGGTTCCAATCCGACCCGTTTGTGATAAACAGTCTTGTTGATTGTTATGCAAAATGTGGTCATGTGGAAATAGCAAGGAAGGTGTTTGATGAGTCGGATATTGCTGACCTGGCAACTTTTACGTCTTTGATATCTGCGTATGCTCAATCGGGTCAAGGTGAAGAAGCGATAAACATTTACTTAAAAATGCAAGATTTGGATCTTAAACCTGACTCGTTTATTTGTAGCTCTCTTTTAAACACGTGTGCTAATTTATCGGCTTATGAACAAGGTAAACAAATCCATGTTCATACGTTAAAATTCGGATTATTAAACGACACGTTTACTGCCAATAGTTTAGTCAACATGTATGCTAGATGTGGAAGTATAGAGGATGCGACCAATGCGTTTTTTGAAGTACCCGAAAAGGGTATTGTGTCGTGGTCGGCTATGATCGGTGGATTTGCTCAACACGGGTATGGTAAAGAAGCCCTTTCGTTATTTAACGACATGTTAAAAGAAGGCATTGCCCCTAACAATGTGACTCTAGTAAGTGTGTTAAAGGCGTGTAACCACGCCGGGCTAGTGACTCAAGCGAAACACTACTTCGAATCAATGGAGAGTGTTTTCGGAATTAAACCAACACAAGAACATTACGCGTGCATGATTGATATTCTCGGTCGAGCAGGGAAGTTAAACGAAGCAATGGATCTTGTGAATAATATGCCGTTTGAGGCGAATGCTTCGGTTTGGGGGGCAGTTCTTGGTGCTGCAAGGACTCATAAAAACGTTGACCTTGGTCAACTTGCAGCCCAGAAGCTAATGCTTCTTGACCCCGAGAAATCCGGAACCCACGTTTTGCTAGCAAATATATACGCGTCAGCTGGTTTATGGGAAAACGTGGCGGATGTAAGAAGATTGATGAAAGATAATAAAGTCAAAAAGGAGCCCGGGATGAGTTGGCTTGAAGTCAAAGATCAGGTCTACACGTTTATAGTCGGAGACCGAACCCATTCGTTGACTAAAGAAATATATGAAAAGCTTGATGAATTGATGGAGTTAGTTGGTAAAGAAGGGTATGAGCCTGTTTTAGAGACTGATTTACACAATGTTAAAATAAGTGAAAAGGAAGCTCTTCTATCATACCATAGTGAGAAACTAGCGGTTGCTTTCGGGCTCTTAGTAACGCCTAAACGGGCCACGATTCGGGTCAAAAAGAACCTTAGAGTTTGCATAGATTGTCACACATTTCTTAAATTTGTTAGTAAAGTTGTAACAAGAGAGATAATTGTTAGAGACATCAACCGGTTTCATCATTTTAGAGCCGGTTCGTGTTCCTGTGGCGATTATTGGTGAAGTTTTTGCTTGTCTTTGTAGAAAATTTTACCTTAATCGGCTGTTGGTTACAGCTGAGGTACAAGGAGAACAATTTTCCTTGAATTTTTGTATACAAATATTTATTTGCCAGTGGTGCATAATGATAAATGTTTACTCCTTTTGGTTTTAAAAGGTAGATGTATATTTTATATTATTATTATAGTAGTAAACAAGGGGCTCATCTAGGATTGAATTCTTTCACTTAATATTAACTTAATTATAATTGGTTTGTTGATGTGGAAAACTTTGGTTGGCCAAAAACTCAATTGCAGACTCGATTTGGGTAGTAATTAGATAACAGACCATGTTGTGTGTCATTAAATGGATGTAGATAACAGTTTTGGATTTACATCAAACTATTGTTTTATTCGGCGGGCAAGTCGGTAAAACTCGGGCGGTGGTAAAACCCAAGCGTTATCGGTCACAAGCGTTGAGGCGGTAAGTCGACGCGAATTCGGACGGTTTTGGTTATGTGCGTTATTGTACCGGAACTAAAACAAAAAAATTATAAAAATTGAGGTGGACCGATGGAGTGGCGTTGGTCGGTAAAACTCACGCGTTTGTAAAACCCGGCCATTTTCGATCCCGTCATAGAGGCGGTGAGTCTGCGCAAATTCGGTCGGTTTTCGTCATGTTCTTTACGGTAGTGGAACAAAAACAAAAAAAAAAAATCAAAATTGGCATTCGGTCAATCTTCGTTACATTCATTTCGGTACTAGACCTAAAAGAAAACTCGGTGAGTTTATGCAAATACAATTGGTTTTCGTCACGGTCTTCGGCCGATATGGTAACGGGACTAAAACAAAACAAAAAAGAAAACAGTACAAAAACAAAATTAACTGAAGAAAGGATCACATCTACACAAGTAAAGACAAAAGAACAATTGTACAATCATATAAAAAGGGTCACAAGATAGAAGGGTGACGTAGGTTGTTGTCACACCCCGACCAAAGGCGGCGGAACATGCCGAGGTGTAACGATTGTCCATAAGCACATGACACTAATTAAAGTGACAGTATTTAATAAACTTATTTCATTTCACAACATCGAAAATGTCACATAACAATTATCCATAAAATAACCATAAACAAGATATCACAAAATATGGCAAATTGATATTGTTCATTTTTACTAATATCCTAAGGTGTTTGATGTCGTTTTCTTCACAATCATAAATCAACCAAGATGCAAACCTGCAACATTTCATAAAATAAAGTTTGTCAACACAAAGGTCGGTGAGCAATTCATAAGTTTAATCATATTAGTATATAATAAAGATAGCGACAAAACATGCATACGAAACGATAAATAAAAGTGGTAATTTGGATAAATAGATATCGCTAAACACATTAGCGACACCTAGCTATAAGGGGATGCCAAATAGTCTAGGATTTTATAGTTATCGTTAATTGCATTACGTTAACGACACCTTGCTATAAGGGGATGCCAAATAGTCTAGGATTTTATAGTTCCACCAACCAAAAGCGATAAACACATAGGCATATAAGCATAGAACACCAAATCGAGCAATTATTTAGGTAAAGTATACAACTACGTTTGTGGTTTAAAATTCAAATATAAAGCATTTTGTTGAATAAGTATGAAATGTCACCCCCAAAATAAAAGATGGAAAATGGGGTATGAAGTACTCACCTTCAAGTAGTAAACTTGAAAGATAATAATTTGGAGATTTGTCGGAACGACGAGTTTAACGCACAATGCCTAAAAAGAAAAGAAGTCTTGAATTTAGAAAGGTTGTATTGAAGGTCTTTAAACAAAATAAATGTTGAGAAATGTAAATAATTAAAGTTCAAGGTTTAAAATGTGACTATTTAAGAATTTATAATAATAACCCTTTAAAAATGTAAGTTTGCTCGAAACCGGGTTAAAGTATCTAACCTTAATATTTACTCAACCTATGTTAAGTAATAAGGTGGGTAAAATGCAAGAATGCAAATCCATTTGGAATAAAGATACTAAAACGGGTTTTTTTTATCGAGTGTTCGGGTTGTCGGTTCGGGTCTTGATAATTGGTCAAACCCAAAGTCAACTTTCCAAAATATCGAATGTTATGAGATAACTCAACAAAATTTAATAAGACTTAACCAAGTATGTAGTTCCATTGTTTTAGAACTAACAACGCACGTTAAGCGAGTGTTCGGTTTTGTCGGTCCAAACTTTGTTATGAGATCAAGTTGGATCCAACATTTCCAAGTACTTAAGAAAATATTTAAAAATCAATTTGTAACTATTTTTAAAGAAATATACAAGTCTTGCTGGCTAAAAAAAACACACTTGTGTATCTTAAGCGAGCAAGAATCGGTTTGGTTCGGTTTCCATCTTACAACAAGTTCGTAGATGGTTTCCACATGTCCAAACACTAAATAACTTGTATAATAATGTACAAATAAAAAAAATGCCAAAAGTTAACAATAAAGTCTTTAAACAAAAGTTCGGTTTTCGGTTCGGATCGTGTTTCGGGTTAAGACCGAGGTAAGATTCTACAAACCCATAACCATAGAATTTGTAAAAATGATTTTAGAAACTTAGATCTAACACTAAGTATGTTTAAACAAACAAAACTAGTAACAAAGTTCGGTTTACGGTTTAGAGATATTTACGGTTAAACCGAAGCATAGACTCTTAAAAACCCATAACCATGGAACTTGTAAACATGACCAACAAACTAAAAAAAGCAAGATTAATATGTATGAACAAGTTATATAGATGTATATATATCAAGGACACGAAGTCCTCCATGAAGCCTTGCCTTATGGGGTCCGAAACCTCACCGACCGGAATCGGAGAAGTAACTACCAAAGGTAAACAAGGGGTGTATATTATATATATGTTGCACAACCATAAACAAGTATTAATAAGGCTACATAAACTAATTAAGATGAAAGACCAAAATCCTTCAAGAACACTTAAGAAGATAACCTTGAATCTTTGATGTTTGAGAGAGTTTTTTTTTTGGAGTTGTAGCAAGGGAAAATGAAAAGGAAAGGTGGTGTATATATAGGGTAATGTTGGTGGTCAAATATGGGTGTGAGACACAAGAGTTTTCATGCAAAATGGATCAAGACAAAAACACAAAACAACAAAAAAATAAATAAATAAATAATAAATAAATAAATAAAAATAAAAATAGAATGTTTTCAAGACCCAACAAGTGTGAAACAATATTGTACCCACAAATCCATCATTTTGATTATAACATAAGCTTCGGTTTACAAATCGGGTCGGTTTACATAATAAACAAATACAAAAACGAATACAAACAAGACCCGAAATTGACGAATGTCACAGTATCCCCTACTTTAGGAAATTTCGTCCCGAAATTAAGACGAAGACGATGCTGCGAAAAAATGTGGATACTTCTCTTTCATTTTGTCTTCTCGCTCCCAAGTGAATTCCGCGCCGCGCCGTGATTCCCATCGAACTTTGACTAACCGAATACGGCTACGCTTGGTTCTCTTCTCGTTGCGATCCATGATCTCAACGGGTCGTTCAACCAAGACTATCGACTCATCGACATGTACTTCGTCGAGAGGTATATGGAGATTACCCTCGGCTAAGCACTTTTTAAGATTTGAAACATGAAATGTCGGATGAACACCGGTAACTTCTTCCGGTAGTTCGAGTCGATAAGCTACTTTTCCAACACGCTCAAGGATTTTAAAAGGACCAACGAAACGAGGAGCTAGTTTACCATTCTTTCCGAAACGGGCTACCCCCTTCCAAGGAGATACTTTTAGAAGGACAAGATCGCCAACATTAAATTCGATCGGTTTTCGCCGTTTGTCTGCGTAACTCTTTTGACGACTTCTAGCGGCTAGGAGGTTCTTACGGATTCGATCAATAACGTCGGTGGCTTCTTGAACCATTTCGGGTCCCGTGATTTAAGCTTCACCGACTTCGTTCCAACTTATCGAAGAACGACATTTACGACCGTAAAGAGCTTCGAAAGGAGCCATCTCAATGCTCGAATGGTAGCTAATGTTATAAGAAAACTCAATGAACGGAATGTGAGAATCCCAATTCCCACCGAAATCAAGAACACATGCTCGTAGCATATCCTCAAGAGTTTGTATTGTACTTTCGGATTGACCGTCCGTTTGAGGATGATAAGCGGTGCCAAGATCGAGACGTGTTCCCAAAACTTCTTGAAGTGAACGCCAAAAATGAGAGGTATAACGAGCATCACGGTCAGAGATAATAGTCAATGGTAAACCGTGTCGGCACACGATTTCTCGAACATAGATTTGAGCAAGATGCTCGACAGAATACTTCTCGCGGATCGGAATGAAATGAGCAGATTTGGTCAAACGATCGATGATCACCCAAATGCTATCGTTGCCCTTTTGGGTGTTGGGTAATTTAGTGATAAAGTCCATAGCAATGTCTTCCCATTTCCGAACGGGAATCGGTGGTTACTCGAGTAGACCAAAAGGTCTTTGATGTTCGGCTTTAACTTTTGAGCAAGTAAGACATTTAGATACAAATAACGCTACCTCCTTTTTCATACCCGGCCACCAAAAGGTAGCACGAAGATCGAAATACATCTTATCCGCACCGGGATGAACGGAATACCGCGAATTGTGAGCTTCGTCGAGTATACAAGTACGAAGGTCATCGCGATTTGGAACCCACAAACGATTGAGAAAGTACAAAAGACCATCGGGTTTGGTTTCGAGTTGAAGTTCGGCTCCACATGACATTTCGTCATACATGTTACCTTCTTCAACGGAGGTACGTTGAGCTTGGAAGATTCGAATTTGAAGATCGGTTTGAATGACAACGCTTAGAAGCAGAACGGATTTAACATTAACCTTTCGACTTAGGGCATCAGCGACAACATTCGCTTTACCGGGATGGTAACGAATTTCGCAATCGTAATCACTAAGTAATTCGGGCCATCGTCGTTGTCTCATATTGAGATCTTTTTGGTCAAAAATGTGTTGAAGGCTTTTATGATCGGTAAAAACCACACATTTCGTACCATAAAGGTAATGTCTCCAGATTTTGAGAGCGAAAACAATGGCACCAAGTTCGAGATCATGAGTCGTGTAGTTCTTCTCGTTGACCTTAAGTTGCCTTGATGCGTAAGCGATGACTTGACCTCGTTGCATGAGGACACAACCAAGACCTTGATGAGAGGCATCGCAAAATATCACGAAATCGTCGTTTCCATCGGGAAGGGTTAAAATGGGAGCATTGCAAAGCATGTCCTTGAGAGTACAAAAGGCTTTTTCTTGCTTCGAACCCCAATCAAATTGTTTTCCTTTATGAGTGATGGAGGTAAGAGGCAAAGAGATCTTGGAAAAGTTTCGAATGAAACGTCGATAATATCCGGCAAAACCGAGGAAGGATCGAATTTCCGTGGGAGTCGTTGGAGTTTTCCAATCCTTAACGGCATCAATTTTAGCGGGATCAACATGAATACCTTTGTTGTTTACGATATGTCACAAAAATTGAACTTGCTCCAGCCAAAATTCGCATTTGGAGAACTTGGCATAAAGTCGTTCGTTTCTAAGAAGTTCGAGAATGGAACGCAAATGATGCTCATGTTCGGCTTTGGATTTGGAAAAGATGAGAATGTCATCAATAAAGACAATAACGAATTTATCGAGGAATGGTTTGCAAACGCGGTTCATGAGGTCCATAAACACCGCAGGTGCATTTGTTAACCCGAAGGGCATAACCAAAAATTCGAAATGTCCATATCGAGTACGGAAAGCGGTTTTTGGAATGTCTTCTTCGCGAACACGCAATTGATGATAACCTGATCAAAGATCGATTTTGGAGAAGCAAGTTGCGCCTTGAAGTTGGTTGAATAGGTCGTCGATTCGTGGCAAGGGATAACGATTTTTAATGGTGAGTTTGTTAAGTTCCCTATAATCGATGCACATACGAAACGAACCATCATTCTTTTTCACGAAGAGAACAGGAGCGCCCCAAGGAGAAGAGCTAGGACGAATGAAACCTTTATTGGAAAGTTCTTCGAGTTGGTTCGATAATTCTTGCATTTCTGACGGGGCTAAACGGTAAGGAGCCTTGGCCACAGGCATCGCGACGGGCACAAGATCGATTCAAAATTCAATCGGACGAACGGGTGGAAGGCCGGTGACATCGTCGGGAAAGACATCGAGGAAATCACGAACAATAGAAATATCTTGGATTTTCTTTTCCTTTTTGTCTTTTTTCGCCAAGAGAGCCAGGAGCGGAGCATACTTTTGGCGTAAGTATTTTTGCGATTGAGAGCACGACATGAGATTAAGCCTTCTCGAAGTAGCTTTTCCGAAGACCTTAAGGATTTTACCGTTAACAAGCGGAATGCGAATGAATTTATCGAAGCAAACAACTTCGGCACGGTGCAAAGATAACCAATCCATGCCTACTATGACATCGAAACTTCCCATTTGCATCGGGATGAGATCGATGGAGAATTTAAGGTTAGCAAGAACGAGAGCACAATCGCAGACGACAGAATTTATGGTGATGGAGTTCCCATTGGCGACTTCAACAGAAAACGACCGGGAAAGCTTGGTTCGAGACACGGCAATTTTTGACTCAAATTTCATAGAAATGAAACTTCTATCGGCACCCGTATCAAATAAAATGGAAGCCAAATGTTGGTTCACTAAAAACATACCGTTCACAACATCGTTTGCCGCTTGAGCTTGATTAACATTCATCATGAAAGCTCGTCCTTGATTGCCTTGGTTGACTTGAGGTGCTTGCGGTGGTGGAGGAGGTGGTGCTTGTATGGCTTGGATGGGTTGGATGAGTGGTGCATTGTGTTGGGAAAGTTGAGGTTGGTAGGTTTGAACTTGGTAAGCTTGAGTTTGGTAGTAAGGTGCGGTCATGGATTGGTTAGTAAGGATGAGGCGAGGACAATTGTTGCGGAAATGGTTAGGGTCACCGCAATTGTAGCAAGCTCGGGGTTGTTGAGGTTGGTTTGGTGGGTAAGGTGCATATCGGTGTTGAGTATTTTGGGGAAAAGTTCTTGGTTTGTTTGGTTGGTTAGGTTGGGTTCGTTGTGCGGATCGGCATGTGGTGTTGAGATGACCAAGTCGGTTACAAATGGTACAATGGCGAAAAGGCATGTTTAGTGGGTGATGGAGTTGGCAAATGTTGCATAGTGGAGCGGTACCGGTATAGGGTTTTCGGGTTTGGGGTGGAATTTGGGTTTGTTGTTGAGGTTGGGGTTGGGTAACGGCATAGTTTCGGTAGTTGGTTTTGGGTTTGTTGTTGTTGTTGTTATTGTTGTGACGGGAAGAGTTGGAGTAGTTAATGGCTTGTGGTGCGGGTTCAACCTTGGCTTGTGGTGCGGGCTCGGGTTTGGCTTTTTCGTTTGGTTTCTTGAGGGTTAGGGTACCCGCTTTCACATGATTCTCCGATAACGCACCGGCTAGAGTAATGGCATCCTCAAGATTCACGGGTTTACTACTCATGACTGAGTCCCGGATTTGCATAGGTAAACCCCCAATGTATTTTTCAAGCTCACGCTCAGCCGGGTAACCAAATGAGGGACGAGAATGCTCAACTCGTGGAAACGGAGTGAGTAAGCGGCATTATCACCACTATCTTGCTTGAGGTTCCAAAATTCCTCCTCAAGCTTTTGAAGTTCGTGTTTGGGACAAAACTTCTTCATCATGAGTGCCTTGAGGTCGGACCATGGAAGAGCCATAGCCGTTTCTGACCCTTGGAGATGCATGACACTACCCCACCATGTTAGAGCGGTTTTTCTAAACATGCTTGAAGCGAAATTTGTCTTTTTCGCTTCGGGGCACTCGCTATATCTAAACACATTCTCCATAGACTCGAACCATTGCAACAAGGTAGTCGCACAGTTCGTACCCCAGAATTCGGTTGGGTTGGCACTAGTAAATTGCTTATATGGGTAGGATACGGGTTTGGGTTCAACGGGTGCAACAACGGGTGGAGGAGGTTGGGTAGCTTGGATTTGAGTTACAAGTTCGGGAATCACAACGGCCATTTGCTTGATGATAAAAGCAGCCATACGTCGGTTGGTGCTCTTGCGCGGTCTTAGTGGAGGCATGCTAAAAGATTATAAAGAAATGGAATAAGTTTTAGGTAAAAAAGAAATGGATATGAGAGTGTATAAAATAAGAATAAGGTGAAGTTAAATTTTCTTTTTGATTGTGAATCCTAGAGTTAGTGAGGAGTAGATGTTAGTGTTAGATAAAATATAAATCTTTGTATATAAACAACAAACTGGAAACAATCGTAAATGATTTTGAGATTTTGAGGGGTTAAAGCTTAAAAATTTGAGATTTTGAGGTTTATAGAGTCGGAAAATCGTACATGAACCACCATGATTTGATATTCCAACTAAAAAAAAAAATTTTATAAAACACAACGTTGGAGTCTAAACATGTGCACGAATCACCGCAATTTTTTTTTCATGTTTTCGACTCAAATAACGATAATAACACCATAAATCGGGATACAACGTCATGTCAAAGCACTAGTCCACGAATCACCGTAGTTCTATTGTTTTGACACCGAAAAATTAGGATGGCAACCGGAACGCTCGCATTCGACTACTTAAAGTATTGACATGTATAATATGATTTGTGGCCTAGAAAACGAGCACTATAATCCCACCATTCCAGGTAAGTAAATAACCTTCGATTCTTGGAATCTTTTTGTCAAATGGTCGTTTTATAATGTCTTGCTTCCTATGAGGGCTACGAACCCGATATAAATGCAACCTTTAAGGGATTATAAACAACGGGATCCAAGTTAATCTTGTAATCCATAAAACACAATGAAAATCTACTTTTTGCGTTTTAAGGTAAGGATACCTTGAAAATACTATGAAAGTGTGTGTATGTGAACATTTGGGATATTGGTGAATTTTAAACAAGTTTATAAAGAATATGCGATATGAACAATCAAAATAGAGTAAACACGTATGAGCACACGTATAGGACCCTAAGCATAACAATACTAGGTCGTTACGTCTAACCACCTATCCTATTGTTATGGCTCTGATACCAATCTGTCACACCCCGACAAAAGGCGACGGAACATACCGATGTGTAACGATTGTCCATAAGCACATGACACTAATTAAAGTGACAGTATTTAATAAACTCATTTCATTTCACAACATCGAAAATGTCACATAACAATTATCCATAAAATAACCATAAACAAGATATCATAAAATATGGCAAATTGATATTGTTCATTTTTACTAATATCCTAAGGTGTTTGATGTCGTTTTCTTCACAATCATAAATCAACCAAGATACAAACCTGCAACATTTTATAAAATAAAGTTTGTCAACACAAAGGTCGGTGAGCAATTCATAAGTTTAATCATATTAGTGTATAATAAAGATAGCGACAAAACTTGCATACGAAACGATAAATAAAAGTGGTAATTTGGATAAATAGATATCGCTAAACACATTAGCGACACCTAGCTATAAGGGGATGCCAAATAGTCTAGGATTTTATAGTTATCGTTAATTGCATTACGTTAACGACACCTTGCTATAAGGGGATGCCAAATAGTCTAGGATTTTATAGTTCCACCAACCAAAAGCGATAAACACATAGGCATATAAGCATAGAACACCAAATCGAGCAATTATTTAGGTAAAGTATACAACTACGTTTGTGGTTTAAAATTCAAATATAAAGCATTTTGTTGATTAAGTATGAAATGTCACCCTCAAAATAAAAGATGGAAAATGGGGTATGAAGTACTCACCTTCAAGTAGTAAACTTGAAAGATAATAATTTGGAGATTTGTCGGAACGACGAGTTTAACGCACAATGCCTAAAAAGAAAAGAAGTCTTGAATTTAGAAAGGTTGTATTGAAGGTCTTTAAACAAAATAAATGTTGAGAAATGTAAATAATTAAAGTTCAAGGTTTAAAATGTGACTATTTAAGAATTTATAATAATAACCCTTTAAAAATGTAAGTTTGCTCGAAACCGGGTTAAAGTATCTAACCTTAATATTTACTCAACCTATGTTAAGTAATAAGGTGGGTAAAATGCAAGAATGCAAATCCATTTGGAATAAAGATACTAAAACGGGTTTTTTTTATCGAGTGTTCGGGTTGTCGGTTCGGATCTTGATAATTGGTCAAACCCAAAGTCAACTTTCCAAAATATCGAATGTTATGAGATAACTCAACAAAAATTAATAAGACTTAACCAAGTATGTAGTTCCATTGTTTTAGAACTAACAACGCACGTTAAGCGAGTGTTCGGTTTTGTCGGTCCAAACTTTGTTATGAGATCAAGTTGGATCCAACATTTCCAAGTACTTAAGAAAATATTTAAAAATCAATTTGTAACTATTTTTAAAGAAATATACAAGTCTTGATGGCTAAAAAAAACACACTTGTGTGTCTTAAGCGAGCAAGAATCGGTTTAGTTCGGTTTCCATCTTACAACAAGTTCGTAGATGGTTTCCACATGTCCAAACACTAAATAACTTGTATAATAATGTACAAATAAAAAAAAATGCCAAAAGTTAACAATAAAGTCTTTAAACAAAAGTTCGGTTTTCGGTTCGGATCGTGTTTCGGGTTAAGACCGAGGTAAGATTCTACAAACCCATAACCATAGAATTTGTAAAAATGATTTTAGAAACTTAGATCTAACACTAAGTATGTTTAAACAAACAAAACTAGTAACAAAGTTCGGTTTACGGTTTAGAGATATTTACGGTTAAACCGAAGCATAGACTCTTAAAAACCCATAACCATGGAACTTGTAAACATGACCAACAAACTAAAAAAAGCAAGATTAATATGTATGAACAAGTTATATAGATGTATATATATCAAGGACACGAAGTCCTCCATGAAGCCTTGCCTTATGGGGTCCGAAACCTCACCGACCGGAATCGGAGAAGTAACTACCAAAGGTAAACAAGGGGTGTATATTATATATATGTTGCACAACCATAAACAAGTATTAATAAGGCTACATAAACTAATTAAGATGAAAGACCAAAATCCTTCAAGAACACTTAAGAAGATAACCTTGAATCTTTGATGTTTGAGAGAGTTTTTTTTTGGAGTTGTAGCAAGGGAAAATGAAAAGGAAAGGTGGTGTATATATAGGGTAATGTTGGTGGTCAAATATGGGTGTGAGACACAAGAGTTTTCATGCAAAATGGATCAAGACAAAAACACAAAACAACAAAAAAATAAATAAATAAATAATAAATAAATAAATAAAAATAAAAATAGGATGTTTTCAAGACCCAACAAGTGTAAAACAATATTGTACCCATAAATCCATCATTTTGATTATAACATAAGCTTCGGTTTACAAATCGGGTCGGTTTACATAATAAACAAATACAAAAACGAATACAAACAAGACCCGAAATTGACGAATGTCACAGTTGTCGCGGTCTACTCAAAAACAATTAATTAAAGACTTAAATACCTATAACTAGTACGGGTAAGTAAGGTCGTCTCCACAAGGACTCAAGGAAAGTGCAAGTTTATATTTTTAACTAATTAATTATTAACTAAAGTGGACAGACGATGTCAAACGGTTTTTAGAAAAAAATACTTAAACTAAACGATTACTTAGAAAAACTTTGTAGACAATATTAACAAAAAGTATTCATTCTAGGTTCGAGTTATGTGTTCCATACGTCAATCACAGATTCTTTAGTCTTTGGTTTTTATAATATTGCTAGTCCTATGGTTTGATTTATGATGACAAACGATATCCTAACCGAATTGTTGACACAAATGAACCCGGACTACACAATTGTCAAATCTATGTCTAGGACAACTAACTTAATGATAAGGTTTGATGATTCTAGTTCAATGACACAAGAGCTTAAACCCTAAATGTTGATGAACAACTAAACAAACGTTACACAAATCAATAATCGCAAACACAAACTTTAATCACCCAAATAACTAATTAAACAAGACAAATTCATATAAAATCAATCAAGCTATATTCATTAAGCATAAGAGTCTGATCATAACAGTATTTCACACAAAACCTTAGCCTAGAACGAACACACACGACTAGCCGGACATCGCCATAATCGTTAAAGTACTTATCTTGATGAACATAAGATCGTAGGACTAACAGGAAGCTTTGGAATGATGGAAAATCGCCCTAGAACTCCTCCTTTACCTCTGGAAGTCGTAATTAGCCGAATGGGGAGGTTAAGGGGTTTAAATAAGGAAAACATAAATTTTTGGCCGACTTAAGCATCTTCGCGTATCGCGAAGATGACCCAGCATGCTTCTTCGCGTATCGCGAAGAACAAAATAGTCGCGGCCATAATTCTGCAACTTCGCGTATCGCGAAGTTGCCCTCCTTTGCATCTTCGCGTATCGCGAAGATGTAATTTTTCTGCATTTTTTATTTTCTTTTCTTTTCTTTACTGTCTCGTGATGCGTGCACTTCCAATCTTTCACTTCTCGATCTTCATTCCAAGCCCGTAAATATCCTCGTTAAGCTCCAAAGCTTCCAATATCCTGAAACACGTAAACAATGCTTGAAGTACCAATGTTCATTCATTTATTTACCTAAATATAACTAAGTAATATATAATAATAACTAACTTTTACCCAACCATCAAAGGAGTCCACAAAATCACGCATAAATATACATTGATAGTGACAGACAGTGGTCCCCCCCTGGTTGGGTCAGGAGAATGATTGAAATATTCTCAACATCCTCACTATATGCTAAGTGGACCTCGAGTATTTAATTACTTCCACGAACACATATTTTCTATCGAGCACATACATCATAAAGAAATGCTACTAAGTGTTGGTCCTGAGCACCTAACTAAGTTCGAGCACTTGTCTCATCCTAAAGGAGCCTTAGTGTTGGTCACGAGCACCAAACACTTTACGAGTACCTGTTGAAGACCGTGCATTTGTTGAGGTATGATCCCGAAACTTGTACTTGCCGAGCACTTGTGTATGCTGAAAGAATTGTCATAAGTCTAAGTCCCGAGCACTTGTGACCTAATGAGCATATCTCAAGGTTGAAGGCTTGGCTAAGGATGAGCTCGAGCACCTGACTTATACACGAGTACTTGTAGGGAGTTAAGGAAATTCTCCAAGTCTTACTCAGAGTACCTATGGCTAGTCATGAGTACTTAGTTGGTCACGGGCATATGTTGAAGATATCAACTATGTGACTAAGTATATGTGCTCGTGAACATTGTTCACGAGCACTTAGCCTATATGCCCAAATGTATATATTTGGCAAAGTCAGAGATGCTCGTCAGGGACATATATGCTCACGAGGAATATATGTCCGATGTAATATATTCTAAGTATGGAGATGCTCGAGAAGACTAAGATATACTTGAAGACCCTGAAGACTTCATATATCAAGGAAGACATGCTCATGAGAAAGAACTTGTGCTCGATGAAATTTACTTGTATTATTTTGATGTTTTTATGTATTATTAGGATTTTTAGAAACTTTTAATGTTGTTATAGATAGAATAGGTGATGGGACATGTGCGGTAGCTTTTGATTACATCTGAATAGACCTTTGTAAGCCGTCATTCCTTTATATTGTCAGAAATCCTAATGTTGAGCATTGATTGCAATATCATTTAGTGAGAAATTGTTTTGAGTAACTCAGGTCTTCAATTAGTGTTCATGTATGTTGCTCACACAAGCCACTGTTAGTGCGTAGATTCCGCATGCACTGTCAGTTGATCTTCAATTAGTTTGTTCTTTATAGATCCTGAACCCCCCCCCCCCCCACCATAAATACAGTAGTACAAATGTATATGCGATAGGTCCAATATTTATATACAACTGTAATTGTAACCAAGCGATATATCAATACAATTATATTTTTACAGTGTGTTTTGCAAACCCTGAAATATATATATTATCATTCATTTATGTATCTGGAAATAGATCATGATCCATATTTGTGTGGGTTAAGATTACTTTAACAAGAAATCATCATATTATCATTCATTTCTGTATCCGGAAGTTGATCATGATTCACATTCGTGCGGGTTAAGATTTACTTTAACAAGAATCAAAAGTCATGCTACATGAACAAAAGAAACTAAAATTGTTATAGTTCATCATCATCATCGTACTCAGTATATCCCACCAATAGCAATGCTATGGTAGGGTCTGAGGAGGGTAAGATGTAGACAGCCTTACCTCTATCCCATAGGGATAGAGAGGCTGCTTCCGGTGAGACCCCCGGCTCGATAGTAGTTTTGCATCAAGCCTTGGACATAAGGCACATAGCACTCAATCATCGGGACACCGGCTGATTGGTGCATGTGCCCTTGTCTTTCGGCTATCAACGCCACCACATGATGCCTGATTAACCTTCCGCCACTTTTAACGTTATTTTCACGAGATTAGTAAAATAACGTCAAAATTAGTGCAATTTTACTTTTGCCCACCCGAGGGTTCACACATATATACATTATATGTGCGCACCGCAAGCAGGGCTCAAAATTGTTATAGTTGATTAGTAATTTTTACAACGCATATCTTTATAGGGCTCAGAATATATATTGCTAACAAATTAAAATATATACCAACTAGTCCTGACAAGTTTATATTGCAGATTGTAGATTTCGTATTTCAATCACCTAAGATAACTTTTTGAATCATTACAAGTTAAACTTTATATAAAGTAATTGATGCATAAACAAAACTAACAATCAGATAAAACAAAAAAAAATGTAGTTCAAAGGAGTATATATAGATCTTCATAAAAACACGATTGTTCGATGTCTCTCTCATTTGACCAAATGAATCGTTTATACCGGGGTCGAATCGCCACAACGAATAGCATGGTAATATACGGTTATAACTACTGCAAATTAGACCAGTTTAAGGTCGTCCAAACCACTCGTCATTCGAACTCGCTCGCCGCTCGCTCAGTAATTGCTTGGATAATGCTCGTTCGTTTTTTCGCTCGATTGTAAGCCGCTCTGCTCGGTTCGGTTTGTAAACGAGCCAAGCAACGAGCAAAAGTCTGCTCGGTTTGGTTTGGCTCGAATATTTTTAATTTATTTTATATATAATTATATAGGAACAAATATATAAATACATAGACAGCACACATAAATATAAGTATACAATTTTTTATACCCTTTAAAATTTTCCCAATTCCGTAAATTTTATAGTTTTATTTGTTTACTTCAAGGTTTCAGAATACCAAAACTTTGGTCGCATGTTTGTCTAAAAACTACCAATTTGTTTACAATTTTCAAAGTTGATTCTTATTAAAAATTTTAAAGTGAAAAAAAAATAAATAATGCTCGAAAATCGCTCAGTTCGATCGAAAATGATCGGTTCGATCTTGGCTCGTTTCGATTTCCGCTCGTTTCAAATTTCAGCTGTTCAGTTCGGTTGTAAACGAGCCAAGCAACAAGCAAGGCTTCGCTCGGTTCAGTTCGACTCGTGAACAGCCCTAGACCAGCTGAAGACATCTCTTTTACATGAGAAGACCAACTTAGCCCATTTTTAGCATTTCTTATTAGATACCCGTACTGCTAGCTCTTAATTATTTTATCATAATTCATCATACACGCACTTAATATAATAATAATTGACAAGTAACTATAGAAAAACTGATTATTCTTAATCAACTAGTCTAAAGTCTTCTTCTAATCATGAAGGAATTTTTATTTACAATAACCAAATTGTACAAAAATATATATATATATATATATATATATATATATTATAAAACGGAATACATCTCAATTCTCGTTGTTCATCTTCCATTTATTGTCTTGTATTCTACTTTGTATCCGTTGAAAACCAAACTCCGGGCCCACTGACTCATCTTCTCGTGTATGTATATATGTATGTATATTACCACACACACCCCAAGAAACTGCAAAAAGTCCAAAATCATATTCACAGTTAAGTTAATCTTAAATCCAATAATAAGTGATTACAAAATGCAAAATTCAAGTGATGAAAACATGAATTCGATTAAGTAAAAAAGGTGGTAGAGAATGAGAACAGGTAAGTATGTATACCTGAGGGATCGAACAGAGATTTGATGAGCGAGAGCGTGGAACATGAAATTAACGCCGTGAAACAACATCACCACTCCGGTGCAGCCTAGAACGAACAACTCTACCACCGCCATAACTTACTTTCCTTATGTTGACCGAATATCAATCAAAGGTGTACGTTTTATAAAAGAAACAAGGTAAGGGTTTTTGATTAAACGTCCACAGGATATACTATGATACATCTGTTTGCATTTCCATACAATTATTGGTGGGCCATCACATTCATAATTGCTAATTTATTGTTTATTTAGCAGCATTCGGCAACACATCCAATGGTCGAGTGAGTTTTGCTGAGATACAGGGGTTAACCATTCATACTGATTTTCATGCTTGATCGTCTAAAAACATCATCAATGAGGAATATCATCACTGTGTGAAGACCCCTTAAGTTAGGTTTCGAATCTGAGACCTTAAGGGTTTCATGTCTTAACCATCACCCACTAATTTAATTAATCAAATAATAGTTTTATACATAATTTATAAAGTTATTTGTGACATATTTTAACACAATCAATTGGGTAAATTTCGAAGACGTTATTACTAATGAACCATGTTATTATTTGTAAATTTATTGTTATCACAATCAGTTTAAGCTTGTTATAAACAAAGTTAATTGAAATTTGTTTCATAACCGTATATATTATCGAAGTATTTTTTGCAATAGTTTAAAAGTAAAGGTTTTGTAATCCCGTTAAGTTCCCATTTTTATCTTTCATGAAAAAAAAAGCATGCTAAACTTCGTACGTATGACATAAAATGTTATCCAAAAGCAAATATAAGAAATTCATTTTTCCACAAACTATGCTAAAGCTTTTAACATAGAGCTTGGAACAAGCCGGGTCCATTCAAGTTAAAAGAGTCAGGTTTGAGCTTAGACGACATCAAATTTGCCTCCACTCGCTTACACCTGTACCGGTTCATACATACATGCATACCAGACATGAAACACTAGGTCGTACGCTCATGATCATAATTTGTGTCATTGTGTGTGAGATCATTGTGCTATGTCAACATGGATGATCACTTTTGTAGGGTCAATTTTAGTAAGTCGCCCTTTATTTCGGTTAATCCAAAAGCAATCAATCTTGAAATGTGGCAATGTCAACCTGATCAACATACATGTAAATTTTTGACAAAAGTGAGCTGTCTTGACAGGCCACAAATTGTTTGTAGATTCTTATGAGCATAGCTGTTTAGTCATTAAATATTTACAAAAATATCTTGCTCAAGCTACGCTCGTAAGAATCTACAAACAATTTGTGTAAATTGTTTACAAAAATATTTGACAAAATTACATGTAATATTTGACAAAAGTCAGGCCACAAATTGCTTGCTGTTTAGTCGAATATAAAAGTCGAGCTTTCAAAATTTAGGAGCTTGTTGTTTTAGTCGAATATAATATTTCTGTTCGTTAAGATAAGCGAATTTGGCTCGACTCAGTTTGTAAACGAGCCTAGCTTGAGCTCACTCTTATATTCGACTAAACAGCAAGCTCCTAAACTTTGAAACCAGAGCAATATCATCATTACTGTACCACAAACAAACATCGAGACCATATTAAACTTTGAAATAGTAATGATAAATTTTAAGTTGGAGCCATTTGATTAAACAGAATTATAGGGATGCTGAAGCAAATCAATCCGATAATCAAAGGAAAACAAGTTTTTCTTTCTTTTTTTAATTCAATAATTTCTAAATTTTTGACTTTCGAAAACAGTGATAAAAACAACGTATCACATAGAGATTAATAAAACTCGCAAGTTTGAGAAGGGATAGAATTGATAATAAGATGTTAATATGAATGTAATCAAGTGCCCACAACAAATTAGAGAGAGAGATGAAAGAAATACTAACGAGAACTAAGTGACGTGTAATTTAAGCACACATTTAAAGTTAATATATTGCACAAACAACAATATTAAACGTATACTCAGGCTACAAAGCCATTCAATCACGTTTCTAGGCTGCCACGTCAACCAGCCAACAATAACTATGTAAAAAACGTAACAAGAAATTATGAGAAGATAACCAAAATATACATACGAGAAGCCTTGTTCATAGGCTAAGTAATCATTTGATGAGCAGTTGACCTCTACAGAAACTTGCTACAATTAAAATTAAAATTGAATAACTAGTTAAGCATTTAACGGTTCACATGTAATCAACTACAATCGCAAAAGTTTGGAAATACCGTCTAAGTCTAAATTGATGGTCGATAGAAGGAAAACATAATCCAAAGGCTTATAGCGTATTTTCAAAATGGCGGGTTTATTGCGTTGTTTCATCCATATTTTACTTGACCCATAACTTCAAATGGATTAAAACTTATTCTCGTTTTAAGTTACTCTTGTCAGCTTCGTATCATTATACTCCTCCCTCTACCAATCGAAAAAGAAAACCTAGAAAATGAAGTAGTGGTATGCCAAAAGATATTGACATGTGTTTTACATTGATGGAAAGCATTTGCCACTGGATAAGATAATAAGGATACCGGTACTGATGTTGTTCGGTCGGAATCGGTTCGGTTCAGTTTCACAGTACCGGCACTATTATGTCAACGGTCAAGGATTCCTCAATCTGCTTTACGTCGATCTAGCATGTTTGATGAGAGCCAACGGTCAAGAATTCCTCGATGTGTTGATATCTTTTGACTCTTTGTAACAATTATTAGGGTTGAGCGGCAATTTTATTTTGGGCTGCAATCTATATTGGGCTTGAACATTTTTCAGGTTTTTGGCTTGGGCTGGAAGTTGGTTTCTAATATAGTAATATCAATTATGACTTCATGCTTATAGCCTTAATATATCTTTGTTGGGCTGCAAAAAGGTTTTCCGAACTTACAATATTCATTTTCATACTTGGGTTGGTACATCTCGATTCTCAAGTCTCAACTCTCAACTTCTGTATATATCAACTAAAATTATGTATTTATTTTATACAATTACTAGGTTTTATCCCCCGTATTACAGGGGTTGTTTAACATTTTTCATTTTTTAATATTTATTTTTTAATTTTAAATTTTTTTATTTTAAGAAAGTTAATAATATACTTAGGCCATGTTTGGGATTCCTTATTTGCACCTCCTTTTGACTTATATAAGTTGTTTTTGATAAGTTACTCCCTCCAAACTTATCAAAACCTCATTTTTCCTCTTTAAAAACTTAAAAAAGTCACATTACCAAACACTTTTTTAACTTATAAAAGTTAATAAGTAATAAGAAGGAAAAAATAAGGAATCCCAAACACCCCATTAGGGTTTGATGATGAAAGGTTTCACAAATAAATGATATGTTATAACCCATTTAAAAGCTATTTGGATTTGGTGACCCATTACCCGCTTATTTTTTTTACTATAAAATTGTTTCTTAATTTTAAATAATATATTTTTTTAAATAAAATAGAATATTAATTTTTAGTATATCCCTATTTTATAGGATTTTCATATCAAATATTTGATTAGATTAATTTTTAATATTATTAGATGTTATACCCGTTTAAGAGCTATCTAGGTTTGGTGAGACCTTTACCCGTGAATTCGGGTTAAATGCGTGAGAAACCTTCATTTACAAATAAAGCAATATGATGGCTTGATAGAATGGTTGTTTTACATTTTTCGTTTTTTATATTTATTTTTTGGATTTTAGTTTTCTTTATTGTGAGAAAGTTAATATTATACTTAGGGTTTGATGATGAAAAGGTTTCATAAATAAATGATATGTTATAACCCGTTTAAAAGTTATCTGGATTTGGTGACCCATGACCAACTTATGTTTTTACTATAAAATTGTTTATTAATTATAAATAATATCTTTTTCTTTTTAAATTGGATATTAAATTTTAGTATATCCCTATTTTATAGGTTTTCATATCAAATAATTGGTAAGATTAATTTTTAATTTATTGAGATGTTATAACCCGTTTAAGAGTTATTTGGTTTTGGTAAGACCCATACTCATAAATTTAGGTTAAATCAATAAGAGACCTCCATTTAAAAATTAAGCAATCTGGTGGCTTCCATAAAAGGAGGGAGCGACCATATCGTGACACGTAGGATTTTAGGGTTTTCGTTTATACACACACACACACACACACTAGATTTTATCCCCCGTATTACGGGAGTTGTTTTACATTATTCATTTTTAATATATATATATATATATATATATATTTGGATTTTAATTTTATTTATTGTAAGAAAGTTAATAATTAATATACTTGAGGTTTGATGATAAAATGGTTTCACAAATAAATGATATGTTATAATCCGGTTTAAAAGCTATCTGGATTTGATGATACCCATTACCCGTTTATTTTCTTTATTATAAAATTGTTTTATTAATTATAAATAATATCTTTCTTTAAATAAAAGAGGATATTAATTTTTAGGATATCCCTATTTTATAGGATTTTCATATCAAATATTTGATGAGATTAATTTTTAATATAATGAGATGTTATAACCCGTTTAAGAGCTATCTGAGTTTGGTGAGACCTTTACCCGTGAATTCCGGTCAAATGCGTGAGAAACCTTCATTTACAAATAAAACAATCTGGTAGCTTAAGAGAACGGTTGTTTTACATTTTTCTTTTTTGAATATTTATTTTTTGGATTTTAATGTTCTTTATTGTAAGAAAGTTAATAATATACTTAGATTTTGATGATGAAAGGGTTTTATAAATAAATGATATGTTATAACCCGTTTAAAAAGCTATCTGGATTTGGTGACCCATGACCCGATTATGTTTTTTACTATAAAATAGTTTATTAATTATAAATAATATATTTTTCTTTTTAAATTGGAAATCAAATTTTAATATATCCCTCATATTTTATAGGATTTGCATATCAAATAATTGGAAAGATTAATTTTTAATTTAATGAGATGTTATAACCCTTTTAAGAGCTATCTGGTTTTGGTAAGACCCATACCCATGAATTTGAGTTAAATCAATAAGAGGCCTCTATTTAAAAATCAAGTAATCTAGTGGCTTTCATAAAAGGGAGGAACTACCACATCACGACACGTAGAATTTTAGGGTTTTCGTTTATATATATTATAGATACATAATAGTTTTTATATCTTCTCTCATAATTCGGTTTATTTGAGAGAAGAAATAAAATCTATTATGTATAAAATACACAACATGTCTAAATACTTGCATAATAATTAATATTAACTAAATTACTCAAATCTAAACCTAATTCACACCACATTTGTTGTGGTTAATTCACACCACATTTGTTGTGGTTTTTGAACAAGAGAAAGTGTTTCCCTGCAAGAGGAATTTGGCAATTGTACCGCGCATGGTGGTGTTCACCAAACTGAGCTTGATTTTCCCTTGATTGGCGTGCCATTCATAGTCGACACTAAGCAAGAGATAGAACAAATCATTTCGGGCCAACTTGTCCTTAATCACCAAAATTTGCTCGAGCTGGAGATGGACTACACGATGGGGAAACACCACCGGGTTGTGTTCGAGGTTGAAGAACAATTCGTGTAAATCATGTTGACATCTTCAAAAATTATACACCCGTGACCTACTATGAATGGAAATGTAAGCTCAAACCAACCATCTCAAATGGTTGGTCTCATCTTGTGCTGCCGCGTGGGAAGTGAATAAAGTTGGATATAGTCATAATAAAGCAACTGATCCAGTCACCACCTACCTACACGTTGTTTACGTGGATTGCCACTAGAAAAGAGGAATTCAATCCAGCCATCTCAGATAGCCGGACACCTAAATATCATTTGTTTCATTGTAAGATACCTAAAAACTATTATTTTTTTTATATTAAACCTACTGTTTTTTTAAAATAAAAAAAATCCTGATATGATTCATTGTTGTTTATGGACACCTTTATTATATTTTCTTTTTAAATTATGTTTTATATTAAACTCAAAACGATTACAATAAAGTGTGAGGAAGACGGTTAAATTTGTCTAAACATATGTTTGGAATTTTTTACCATTCACGCATTTAAAACAAGTTCACCTCCACATCGAATATTAATAAAAATGAAAATCATAAAACCACTTATCATCTTTATAAGAATTAAAGCCATGATATGCAAGACAAATGTCTCATGTTAACTTTTGTTATGTATCACCCGTACGTTATTCACACCAATATGTACTTAAAACTTAAAAGAAATACCAGTTCGTTATTTTTTAATAACTATAATGATTTTTTAAGTTATTTCTTTTTTTGGACCCTCTAGTGTGGTAGAAATCAAAATGTGGTGTGGACCTATAACAGAAAGTCAAAAGAAGCTTGACCTCCCATATCATCTGATCTCACGTTCTCACCCACTTCCACCATTCACGCCACCTTAATATTTTTAACAAAATTATGTCAAATCCATTTAATAATTCTATTACTAACTTTTAATTTTAATGTTGTTTTGTATTATTAAACATTTTTCTAAATCTTTTTTATGTATATATACCTTACTGTGTAAATTGTGTAAATTGTATTGTAGCATGATAAAATTGAAATAGTGGCAAGTGGCAACCCTATTAATAGATAGACTCACTGAGAACTTAAATCGAATGATTATCAACGTGAAACTTGTAAATGAACTTGACTGGACTTCATGCTTAACAAGTATGAGTTTGAGCTAATGAGCTTGATATAACGAGCTTGACTAGACTTGTGAATAGGCATGTAACTGAACAACCCATTAGTGTTCCAAAAGAATGCTCATGAACGAGGCAATTGTTCGTGTCGATTAAACAAGCTGATCGAATATTTTGTTCATTAGCAAAGTTACCGATGAACATTCAAGAATGAAACGATTCATTTGCAGACTTGTGTGTTTAAACAAGCATATTATTTGCTTAAGTATAAGAGTTTTTATTTCACATAAAATAAATTATATATTACATAAGTATATAAATTATTAGGATGAAGATAACTAGTTAATATATTATGTTATATTTAAAGTTAAATACATTAATATATTATGCTAAAAAGTCGAGACTTCTCAAAACTCAAGTTTGAGAACTTTCTTATGGGCCTAGCTCGAGCTCAGTTCGAGTCATTGTGTCTACACCCATACCTAGTGCACATTGTATCTAGGCATCGCCTAAATAATGATTAAGATAAATAAACAAGCGTTTAGTGTACTTTGGTAAAAAAATAACACGTTCAATCTATAATCCGAATATTATCCATTGTGATTTTAACCGTTTAATCTAATTAAACTTAACCCTTTAAGAACTTCAGTAAAAAAAACTAATGTCATCACTGAATAAGCAGGTATATAAAATATAGACAGGAGCATTTTAAGGTGACTTTTGAGTAGGATTTAGCTCCTAATTAGACAACATCCTACATAGATTCCGGATGGAAAAAAAACAGGCACAAAAACATAAAACATAAAACAAAAGCAAAAGGCAAACACTTTAAACAAAAATAAAAGAAACACTTGTTGAAAGAGTAGTTCAAATGCTAAAATGTTAAATGTGAGTGCTCATTCTACAATAAAGAGAAATTATTCTCGTTTGAAAACACTTTCGGTCAAGTGTACAAAGCCAAAAGAGATTTTGTTTTTAGGGCGTGTTCGTTTCACGAACTTTTTTAAAGGATTTGGATTTGGAATTGGAATTGGAATTGGAATGGAATGGAATGTTTGAGAATCACTATCATGTGTTTGGTTGGTTAATATGTATTGGAATTGGAATTGGATTAGAACGAGTTCGGTTTATGTTTCGAGCTTACACGAATTTTCGCACTGGATGGGTTGGGTTTCGGTTTCCTTTGTTTCTTTTTGGTTGGTTTCGGAGCACTGGATGGGTTGGGTTTTGGTTTCTTTTGTTTGTTTTTGGTCGGTTATGGATTCGTTTTCGGCCTTTTGTTTCGTTGTGATCGGTTTTTTCAGTTTCGTTTTTGTTAGTTTTTTGGTTTCGTTTTGATTGATTTTTTCAGTTTCCATCAATTCGGTTCAGTTTTGGTTTGTGTTTCGTTTTCGTCGACTTTCGGTTTCGGTTCATTTCTTGGTTTTTTTTAGAACGACGGCAAAGATGGAAACGTTTTAGTTTTTTTACATTTTTCATTTTTTATGTAGATTTTGAGTTATGATTTTTTATTAATTTTTTTGGAGGGATAAAAACCCCTCCAAAAAAATTCAAAAAAAATTATAAAAAAATCATAACTCAAAATATACATCAAAAACGAAAAATATAAAAAAACTAAAACGTTTCCGCCTTTGCCCTCATTCTTAAAAAAAAAAAACCGCCCCGAAACCCGTTTTGACCCGTTCCGACATTGACCCGTTTTGACCCGAACCTTTTGACCTTAACCCATTCCGACCCGAACCAAAACAACCTTTTTTTAGTTGACCCATTCCGACCCTAACCCGTTTCGACCCTAACCCATTCGGATCCATGACCCATCTCAACCCAACCCAACCCATTTGCCACCTCTAGGTAAAAGATATATGATTAGGTTTAATAAGAAAATCCTTTATTTTCCATAACAATCCTTTAAAATAGTTAGGATTTTAAAATCCCATGAAATGTGGAATTTGATGGGATTTAGTTTTCATTCTCATTCTTTCATATAATGAAACGAACATACCAACTCATAGGATTTAAAATCTCATTCCTTAGAATTCCTTTCAAATCCTTAAAACGAACAAGAGCTTAGAGAATGGGGTGAATTCATGTAGGAACAATCGCTATCTTAGGAGATACTGCTTTATAAATGGCATATAAGAGTAAAAAAGAGGTTTAAAAGAGAGGGCATATAATTTAGTTTTTTTGTCACCTAGGCTAATATAATTATGATACATTTTATACAATTTTCTAGTCAACTAGGCTAATGTCATCTCGACCTAACTCAAAACTGAAAAAGAAATATAAACTAAACATCATACAAAGTATTGTCTCCAAAACAACGGTTGATTGCTTTTAATGATTAAATCCTTTGAACATCCTTCTAAACCTGCGTCTTTGTCTACCATGAGATTTTGATGACTCGATCAACAACATGAGGAGGATACCATTCATGCACGTCTTGATACCGCAAAGTCATATGCAATTTGATCGAAACATGGGTTGGACCCTAGCCCGAATGTATTAATCTTTAATTTTCTTAGAGCAATGATTTTTCACTCACTCCCAAAATTCGTCTATATACTGTTGACCCAACCCCTCATATTGAGGATGTTGTCTTCAACATTGAATACATATTAGCCCTCTTCACATCCATTGTCTCCACTCTTGTTGTACTTCTTTTTTCTTTTAAAGGTTTAGTATTTTACATTTACAAGTGTGCACATTAAAACTCTTCATAATTATATTTACACTAGAAAACAAATTCATATTTAAGTTGTGCCCTGTCCAACCAGCTGGTCTGATTATGAAAAACCTTGCTAAATAGTTATCAAGGTTTACATGTAACATCTAGGTAACTTCATTTTAACATTTATAAAAAATTTACGGCAATGCAATACTATTGAAACTGAAACAGCTAAAACACTTGGTTATATTGTTATCCTCGTTTAAAAGTAACCCAAATATTGAAGGATTAGTTTTGCTTGATAAATTGGCCCCGTTGGACTTTGAAGTACCACAAACTACAAAATATGAAAATAAAAAGGGAGGTTCCTATTCCATCCCAAAGGTATCCACCATCCAATCTCCATCACTTCCTGCCAAGTATAGTACCTTGAACCTCCATAAGAATATAAGATGTTCTTAAATGCATCACCGAAAGAATCATCCAATCAAATTTTAGTAGTCTACTCACCTTTTGGGTAGGTGACATTTATTATTCTTTTTCCCGCAATTTCAAGAGTGGACATTAATTCTGCGTTAGTAATATTAAACACACGTGTTATTTACAAGATAATATGAACCTTGGTCACCATAACTACAATGCTAATAAGGTATAATCTTACAATAAACACAACACACGAATAAATAAAGACGTTAAAATTTTTATAAGTCAATCATAAAGCAAAACTTCTGACACGCAAATGGTTAAATGGTGTAATTATAATAAAATTCATTGACATTCATCTCGGGTAAGCCCTCCCACTACTCAAGAGAACAACTAAGAGGGCCTACTCAAGAGAAGGGGTAGCCGACTCGGGTGACTTCTTAAGGAGTGGTAGGGGCCTGGCCACCATAATGTTTGTAATTGCTTGTTTTCAAAGAAATATAAAATGGCTTTTAACATCATGCATTCATAACAATCATTTAAAGCATTGAAAGGCTTATATTACACTCTAATAAATTGCTCACATGTTGTTCATAAATAACAAGTGGAATTCATTATTGGTTACACATAATCATTATGTTTCTTTTATATAGGTGTGATTCATATTATTTAATATAAAGTTACAAATTGTAACCATGCCTTACATTTTATTAAGGAGTTGTACAACATTGAAAGCTTAATGCACTTCCTTTCGTTTCAAAGCATGAGTTGACCAAATGTGATTAATTTCACAAGACAAAACAACACACAAAATGATATATAACTTTATATTTTGCCCTCTCTAGACAAAATTAACAATTATAACACCAAGTAAAAACCACCTCACAGTTTCATCACCTTCTTCTTAAAACACCACATCTTCATACTTATATCTAGAAACAAGTGAAAAGACAAAAACACCCTCAAGGATCAAACTTATCAACCTGAAACTCCTCTTGGTTTTTATACATTGCGTTGGAATTGTATCTATCATATGAGTTATCATATGAGTTTCCATTGTTCCCATAATACCCTTGTGTGTTGTACCCATTTCTTGAATTTGCATTAGCATTCACATTTTCCAAATTAAGGTCATAATAATACTTGCCATTCTCCAAAAACCTTGTGTCACTCATCCCCTGCCTCTCATTGTTGTACACGTCTGCATTGTTACTTGTACTATACTTTGTCTCACCCACCTCCTGCTTCTCCGAGTTGTACGTATTGCCAACATCTTCAGTCTCCATAAACCTTGCATCCTCAAACCCCTACTTTGGTGAGTTGTACGTATTTGCATCACTACCACCATTGTAGTAGTACTTACCATTCTCCAAAAACCTAGTGTCACTCATTCCCTGCTTCTCGGAGTTGTACGTGCTTTCACCATTTGTTTCCACAAACTCTTGTTGGTTTTGGGGGTTGTACAATTCGCTTTCAGAGTTGTACGTTTGTGGGTCATTGAACTCTTGTGTGCTGCTATGAATAGGGGTAGTGTATGCGACAGGATTGTAGTTTTTGGGAAGGTACGAGGGAAGGTTATTGTTGTTATAGTTGTTGGCTGAGGGTGGAAGTTGGCCAGATTCATGGCCATAGGATTCAGTCTCTTGGGATTGTGGGACAAGATCCGAGTTCTGTTGGTTGTTGTTTAAGGTTTGTGTTTCTTTAACGTTGTTGTTGGAGAATTTAGAGAAAAACTGGCTTTCTCTTGCATGAATGGTGGATGAGAGAGTGAGGAGAAGGATGACAAAGGCAATGGATGAGGCAGCCATGGGAGGAGAATGAATACTAGAGAAAAGAAGATTGTGTTTTGGTTTGTGTGCTTTCTTGGTTTATATAGCAAGCTCTCTCTCTAAATATGTTGCATAATTAATTATATGAAATAAATATATAACTATTTATGTATGGATGTAGTTCTCTTTCTCTCTCATGATATGTCTTTTTTATAATAAATGTTTTGAACATGGTAGGTGCAAATTTGAGGGGGAAATGGAAGGAGATTGCGGTCCTTAATGCATAACTTTGACAAAAGACCCCTTTACTTTTGGGTTATATTTTATTTTGTGTTTAGTGCAACTTATCAAAAGGGGTATTGAATAATGCAATTTGTGTTTGTATACTTTATATACATAAAGTTTGAAATAAATTGCCGCTAAATGAATAAATAAAACTCAAAGAATTTGTATTTGTGGAGGAGGGTCATGAAATGACAATATAAAATTTAATTTGTAACAAAAATATTTTAAAGAAAATGAGACTTGACTCCTAGATAGGACGGAAGAGTAACAACGCACGAGGAGATATGGAAAGAGTGGCGATGTAATGGCTATATATGATAGTGTCCATTTTAGTCGAGATTTTACCTTTATGATCATTAAAAACCGAAATATTTCACTTTGGTATCATATTGTGGTCATAAATGTCTTTAAATGCATAAACTTGACTATTTTCAATATATAAAAATTTATATTCAGAATAAGTTTGCACATACTAAAAAACCTATGTGTACCCGAGAAAATAGAAAATGAAATAAAAATACGGGACTGGGAAGGAGACAAAAACGTAAAAGCAGCATTAAGTGCTTCACGAAGCATGATAACAATTCATGTCTAGAGCATGCCCTCATCTACTCCATTCTTCTTCTATTGCTAGATCCGTCCTATCATCACTTTCTTTTTTATATTTATATTTTTAATAACTTTAAAGATAATGAATATTGTTAAATGTTAATACAATGGATTTTCAAAATACTTTCCATTAATATCACACAGTTTTATTGATATACATGATATATTCTAATTTAGTAATTTGCGATCGTATCATGTTATAAATTGTTGAAGATACTTTGCAAATCCATAGAAATAATAAATATCGGACATGGTATAAAATTAAGTACTATCATCTTTTATTTAAGTTTTATTTAAAATGATTTTGGGTAGAGTTCTAAACAAGTCAACCTATTTGAGGTTGTTTCACTAGAAGTTAGAATTTAATCGAGCTTAGCAAACTTTAATCCAAGCTCAACCTAAATTGAAACACGTTTAATTAAGAAATTGAAGTTTCATAAGCTGCGAACCTATTATTATTTATGTATGTATATTAATTTTCTTTATTATAATAAATATATAATGCATATTAAATACTAAAATATATATAATTATCATAAAAATATGTACTTATTGTGTATTTAAAATACATCGAAATGCTGTACAGAAAAAATTAAATACTTAATAAATAATAAACAAACAAACTCGAGTTTGAAAACATTCTAAAAAGTTAAGCTTGAGCTTTAAATATAAAACTCGTAACTAAGCTCATATTTATTCGTTTAGTTATGAGGCATGGTGCTATAATAATAATAATAATAATAATAATAATAATAATAATAATCAAGTCACTTGTCTTTTAAATAAATTATAAAGATATAGATAAACCATGTGAAAAAATTGAAAAGATAACAAAAAAAGATTATGCAACCCAACAAAAAACTATAATTCTTGATGTTTTTGTCATTGTGGACGCCAAAATGAAGATGTAACGCTAGAGTTGTTGATTCTCTCTCAAATGTGATCGCTTGTATACATACATGATAAAGTATTATCTATGATAATTATGTGTGTATTCTGTTTACAACATCTAGAAAATAAATATATAAATGTACATATAAAACTGATTATAACATTTCTTTACATTCTAAAAACTGACTATAACTAAAGTCGTTGAGCGATAATATAAATAATGATGATGAAAAATAATTTTATCATTAAAAAAAAAAGCAAATAGATTTTATAAGTTATCGCATAGCTTACGTGTGGCGTTAACCCCCCCCCCCCCCCCCCGGTTCATGTTGATCCCAATATAAAAGTGGTCGTTGGCTGCCAAAGTAAAAATATTGGTTTGTTGATCCCGCTGCCTATATGACATTGGCACAACATTTACTTTACCACTTTGTAGTTAAACCACTACATGTAATCAAGAGATATTATGAAGCTGTTAAAATAAATAAAAATTTGAAGGAAGCGACTTTATGATCCTTCAATAAAAATAAATTTGAATGAATTGCGAAGGGAATATGTCAAATGAACAAGATTATTTGATTCTTTTGATTAAATAGCCATGCTAGGTTTACAAATTTATAAAACAGCTTAATATGTGGTGTCGGAAGTACTAATAGCCGATCGGAAAACCATAACTTTTTGGTTGAATAAAACTTATAAAATAGTTTATTAATTCCGTTCGTCCTCTAATCAAACATATTATCACCAATAGACTATCTATTGTGAGGCTTCGTTGGCCTTGGATTCATCATCTAATATTGTGCTACGTTATGCTGACTGGACTCTAACTATGCTTCGGATAAAGCCCTTACTCGTTTACTTGACTATGTTATGGATAAAGCTCGTGCTCGCGAGACACTTTCCCAAACACTCACTTCCAATTTGCCCATTAGTGCCCGTGGGTGAGCTGAAGCCTAGCTGGCCAATAGCGCCCCCAATAACCCCCGGCCCTGTTGTGCTGTTTGTGAGTGGTGTGTCAACAAATCGCCGTTCGCGTCCCTATTAACCTTACCACAACGCATCGTCTTACAACGTTCGTGCTTGTAGGACTTGTTTCTTTGGCTTTTCCCATTGTATTTCTCTAGATCCTTAATATTTTCCACAATGTATTTGAAGTTTAAAACCCTAGCTGAGCTGCCATTAAAAGTTTTGATTGACTTTTCAGACAAAATTATATTTTCGAACAAATAAGAGAGAAATGGTGTCATTTATTGGCAATACCCACCCCCTGCAAACAGCGTTTGAGAGTGAGACTACCTCAAAAGCCTACATACCCCTACCCCACAAAAAACTGAATTGGACAACCATACAATCTTTTTAGTTTACTTGCTTAAACTCTATATTTATTGTTTGGCCTAAATTCAGTTGTTTCAGTTATAATAGTATAATATATTCAGGTATTCTACTAATTTAATTAACTTAATATTCATCAAGTTAGGAAAGTTACTCTTTTTGTTTGTTCACACATATTTAGAGTTACAACGTTTATCACAATCTTGACCCATCATCTTAAAACTAGGTGAATATGGCTTATTTTTAAATTGATTTGGATTGATGAAGAGGTAGGTCCCAGCAGGGCTCAGTTGGTCCCGCATGACTCACCTTGAACAGGGATGTCTGCGCAAAGACCATCTACTCCCGCAGGACCCACCATGCTCAGAGAAGCCTACGCGCAGTATGCACGCTGCATACGCAGGGAAAAGCCTCCCAATGGTAAAGTAACCCGCCTGTTCCCGCAGTTGCGGATACAAGCCATCAGGGAAGGCTACCCGCACAGCATAGCTACACGCATAAGGCTTAACACTTACAAATATTCAGTGTCACCTGAAAGAATGAGCAAAGGCGGGAGGGGGAAAACTCCCGCCAAAATGGGCCAGTCCGTATGATGGAGGATCTTTTGCGTGATACCTGACGAGGTAAAGACAAAAGATCTGACCAAGAATGCGACAGCTCACTGACAGCAGCGTGGCAGACAGCACGCCACAGCACTGTGACCAATAGCCGCCGCCTACCCACCAACTCCTGCCAGACCACGTGCCTAGCCTGCAGTTGGTAGAAGACGAAGAGTGCACGGCACGCCTGCTCTGTGTCAGCCGCTACCTATCCACCACTCACAGGTAGGGCACGTGCATAGGTTACAGTTGGTAGCGTGTTGGGCCGGCTAAACCCCTTGGAAACCCACATTCGGCTATAAAAGACAGCAAATGGTATTATCATTTCATCATCTACTATCTCGTATAACTTACTTGATAACTGCTCTAATAGTATTCACATACTTTTATATTCAAAGAGCAATATAGACTGATTCTCACGCCGGAGGGTGGTCACAAGGAGGAACCCCCCCTTCTCAGTGACGAGCTTACGGTGTCTGTTTTGCAGGTTCCCTGAAGTACAACTTACTCTGCTGGACCTAACCTTCGTGGGAAACATTACTTAGCCCCCAGATTACCTATAATCTGCCCGGGGTCACTTAGTGTTTCTTCATTGGCGCCATCCGTGCATAAAGCTAGAACTACATCTTTCTCCAGTTTTTCAAAACTTCCAAGATGACTAGAGAAATTCCGGTAACCACAACCCCAGCCACTGGGGTAAACACCGGCAACACAATGTTTACAAACACTACCCCAGCCACCCAAGCTGGGGCAAGTGAAGTACATTTTACGAACACTACCCCAGTCACTCATGTAGGGGCAAGTGGAGTAAATATTCCACTGGGATTCACTGATGCCCAGCTGGAAAAACGAACTCGAGCCCCTCGCCAAACACTTGATCAAGTGAAGGCATGGGCCGAGGCACGTCAAAGAGAATTTCAGGCTGAATTGGACGAACGCTTGCGTTCAGTCCAACAAGCTGAGGAATTCGGTAGTACTCGCCAGCACCTCAACATGAGTAGTGAGTACGAGTACTCAGACGCCGAGAGGGAAGATTCCGACACCGACGCGAACCCTCGCCATAGGGCGAAAGGGAAGCGTAAGGAAACGGATCCCCAGCCAAAAAGGAATTTTGGGGAAGCATTCCAACCAGTCACGGAAAAAAGCTCGCGTGACTTCTCCAAGGCCTTTAGACCTACTGCCACAAACGCAGGAAGGTCAAAATTTGCAAGGGACATTGCAGAAGCAATCGCCCCGAGGAGTGCCAAACAAATGTCCAATATTGGCACATACGATGGTATATCCGACCCAGATGACCATCTGAACAGGTTCATTGCGGGGGCAACCGTCAGTAACTGGACGGAACCCACGTGGTGCTACATGTTCCAGATGACTCTGGTAGGAGCAGCCAGAGCATGGTTCGACCGTTTACCGGTCCACCACATTTATGACTGGGCAGACTTCCAGAACAAGTTCAGTCAACAGTTTAGTCAACAGAGGAAGCACACTGAGGAGCAGTGGACGATCCTCAACTGTGTGAGAGAAGAGGATGAATCCTTACTGGACTTCATCACCCGCTTCAACTCCAAGAAGCTGAGTCTGGGCAACATCAGTGAAGACCTCGTTCGCGCCGCTTTCATTCAGGGCGCTGAATACCCAGAACTCATCCGCACTCTGACGGGTAAAGATGGCATGCCATCCACGTGGGATGCCATAATGACGGCAGCCAAACGCTTTGCCGAAACGGAGAAACAGCTGGGAAGAGATCTCCCCCAGAATACAAACCTCTACACGCAGAGGACAAGGGAGAACAATGTGAGAACCGCCCGGCTAAACAAAAAGAGGCGGCAAGGTATTTGGCAGTCAAGGATAAACTTTGACACCCCCTCAAGCTCTCGCCCTCTGGTTGGCGGAAGGGACAACACGCACCCTTCGAACCGGAAAAACCGTTGGACGCCACTCACCAAGAGCGTCACGGAGATATTTGCCACGGAAAAACTGCCATGGCCAAAAGCCCCAGCGATCCGACAGAAACCCAATGCGGATCAAAGCAAGTCTTGTGACTTCCATGGGACAAAGGGCCATAGCACTGAGGAGTGCACATCCTTGAGGGACATCGTCGAGACATTTGTCAAGGATGGGAGGCTCGCACACCTCGTGGCATCTATCAAGAAGGGAGGAAGGAACGACAACAGGTACAGGGGTAACGGACGAAAGCCCGTCGACATTAGCATCAACATGGTCCAGGGTAAGGTCAGAGGAAGAAAGAGACCGATAACCGAACCATGCGCATGGAAGGAAGCAGAAGTGCGCTTCCCGCGAGTGCCGGGAGGCCCAAACAAAGAAGGCCCCATTGTCATTAAAAGCCAGCTGGGGCACTACATCACCTCCCGCACCCTCGTTGACAATGGCGCATCGTCGACAGTGATGTACAGGCAGTTCTTCGACAAGCTCGACGATGAAGACAAGGAACGCCTGGAGACGGTCTACGCTTCAATGGAAGGGTTTGACGGCAGCATGAACACTCCCTTGGGCATCCTATCTTTCCCCGTCACTCTCACCGATGGGAATTATTCACGCACGGAGGATGTGGATTTTGTTGTGATGAAAAAACCACATCATACGTATGACATCCTATTCGGGAGAGACGGGATGGCAAGATTCAACGCCGTGGTATCCTCAGTCCACGGCATGATGGGATGGCCAACAACTGAAGGCGTAGCGATGATCACGGGCATTCCCCAGGTATGCATCGCATCTGTCTCCTCTAAACCCAAACCGAAGATGGCCAAACAAACCATCACTGAACCTGAACAGTGGGCATTCAATGGGAAATATCCCGATCAGGCCGTTACCATTGGCCCGACAATTGTTGATCCAACACGCACCTTACTCAAGCGCTTACTGCAGCGAAACGCAGACATCTTCGCGTGGACACCAGCCGACATGACTGGTGTACCCCGGGGAAAGGCAGAGCATAAGCTCAAATGCGATCCGGCCGTTACGCCGATCGTACAAAAGCGCAGAGTAATGGGGCCCGAGCAAACCAACGCGTGCAGAACCCAAGTCAAGGAACTCCTTGATGCGGGCATCGTGCGCGTCAGCAAATATCAAACATGGGTTGCAAATCCCGTAATGGTACCGAAGAATAACAAACAATGGCGCATGTGCATAGATTTCAAAGATTTGAATAAAGCATGCCCCAAAGATTGTTATCCGTTGCCAGAAATTGATCTCAAGGTGGATTCGGTGGCACCATTTCGCCTTAAATGCTTCTTGGATGCGTATAAGGGGTACCATCAAATCCACATGGCTGTAGATGACCAGGACAAAACCGCCTTTCGGACGCCCGATGGCACATTTTGTTATAAAATGATGCCGTTCGGACTTAAGAACGCGGGGTCCACGTACCAACGACTAATGGACAAAGAGTTTCACGCCCAAATTGGGAGAAACTTGGAAGTCTATATGGATGATTTGGTCATCAAAAGCCCCGAGCCAGAGGCGATGTTGAAAGACATTGAGGAAACTTTCAACACGCTCAGAAAGATAAACATGAAGCTCAACCCGAGCAAGTGTTCATTTGGGGTGGAAGAAGGGAAGTTCTTAGGAGTCATTATTACTAAAGATGGCTTCAGAGCGAACCCTGAAAAGGTCGAAGCCATTGTCAAAATGGAATCACCTACCACCATAAAACAGGCTCAAACACTTAATGGACGACTAGTCGCGCTTAACCGCTTTTTGGCAAACCATGCAGATAGGTCGTTCCCTTTTGTGTCAACGCTAAGAAATTGTTTAAAGAAAACGCACTTCCGCTGGACACCAGAAGCGGAAGCAGCTTTTCAGGAGATTCGATCACGCCTGATCGAACTCCCAACACTCACGGCACCACAAGCGGGGGAGGAGTTAATCCTATACCTCTCCGCAACAGATAGAGCAACCGGGGCAGTCCTGCTTGTAGAACGAAAAGGCATCCAGATGCCAATCTATTATGTTAGCCGCGTGCTGGCAGACGCGGAAACCCGGTACTCTACCCTGGAAAAACTGGTCTTGGCACTTATACACGCTTCACGCAGGTTAAGACGATATTTCCAGGGTCACCCAATCACTATTCTCACCAACTTCAAACTCTCAAATGTTCTAGGCAAACCCGAGTTATCGGGACGTCTAGCCAAATGGGCAATTGAATTGGGAGAATATGCGATTCAATACAAGCCGAGACCAGCCATTAAAGGTCAGGTCCTGGCCGATTTTATTGCAGAAGTCCCCGCTTCACGGGAGAAAGAGTGCCAGGAGGAGGTTCAACCCTCCCCAGCACACGAAATCGATGAAGTCTGGCGACTCTACACTGATGGAGCAGCTAGTAACGAGGGTTCAGGCGCAGGGTTAAAATTAACAAATCCAGCAGGCCAGGAATATACTTATGCTATTCGGCTGGATTTTCCAAGTACGAATAACGAAGCTGAATATGAAGCATTCCTGGCCGGATTGAGGATTGCGCGAAAGATGGGTGTAAAAAATTTGGAAGCCCACGTAGATTCCATGCTAGTGGCAAACCAAATAAACGGGACGTACACGGCTGTGAACGACACAATGGCCCTGTACCTTGCCCAAGCCAAAGCCATCATGCGCGATTTTAATGATTGTAAAGTGATACACGTCAAGCGCAGCGAAAACAAATCTGCGGATGCGTTAAGCAAGCTTGCATCACTGGCCTTCACCCACTTGGGAAAGGACATTCGCGTGGAACTCCTCGAAACACCATCAGTCCCGCACAAGGAAATTTGTGTCATCCAAACCGGTACAGAAACATGGATGACCCCAATAATAAAATACCTTGAAGCAGGAACGTTACCAGAGTCGAAGTCACAGGCAAGAAAACTACGCTGTAAAGCACTGAATTATCAGCTGGTCAATGACACCCTTTACAGACGTAACTTTCTTGGCCCATTGTTAAGATGCGTGGACAACCAAGATGCTGACTACCTCCTAAGGGAGGTTCACGAAGGCATCTGTGGAGTACACGCAGGCCCCCGCGCTGTGGTAGCCAAGCTAAACAACGCGGGATACTTCTGGCCGGGGATGCATATGGACGCGTTGGCATACATCAGAAAATGCAGATCTTGCCAGCTTTACGCACCCAACACGCATCGCCCGAAAAATGAACTTGTTCCTGTCACTTCCTCGTGGCCATTTCAGAAGTGGGCCATTGACGTGACAGGCCCATTTCCAACAGCAGCTGGGAATGTTCAGTTCCTAGTGGTAGCCATTGACTACTTCACCAAATGGATAGAAGCGAAACCTTTAGCCCAAACAACCGCAAAGCATATCAAAAAATTTATTTGGGAATTTATTATTTGTCGTTTTGGACTTCCACAGAATTTGGTAAGCGACAATGGCACCAACTTTGCTGACAAGAAGCTACAGCAGTGGCTGAAAGAACTTCAAATCACCCACACCTTTACCTCAGTGGCACACCCACAAGGTAACGGTGAGGTGGAAAGAGCAAATAAGAGCATCGTCGAAGGCATAAAGAGAAGACTCTTGGAACATAGATCCGGTTGGGTAGACGAGCTTCCACACGTCCTTTGGGCAAACAGAACGCTGAAGAAGACCAGTACGGGAGAAACCCCGTTCAGTCTCACCTATGGCACTGAAGCCATGATCCCAGTTGAAATCGGTTTACCCTCACCAAGGGTCTTAATCCAACCAGAAGACAATGATGCGGAAAGACGGTTAGACCTTATGCTAACCGAAGAGCGCAGAGACTTAGCCGCCGTGCGTGAAGAAAACTACAAACGACAAATGCAAAAATACTACAACACGCGGGTAAAACTCTGCAACTTCAAGGAAGGAGACTACATACTGCGTAACAACGAGGCTTCGAACCAACAACGCCCAGGAAAGTTGGCCCCGATTTGGGAAGGGCCATACATTATCAAAGAAGTTCTGGGAAAGGGCGCGTACCGGCTCGAAAGGCTCGATGGTACTCCCATCCCTAGAACATGGAATGGAGCTCAATTACGCAAATGTTATATGTAGATCAATTCCAACTTGTAAAGAAAAGGCCTAGAGCCACTTCTAATGGAAATGATTCTCCTTTCATGATGTATTAATAGCTTGTAACCTATGAACTTCCCTTACGGGAAGAAGTAGTTGCGTGTGGAAGGCGGCAATACCCGCATAAACACAACGCCAAAATGTTAAAAAGTTCTAAGGAAAACCTACACGCAGGTCAGATGTAGGTAAAGTTTAGCCATCCTTGTAAGTGCAAGTGACGGTCTTACCCGCACAATCACGAACAAGGAAGCCAAACTTAACTTACCGTCTACCACGTTAAAAGGTTAACTTATGAACACTTAAAAGGATAAGAAAAACCTACACGCAGGTCAGATATAGGTCTAAAGTTAAAGCCATCCTACTAAGTGCAAGTGACGGTTACAGCCGCACAATCACGAAAGAGGAAGCGAAAACTTTAGTCCATTATCAACCACGTTCAAAGGTTTAACTTAATGCCTTAGAAATTTCGAAAAGGAAAACCTACACGCAGGTCAGATAGAGGGTAAAGAATAGCCATCCTACCAAGTGCAAGTGACGGTTTTACCCGCACAATCACGAAGGAGGAGGCGAAACTTTAACCCATCATCAACCACGTTCAAAGGTTCTTATTCTAAACACTTGGAAAATTGCTAATTTAAACTAAGTATGCAAGTCATAAGTTTATAAAGCAAAGAACCCAGGGAAATAACAATCTTATACGCAAAGAGATTAATATTTCACAATCGATTACAAGAATGGCTGGGTAACTACCCGCCTAAAAGAAATCTATACAAGGCTGTCTATCCTAGCAGGGGGAAGGGATCTTCAAGATCAGGCTTCAGGGCCACCTCCGCTTGGACCAGCACCGTCAGAGCGCGGCTGCCCAAGGAAAGCCTTAAGGATGCTTAGCCCATCATCAGCAGCAGCAGCTTCATTCACCTTCTCCACCACTGGATGCGGGAAGGCAGCGTACTGATTCACAGCTTGGTCATAAGCAGCTTCAGTATTAACATTGAATAAAGGGAAGTTGGAGGGCGGAAAGCCTCTCTCAGCAAACCCTAGACCAAGCAGGAAGCCAGTCTTCTGCCCATCCTCATGAGAAGCGTTGAGGGCTGCGCTCATTGCATCGTCGTAAGAGGTCTCTGAAAGGACCCGACGCACAACCTACAAAAGAATATTACAAGTTAGAACATTTTCTAATTACGAGCGGAAAGCGTAAAGAAAAAGATAAAGATACCTCAGGCAACGCTTCTCGAAGCAGCCATTGGAGGGTAGCTTGACTTTCTTTGTAAGCACGTTCGGCTCCGCTTTTATCAAGGTTGGCAAGTTGAACTTCCTTGGCGGCAGCTTCTTCGACGCTTTTGAGTTTCCTTTCAGTACGGTCAAGCATCCCCCTCTGGTCAAGGATCTCCTGCAGCTTCTTGGCATCTTCCATTGCCAAGGCGTCATGAGCATGTTGAAGAGCCTTTAATTTGCATTTAAGCTGCTCATTCTCTTCGCGAAGTGGCTCAGCAACAGCTTCAGCCTTGGCAGCCCTCTCAGTTGAGTTTCGCGCAGTCTCCTTGGCCAGCCGAAGCTGTTCATTCACAGCTTGGGCAGCCTTGGAGCGGGCCTCGAGTCGCGCCTGGACTTCAACCTCGAGGGCCTTGAATGCCTTCTCCTTCTCGGCTGCGGCAGCGGCCAACTGCCGGTTCTCCTCCCGAAGAGCCCGCGCTTCAGATACATCTTTGGCGCGAGCTGCTTTTAACTTGTCGTTTTCACGACAAAGCAGCTCGACGCGGGGCTGCGTTCGGGCCTGGAGAACCCGAAGCTCATTGGTTAGCCTACCCTCTTGGTAGCTAGCCATGGCTTCCCCCAACGCACCATGAGGAGCAGCGTGGCGAGCCCAGTCCACGCACTCCACAGGGGTGCGAAGGGTTGTTCCTCGGCGTATGTTCCATCTTGGAACATACACTTCATTGGAATCCGACACTGCAAAAGAAACAAAGGCAGTTAGGAAAAGATGACAAAAATATACAAAGAAAAAAGAACCCTACGTACCTGTAGGGTCAATAACAGGCCGATAGCCGCCAAACCCATCACCTGAACCTAAAGGAAATCCATCCAACAGGTCAGGCAGACGGGAAGGTGGCGTAGATCGGCGGGAAGCCCGGCGCGTACCTGATGGTCCGGCCGTCGGCGCCGGTGGCGCAGGTATAGTGGCAGCCGCCGTGGTAGCCATTGTTGGCGCCGTCTCCTCAGCAACAGTAACCGCCGGCTCCGTGAAAGATGCTGTAAAAATTGCACTCACGGCCGGCGGAGACACCTTCTCAGCTGGAACAGCCTCAGGAAGGCTGGAACCAGCGGAAGCAAGCGTAGACGCCTGGGTCGACGCCTCGGGAAGGCTGACCGAGCCTACCGTCATTGGCGGGGGAATACTTACTCCAACTCCACCCTGGAATGCGTCAACATCCACACCTGCACAAGCAAAAGTGTTAGAAAAATTTATTTGAAACAACAAATATAGACAGGAATTATGGGGGTACTTACGGGGTTTCTTGAGCTTGAACGCACGGACGAGCGGGGGCGAACCCGATGGAGCCGGCCTCTTGACACCGGTAACCGTCGTCGTCGCTGCCTCCCCGGAGGTAACACCTGCAGCCTCCGGAGCGGTGGTCTCCTCATCACCGGGCTTCCCCGCCACCTCTGCGTTATCTGACTCCGAGTCAGATAGGACTACCGGGTCGGCCGTAGAGGCCACTTTCTCCTTGCCTCTCCCGACGGCAGCCTTTTTCTTCCGCACCAGTGGAGGACCTTCTGCGGATTCCTCAGAAGAAGAAATGTCATGAACTCCAGCAGCAGGCACAGCATTGAGAGGTTCAGGGTAGAAGATAGGCTTACCTGGCCGTCGGTGGCTCAGGATCTCTTGGCCTGGCGGGTAAACCTCCACGAACCGACCCGCAGTCTGCTCTAAGATGGGCAACTCGTTCTCGTCCAGAGCACGAGTACCCATCCGCGCAGGACCATCTTCCTCCCGCGGATTCAGGAGCGACTGAAGATCGTTACCCTCTGAAATCAACAAGAAAGTTAGAAAAAATCGTAGTCAGCAAAAAAGAAACAAGACATACCATAAGGGGTAGAGTTCGAACCATATTCAAGGACGATCGGAACCTTATCCGCATTCGCCGCCTTCCACACCCGGCTCATCCCCAGCATCACCATCGCCGACTCCGGAAAACGGAAAACCGGGGACTGGACCCGGGATATCTTCGCGAACCATTCCGCCTCCTCGTAGTTGATGGCGGGAAGGTTCGGAAGCGGCTGGCCATTCTTGAATTTCATGGCAATAGGGATGGCTCGAGCGGATATAAAGAAGAACTCTCTTCTCCATGAGCGAAGACTCCGCTCGGTGGTACAAATCTTTAAACCCTTGATACGGGTTGTAAGAGTGTACCACCCTTGGATGCACCTCCAAGTATAGAAGGTCATCAGGCGGTCAACAAGGGGCTCAAGGCCCAGTATCCGGCACACCCACTCAAAGTGCCGGACCTTGGCAATGGCCATGGGGTGCACCTCTGTCAGGTGCACACCGTGCCTCTCTAGGACACGGTACACAAACTTTGTCAACGGAAACCTAAGGTTCCCGTAGACAAAGAATGCAGCATAAACCCCGATTTTGCCACTAGGGGCATCGTACACAGTATGGTGGGGCTCAGGAAACTCAGGCTCGAGAGACTCGAGCATGAACTTCCTGACGATATACTGGTACAGCTCGACAGGAAGATAACACTGGCATTCGCCAGCAGTCTTCTGATCATCAGCATCGTGAGAAGACATGGTGGAAGAAAGAAGAGATTTCAGAGCAATGCTTTACTGAAAAAGAGAAATTCGCCGGAAATTACTGGAGAAGAAGAGATGAAAGTGGAAAGTGTGAATTGCAAATAACCTTCTCCCCCTTTATATAGCAATCGCAATTAATGCGATGAATTTAATACGGAAGAGAGAGAAATCAAAGGTGCAATGAAACTATGACGCGTGGCAAAAGCAAACTGGCAACAGCTGTCAAAAAGGACGTGTGCCAGAGATTTCGCGGCTACGCGCCCGAAATCCCGTGCCCACGCGCCTGAAAAAGCAACTGGAATGACCACATAATGTCATGTCGCCATAACTTCTGGCACGTCCTGACACAGTCAGAAGAAACCGTCGCACGACGTTTGAGGTATTGGGTTGTTATCCATCCAACTCTTCAAATTTCAAAATTTAAAAATTTGAAGACCAAGGTTCAAAAAAGTAAGCGGGAAAATATCCCTTACCTTGGCAAACAAGTAACCATAAGCCGGGTGTGGGTACAGTGTAAAGGCAAAACCCTTCACATACCTAACACCCGCAGGGAATTGAAGCTAAAATATTTGGCAACCAAGTAACCATAAGACGGGTGCGGGTACAGTGTAAAGGCAAAACCCTTCACATACCTAGCACCCGCAGGGAATGGACGCCAGGAATACCTTGGAAGTAAAGTAACCGTAAGACGGACGCAGGTACAGTGTAAAGGCAAAACCCTTCACATACCTAGCACCCGCTGAGAATTGAAACCAGGAAGGATCTTCTGGGCAATGCTTGTGAAAACGGAAGTAATATCCCCGCATTGCGGGAACATCGAGTACTACGTTGTTTGAGGCTCCAAGATGGAATTGGTGGTTTAAACATAATTGATCACTATGTTCAAAAACTACCAGAACCACAGGGAGAATCCGCACAACTAAGACTCAATGCTCCTGACTTGCGAGGAGGTTACAGACCTACCCGCATCATACCCAAAGACCAAGCAGGAAACTCGGGAATTTCTGCAAGTGACAAGGACTTCCGCGGGAAGAACCCCCATGGAAAACCTTACAAAAACCCCTTTTCAAAACCCTTTGCTTAAGTCCAAAAGTTCACCTCACTTTATTAGACATTCGTGAGAAGAACATTGGACTGGGGGGACTTGAAGAGGTAGGTCCCAGCAGGGCTCAGTTGGTCCCGCATGACTCACCTTGAACAGGGATGTCTGCGCAAAGACCATCTACTCCCGCAGGACCCACCATGCTCAGAGAAGCCTACGCGCAGTATGCACGCTGCATACGCAGGGAAAAGCCTCCCAATGGTAAAGTAACCCGCCTGTTCCCGCAGTTGCGGATACAAGCCATCAGGGAAGGCTACCCGCACAGCATAGCTACACGCATAAGGCTTAACACTTACAAATATTCAGTGTCACCTGAAAGAATGAGCAAAGGCGGGAGGGGGAAAACTCCCGCCAAAATGGGCCAGTCCGTATGATGGAGGATCTTTTGCGTGATACCTGACGAGGTAAAGACAAAAGATCTGACCAAGAATGCGACAGCTCACTGACAGCAGCGTGGCAGACAGCACGCCACAGCACTGTGACCAATAGCCGCCGCCTACCCACCAACTCCTGCCAGACCACGTGCCTAGCCTGCAGTTGGTAGAAGACGAAGAGTGCACGGCACGCCTGCTCTGTGTCAGCCGCTACCTATCCACCACTCACAGGTAGGGCACGTGCATAGGTTACAGTTGGTAGCGTGTTGGGCCGGCTAAACCCCTTGGAAACCCACCTTCGGCTATAAAAGACAGCAAATGGTATTATCATTTCATCATCTACTATCTCGTATAACTTACTTGATAACTGCTCTAATAGTATTCACATACTTTTATATTCAAAGAGCAATATAGACTGATTCTCACGCCGGAGGGTGGTCACAAGGAGGAACCCCCCCTTCTCAGTGACGAGCTTACGGTGTCTGTTTTGCAGGTTCCCTGAAGTACAACTTACTCTGCTGGACCTAACCTTCGTGGGAAACATTACTTAGCCCCCAGATTACCTATAATCTGCCCGGGGTCACTTAGTGTTTCTTCAATTGATATACGTAAAGTGATTGTTTCTCATATAATCGGTCAGAGTAGTAAATTGAGACAGCCATTTTATAACGAAACGAGTCAAAATCAATTGGAGTTATTTTCTGAACATATCAGAATGGGTTTGGGTAACTTTTAGAGAGCCCGACGTCAGTATGCACGTAACACGACATCAGACGCGAAACCCAAAACTCAACAGCAGTACGAGCGCAATCCGACATTGGTCACGTAACCCCATGTTGTTGCCAATGCGTGCATAACCCAACATCGTTACGCATATAACAGCACGTCGAACGCGTCACCGATTGCAAACTAAAAGTACATAAAAAACGATGCAACTCTCTATTTTGTCATTTGTTATTTCAAGCATATTTAACTCTATACTTGTCACAAAGCTATCAATATTTATCTTCATTTAATGCAATTGAAAATTAGAATTTCTTTCTACGTCTTTTAGAAAATACACAATTACATAGATGATACCATGAGGTTTGAATAAAGTAACAAATTTCAGTAGTAAGGTTTTAAAATAATAAGTTTTTTAACTTTTTTGTTATGAGTTTGAATATTAACATTATTTCTATTAACTTTTCTATTAAATTCTAACATACTCATGGATATTAAAAACCAATTATTATTATTACTTTATAATAAATGAGAACTTTTGTGACGTAAAGCTACCATTGATCTAAGTGACGGACAAGACGTAGTCCACGCCACTTTAATTTTCTTGTTTTGTTTTTTTTTCGATACCGTAACAAACGTAAACAAAACCGATCCAAATATGAGTTGATTCACCATCTCAAGGGTTAGGCGTCAACTCACCGGCGCAATGCCTGGAACTGGCAACGCTCGAGTTTTGCCCAACCTTTTGTTTTAATTTTAGTTCTCTAATGGACGAAACTGAAATCAACTGAATCGGTGTCGACTCACCACCGCAACGCTCGGGTTTTACCAACACTTGTTTTACCTACTCACCACTGCAAAGCTTGAGACCGGCAACTCTCAGGTTTTACCAAAACTCATATTTTAATGACCAAATAAACGTCATTTAATATGTTAATTTGACGAAATAATTTTGGGGTTTTCAACTTTTGGGTTTTACCAATGTTGTTTATAATGTAATGAATGCAGTCGATACGGACGAATTCATATCGATTAGCCGTCGTAACACTCTGCTTTACTCACTAGGGTCGCGTCGACTCTCCATTGCAACGCTCGTGTTTTACCAGCGTCTGACTTTTCCCTACCGAATAAATATTATTTTAAATATGTTATTTTCTTAATTATAATACGATATAAATATTAAATACAAATAAATTATTTTATATAAATATTATACTATTTAAGTAAATTACATATTCAGTCCCTTACCCAATTAAGTTACGTGATTAGTCTTTCAAGTTTGAAAAGACTAAAATGTCCTCGATCTTAATAGAAAAGTTAACATAAGTTAATGTTAACACCCAAACTTGTTACAAAGCTGAAAGCTTAAAACCCAAACTTGTTACTTTAAAACCTTAGTACCAAAATGTGCTATTTTACTCAAATCTCAGGTACCATCTCATCTGTGTAATTGTGTTAAAAGAAAAAAGAAAACTTTTGTTTTTCAATATCACCATTATTTGAACTCAAGCTACCGTTGCTGTTTTTTTAATATGAACGTACTGATGTTTCCTATAGTAATTCCAAAGGACAAACTCTACCATACATTTTTCGTTCCTCATAAAGTTTACATGAATGCCATACCATACTTTTTCTTTAACTTTAAACACGGCTAATAAATAACACAACCAATTCTAGAGGCACAAAAGACATCACAAACGCGCTAAACACTAAAAAAAATAATGCAATTCCTGTTTGAACCTTACAACTCTAGCGTTGTTAAAAGCGGTTTTTGTTGTTTACTTAGATCAATAAAAGTATTTTCTTTCTTCCATTTGAAGCAAAAATATAAAGGACAAAACGATGGTTGCAAGCCCCCATTGATGTCAAACCTACCTTTTAAAAAACATTGTGTAAAGACTTTATTTCAATATGCAAATCTAGTGTCATTAAAATGAGAATATGCCAAATTGTGACGGGCCCATTTGATTTGTACTATAGAATGATTAATATTAAATAACTTTTAGTTTGTCAATACGTGTATATAGATTGGTTCTCTACTTCTGTTTACCAAATGGCATTTGACCTAATGATATCTCATACTGTATTAGGTGCTCCCTTCATATGGAGGTCCAGGGTTCGTAAGTATCATAAGTTATATATGGTATCATAGCTAGCACTCAAATTAATTGCGGATTTGATTCTTAACATTAATATATATTTTTAACGTGTAATGGTGCTAAAAATCAAATATGTAGCAATGTCAAAACTAATAGATTAAAAGAATTTATATTTGATAAGTAAGTAATTATCCATGTCACGTGTCATAGTTATTTAAGAGTCTTATCTAGTACTTTTTCATGTTTCTCTAATTTCACTTTTCACTCATTTGTAATATATTAAATTTTCAATTTGCAAAATTAAAGAAAATTTATTTTCTAACCTAGTGTTAGTATATAAAATAATTATAAAAGATGAAGTAACCTTCAAGAAATAGTGTCATAATAATATCTCTAAATCAAACTCTTAGGAGGCATGAGTATTCTGAATGCATAATCATCCATCCGTTCTTTCTATTATTATTTTAAAGGATCATGCTTGTTAAAACTTTATTATATAAAAGTCTTGGAACATAAATTAACAAAAACTTGATGATACGCACGTCTCTTGATAATATTAATCATGTTCCACAAAAAGCTTTTCTACCAAAACCTAAAAACATACATTTCTGCCACCGGTATAAAACTTTGATTATGGCTATGGTTATGGGGCTCACTATATAAGTTCTGCAGCAATATTTTTAGTAACAATTATTACAAAATGGTTTATGAGTTGTTTGGTTAACTTAAAGTAAAAATGCTAAGTGTTGTTTCATAAAATTATTAAAACAGATTTTTACTAAAAATATTATGAACAATTCGGTACCGAATTATTAAAACAGTTCAGAAATAATAATCATTCACAATTTAAAAAACTAGTATGAACAATTTGGTACTTGACTTGAATTAGTTAGGGTCAGGTTTGGGTTTTCATGAGTATGGATCCTTTCGAGTTTAGGTTAATAGTTATTCTTTCGTTTAAAATTTAAAAATAAAACTGGTTTGATGTTTGCAATGAACTTTTTGTGTTTGACTAATTTATTCTATTCTCTTTTGTTTTTTAGTTTTCTTTTTCTTTCCGTTTGTTGGATGTAATTGTTGCGTGATTTGCGGAACCGAGTTTTATCCCTTTTCTTTTCACTTTGGAATTATAAAACAGATTATTATTAGTCACAATAATAAACCGTCCAAGAGAATCGCCGTTAATTATACTAACAATAGCTATTTCTTGAAACTAGTTAAGCCTTCTAGGCAAGCCCACTAAGCAATGAAGATTAAAAAAAAAGGCCTTCTTCTGGAGTGCGTTAGTTCGAATCCGAGCCACATGGGGGTTTATCCTGCCTGCGTTACGACTTACGTCAAAGGATTTCAACACTTGTGACGGCGCAATTGATGTCAAGTGGCATCAGGGGAAAAGGTTCCCCCGATTACGTGAGGAGGACATGGGAACCATGGGCTACGCCTTTCGAAAGAAACTCTCTAGTGGTTTTAAACTGGGGGTGGCCGTAAGCCAACCCGCGACCACCCAATTATACTGTAGATAGTCAACGTTCAAATTTTTCTTTTTATAGAAATTAGTTATTCCAAGAGCTTCGCCGTTAATTATAGAAACATTAGCTATTTATGTAATTAGGTCATTTCATTAAGTATCTTATTCAGTGTGTTAAATGTCATTTGTTCACCCATCATTCTTTTTATAATTTATTGAGAATCGAGGACTTAAAATATGTTGAGTCTATAAACACATTTTAAAATATAACATTGCAGTAGGTTTCTAAGAGCATTCGGATTTAGTTTAGAAGGACTCTTGATAAAGCTCGGTTTGAAACTTAGCCAAGCCGGCTTAGCTAGAAAACAAGCTTAGCTCGCTCGCTCGGTTTGTAACAAGCCAGATGGGCTCGGTTTTGCTTGCACGCTAGCACTATTGGGATTATTTCACTTTTAATATATTTTATTTTTATATACATATAACATATTATTAAAAATGTTGTGAGTGTGTGGGGTTGGGGGGGGGGGTGGTCCTGATGAAATAACCCTCTCAAATCCCAATTCCTAATATAGGCAAGTTGGTAAAAACAATATTCTCGGGTTTTATACGATTATCTATTGTTTTTAACTTATTTCGTATTCGGTTGAAACTTACTAATTTTGCGTTTAAAAATCCAGCGGAGCCACCTCAGTTTGAAACCAACCCGAGCTCAAGCTCAATTTTTCAACTCGGTTTTAAAGCCGAGCTGAGCTCAATCTAGCCTCACCTCAGCTCGTAAACAGCCCTGCGTGGCCAGTGGCGGATCCAAGAATTTTTTTCAGGTGGTGCACAACTTTTAGATGATTCAATTTCATATAATCGGGTATAAAAAATTCCGGGTCGGTTTGAGGTTCGGGTCGGTTAGATGGTTCGGGCAAAGTTCATTACATAATAAAAATACAATAATAAATTCCAGGTCCGTTTGAGGTTCGGGTCGGTTAGAAACCATATTCACACAATTAACCTTACCTCAACAAAAAACATCCACCAACACCACCACTCTTATCTTTCCAACTATTTTAACACCCAACACCAACAACCATGATTTGAAATATACTATTCGTGACCACAAGCCATTAAAACTAAATTTAACAAATAACCTAACAATTAAGTAGTTAGCAATCAAGAACAATTAACAAGTCAAGAACAATTAACATTTAACAAATGAATGCAAACTTACCTTCAAAGTGGGAGGATTCGAGCAATCGAGCTTCAAGGAAGAGTAGAAGACAGGAGGAGAGGAAGGCAGGAGGTTGGAGAACGGCCGGAAAAGCTGCGGTGGTGGTCGGGGAACGACCGACGGGGAAGAGGGGACAGGGGAGATAGCAGGCGCCATTGTGTTTAGTGTCTGTGTGTTTTATTTTTTGACTAATAAAACTCTAAATGGGTTGTGCAGTAGTTAGTAAAAAGGAAGAGTTCAAGAAAAAAAGTTCAAAAATTATATGGAAATCCGGAATCGAACTTGTGACCTTCAAGTTACAAAACCAGCACCTTACCAGCTCGCCAAACGTTTCAAATGTTTTTAAGGTGGTTCATTCCTAATTTATAAGGTGGTTCCTCTAATGTTTTATATATACAAATACATTATTATTTTGAAACTCGGGTGGTTCCGGGGAACCACCCATTTCTACTATAGATCCGCCCTTGTGCGTGGCAGAAATTGTCATTTCTGTAATAAATCTTCAACAAGAAGCCTTCATAAATTTGTACTAACTAATAACATATTTACATTAAAAAAAAAGATAAGGGAAAGTTAAAGATAAAAAGGGATGAGAGAACCAAGAAGCAAAAAAGGCCAATATTTCTCATCATTTCAAATGGGCCCTGTGAAGCCTTGAAACTCAATTATGTTGGAGATGATATACAAATTAGTTGCGGTAACTTTATTTGTTGGTTGGATTTCCCATGTTTTGCTAACTTCAGTGATTCTTGTAAAAATAAGGGCGTGTTTGTTTCACGGACTTTTTTTTAAAGGATTTGGAATTGGAATTGGAATTGGAATGTTTGAGAATCCCTATCATGTGTTTGGTTGGTTAATATGTATTGGAATTGGAATTGGAATTGGTTTCGAGCTGACACGAGTTTTCGCACTGGACGAGTTGGTTTCGGTTTCCTTTGTTTCTTTTTGGTCGTTTTCGAAGCACTGGACGGGTTTGGTTTCGGTTTATTTTGTTTGTTTTTGGTCGGTTACGGATTCGTTTTCGGCCTTTTGTTTTGTTGTGGTCGGTTTTTTCAGTTTCATTTATGTTCGGTTTCAGTTTTTTTGTTTCGTTTTGATCGCTTTTTTCTGTTTCCATCAATTCGGTTCAGTTTTGGTTTGTGTTTCGTTTTCGTCGACTTTCGGTTTTCAGTTCATTTTTCAAGGTTTTTTTTTAGAACGAGGGCAAAGGCGGAAACGTTTAGTTTCTATTCCCATTCTTTCATTTAATGAAACGAATATATCAATTCATGGGATTTAAAATCATATTCCTTAGAATTCCTTCCAAATCCCTGAAACGAACAGGACCTAGAAGTATCAGAGCATTCCCATGATCCCATCCCATCCCTTAAATCTTTTGTAAGTGGAGTTTGTAAATTATAGGGTGAGGTTTTGAGTGGTTGTAAGTATAAATTATAGGGTGGAGAGAGAAAATGTAATGATATTTTATAAATTTGAGGAAAAGGTAGTAATATTTTTGTAAATTATAGGGTGAAGAGAGAAACTGCAATGATAAAAGTATAAAAAAAATATTATTTATTTAAATAGTAGAGAGAAATGTTGTGCTTTTTAGGGTAATTATAGAGATGAGGATGGGGATAGGTTGGGAATGCTCTTAGAGATTCTTAACATTTGAGCACAATTTCAAGATGGCTCAACACATAGGAAAAGAAAAAAGATAAATTCTTAAAATTTCCTTTTATTGAAAAAGATTCCACTTTTTTTCACAAAAATTAAAGTTTTCGGAAGTGTCCCCTATAAGCAAACACGTCTGACCTCAACACATCTTTCACGACATGTTAAGCCTCCAAACGAGTCTTTCACGACTTGTTTGACCTCCAAAGTCCGAACATATCTTTCATGGCATGTTGGCCTCTTAATTGTTTTTTTTAATATTATATTATTATAATTAATTTTACTCATATTTTGTTTTTCTTTATTAACTTTTAATGTATAAAATTTTATAAAGTTTCAAGTATATATTTGAGACGCGTTTAATTTTATCTACGTGTTGCCATAAATTTTACTAAAAACGTCTCGTCAAATTTTATTAAACATTTATTGAACATTTCGATATAAATTTGGCATGACTCGATTTTAAATAAAATAAAGGTCAACAGTAAATGAAAATAAGCAGGTCTCAACGGCATATTCTAAACTATGTAACTTTACATATTAAAATTTATAAAAGAAAAACCAAATATGAATAAAATTAATTATAATAATATAACATTAGAAAAAAAAACAACAAAAACATAACAAATAGCAGGCCAGTTGTGGAAGACGCATCTGGAGGCCAAATGGGTCCTGAAAGACGCGTTGAGCAAAACATGTCGTCAAGACATGTTTGCCCACTAAACATGTCGTGAGGCGCATTTGGATGCCAAATAGGTCGTGAAAGACGCGCAGAAGCCAAATATGTCTTCAAGACGCTTTTGCCCATCAAACACGTCGTGAAAGACACATTTGGAGGTCAAATGGGCCGTGAAAGACGCGCTGAGGCCAAACATGTCATGAGGGCAAACACGTCGTAAAAGACACATTTGGAGGCCAAATGGGCTGTGAAAGACACGCTGAGGCCAAACAAGTCTTCAAGATGCGTTTCCCATTAAACATGTCGTCAAAGACATGTTTATAGGAGATATTTCTAGAAATTTTATTTATATGGACGAAAGTGGAATTCTCTCCACTGAAATGATATTTTACGATTTTTCAAAAAAAAGAAAAAAGAAAAACTTTTGAATATACAAACCACCCAAGTTACATGAACCCCTGGTGAGTTGACATTATACAGGTATATAGAGGCATATGTTTTGCTTAAACACGGCCGTATAGTGTGTTGTCTATGCCCTTGCAACCTGTCACAAGACGATCAACAACAGGGTTAACAGATGAACATAATAGCCGACGATAAGGCACTCCCGTATATAGGCCAACCAACGTTATGGTATGCACTGGTCTAGAAGTACCAGTATAGAAATTTAGACCAAACATTACCTACAAAAATAGAGTTTTGGACGTTCTTGAAATTTAGGCACAAATTCAAGAATCATTATCATTCAACATTATAATGTGAAACTATTTAATCCAGACACCATTAAAAATGTTAAGGTAAGTAACTAATTATCAGCTGCATAGGGCAAAAGTAGACCACTAGTAAACTAAATGCATATACAAGTAGGATTCAGTTTAAGAACCTGCTAGTTGAGATATTGATCAAAGAATTAGTTTATCATATTTCACAACAAACCCCATCATGAAAGCAAAAATCATCTTAACTGGGTCGCTTAAATTCGTCTAAATCTTTTTACTCGACCCGTTTATTAGACCCATTAACGAAAACTCCTTGACCCGTAACACAAGTAAAATTCTTTTTTGTTTTTTGTTATTTAGTTTCCTACATGATTATGATAAACAACACAACTACAAGTTATAATGCAGTATAAAAACTGAAAAAAAAAATTTCTAAGCATCATCTACCCTCCAAAATTGATATTAATATTCGTCATGTTTCGAGGCTTCAATCGCTATATTCACCCGAACCAAAAGAATCTGAATCCGAATCTTCAACCTTAAAATTCCTTCCATCAACATAATCATCATTCATAATCTCATCATCTTCTCCAACATTTTCAAACCCCTCCTCATCACTAATTTCCATTTCACCCCATCTACTTTCGTTATTTGCAAGTCCATACCCTGAACTTTCTCCGTTTTCCATTTCATACCCAACTTGATATCCCTCGCCATCATCATCGTCATCATCAGATTCACTCGTTTCTTCTTCGCTAACATGGAAATGGAAATTTGGGTTGTCGGTCTCCATTTTGTCAACGGGTTCATGAATCCATTCTTCAACATTAAAGTTCCTAACGGACTCGTCTTCTTGAGCCTTTTCAATTATTCTTTTCCCAACGGTTAATGGGCCCGTTTCATGTGCTTGAGGTTTAATAACTTCACTCGTTGTGGCTTCGGCTTTGAGGTTTTGTCTATCGCCGAAGACTGATAAGCCTGCCGTCCGTTTCTGCAACTGCACACCACCACGACTACGTCCACCATCACCACTATGTGGTGGTTTCATAGGTTTGTTGTGGTCTGTGTTCACGGTTTTCCCAATGTTCTTTAAAAATGTGAACTTTAATGGAGCTTTCTGTGGAGAAACAAGTTAAAAGACTAGATTAATGTCTGGAAGTTAATTAACCTGAACCGGTTCATTCAAAAAACCGTGAAGAATATGATAAGTGCAGAGCCATATGCTAGCATACTCTGCATACACCACTGACAAGTCATACGAGCCTGTGTAAAGTGTTATAAGAGTAGTTGTAATGGGCTCGTATAACTTGCTGAAACTGACTAATGTGACGGTGTGTTGTACCAGAAGTCATACGGCCCATATGACTTTTTTGCCAAATCACACGGTCTCTATGACCACAAACAACCCGCATGATACAGCCAAAATGTTCATACAAAGCCACATAAGGTGTGATACACTTATACGGGCCGTCATACAAGCTGTATGATGTAAAAGTTTGCTTTAAACAACCCGTCATAAAATCATATGCACCAACCCCAAATGACCCGTATGATATGGTGAAAATGTTCATACGAGCCAGCATAAGGTATTATATGGGCTCGTGTAACTTACTAAAACCGACTGATGTGACAGTGGTGTGTTGTGTCAGATGCTATACGGGTAGTATGATGTAAAAGTTTGCTTTATACAGCCTGCATGACATGTGAGAATGTGGCAGTTCTGTCGTTTGAAGAGACATACGGGGCCATATAACCTCATATGACACATATAACATGACAGGTAGGCTAGTGTACACTTTTAAGGGTGGCGTCATCACCCTTTGATATAAAACATTTCGAGTATACCTCGACCACATGATCGTTTGCTTCGTGTACCATCTTCAGCTCAGCTTTCTGTTCAGGTGTGTAAGAAATTAAACCATCAAGCTCCAAAAGCCTGAGACTCACAGCAGCTGTTGTTTGTGGTATCCATGGAAGTACCGGAACTGGCCCCGCACTCGACCCCACCCGGCCCGATAAGCCAGCAGTCCCAAGCAGTTCCTCAGTAGTCTCAAACTCTAAAGACAAATAGTCTCGTTTTATGACACTCTCAAACTGCGTAAGAACCTGCAACCACCAGATTTTACCCACGTTATATTACAAAAACAGCATTTTTTTAAATATAAAAACTGTTCTCTTGAGTTGTACCTGTAAAAGATCCGCAGGAGACGATGAATCATGCAACTTTGAACCCCAAGAGTTCCGACTGTTCTCGGTCCAAGAAGATTGCAGGGCCTCACATGGGACGCAAGCCTGTGTCGTTTCCATAAAATTTGTCAAAACAAAAGTCAAATCATAAAGCGCATGTGAGCTAGTTGAGATCAGCTCGCTAAAAGCTCAAATAGAGCCAAGCTTAAACAAGCAGAGCTCAGGCTTCGTTTACTGCAAGCCTAAACAAGCTCAATATTTATATAATCATTATTTAATATACTAAATATATATTTACATAATAATAATAATTATTATTATTATATATAACACTATGATATAAATAAATATAAAATAAATACTATCATAGTATTATTATACATTATACTATGATATAAATTAATTACAATAATACAATAAGCAAGCCAAACATTTATATAACTTTTATTTAATATATTAAATATGAATTTATAAAACAATTACTTTGCATAAAAAATTATGATAAAAATAATTAAGTAAAGGTTATATATTCAAATTTTAATTATGTAAGGCCAATAATTAAAAAAACAAGCCTAGCTGGAGCTTGAAAGCTACTCATGAGCCGTGCTCGAGCTTAATCAAGCTCGGATTAAAAATATATTAAAAAGATATAAACACAAATAACAAAATGGCGATTAAAAATATATTAAGAACACGAATATAAATCTTACCTCCAAGATCGTTAATAAAGATTTGATCAGTCGAATTCTAATCAGATGGGTGATATCCCAGTCGTTAGCTTCACGAAAATTATCTTGAACATCTAATTCAGGATAACATAATTTGCCACCAAACGTGCTGAACAATCCATAGCATCGGGGGCAAACAGCCTTCTCATAGCAATAGCACCCGTGACATGAATCACAAATCCCCTGTAGCGGGGTGCACGATTGTTTACCATGTGCCTTAGCCGACAAATTTGATGAATATAAGCATTCCTTCCACATCCACTTTTCTAAATCTTGATACCGTTTTATAGCGTTTTCTTTCTCCAACTCGTTCCTTGTGAACTCGATCTTGAAAGTTGATGAGTCGGTTGAATCGGAAGTTGAAGCATGCTTATTGTTTGAATTTCTTCTGACGTTTTCTTTGAATGAAGATTCTATTTTTTGCAGCATTATGTATAAGTGAGATTCCCGGACTCCACGTGTATCCAATGATGACAAAAGAGCATCAAATCCCTGCATTTAATATAACAATAATAGTTAAAATGGGGTTTATATTTATAATTTAAACAACAATTATAAACACTTTTTTGGGAATTTTTAAATAAAAGTTACCTCTGCGTTAACAGTCTTTAGAAAGTTTTGGTAACTATATATTACTTTTACATAACTTAAGAACGATTAAAGTACCAGGCTGTTCAAAAAACTCACGACTTGTGGCTTGCTCAAAATCGCTCATTTGTAAGCGAGCCGAGCCGGGTTGATTTGTAAACAAGCCGAGCCTGAGCCAGGGTAAGCACAGCTTGTTGGCTCGCTCGTTTAGCCTTGTCGACTTGTTGAACTTAAAGCACAAATTTTAATATTTAAAATTACAACCAAAATTTACTTTGTTTTAACTATAAATTATGCGGTTTATTAATTATGCATTATAGTATGTTAATTTTTTTTTCTTTTTATATTATAACAATGTGTCTAAAAATATAAAGTTAATTAAAAAAAACATAGCTGGCTCCACATGCCATGAGCTGGTTTGAGCTAAACATTTCAGCTTGTTAAGATAAACGAGCCAGCTCGTCTCAGCTCGTTTACAGCCCAGTGATGTGTTAGATATGATAACAAAGTACATACTAGTACAATACTAATCTAATTGTTTACATAAAGTGAATCAGAGATTGTAAACGTTAAATATACACTTTTGGATGAATTTCAACTCATTTAACTTTACCCATTTGACATCTTTTAATGAAAAAGATTAAAAATAAGAACATTGAAAATTCTTTTAATACTAAAAGTTCTCGTTTGGCACGTTTAACAGTAATGAGTTCGGCTTGACAACCAACAAGCTGGCCCGAGCTTTTAACATTAAGATGAACAAGCCGAGCCGAGCCATGGTACCATGGCTTGGCTCGGCTCGTTTACAACCCTAACCCAAATCAACCCATTCTTTAGTAATTTGTGAAATGAATCTCTCAAAATAAAAGGATTATTGCTTATACATTGTATTTTCACATCTAAATAAAAACATAATAAACACAATTTATCAAGTTTACCTCTTCTGAATCGATTAGCCTCCAACAACCATGTTGCAATTCAACAAATATCCGGCCCGACCCGGGATCAAGCCTGGAGTTAGACGCCACAAACTGCCAATACCGATTGCGCCTTCTATCTTGGCCCAAAGGCAACGATCTGTAAACATACATTTCCTCTGCTTTGTGACCAATATAAGCTTTCAACTGTAAACGTGACCTTTCAGTCGTATTATTTCCGTTATTTAAAATTTGACCATTTGTCAGGCCCCCTGAACCATTTTGGCCCATTTGTAGATTCTGGTCAATTTGATTATCAGTTGATGGAATTAACGAGCTATGACTGCCTTCTGTAGTTGCAACAAAAGAATAATCTTGAATTTTGGTTGTGAATTCTTCTTTTAAACTTTTTTTATCGAGTTGTGATTCGCTCCACATTTGCTTTCTGGCAAACGTTGCAGCATCTAACCGATCCTGTAAAGGGTTTAAAGAATAAAAATAGTTGAATAAAACTTTAAAATAATGTACTAAAAAAGTTTGAAAATTTATGATTTTAAATTACTAATTTACTACCTCAAGAACAAGACGAATGGTGTTTCCTTCATTGACAACGCCAATTAAAGCAACAAGAGCATTGAGACGGTCCTCGACACAAAGATCCGAATATTCCCCTTCTGTAAGCCCTTGAACCCACAGATCTCCTAATTTTCTTTCATCCATCGCGGTACTCTCTTGATTAATATTACTCAGCCCGACACCTTGAAAAGAAAATATAAGCTAATTTAAATCAAACAAATAACCTCAAATAAATATAAGGCTAAGGTTGTATATGTGAAACAGGTCAGCTCGCTGTTTAGGTTGAAAAAACATAAGCTCAAATCAAGCTGAGCTTAAATGAGCTCGACCCTAAAATACGCTTGTTCAATAAACGAGCCGAGCATGAGCTTCACTCATCGAGCTGGCTCGTGAGCCTAAAGAAACCTAATATTTATATAAATTTTATTTAATATACTAAATATATACACATATAAATGTATACAAAATCCTTATAAATGTATACAAATTAATTAATAAACAATAAATACTCAAATTTTATTTAATTTACTAAATATATACTATAAATGTATACAAAATCCTTATAAATGTATACAAATTAATTAATAAACAATAAATACTCAAGCTCGAGCTTGAAAATCTACTCGCGGACCAAGCTCAAGCTCGAGTATGTTAAAAGAGTTGAGTTCAGGCTCGGCTGTTTTACACCCCTGCTCATTGCTTATAAAATAAAAACCACATGTTTAAGGCAGGAGATCTATATTAAAAACTCACCAGCATTTTCAAACTCTATTTTTATACCAACATCAACGTCAACACAGACGGATGTTTTAGCACCTTCATTGTAAAAGTCGGCATCTTTGATAATAGGAGTACCGAAACCATCAATTTCTTGACCCTCAACAACCTCAGATTCATAATCATCATCTTTCTCAACATCCTCAACATTGACCCCAGATAAGATCCCGCTCGCATAAGTACGTATCTTCTCTTTAGCCGATGAAATTACTTCGTCAGCAGTAGCAGGATCCTTCCTATAAGGGGGTCGAACACAATAAGTGGAAGGAGCTATTCTTTCAAACAACATTTGGTCCCTTGATAATGCAACCGAGATTGAAGCATCTGGTGTCTTGCTTGTTGTAAGATCACGAAGCCCCGTTTTCTTCAAAAGTTAGAGAAAGAACAGTCAAAAGGTAATCTTCAGGGATAACGAGAAGTCAAAAATACAATCTTTGTTAAAGTAAAGTGGTATATGTAGAAGTCAAAATACAATCTTGGTTTAAAAATAGTGGTCAAGAAATACTCTTCACAACAAAAGAAACATAAAAAATGCAATCTTTATGGAAAAAGAGAAGTCAAAATACAGTCTTTGTTGTTTTAAACAAACGGTCAAAATGCATTATTCATAACAAAAGAAACTATCAAAATGCAATCTTTCTGGAAAAAAGAGAGGTATCAAAATATATCGTTCGTAACAAAAAAGACATCAAAATGCAATCTTTCTGGAAAAGAGAGATGTCAAAATACAACCTTTGTTCAAAAGGAGTGTTCAAAATATATTATTCCATAACAAAATAAACATCAAAATCAAAAGGCAATCTTCATGGAAAAATAGAAGTCAAAATTCAATCTTTGTTAAAATAGAGTGGTCAAGATATATTATTCATAAACAAAAGAAACATCAAAATGCAATCTTAATTTAACAACCTGAATCTTTTCGGCAAGTTCCAAAACGTTTAGGCCCTTGCTACCCTCGAGACAAAGAACATGATAAGCAGCGAATTTGAGTGTCCCGGGAGTCATACGATGTCTTGACTTCTTTTGAAGGTGGGTCCCTTTTTCTTGCATCAGTGCGGCTGCATTCTCAGCAGCCGAACCATTCCGGAGCATGGTGATTACATCCTCACAACTTTTACCCTGCACAAACACACACCAGATAAATACGCAGGCTAACCTTAAACTGCAGCAAGTCGTATATGAAAGTGATTATCAGCAATGACTATTGGACCCACAAATAACAACTAGACCCTAAAAACAATTACAAAGACTTTAAACCGCAAACAGAAAATCAATTCGAAAAAGCAAACACAAACACAAAATAAATGACTAAAATAATACACTATTAACATAATAAACTGATTTGAATAAAAGGTTGTAAGTAGACGTGTAAACGTTTCAAGCTGCTTGTGAGCTACCGGAGATTGCTCGCTAAAAGTACGAATCGAGCCAAGCTTAAACAAGCATATTATTTATATAATTTTTATTTCATATATTAAATAGATACTTATATAATAAATATTATTATATATAAAATTTTGATAAAAAAAATGTCTAAATAATATATATTATGTTATATATACAATATATAATTAAAGCATATACAAAAATTATCAATGCATACAAACAAATTAACAAATAATAAACCGGATCGAGCTTGAGTTGTCATAAGTTAAATGAGCTGCGCTTGAGCCTAGACGAGCTCAGGCTCGGCTCATTCACACCCCTAATTGGGTTGAAGCTTGCCACCTCTAAATTCACTCATAAGACCACAAACAACAATTTATTAAAAAAGAAAAAAAAAAGGAGCATGATACGCACCTCATCATTTTCAGGCAATAAGCCCGAATGTTTAACTTTATCTTTTTTCAACAGGGGCCCAAAACCAGCAGATAACGCAAACTGTCTAAGTATTTCAGGCCACGTTAATGGGTTTAGATGTTTAAGCCAGTTGCGTATGTCAAAGCCCCACATATACGCCTATATCAAAAGAAAAGACAAAACATTCATCAATATATAATATTAAAGACAATTGTAAACAAATATCTTGAGAAAAAAATAATTACCCCTTCGACAATTTGAGGGTGACCACCCTCGGGATTACCAACAGTGTATTGATTAGTGCCCGGCCCACCAGAAGGTGTCCTTGCAACATCTTCAATATCTTTTATTATCAGCTTCAGGAGAGCAATGTGAACCTCCCCTAATAATCTTGAATCCTGATATATATATATAATAACAAGTGACAAGAAAGTTGTTAAATGGGTCTTTGAAATGAAATGAAAAAAAAACAAAGATTTTTGTAGGGTGTGAATGGGTCGTCGATTTAGAGCTCAAACCGTACAAAAACCAAAAATTCAGTTTCTGGGTTCTCGAAACAGTTCAGTTTCGATTTTCACAGCAGGATCGGTTCGGTTTCAGTTTTACCAGTTGGGCTTAAACTTTTTGGGCCAAAGAAAAAAGGTCCAGAATAATGAATTTGAGCCTGAAACTTTGAGCCTAAATTTGTTGTAGTTAATCATTTATTGATCACTACATATTTGGCCATAAAATTTTGGGCTACACCATTAAATATAAAAAAAAATAATTATAACCCATAAAATCCACAACAAAAGTCATTTTTTCTTTTTTTATCAGTTCAGTTGGATTATAGATGTCGGTTTGGTTTTTACAGTTCTTTCAGCTTTTCGGTTTTCGAAACATGCAAAACTGAAAGCGCATAAGAAATTGAAATATACATAAAACTAAACCATCGAGTTTAGGTTGGGTTCGGTTATGTCAGTTTTTTCAGGTATATAAAAGTCGGTTCCAGTTTTACGGTTCGTTTTGGTATTTGGTACATGCATAATGGAAACCGAACCGAAAATTCAGTTTTTGAAAAACAAAACCAAACTGTCTGTTTTCGGTTAGTTCGGTTATGGCATTTACTTTGACTTATACAAAAGTTGGCTCCGGTTTTACGGTGTGTTTCAGATTTCAGTACATGTGAAGACCGAAACCTAACCGGAAATTCAGTTTTTCAAAAAACCATAAAACCAAACCGTCAGTTTTGGGCTAGGTTTGGTTCTGTCAGTTATTCAAGTTATCAATGTCGGTTCCAGTCTTATAGTTCATTTCGGTACATGCAAAACCGAAACCAAACCAGAAATTCAGTTTTTAAAAAAACATAAACCAAAGCGATGGTTTTGGGCTGGGTTTATTTCGGTTTCATGCACACCCCTAAATTTTGTGTGAAACTCACATAATCATGAAGAGCTTGAATAAACTCATCAAGGGTAAACGGCCAAATCTCGAGAATGTCGGCAAACGTCATACCAAATCTCCAAGCCTGTTAAGTAAAGGTTATTCTGAATCGATTAATAAAAAGAAAACGAATAGTGAAATGGCAAAGAGAGGCAAAAAAAAACTACCATGAAAAGATTTCCAACGTTTTCTTCTGAATCGATCCATGGATGAACTGAAAACGGGTTTTTAAACCGCACTTGAACGGATTTGGGTGGGAACACACATAAACGATCTGACAATAATGTAACTCATATAAGTAAACAATGAATAACACAATCAATAAAGTATAAGCCTGTTATGTAAAGGTTACACAAAATGCATATCACTAATATCTAAAATAGATAAATCTTGTTACAAAAGCAATGCAATCAATAAAGTATAACGATGAATAATATTGTTTCGTTTAAGTTTACTTAAATTTTGGTTTTCCATTTTAAACAAATGTCTTTCCATTATCTGTTTTAATTTCAATTTCTATTCCAATTCAGAAAAGTAAGGTTTTATCATGGAGATTGTAATACTGTTGGCATTCCAATTTATAAAGCAGCCCATTTACCCGTAAGTATTTTTGTCGAAACCACTTTTGTCCCGATCCAAAAAGACATTTTTTTAAAAACCCGCTACCCTGTTCGACTCGACCCGTAAGAACTTTTGTCAAAACTGTTTCTGACCCGAACCAAAGACTACCTTTTTAAAAAGACTCCTCCTGCCCCGTTAACTTGCCGGCCCGTAATTTGTGTTGTCAAAACCGTTCTGACCCAAACCAAAATGACCATTTTGTAAAAAGAAAAAAAACAAGTTCTGACACGAACCCATCATGACCCGAACATGGTCAACCCGTTACCTTGCCTGGCCCGTAAGTATTTTGCCAGAAATGTTCCAAACCAAACCAAACCAAAGTGGCCAATATTAAAAAGACTTGTTCTGACCCGAACCCGTTCTGACCGTTACCCTGCCTGGCCCACCCAATCTGCGAGGCCTGGTGAATAATGGGCAATAAAGTGGTAACTACCTCGAAAGGCATCAAGATTTTGCAAGGTTTCATAGTCAAGTGAAACTATTGAAGTCAACCCTTCATGAGATGCAGCTAATTCCAACAACTCTAAGCGTTCATCTTCAATTAGTTCCATAGATTCTTTAGCAATTTTCCGTGCTGCTGCCTTCTCAATAGCAGCCTTCATTTTTATTGCTTCTTTTTCTCGTCGAATCTCTTCTTTTTGTCTTAGCCTCTCCGCCTTTGCCAAGGTCAAACATATATTTGAAAGAGTCAAAACTCAAAACACCGACTACAGATAAAGCGGAAATGTTGACCTTGAGCTAAGCCAGTAAAAATCTGGGCCCGACTCGTGGAGCAGCACATTTATTTTAAAAAAAAAACCTAATTTTATTTTTAACATGCAGATAATGTATAACTTGAGGTTTAGAATTTGAGCTTTAATTTAAACAAGCCGGCGAGCGAGACAAGAAGCCAGCTACTGAGCTTACCTTGGCTCGGGCTTGGCTCGTTTACAAACGGTCCGACTTCGAACAAGTGTTTATCGAGCGAGTCACAAGCTTGTTGAACAACCCTAACTACAGGAGTAAAATGGTAAATCATTACCTTTAAAGATTCCTTTTGCAAAAACTTTTCTCTGCGTTCGCTTTCACGTCTTTCTTCACGCTGGAATTTTTCTTCTAGTCTTTGTCTTTCCCGTAAAAGTCTTTCTTCTTCCTTCCGTCTCTCACGGTCTTGTCTCTCCATATCCCTTTTCATTTGTTCTTCTTTCTAATATAAGAAAAAAGCACAATGATATAAACTTTACAATAAGACCTGAGAATAAAATTAGTTTAAAAAAGCTTATACCTTTTTCCTCAACATATCTTTTTTTTCAAGCTCTTTCATCATCATCCTCTTTTCGGATGGACCATCCCTTCCACCATCTTCACTCTGCAAGTGTAACCACAAATTAAAACACAATGTTACATATGCAAACTGGGGGTGCTAACGAGCCGAGCCACTGCTCATGAGCTACTCAAGACGGCTCACTAAAGGCTAGAATGGAACCAATCTTAACCGAGCTCGAGTCTAGAAATAAGCTTGTTTAATAAAATAGCCCGAGCTTCACTTATAGAGCTCAAGCTTGCTCGCAAGACTAAACAATCCCCTATTATTTATATAGGTTTTTAACATGTTAAATATAAATTTATATAAAAATAATAATCAAATCATATAACTCTAAATCTATATAAGCTAATTAACAGATAATACAAGCCGAGCCTGAACTCTTGTAAGTTGAACGAGCCGAGCTTGAGCCTAATCGAGCTCTCAGGTCGGCCCCTAATGTCAAGAGTGATTGATAAGTATACCTTGCGTTTTCTCCACATTTGCATAACTTCTTCATTGGGTTGAATGAAGTCATTATCATGCATAGGTGAAGAAAAATGTCCCATTTCCCTTCTATGCGTCGATAAACTGACACCCTTTGAATGCCCCGATGCACCATAAGTCGGTAGTGGTAGACCATTATGAAGGACTAATCTTTGGTCACTTGGGTAACTAACAGGTGAATCATATAACCGAGAAACTGCTCCATATGGCTCATGTTTTATACTATGAGCACCATCGTCTTGAAGATTAGCCATGTCATCCTATAAATATTCAAAAAATTATAAAAAAGGTAGCCACCAAGAATATTGTTCGATCAAAAAGATGTCAGAAATATTTCCCATTCTTTGTTATTAAGTGTAGAAGGTTGCCTTTTATCAAGTTAAGTTAATATCACAATACACTGAAAATGACAAAACAATGGATATATATATGCAATTATGCATATATATATATATATATATATATATAATAAATGAATTTTAGTAAAAGTAGAGGGCTAACTTTCATTGGCAGATGCTCAAATAAATTTCCTTCATAAGAACGCCTACTATTTTGACCGTGAGACTTCTTCACCGCTGCAAAACAAGCAACACCAAACAAAAATATATAAATATTCGTACGATTGCCAATAAATATTAAGTAAAAAACCAAGAAAAAAGAAAATAATCCAAATGTCTAAAACGTCAAATATGATATGGGATATAAAAGAGAAGCCATCATTCACAATAACAAAATTGTGTAATAGATATCTCAGTGATAAATAAATATGAATAATAATAATAATAATAAATATACTACTAATACATAAAGATTTAATTAAAGAATTGCCCACAAAACTATATTCAATTCTAAAGGTTTATTTTTTGGCTATGCTGGATCTTTAAGCATTAGGCATTTAAGCTATAATGCATTTAATCGGGTAAATAAAAAACCACAACATATAAAAAGTTTGTTTCATTCCATCAAGTAAGAAAAATACATATGAAAAGATTATATGCTCACATACTCCAATTACTCACAGATGCATATTATATCATTGTTATCAGATACAAAAGGTACCTATAGGTGTCCCAAATGCACCCGGAGGCAGTTCATCAAACTCGGTTCCAAGAGCTGGTCCATCATCTCTTAAAGGTTCCCCCAATTGAGCTTCAACACACTCAATTATCCTTCTTAGCATCATCCTCTCTTGAGTCAACTCATAAGCCCTGCTATGCACCAACGGTTCATTGAACTCACTAGAATCCAAATCCGACCCTGACCTGGACCTTGACCTTGACCTTGACCTTGCCCATGACTCACGATGCGACCTCGACCTCGACCGCGAACCATACTCACTCCCACCACCACCAACACCAACACCGCCACGGTCAACCATAATAAACTCTTGTTTAACCGGTTTTATCAACTCCTTACGATCCCCACCAGGCGTCTTTAAAGTTCCTTCCTTTTTATCTTTTAACCGCCGGTGACAAAACCACATTTGCAGTTGTCGATCCGTTAACCCTAAAGACTCTGAAAGCTGTGCTCTTACCGCCTCAGACGGATACATATCAGCTGCAAAACAATATCAATCACATAAAATTTCTCAAAAATCTAATCTTTAACATCAACTAGCTCCGTCAATCCAACAAATTACCAACAACAATTAAATTAAGAAAACACATACAAGCATAGGTCTTTTCAAGCATATTGAGTTGAAAAGGGGTCTTCATCTGGCGTTTAGGCTTCTTAGATCCATCCGATTGAGCGTTATTATGATCGTTAACGTTCCGATTGCTTTCCCCTTCAGAACCCGTCTCCATTGAACGGCTGCAAATCGAGCAAACCCTAGAATATCACACCCCCAAAAACTAGGGTTCCAGGACGAATTTCAACATAACGATTCCGACCCACCAATCGTTATCCTCAATCAAAGAAAACCCAGAAGCGAATTTCAATTTGGTTAAGTAAATCGAAAGGGTCAATTAGGGTTGATGATAGTAATAATAATAATAAAATAAAGGGGTAGAGAGAGAATGAAGGATGTTGTTCTTGAGAGAGAGAGAGAGAGAGAGGGGGGAATAATAATAATAATAATAGAAATGAAGGATGATGTGAATGTGATATTATTATTTCCTTCAATTCCAAAGGAACAAGGAAAGAACAACTTTGATCTGATGATTAATCTTTCCATATTGTTTGTTTTGTGCTTTAACAAAATTATGAAAAATTAGAAATTGATTGATTGAATTCTGATTAGACACAAACACGTTGTGTTGTGTGTTGTTTCTTGGATTTGTAAATAGTAAGATGGATGATGATGATAGATAGATGAATATTCAATTGTTTGGTTTTTCTTTTTTTATCTGAGAGATATAAAAAGGAGTTGAATTTTGGGTGTTTTTGTTATAATTTTTTGTACTTGTGTTAGTATTGACAGATGTCTATATTTAGGTTAGGTTTTTAGTTAAATCCACATGCATGTGTTTTTTAGTTTTACTGGTTCCTGGTTTTTTTTTAAAGTACAAGTGGTGTAATTCTTTGTTAGATTGCTTCGGAATCTTCCAAGGATATAGATCGGGTTCGTTGAAGTGTTTTTCCCTTTGCGGTTGCAGAAATTGGGCTTACTAGGCCCACATGTAAGTGTGTTTGTATGGACCTAAATATTCTATTAAAATAATAGGTAAAAAATTGTTAAATTCCCATTTAGCCAAGTTAGTATTTCCTTTTATCTAATGTCAAATAGATTGGATTTAGATTTTTTTTCATTATTTCTAGCAGAAACAGCTTGACACAAGGGTATAAAAGCATACCATTGATAATTGGATCAAATTATATTTGTTGTTGTCCCATTGACGATGGTTCTTAATAAGGGTTTAATGACACAACATAATTGATCCCTCAATATCAATTAATATTGATGTAGAAGAACCTAGCCAATATAATTCAATAATAAAATGTTGATTTGACATGTTATATAGTATAAAGTATCCCATAAAGAGTGTTATAAATGGTATATTTAGGCCTATATGCTAATCCCGATGTATGCTTGCTACTAGGGTTTGAACTATTACGGAATATATCATGTATGTAGGCATGTAAACATACCGGATGAATATGAAGGGCATGTTTGTGTTTGTTCATTTAATTGTAAATGAACAAGAACACATACACTTAATCGGGAAAATATTTATGTTATGTTTGTTTGTTTAAAAATAAACATGTTCGTGTTCGTATATATTCGTTCATTTAAAATCGAAGTATCATCAATAAATAAAGATAAATGAATACATACGAACAAATGTATTGAACACAAACAAAGAAACATAAAACATTAAGTCGATGATTGATCCAAAGTTTCATCCAAATATGAACTTTGCTCACAAATATAAATGAGCAAACGAAACATGTATTCATGTTCGTTCATTTAATTAAATAAATACGAACTTTTGTTCATGTTCGTACGTTTGTTAAATAAACGAATATAAATGAAGTTCTGGTCAAACGAATCATGAACAATTTACTAATCTTTAAGTTCACTTAAATGATATCATGTATCATGATATGTTACGTGGATTACACTTGATGATACGTTGAGTGGCACGTGGACCCTTGAGAATTACTAAGATTGGTCATTATTTGTCACGTCTTTTTTATCAATACTAATTTTGTTTTTGTTATAGGTATATATTTGCGTGGTAACCGGAGTAGAGTATAATCCTAAAAATGTCAACGTAAGTTCAATCGTCAAATCATCAATCAACAAATAGAAACATCTGGAATTCAAAATCAAATCTTATAGAAATTCCCTGACAACATGAAGTGAAGATGGTTCCAGTAGAAGAAGCTTTGAGGATAGTTAGACGTATCTAAGAGCTTACCGCCAGTGGCAATGGCTATTAACGACACTCTTGGCAAGGTTTTGACTGTGGACATTCGAGCTCCCGTTCCTCTTCCTTCGTATCCTGCTTCCATCAATGTCTTTTACATATTAATCGATCGAAAATCTAATATATATTTTACCCCAATTAGTTCCATCAACAAAATTATACATTTAATTCAACACTCAAAAGTCAAATTTATTTACATGTTATGCTAGCCTGCATGTTGGTAAACTTTGCAGGATGGATATGTTGTAAACGTTGCAGATGGACCTGGTGAGTCACCTGTTATTACTGAATCAAGAGCCGGAAATGATGGTCTTGGTGTTACTATGACACCTAGAATTGTTGCATGTGTTACAAACTTACAACTGGAGGTGAAAATTTGTATCTTTATTGAAATATATAATTATCTTTCGCATATTGCCAATTGTTGTTATAAAAGGCCTTCTTTTGTTGTCTAAGGGCCAATACCTGACGGAGCTGATGAAGTTGTGCAAGTGGAGATACTAAACTAGGTTTTTTATTAGTATTTGAAGAAAAAATTGATATATTGTAGTAAAAAATGTGATGAATGTTGTTGGTTAAATAACTGTATTTGCTTTGTAATTGTTAAAGAAGTTGTAATGTGACGGTCGCACTAGTTGGTGTTAGCGGTTAGGGTGATAGTTAATTTGCAGGAATTTTAAGTTGGTTCTTTGCTCTTTCACGGTCGTCAAAACATACACATACATAAATCTTTTATTTTTTACTTTATGTGTCAAGTTATAACAGCTAAACTAGTTGCTAGTCCCCCGCACATTGTGGAGGGAGATTTGTATAGCACCACTTGTAGACTCGGTGGCATCAGTTAGACCAATGTGTTGCGGTGGAGATGCAGTCAAAACTAGGTTGGTACTGTTTCGGTTTGGCATGGTAATTCTTATTGAAATTTATTATTAAAAAGAAAGTTAATTATTATTTCTATTAAATACTTAATTCAAAGTTTTGAAGAATTTAACCAAACTGTAAAGGGATTAAAATTGCAAAGTTGTAATAGGATACAAAAAAGGATGCAAAAGTAATTCAAACCCAGCCCAAAGGATTTCTTCAATTTTAGCTAATCACAAATTACCATCACACCAGCTTAAATGCTTGTTAAACAATTAAAAACAATAGCCTTTATATAAAAAGAAATAAATAGAAATTGACGTGCACAATTTTCAAAACTCCATTTAATATATGTTATTATAATAGCATTCTCATCCGGTTCTCTAAATGTTTGTGATGGGAGTTTGTAAATTATATGGTGGAGTTTTGAGTGGTTGTGAATGTAAATTATAGGGTGGAGAGAGAAAATGTAGTTATTTTTATAAATTTTGGGAAAGGGTAGTAATTTTTGGTAAATTATAGGGTGGAGAGAGAAAACTGTAATGATTAAAGTACGAAAAAAATATTATTTAATTAAAAAGAAGAGAGAAATGTAGTGTTTTTTAGTATAATTATAGAGATAGATATAGGGATAGGAAACCGGATGAGAATCGATTCGGATTTTTCATATTTGTAACACCTAGGATTTTTCGTATTTGTATTCGTTTAAGTTTAAATCGATTCGGGAACGCAATTTGGATCTTTCGAACTATTTAAAACTTGTATTTATGGTATTTAACTTGGTTTAACATATTTTACAATTTCATAACTTTCGATTATGCCAAATAGCCCTTAAAAACCTTTAAAATCTCTTAAAACGACTAAAAATCGTATTTTCGGGAACTACAGGGACTAGTTTTGCCAATTCTTTCCTATTTTCGATTAAATTAACAAAACTTAAACTCCAAGAAATGTTATGGCTGGTCCAATTTCATTTTATTGGTGTCCAAGCCAAATTTTATTAATTATTGTACCATATTTTCTAATTAAATAGCTTATTTAGTTTTCTAATTTGTTTTTAGCAACCAAATCACTTATTTTAGGACATAATCGAGTGAATTAAGGTCTAAGAAAAAGATATTAACTAAATTTACAAGTCCATACTCTAAAATACTGAACATGAACGAAATCCACAACTTATTTCATTGATTTAATCATTAAATGTATATTCGGTTTCCTAAACGAGTAAACCTTCCAAATATAGTTTGTTTTTGTAATCTCTATATAAACACATCTTAATTCTCCGCCACAAACATGTATCCTAACCGTAGAGAGACCTCCTAGCCGTCACCTACCTCTGACCATCACCAAACCCTTCAGTTTTTGCTTATTCGTTGAAGATACAATGCTTGTTCGTTTGACGTTGCATGCGTATGGACCTTTGACTCATCATATCTCTTGATTCTTTCACTTTTCGGGTAAGTTGTAAACATATGAATCATTCATATACATTCTCTAGTCAATAACCTTCAATAAATTTTGGTGGTTGAAGGGTGTTGACTGGTCAAATCGTTTAAAACTCGTTAAAGGGCAAAATAGTCAACAAGTTTGATTATCTGTTTTTTCATACTTCTGGTCGAATTCAACGTTCGGTCCAGAAGATTTTTATTCTCGTAACATGATTTTAAGGCTACTGACCAAAACCCGACTTCCGACTCGCTGTTCGGATCCTGGTCAGTACCAGCTCGCTTAAATCTTAAATTTAACATAACTTGAGTTCTAAACGTCCGTTTGGATTGATTCCAGCGGAAACGAGTTTGTTTTTATTTATATTATCATATTCTAAAATCTCAGATTCTGAATTATTTATATCGTTTGACATGTAGTGGACGACTTGCTTATTCGTTAGCTCGCTTATTCATATTTATATTCATTATTCATTAATCTAAGGTGAGTTTATCATTCCCCTATTTTACTCAATTTTCTAAACGTTTTGGAGACATATGCGTACGTATCTATATTTCATACTATATATATATTCAAACAAATGCATACGTGTTATTGTGAGTGATTTAATCAAACATACGTGCTACTTGCTTACTTGTGTTACCATTCAATCAATCGCATATTGGAATTACTATTCAATCAATCATATAGTGGGTGTTCCTGCTGATGACCAATGCCCGATTCGCTTGGCAACGGTCTACATACTTGTTTATGGTTTGATTTTATCTACTGCACTTATCACGTCATGCTTATTTATATTGTTGTGTCAAAACTGGTGATATTCTCACTTAACTTTATGTTGACAAACTCCATTTTATACGCACATGCAGGTTGCTTGTATTGAAGATTGAAGTTTGGACATGTAGACGAGACCTTATGATATAATCAAGTTAACCTTTACTTGAGCTTATATTTGTATATTTAAATTGTTTATTGTATTTGGATATTGTGTGTATAATTGAAATAAAATAATTAATTAGATATTGTCAGATTTATATTATGATAGTATCCTAGAACTGTGAGCAATCGGATCACGCCCGACATTTCCGCCTTAGGTTGGGGTGTGACAGTACACCAAAAGCTTAACCCACTGCTCAAAACTGTTCATATCCACTACACCACATCTTCAACCACCACCACCACCACACCGTCGTACTCCCGTCGCTGCTCAAATGTTGCTATCAATCAACACCATTGTTGAATCACAAACTGTGATAGGTAATATTAATCTTGATTGTTGTAGTTAATCACTCTTGATTGATGTAATAAGTACACGTGTAGCAGGAATCAGGGCAAATGTCACCCTAGCCCACCTTTTGTTGCATTTGAGGGTGGCATTGAACTTTTAGCCCAACATGAGCTTCGACATCCGGTATAAACGAAGAGGCGGTGTAGATAGGATCGGGTAGGTGATGTCAAAGTTAAGTATAATATTAATGCCTAATTATGTCTAACAACGAAGCTAATAAGGATTTTTGCTGAGCATGCGTTTTTTAATCAAGGCTTTTCCTTAGTAGTTTTTTTTTCTTGATTGATTTAATTGTCTCCGATCAACTCTGTATGTAACTAACAGTAACCTTAGTTTGTATTGATTATGGATGTTTTTAATATAATTAGGTAATGTTTGTTATTGTGCATAAGAATTGTAATTTGGTTGATTTTTTCGTATTGGGAGGGAAATAGGCAGAGGGAAATCATAAAAGGGCATAAAATTCATTTCAGCTATTTTTTAAATGAAAAGATACACGTAGTGATGCAAAGTGATCCCGCCCAATACCATAGGGATGCAAACTACTAATTTTTCAAAAGTGGGATGCAAATGGTTCCCTGCCCGAAAACCATAAGGATGCAAACTACAAATAACTCTTGATTAAATAATACCTATGCCAATGCATCACAAGGCCGCCCTTCATCATTTGTTTAATATAACTGCTGATTAAATAATGCCATTATATGATACATGAGCCGATTACCAAAATTATATACATTTACCCGAATCATATACTCAAAAAATTTTACTTGTTATCACCCATTGTCTAGTAATGTATTTTGTATCCATACTTGGAAGATACTTGGAAGTTAGAACACTTTTAATCCTCCTTTTTTGTATAGGAGGGACTCTGTGAGTCAGGAACAAAGTCAACAAACAAAACACCCAGGTTGAGCTTCAGCCCAATAAACACAAACAAAACCAGCAGCCCAACTTTTGGACCCACCACGAAAAGCTTAGTTGTTCTTTTCTCCCTGTTTATCAGCTCACCATGAAAAAACCTAGCCTTTAAAATTGAAAAGTCATTTATAATCATGAAAAAATATAATATTAATAATATTATCCGATCTTATGATATGTGTGTACGAGTTGAAATGGGAGCTATTTAGGGAGAAGTAATTTTTAATCTAGTATGAGATACTGGTGTGAGAAAACAAGTAATCATGTTGATAGCCCTCACGTCTTGTAGCATGAGTCCATGATCGAAGTTACATAGAGGAACCACTGAAATACGAGTGACATAAGAAACTATAAGGGCGCGTTCGTTTCACAGAATTTGTGGGAATTCAAAGGAATTGGAATTAAAATCCCGTGACATGACGCGTTCGTTTTGTTGGAATTGGAATCTTAATTCTATTTTGGTGTGTTCGGTTGTCAAGAAATTGGAATTGGAATTTAATTCCTTCAAATTCCTTTAAATAAAGTGATTCTAAATCTTTTCAAAATGTGGAGGATTTCAAATGAATTCGTTGAAATCTTTTCTCGTTTTTTTTTTACTTTTTTTGTTTTTGATTTATATTTTGAATTATGAATTTTTTATTATTATTTTTTAATATTTTTTGAGGGGTTTTTTATCTTAATAGAAAATCCCTAAAAAATTCAAAAAAAATAATAAAAAAAATTATAACACAAAATAAAAAACAAAACATAAAAAAAAACTAAAATGTTTCCACCGTTATCCTTGTTAAGAAAAAAAACCCGATTCCAATTCATTTGTCATACGAATACATTAAGAATGGAATTGGATTTCAATTCCTTCAAATTCCAATTCCTATTAAAATGTTCAGATTCCAAATCTAATTCCTTCCAATTTCAAATTCTGTGCAAATTTAAATTCCAATACCATTATGTGAAATGAAGGCGTTCAAGGCTACCTAAAGCCCATATAAGTGTGCCTTTTAAGCATTAAGAAATTAATGTAATGATACTAAGTTTGGGCCGTCTCGAATAACATGGCAAATACCATTGTTTTTTTTTAATTATTTTTTTGACCCAGTATAATTTCATCAAATTTGAGTATGTTATGCTTATTTAAACCCCAAAAACCATTTATAAGATTATATAAAGTCTTTTACTAGTTGACATAAGACAAAGAAACAACACAAGAGATGAAAAGACACTTTCAAGTGTCAACATAACATAAATATGCATACAATACATCTAAGGCGCATATGTATGTGATTAATCACTATCACACATACGAAACATATGTACCAGGGATGAAGTATAAGAGGGACCGTGAGTGTCCCTGGTCACTACCGTTTTATAGGTATTGAGCACGGTCATCATGTGGTACTGGGTCCGTAACTTCGGTCACCGTTGTGAGTAAGCTCAAGCTTCATCACTGCGCATGACCATCCTTAAGAATATGAATTACATATATAAAACTATTAGGAGCAATATTTGGCATTTTGGCGTAATTAGCCTCTTGGTCCCATGACATATGAGTGATGGTTAACTTAAAACTTTGTATATTTAAGGTCTTGAGTTTGAAACCTAACTCAATGGGGGATTTTCATAGTGGTGAGTTTTCTTATTGATGGTGTACTTAAGTGAGTCATGTCTGAAGCGTCAAAATAAGTGTTGACCGTTGATATCCCATCTCAGAAAGATTTAATCGAACATCGAAAGTAGTTCCAAATGTTGTTAATAAAAGAAGCGATATTTGGCGCTGTCCCACATGTCATATCCATTTCTCGGAAAGGAAGCACATACAGGTTGTCTCTTTTAATTTTCATATGCGAGAAGAAAATATATTAAGCATTGATTAAAGTTTCTTAAGAACTAGGAAGATAGCTATAAATGTTGACAAGAAGAGTTAGGTGTGAGTATTTTTTTCTTTTTTTCTTTTTAATGGCAAACTTAAATTGCCTTTAATCTTTACTTATAGAATGTTAGGGGCTTCGATAATAACAAACAACAACCATATCCAGTATAAATCTCATCAATGGCAAAGCTGTTAGCAGGGTCTGGGGAAGGTGGGATGTAAGCAAACCGTACCTCCATCCCAAAGGATAGAGAGGTTGCTTCCAGAGAGACCCCCGGCTCAAAAACCATATGCATGGGATCGATAATAATAGTGATATTGGAAATGAATACTAAAATATATGTTATAGTAAAGTGATATTAGTAATGAATAGATCAATAATAGTGATATTATAATGAATAGATCAATACTAAATATGTGTTACAGTAATAATAGTTGTATCAGTAATAAATACTAAATATGTGTTATAGTAATAATAGTTGTACTAAATATAGAAATAGATCAATAAGAATAGTGATATTAGCAATGAATATCAAATATGTGTTATAAATACTAGTTTGAGGATAGGGTATTATAGTAATATATCATTTTTCCACTCGAAATAAGGTAAGGAAACTCCTCCTATGATAGAATTATAATCAAAACTCTACATTTCTCCTAAAAGTCCTTAGCCTTAATCCTACGTCTCTAAGAATTCCTATCCTCAACCATGTCCTCGGAGAGGTGCAAATCATGCTTAATCTTCTCGTCCCAAGTTAATTTGGGACGTCCTCTATCCCTCCTCCCCTCTATACTAATAGTTTCTACAGATTGGACAGGAGCCGTCGTCTCTCTTCTCTTCACATGTCCAAACCATCACAATCTCCCTTCTCTTATCTCATCTGAAATGTTAGCAACCGCTAATCTCTCTCGAAAAACATCATTTCTTATTCGATCCAATCATGTGTGCCCACACATCCACCTTAGCATTCTCATTTCTGCTACCTCTAACTTGCGCGCATGTGACTTCTTGATGCCCAACAGTCTGTTCCATATAACATTGCCGGTCTAACCGCGACCCTATAAAATTTACCCTTTAGCCTGTTTGGGAATCTCTTGTCACACAAAACTCCTGTAGCTGCCTTCCATTTACTCCATCTAACTTGGACACGGTGGGCCACGTCACTATCTATTTCCCCTTCACTCTGGACAAACGATCCTAGATATTTGAACTTCGTTACCCGCGGAATCACTTGGTCTTCGATGGTGATCTGGATCTCCTCATCATCGTTTCTCCCACCAAATTTACAATGGAGATACTCGGTTTTTGAAGGACTAATCCTTAAACCTTTATTTTCTAAAGCTGCTCGCCACTCCTCTAACCTCATGTTCAGATCTTGTTTTCTCTCAGCCACTAAGACAATATCGTCTGCGAACATCATGCACCAAGGGACTGTCTCCTGAATTGACTTTGACAACTTGTCCAAGATTATTGCGAAAAGGAACGGGCTGAGTGTTGAGCCCTGATGAAGGCCTACCTCCACCGGGAATAAGTCAGTATCCCCCAAGGGCGCACACACACTTGTTGTAGTGTTGGCATACATATCCATAATCATCTCTATATATTTCCATGGGACCCCTTTGCCCTCAAGGCTATCCCAAAGCAGTTGACGTGGGACATTGTCGTACGCATTTTCTAGGTCAATGAACACCATATGTAGATCACGCTTCTTCTCTCTATACTTTTCCATGAGTCTTCTTAGGAGGTGTATTGTAGAGGCTTCGATAATCTTGTAAGAAAAACATAACTACGTATCACCGTTATATCACTACCACCCTTTGTTAGGTGTTCGTGTGTTTGTGCTTTCATATCATAGTTTTTCGGTTTATAACTCTAATTGGGTTTACACATTCCAAACCTAAGTACATATAACCATAAATAAATAGCTCCTAATCGACATATAAATTGTTAAGGGCTTAATTGTTTTCATTCACCGTCAATGCATAGGATACACTATGCCACCAAAGTGAATTTTCACTGTCAATACGACAATCGATGATGATAAATTTATTGAAGAAATAGGAGACTCTTGCATGGACCAATCAGACATATGAAAACATGACCAAAAAAATACAAAAACTTTAAAAATTTAAGAAAAGTAATAATAACTTGACTTACCGGTGGAATTAGAAGACCCACCACAACACCAAAGCTTAGAACTTGATATAAACAAGAGGATTAGATATATACATCGAAGATTTTTTAAAGATTAACACCAAGGATTGTTGGATTAGTTTAAATAAGTGATTTCAATCTTCAATTTGGTTAATAAACTCCTGTTGCTCTCCTCTCTCTCGTCGTTCGTTTACACCCATCCACCCACACCATTTTCAGTAATTTTCTTTTTAAGTTCTAAGTACATCTGTTGTGGTAGTGCGAAATGGGCATGGAGCCCCTCCAGCTTGATAATTTCGCGAAACACCACGAAATACTCTGCGAGAGAAGCTAATTTAATTTTGTTCATTTTATAACTAAATATTCTTGACAATAAACATATAAAATAAACTTGGGATGATATTGATATTTACTCATATCGCATCATCAAAGTATGACATATTGTATTTATGTGTACTGGTTAGTATCAACCCAACAAATTCAACAAAAACCAACATAATCATAACTCATAAACGTCCTTCAAAACTTGAAGATGAAGATTTGTTGTTGGTACCTGGTACTATACATTCATTTCAATTCAAATGAATCATCATCATTTCAGGTTTCAAAAATAGTTTTCCCAGCGGAATGTGTCGCCGGTAAGCAACATTAGCGACGAATTTGTCTTCACCTTTTCCTTTTAGTGGAGATTGGGGCCATGAAAATGATGATATATGTTTTTGTCTCGAATGAAATGAGGGTGAGACAGAATGCGTTCAAAAATAATTTGTAGGGTTGACTTGTGTACATAAAAGGCAGGCCATTGGTCGACTACCATAATAGTGTTCTACTACAACGGGGCTAAAAATGCAAACTATACATAAAATTATTTAATTCTTTAGATATCTTTATTCAATTAAAGCACGTAAATGGAAATACATATCAATCATTGTTGCTAGCTTGGTTCAATTATTTTATGTAATTGAAGAATATTCTTTCAATTCTAATAAAAGACTACTTAAATTTGTCACTTGTCTTTTTAATCTTTTTTCTCAACCTATTTTAATAATGGTCTCTTATCTTTAAGACATTTAATACATGAATTCAAGTTTATTTTTATTATAGGTAAATCCTAATTAATTCATTAATTAACATTAATGATAAAATAAAAAAATAAGGAAATTTTAACATTGAAGTTGCAGGTCTGCAAGAATAAATTTTCAAATCACGGATAATTGCAAATTAAAGAAAATAAAAACGCATCATTGTCGAAAAATTTGGATTTGTATGGTAATAAACTACAAATTGTTTTTAAACTAGGATTCGAGCAACAATGCATAATATTTTATATAAGGTTAGTTTCAGATTTAGATTTAAAATTTTCTCATATGCATTTAAACTTATGAAAATGTGTATTTTCTTAATTTTTCTCTAAACATTTTATATAAATATTGCAAAAATGGAGAACACTTATTACATAAATCTTGGTGTTCAGCTTTAATTAATGCACTAAAGTTGAATATTATAATTACAATCTATATATATAACGATTTACTATATAAACCAGATGTAATTTATTTATTTGACTTTTTATGTAATATAAAGGGTTTTAGTTACAAGAAGATTAATATTTAGTTTTCAATATTTTCTTCTATAGCTCAGACCAAAATGCTTCAAAACTGTCACACCCTGAAGTACGAATGTTACAAAAACATATATTTTATGATTTGATTTATACCTTTTTAATACATTTAAATATACTTAACTTAATATAACATGCCTCATAAGACAAATTACTTAATTAAAAGCATTCAAATTCAAAATTTTAAATCAAAAAATATATTTCAATTCCATCCCACTATTTCGCTTTCCAAAAATTATTTAGGATATTGAAACCTAGATTCATAGAATATTGTTTTCGTTAGGTTTTTACATAATTGTAATATTACATTAACTTATCAATTTTATTTTTATACAAATACAACGAATTAAGGTTATGTTAGTGTTTTCAGTTGATTAATATATAATTAAAGTGTTTATTATGGTTTATAGTCAAGATAATAAAATTATACATAAAATTTTTAAAAAATTACAGTTATAACATTCATTATTAAAATCTGTTATAAAAATTTATTAAGATTCACACCTTAATTATAATGCAACTTAATAGAAATATTTTTTATTTTTATTTTTCTTAATCTTTGTAACTTAATCATGTTACTCATTACATTTCAATGATATTTTATTTTCATACCAATTGTAAAAAAATGGTTAATTATGTTAAAAGTTATTTAGCATGCTTACATAAAATCCAAAATCTTTGCTTCTTCTTCCTTTTTTTTTCTCTATAAGTTGTTAAAATTTATATATATTAATTAATTAAGTATTTCAACAACTTTCCATATTATGAACTAATAGCACGGGATTAGTACTCAAACTTTAAACATTTCTTATTCAATAATTTGAACTATTATAAATAAGAATCACTGCCTTCACTTTATGCAACTTTAAGCTTTAATATTCGCATAAATCAGAATAATCACTTTTATTTCAACAATGACGTTAAGGTTAGTATGTCTTTGTCATTTTTCTATTAATTATATTCATATTAAACGAAACAAATCATTTTGTTATATTTTAATTTTCGATTTTATATGTTGATTGATTGTACAACTTTTAATTATAAAATATAAAATAAATTAAAAATCTGTCATATATAGAATATTAATGACAACAAATTTATCATAATCAATCAATTTCAGAATCTAAAGATTCTAAAAATGATTATTTCAACAAAGTTCAGGTAATTTGATTTTTGGGATAATCATATTTTTTGGATAAACATGAAAAGATGATCTCAGATGACATTATATTAATTGTTTAAAATGTATGATATTTTATGTGTATATATAATTTTTTTATTAGTTTCATGGATATATTTATTATTATTTAGGGTTGGTATGTACTTGAACGAACCTTATTTGTCATACGGACAACTATATGTGGCTACATCAAGAGTTACAAGCAAACTTCCGTATTACCTTATCAAGAGTTACAAGAACACATGGACTAAAGATTTTGATTTTTGATAAATAATGTATACCGACCAATACAACAACAAATTAGTGTACAAGAAAGTTTTTTACTTATTTGTAACATATTTGTGTAACCTTAGTTATGTAATTTTTACAATTTTAACATAAATTGTAATTGTATTAACAATATATGGTCATTTGTTGACTGAATTTCATTTAATGGATAGAGTTTAAAATTTTTATCAATTACCCGTGTAATACACGGGCCTCAAACTAGTACTAATACATATTCATACTTTTGGCTGTTAGAGTCTAGTCTCCGGTGATTAGCGGGTTTTCCCTTAAGGATTTCTTCATAGGAAGGTTGGGTTCGAGCGTCTGGATCGTCAAACCAAGGTCCGATAATTCAAGATCAAATATAGAGATCATGCATGTTTGGGTAGTCAATTGATTTAAGGCCCGGAGCACATATTTCAAAGCATATCATGTAATATGATAGGGTCTGAGTTATAGAGAGCTAGCATATTTAGGTACGTAGTTTAATAGTTTAAGGTCCAGATCATAGATATATGGGTATATTTAGTCAGCGAGACGGCTTTGACATGGGTAATTGGTTTAAGTACGATGAGCTGATATTGAGTTCCAAATGCATGATAATGATGACCAATTGCCCCATTGATTATAGGTGCAAGATATTCATATTAGTCCCATTGATGATTATGTGGTGTGATTTATGTTACAAACTGTTTTCTAAATGCTTATTTTATACTTTAATAAGAAACAGGGGTTAAATAATACTCATGTTTCTTATTAAGCTTTATGCTAATGTGTGTCTAATATATTAATATACGTTCTACGTGGGTTTATATATATATGAAGGCAAAGAACAAACTTGTTAAACCTGAAGACGACTAGCTTGCTTGCTAGATTTATGCAACTTGATAAAAAAGTTTCGAATTATATGTAATGAGATAAACTTTATACACCATATATTGCTTCTTAAAAGAATTATGACAATCAATCTTTTATAGTAAAAAGGTTTTGTCATTATGGTTTCTGCTATTACATATATGCTGAATGACACTAAAATTCTCCAATTTGTTATGTTTATTTAAAGTTATCAATTCTGTCCCATGATAATGAAAACAAGAATACTGATTCATGTCTACCTGTTAATCATGAGAACGCAGGCAAAGAAGATGCCATGATCTTGATGAGGCCGACCGAGTTTTCGTTCAGGGTATACCGCTAGGATGGCTAAGGTGACAGAGTTACACGAATTTTAGAGAGAGGGAGAGAGCTGATTTCTTGATGTTGGTGGCTAGGTTAAAGTGTTTTTCGCTCTCTAATGATCTGTATATATACATCTAAGGAGAACCCTATTTATGATAGTAACGGAGTTAAGATTTTATAACGGATGTCAAATGAGAAAAAAAAATATGGTGAAAGGTGGGACTGGTGACAATAATTTTATTATTATCGACCAACTGAAAAAATATGGGATTATTAAAATTCATTTTTGCCTATTTTTTAATATTTAAGTCAATAATCATTTATAATTAAATAAATGATAATAATGGTCATATTAATAAATATTAATCTTAGGTTGTGTTTGTTTTTCGAAAAAAGTTTTGCGGGAGCTCTTCTGTCTGCGCCGAGCAACCACGCGCAAACATTAGTTTTTGTAGAGTGTTGTTTTCTCGTAGACGTTTCATTAAAAAACGTTTGCCCGGGTTCTTCTTGATGCAGATATGGTCCAACCTCCTTTTACCTCTTATAACATTTTTCTAGCGTCATAAACCATCGTTTTCCTTCACAGACTCTCAACCCTAGCCACCACCCCTTGCTCCTCCATCGGCTGCCGCCCTTCCACCGAAGATGCCCTTCATCCGGTGTTGCCCCTCCAGAAGCCCTAGTCCACCAATCGAAATCCAACACTGAGGCATGAACCTGTTGTACCCTGCTTCTCGCGGCCGCTGCTCTCCGTCACTGCCACCACCACCACCGCCACCGCCCGCTGTCTCTTTCGAGCTTCGATGTTGGCTGTAAGTGAAATTAACAGTCTTCGAACTTTTTATTTGCTAAAATTTTCTCGTGATGAGATCGAAATTAGCCATTAGGTTTTCGTGTATATAGTATTTGATAACTCATATTGAAAAAGACCTAGGTTTGACCACTCATATTTGAAAGTTTGCGTGAATAATTAAGAATGCTTTGCTTCTTGTTTTTAATCTAAAGAATAACTTGTAACTTGTTTGAATATGCTTAATTGATTTGTGCCTTTTCTATTGTTGTTTGTTGATTAATAGAAATGAAAAAGAAACAATAATGGTCAAATATATACTAAATTGCATTGAAGGGATAAGCAATGTGGGTTGAAAAAAGATTGAGTTTGCACAAAGACTTATAAAATAAATTAGGAAGAGTTCTTAAGGAAAATTACCATTTCCTTTGGTTATATAAGGAACATTACCATTACATGTTTCGCGCTACGCTATTTTATAAGGAAAGAGAGTTTGAAAGATGATTATTTATGCAATACAATCAACCTAATGTGTCGCTACGAAATAGTCATGTACACATTGTTGTGAAGACGAGGTTGAAGCACATGGTAAATATATGACTCGGTTACGAGATGAAATTGCTGAGTAGTTAATGCAAAGTATGGAGTAAAATGATTTAAAAAAATGTTATTATGGTTTAATGAATATTATTTAAGTGTTGTATAACGATTATTTAAGTTTCAATATTGAAAAACACTTTTAAGTTTAAAAATCAATTTATTTAAATTTCAATTTATTTTAACAGTTTGCAGAAGTTAAAAAACAAACAACCTTCTTATTACAAACTCCAGACCTTTGATCAACCTATTCTTTTATAAAGATCTGCAGATGTAATCTGCAGACTGTAGACATCTTACATCTTAAAAAACAAACTGCACCTTACATGTTGATATCATATATATCTTTGCATAATAGATGACGAAGATAACTTTTTATAAAATGTTTTGAAGTGAAATTTCCTTTCAAAATATATGATGTCGTAAATTCTTATAAGTTGAGAGGACAGTTGGTTCTCCCTCAAAATTTATTATTTTTTAAAGCTATATTGGTTTTTATTAATTCCAACTATCGGCGTTTGGACACTAACGATCCTAACTAATAAATTGGCTGCTGACGGTTCCAACTTTTAACGTATTTGTTCGTAACAATCCGCGACTAACAGAATCATAACGTCGTTAGTTTCAGATCGCCGAAAAAAACGTTTTTGCCGGAAAACTCAAATTTTTTCCCCAAAAACTCAACATTTATGTCCCAAACATCTTGGTAACTTTGTATCGGACCTTTAGGAACTTTTTTCTAGTAAAAGCCCCAATTATTGAGGTCGTCGGAAACCTACAACCATCGTCGGAATCGATTGATAGTGCTCAAGTGGTGGTAGTTAGTTGGCGGTGAGTCAATTGGTGGTGGTTACGGTGTTCATGTGGTGTTTTCCGGTGACAAATTTGACTTTTCCAGCCAAAAACGTTTTTCCGACGACTTGAAACAAACGGCGTTAGGATTCTGTTAGTCACAGACCATTAGAAACAAACACGTTAAAAGTTGAGACCGTCAGTAGCCAATTCATTAGTTGGGATCAGTAATAACCAAAAGACAATAATTGGGATTAATAAAACCAATATGCCTTTTCTAAAATTTACATACTTTAACCATTGATCTAAAATCTGCATTCCTTCGTTATTGATCGAAGCTATCCATGTATCCTTTAGTCATACAAAATACCATACGAAATAGAACGCTTAGAAGGGATATAAAGAAATTCTTTGATGGATTCTTCCCAAAGGAACGATCTATTTTATTTGACTGATGGGGCCAACAAAAATTGAATTCTAACAAATAAAAAAATATCTATAACAATCTAAATCATAACTAAAATAAAGAAAAGGTCTGATCTTCTATTCAAAACGTCTAGTGATCTTCAACCAATTATGAGCTTCAATATAATTACCAGGAGTAAGTGCTATAGCCTGTTTCCAATACTCAGCGGCTTGGTTTTCATTTGTGGTGAAAGTGGAAATAGTAGTAAAAGCGCGGATGCCAGAACGAGTGATCAAATTATACGAGAAAGTTCTACTGATCTGGAAAGTTCTACTGATCTGGATGTAACTCAAAAATACAAGCATTTGTGTGTTCAATGCGAAAATTGTTATGGATTAAATTATAAGAAATTTTTTAAATCAAAAATGAATCTTTGTGAACAATGTGGATATCATTTGAAAATGAGTAGTTTAGATAGAATCGAACTTTCGATCCATCCGGGTACTTGGGAGCCTATGGATGACATGGTCTCTCTGGATCCCATTGAATTTCATTAAGTTAACTAGAATTATCTGTTTAATTTCTTTCAACTTTTCTAAAAATATATATTTTTATCAATGTTTGGAACCACCCTTAATATTCGGATAAGTCTTTCTGAGACAGGATGTGAATCGTATATACTGATTTTGATGCTCCAAGCCTCCAAGCCTAACTCTCAAAAAACACCATCAAATCAAGGTGGCATTGTGGCAATCTAACATTGTGGGAAAAATCCTTTGAGACATGTTTCAAACATGAAACCTTAGAATCTCAAGTCTTAACATCATCCTAATGCCATTAGACTAGAAGACCAATTGCTTTTTAAAAAATATTTGAGATCTAACTAAATATTCTAACTGAAGCAAAGCAAAATTTTAAAGTCTCAAAACTTTGATGATGTTAATGATTACCAATTTGTAATGATCATTAGTTAGGTCAATTGATTGGCATAGTCATAGCATCACAATTGCTCAAGTTGCTCATTATATATATAACTAATATCAAATTATGATGTCTAAAGGCGTGTAGATTCCAAAAGTAAGTGAGATTAGTAAGTCAATTAAATAAAGAAATAGTGATACTTGCTAGACTAAAGAATCAGTGACACTTTATTGTGTGAGAATTAACAATATTTTTATAAGATTAGACAAGAGATGTCTTTATCTTTCTTTTCATTTTTTGTTACCTTAACTAATTGCAAACTTAGCCATGATTAAGGAACCTCTTTCTTGCACTTTAAATACCCTACAACCACATGTCTAGAGTTGTAGAGCCAAAAGATCTATTAACAGTTATACTGGAGATTTAGTTAAAGTTAACTCAATTGTTATTTTTATCAAACTTTTGTCATTTCCAGTACTATGTCTTTGATGAGTTTAAGTTTTAACCATAAAGATCTCATCGCTATTTTAACTATATATATTCAGATTTAATAAGATAATACTATGTAGGGGAAGCCAATTTTTTGACCCCCTCTTGGATATTATATGACTAGCAGTCTAGCACAACTTCTAAGTGTTCTCATATGCGAGCGTTAACTTAATTTGGCACTATAATGTTCATTGTCGTTATGAAAGTGAAGCTACTCCATATGTTTCTTCAGAAGTTTGAACATCTCAAAAGCACTTAAAATAAATGAAGATCCACTTCAACATAGTTACTTGGCATGCGAGTATAGACTATACCAATGTTACACTACTTATATCATTTATGCACTCTAATATGTTCATTATAGGTAGTATCGTTTTAATACTATGATACACTTACAAAACATAATTTTTTTCTCGCCCGATCCATTTTGACCTTGTCAAACTTCAAAATAGTTATTTGTCTTGCGACTATACTAATGTTACACTAATATATTTTACACGCTCAATCCGTTTTGAGCTTGTCAAAGTTATATTCATTTATTTTCACATTTAAAAACGTTTTGTAGTCATTTATTTATTATCAATAAATTATGAAAAAGGAAAAAGAGAATCCCATGTCAACTACCCATAATGATGTACATACTTGGGTGTGAAAGAAAGAATTCCCCCCTAGCAAATAAGAGAAGTGCAAAAAGGGGTGTGGGGTTGAACCATGAGATGGCAATTATGATTACGTGTGGTACCTTGGTGGTACCTTTTCCAACCTCATAGATTATCATATGTTATGAAATAACATAATATTGATTGAATATACAATTTAATGTCATATATATATATATAGGGGACGGTTAATATACACTAATACCTTATCATACATTAGGTACGCGATAATCCAGAACGTATAATTCAACACGATTAAATTATTAGATACATTAATACGATACTATACGGCGGTTATCAAAAGGTAATTCCGTCCAGAACGTACAAGTATACTCCCCCAAATCTAGTCTTTCAATTCCCCAAATCGCTGTTCTTCATTATTGTATAATAACCCACCCCTAAAATCGTGTGTCCCATCATCGACATAACTAATGAATTTGCAGGTCGTTATAGTTGAATTAATCATGTTTCGAATAGTATTTCTTTGAATTAATTTGATTAAAAAGGTACGCTTTGAGTTAATTATCTAACCCTAAAAATGTTCGTTACCTGCAAATAAAACAGAACGTTTTATCAAAACGTATAAGAAGAATCACAATTTAAGGCAGAGTTCCAACCTAGAATCACAAATAAAACGTATAAACCTAGAATGTATTAGTAGAACGTTTAAAAGTTTAAAATGTATAAGGAAGAATCACAAATAAAGCATTCAAAAAACCTTTAAAGGTTTAAAACGTAACTAAAAATAAGAACTAAAAATCCTTTATACATTCTAGGTTGAAACAGTAACTAAAAATCATTTATACGTTCTTGGTTGAAAAAGTAACTAAAAATCATTTATACGTTCTTTCATCATTGAAATTCCTTTAGAACGTGTAAAGGTTTAAAACGTATTAACATAATGTTTAAAAGGTTTAAAGCTAATACGTTCTGTTAATACGCTTTAAACCTTTAAACCTTCAGCTAAAACATTTTTAGCTTTAAACGTTCAATGTCAAAAACCCATCATCCAGAACTCAAAAATTGATCGATTGAAGCCTCAAATTGATGATTAATTGAATCGATTTCAAATATTAACCGATCAACTGGCTTCAATTTCAATTCAACTAAACAAACATGTGACGAGTTTTGCGTTTTTCCGATGAGTTTGTTGTTGACGACGATGATGGTGACGAAGAGTGTTGATGGCGTCGGCGAACGGAGATGAAGGAGGTGTGCTGATGTCGGCGACTGGTGGTGGAGACGGAATGAGGGAGAGGGACGGGCATATGAGTGTAATTGTGATTTTGGGTTTTGAAAATCTAACGGTTGGAAGTGTCGCGTACATAATGTACGATAAATGATTATTGTATTTTATCCTTTATACATATATATATATAGGGTTAGGTTCAAATAAGAAGTTTGATTTTTCTAAGAAGGCCAGGAAGGAGGGTATATTTGTCTTAACACTTTTATATCAAAACCCACTTACATAAAACCCACTTACATCTTCACTCATCTCCTACATCCACCACCACTTCACCGCCCACCGCCACCACCTCACCGGAAAAGACCGAAAAAACACAATGAAAAACAAAATGGAAAAAAACACTACAAAAAAAACACAATGATAAAAACATAATAAAAAACACAATTGTATGACACAATGTAAAAAACACAATGGAAAAAACACAATGAAAAAAAAACACATTGAAAAATACTATTGTATAACACAATTTTGTAAAACACAATTTGGTAAAACACAATTTGTAAAAACCCACTAATTTTATTTTATTTTTATATTACAATATGGTACTCATATTAAAGATAAAAAGAGACTCGTTATTATGGTGAATTTGTTTTTCAATAAAAACGTAGTAATAAAAAGTTATGGACGTTTTAAAATGATTGGGAAATTTGGCATGTGCCTTGGATATGGAGAGAGAAAGTCAACAAATGTGTTATTCCTTTTTTACCCTTCCTCTTATGTTCACACTTGATTTTCCCCTAAACTAATCTCAACCCTTCATGTTCAAAATCAATTGCCAAGATTACTTCTTATTCTTCCTACAAAAACTATACTTTATATTATAACCCAACCCATATATATATATAGCAACTTTTTGTTGCATTAGGGTTTGTACATTACGCTTAATGAGTTGTACTCACTTTTGTTTTTTTTCCTTTTTTTTTAGTCTTTTACTTTTAACCCAATAGTTTTACGTTTTTACAATTTTACATCAACATTTTTCATTTTCAACTTTGTTCCATATACTTTTCATCTTTTTCAATTTTTTTGTTTTATGTTTCGGTGTAAATTTTGCGAGTTAATACGTCGAAACGTGCGTGTGTGGTTCAATGTTTTACTTTCAACTTTAGTCCCCTATACTTTTCATATTTTCAAAAAATTCCGTTTTATATTCCGGTCTAAATTTTTTCGAGTTAACACATCGAGACGTGCGTGTGTTTTTCAACGTTTTTATTTTTATTTATTTTTGTTGTTTAACATTGTTACAAATATGAAAGGCTATCAACTTTTGTCTAGATTGACTTAGTTATTACTCTCTATGTTTAATGTTTCGCGTGCGTAGTTTAATGTTATGACGTCTTCTTTTTGTTCGGTTATATTTTTTTGTTTTTTCTATTTCCTTTTTATACGATTTTTTTTTTGCGGTGTTGGTGGTTGCTAGCGGTGGTGTGATACGGATGCTACTTGACACACTTTTACACTCCCTCCACAACGCGAGGGCATAATGCTAGTTCATTCTATAAAGCATGTACTAGAAATATATTTCTTTGGTACATTTAAAGTTTCAACTTAAAACCCCTTTTCTTTTTCATTTTTTATAGAGCAGTAACATTTGTACATTGAAGTGTCAGTGTATACTTCTGGGTCTCAATCTTAATAACATTTTATGGACTGTTTGGTTCACTGGAATTCAAGGGATTTCTTTGGAATTGGAATTTGAATTCCATCTCTTAGTGTGTTTGGTTGGTTAACAAAAGAATTTGGAATTGGAATTCATTCAAATCAAATCACACAAATGAAGGAATTCAGATTACTTCACTACTTGGAAGGATTTCATGGGATTGTGTGTGAATACCATAAATAACCCTCTGCCTCTACCAACAGATCCAAACCGTCGCCGCTAATCAACACTGCCACCCACCGCCAACCAACGCAGTAGCAGGGTCACCCGCCACCGCCGTTGTCGTAGCCACTCCCGCCACCGAGCAACACCGGACGCCGATAACAACCGAGCAACACCGCCACCGCCGTTGTCGCAGCCACTCCTGTCGTTGAAGTGAGAGACGAGTAGGTGTTGTGGCTGCCGTCGCCGGTTGTCGCCGGCGATGGTGGTTGGCTGCTTTAGAGATGAAGAAGGAAGGTTACTTGGTTGAGTGGTTGAGGATATAGCAGACCCATTTGTTTCTTTGACTCATGTTTTGATGTAAGGGCAAATGTGTCTTTTTGAGCTATTTTCCAATTTCAATTCCGTTAACAAAGTTATAACCAAACACATCAAAGGATTTGCAAAAGGGATTTAAATTCCAATTCAAATTCTAATTCCAATTCTAATTCCAATTCCAAATCAATCCGTGAACCAAACGCCCCCTTAGTCAACTAATAATCTCTATTTGGTATGGCTCCTAAATTTGCATTTCCCCTGTTGAAAACATTCATTCTTAATTATTCTTCAAGTTTTTATGGGCCTTTTTAAGGAGTCAATACGCTATTTGAAGGAGTTGATTTAAATAAAACAAATACAGTGGTTCGACTTAAGTTATACAGCTTAAACTTAGGTTTACTCGTATTTTACAATGCGTCAAAACGTGGAACTCTATGAACTTTGTGCAAGCCTAGGTTGTCCCTTTACCCAAACTGATCGTCACCCATTTTATATATTTCTAATTTTAATTATAATATTTATATTAAACGTGTATATTTTTACTATAGATAAATGATAAAAGGCCCTAACACATTTGATAAAAAGGAGAGTGAGTTATTCTAAGAATTATTTTATATATTTTGACATAATTATTAAACTTGTACCTTTGTTTTCGAAGAAGGCCTTGATATGTGGGACACACAAATATCTTTAGGTGACATCCACCTTGCACATGGCTCCTAATCACTGAAATGTTGTATGCCAATCAAAATATTGATTTAATATTATCAAGAATTTCATATACTGACGTATATAAATTAATAGTCCCATCTCAGAACAATTTTGGATTGTCGAGACATGAAGGCCCTTCGCTTTGATATAGCTTTGGGTTGGACCAATGATAAATTGATCTAAATTAAAAATCGCCTTTTGGCAAATTAGGCAGAATATTGCAATCATTACTAAAACTACTACATTTTAAAACATCAATGTAATCAAATAAAAGCTAGGTGCTCTCCGATACTCAAAAAAATAGATGATTGGATGAGTCATAGGCTCGTCAATGATCTCAGTTAGCCGTTTGAAAAAATAAAATAAAAACGAAGACCTTCTGATTTTGTTCTATAAAGTTTTAAATTAAGATAATTTTTCGAAATGAATACATATTCCTATATAATAAAAGTTAAAGTTTAGAGTTTAGATGGCATTGCGGCTATGTAGATAATACGCCTGTCCGAGTCTCATATAGTCATATACTTGTGCCTTTTCCAAATTGGCCTATTGTCTTGCCTCCTACTTAAATGTTGATAATACTTTATCGTATAAGTCAACGATCTAATCGTTGGAGTGTCCATGAGGTTTTGGCCCCACGGACTGATCAACGGGTTTCCTTGTTGTCAAAGCCTCAATCCTATATCAAGAAGATGAGAAACAACATAACGGGTATGTTTGGTAGTGTGTTTTTATTAGCTTTTAGGAGCTTCTAGCTTTAAGCTTTTAAGAAAAAAACTCGTACTAAAGAAAAAACTTTGCTTGGTTGAAGAGCTTGAAACTTTTAGGTTAGAAAAAAATGTTCTATATTTGAACGCTCATATTAGTCGCATTTGAAAAAAAAACAACAAACTTTTAGTATTTAGAATTACTTAAAGAGTTACAACTTTGTTATTTGAACTTCCATTAGCTTTTGCTAATTTAAATGATAGTTACATATTTAACCCTTAGTCAATACCAATTACCCTCACGACTTTTTAAGAGTTCATAACTTTTTCACACGTTAATATATATATTTTAAAAAATCGCATCATAAAAATGAAAATTTTATTCTCTTTAATTTGAGTATGGTATTGCTATACCTCTTTAACTTTAAAAAATTAACATATTACGTGATTTCCGGTTAGAACCGGCACAAGTCATGTCAGACGAGCTCAGGTCATGTATAAGACCAAATTAGGGTCGGAACGAGTCGATACAAAAAAGGGTTAATTTAGTTCGGTTCATGTCGTTACAGTTTCGAGTCAAAAGGGGTCAGGTCAAAACATGTTTCAGATTAGAACAGTGCTAGGTCGGAACGGGATTCGGGTCAAAACAGGTTGGTTACACGCGTACTGCCTTTGCACGAATTACACGTCTACATTCGGGTTACGTGTGCACTATCATCAGGTGAAGCATGTACCGACACTAATTATGTCATTGATGTCAGGTTGCGCGCCCACCCCACCGCATCGTGCGGGCACCTAGCCAGTTTTATTAAAAGTCCTAGTTACTCTACCAAACACCTAAATATATCTAAAAAATTACCAGCTTCTAGCCAACCAATTCGCGTGCCCTCTTTATCGTGTCTCCGCTTTAAACACCAGATCAACCAATTTGCTTGCTTAGGTACTGTTATTTTTGCTTAAAACGTTTGCAATGGGCTTACGTCCGCGGACACGCAGACATAAGCTTCTGAAGATTGTTTATTTTTTTTAAGATCTGAAAAATGCTTTTATAATATTAAAAAATAAGGTATTGTTTAACTTCTTCACACTTCTTAACATTCTATCAATACCCAATGTCCGACACCACCACCACCACCCACCGTGCGCCGCCACCACCGTCCACCAACACCACCCACCGTCCGCCACCAACACCATCCCCCACCACCACCACCACCCTCTGTCGGCCATAACCACCACCCACCGTCCGCCACCAACACCGCCACCGTCCATCACCACCACCCACCGTTCACCGCCTACCATAACCGTCTGCCACCAAACGTCAACCACCACCTACTTTCACAGTTCGTACACCACCACCAATTATTTTAGCAGTTTACAGACGTTAAATGAATTCTATCTACTGTGATATGTATGATAGATAACTAATTTTCAGCTTACGCAGACGATATCCAGTTTATAAAACAAACAGTATTATATCTTCAAATTGCAGAACTTCAGACCACATCTTTAATTGCAGACATGAAATCAGATGAATCAGATTACAGACAGTTTTTGTCTTCAAAAACAAACAACACCTAATCCTCCCACTCAAGATAATAAATGTTAAAACTGCTAATGGTGGTAACTGGGTAAGTTTTTACACCAAGAAAAAGTTTTAAGTGAAAATTCCCAAAATGCTTCATTCATAGATAGAGATTCAACATTTGTCCCCTTCAATTTTTGTTTCCAGAATTGTTTCCAATTTATCGTGTCGTCGGCGACATGTTAGCAAACCAATCAAAGAAAGACGTGTGGTCGGAATTAGTCGGCGGCGATGTGTTATCCAGCCTATGCCGTCGCGGACGGTATGTTGTTCCCAACCTATCACGTCACATGGCTGCTCTTTAATTATATCTAGTCGTCCCATCATTATGTTAGTAGTAGGTCATGTCGTCTTCGTTTTATGAACTATTTTTGTTTTATATGAATGTATTGTAGATTTATAACATGTGAACATTTCTTTGTATACATATTTTTTAACCTGTAATGTGACAAGAAAAGTATTGTAGCATTCAAGCTGTGGATGAAATGATGCCTTCTGATTGTACTAGCACTAAAATTAATTTGGGATCTAAACTTGAAAAATACAAGGACAATTAAATTACTAAAACAGGAAATGGTATTTTAAGAATTGCTTTGGGAGATCTCTAGGGAATTTTCACAAACACTTGGCGGCCCTGGTTTTGAGACTTTTAGGGTGGTTCGCTACAATATTATGACCTGTTGCAATCATAATAGAGTACTACGTACTAGTCCTTTCAGTTTTGGCTCCACCGCATTATATTGAGAAAAGAAATGTCACGGATCAAATGTGAAAATAATTTTGTCTCATTTTAACAATGTGGATTTGAACCAATTTATCTTTATGTTTTTGCACCTACACTTTGCTAAAATTCGTCTCATTTTTTTTTAACGATATGCATCTTAACATCTATATTTATGTTTTGCTGCATTGTCGTGTGTCCCTGTGTCATCGTGTACACTTCGAGTAACTGGTTGAAAATCCGCTTCGTTACATGTATAAAATGAGTCACGTGAACCAAAGGAAGAATGAAAATCTACAATTCAGATCAAAATATGGGTACTTAAGAGATTATATATATTATAATGACTCAATGCCATAGGTTATCTACTATTCTACATCAGCTTATGTGTTTACCACTGAAAAAATAATTTATGATTCTAAAATATTGTAGAGAAACAATAGAGTTTATCTGTAAGAAAAGAACTTCAAAAGAACTTAATAAACTAGATTTTGGGAGTATGCACTAGACGAATAGAGGGAAGTACGAGGCCAATGAGCTTTAGCATAACCGTTTTTGAAGGGAAGTGAAGACTTGAGATAAAGGCTGCAAGGTCTTAAATTCGAATCGTTCCCAACCGAGTTTTACTGTAGTGAGCTTTTGGGTGGCGAATTTTTCCCCGAAGAAGAGGCGGTGGGCTTGTACTACACATCGATGTTGGTGATCTTGGGCATATTGGCTTGCCTGTTGTTTTTACGTTACCCAGAGTAGCCATACTTTATTCGATAGTTGTTAAAAAAAAAGAAGTCCAGGTAGATAAGACCAACTAAGAAAACAAGAGCCATTGACTCGTGGGGGATTGATCCTTTTCTTTCTTGGTTTTAAAACTTATTATAGAGTCTTTGAAATTTCTTTATTCAAGAAAACGTAAAATACCACAACTATGATTCATGAATCCAATACTAGAAAATTAAAAACTAGACTACACTTTTCATTACCAATGGTTGACATTTTCGATTTTAATATTTAAATCAGGGTTGGATCAAACTTGTTATTTGTAAGTTACGTGTAAACACGAACACGGTTAAATTCAATGTCAGCTTATTTGATTTTGAGTAAAGTGTCAAAATCGTCCTCAAAATTTAGTCAATATGCGATTTTCATTCAAAAATCATTTTTTTTTGCGTAACTAAGAGGGTTCTCAAATTTGCCAATTACGTCCAAATCGCTAGCCTCGTTAGAAATTTAACATTAAGTCATGGGTAAAACCGTCTTGTTACGTCTTCATTTTCTTTTATTATTAACATAATAATAATAATAATAATAATAATAATTATAATAATAATAATAATTTCCCAACCATACCCATTCTCATCTTCTTCACCACTTCGTCAAACAGCCAGCCGCCGGCGAGACCGCACAATCATTCCTTCTTCTCCAACAAACAAACAGCCGTCGGACTTTACCCCTCACCTGAACCACTCATTTCGCATATCTACACCGATTCACCACATCAATTAGGTGTCCTACATTGGTTGGTTTAACTTTAAAAAATGGGCTATTGTAAGAGGGATTGCAATTTGTGTTAGGGTTGTCATGTTGATGTCCTACATTTTGCTAGTCGTCGGCATATTCAAATATGAAAAGCCTTCTATCGAAACCGACGTCAAAAAAGCAGTTGCGATTGTTGTTTTTACTGTTGGAGTTGGGCTTGGATTGGGGTTCCACATGCCGGGGAAACTGAAGCTCACCCCAAAATTGGCTACGGTTAACAACCAAACCCGCACCTCCGTTTCACGTTTGAATTACACCATCAACAAAGATCAAGTTTTGGAACTAGACTTCAAGTTAACGCCTTTGGAGAAGCTATTTAATAATGACGTTATTTGGTTTCGGTTAAAACCACATCAATCCGAAGTTTGAATGCAGTTTTGGGATAGTGGCTACCGAACCTGACGATTTTCATTATGAGACTTGTCGAGTGATTGGCGAAGAACCAACTTCAAATTAAATACCGTGTGTTTTTCTATTAAAAAACAATAACTTATTTCCTTTTATATTTTTTTCTTATCTTTTGTTTCAAATATACGTGTATTGTTTGTTATAATCATAAGCAAGTGTTTAAGGTCAAATATATGGTAATTCTGGTTGATGTATGAACAAGCGCTGGTAATTAACTATACTGATACATATCTTTTCACTTGATGATAATATTATCATTTTTTATTTTGATTTGATGGGATATTAAGGAATTATTTATTTGTTAAAAAGTGAGAATTCTTTTTACTCATTTAATTGTTTTTATCCAAAATTGATTGGACTTGTAGGTTTCTTTGTGTATTTTGTAAGTGTTTAACTACAACTTAAATTTGTCTTTTGTAATTTTGTTGATTTTCTATGAGTTTAGAAAAGTTATCTTTTTGTTTAAAATAAAAAAGAAACTCATTTGGCCCCACCGTTTCTCGCTTCTTGTAATCTGTCCCCCAAAGTAGGGATGAGTAAAAATCAGTATGGTACCGATTTTTGAACCGGTACCGGTAATGATTCTGTACTATCGGTACCAAGGTTTTGAGTTTTCGGGACCGGTACTGGTACGGTACGGTACCGGTATTTTCCGAATTTTACCTTAAATACCGGTACCGTCCCGACACCGTACCGGCACCGAACCGAACATTTCGGTACCTGTACCGGTACCAAAAATTTGCGATTTTCGAGATCGGGATTTTCGGTACCGAGCTCATCCCTACCCCAAAGGCATCGCCTCCAAATGCCTGTGCTCGAATACATCCTTTGGGAAGAGTTGCTCCCCCCTCAGCCAGACGATCCTCAAATGCGTGATAATGCTAGATCGTCTACGTTGTAAATGTGATCGGCTCCATAAACGCCTAGATGGCATCCTTCCCACAAATACCTTGATGTGCGGATCCATATGTATTGGTAAAACTAGTTGATTTAAATCCACGCGTTGCGGCGGTAATTCGATCGGGGTAGAAAATGTAAATAGTTTTGCACAAAGTTCAAAACTATTATCTACCCATTATAATAAAAGAACATAATTATAGACACGTGTCGTTTTGTGGTTAATCCTCATAATTTTTTCCCCTCCAAACTGATAACCCGTTTTTTACACATGGATCAATTGATCCTAATATATGTTAGAAATCAATAATTATTCATTTTTCTTTTACACTTTATTTATATTATATTTATAACATGATTAAATTATTTACTTTTCGTTAAACTTTATTTATCTATACATTTTTATAAAAATAAATATTTACATACTATACTAACATACGCTATACTTGATGAAATCCAAAAAAATCAACAAAAAATCGTGTCTGCTAAAGATTTAAAATAATATAATTTTAAATGTTACCATTAACATATTATACTATGTATATCGTTGAAGATTGTAAATACAAAAAATAAAAAACTCGAATATGCTTTCATTTTACGAAGCAATTTTTTTAATCATTAAATTATAAATGCGTGCTTAAAAGTTGATCAATTTTTTTTTTAAAATCAACCCATTTATCTATTTTTTTTACATTGTCATATAAATTTGTAAATTATAGATATATGATTTAAATTTATCCATTTATTTTTCGGTTAATTAGTAAACTATGTATATGTTAAAATGTAGGAATAGTATATACCAATCACTTTCCTATATATTATAAAGTTTACCATATTTAGTTTCTTGATTTTTTTTATCAACGACTGTTTTGGGTTTTTTTTATCAAAGATTAGTAAATAGATTGTTTGGTACAAATTAACTCCATTTGGTTCAAAATTTATTATAGATAAAAAGGGGTAATTTGAATATTTATAAAAATTTGAGAATGCAAATAGATTTATCGTTAAACTTGTTACAAGTTCAAAGTTTTGACTTGAAAATGTAAAACAAATGAAAGTTAGAATTTTAAACGTGATTGTCTTTCGAATTTATTTTAAATGAATGGATCTATAGTAAATAATTTGGTTATGAAAAGTAAATGTAACAAGTGACGCTTTGAAAAAGAAAGGACTTTGTGAAATATGGTGTGTTGAAGATGAAATGTATGCTTTTGAGGGACGAATACTTCAGGACTTGGATTCGAGCTCGTTTGTATGCGTTTATCAATAACAAAAAAATGAAGTAACACAAACAACTTAAAACCAATTTTTTTTATTTAATTAATTAAGTTGGGTGTGTGCATTTTATGAGTTAGCGCATTCGACAGTATTCTTATTTGGCCTTTCTCTCCAAATGATTTGATGCACACCCTCCCATGCACAATCTACTTCTAGCCCTTGATTTTGACACTTCTCCAAATTGTTTTTGTACAAATGACACCACACAAAATACAACTACCATCTGTCTTCCCTATCCCAATAGTACCTAGAAAATGATTATTGATTTTTAAAATACTATTGATTATTATAAATAACTAATTTGTAAACATATATTCACATCATAACGATTATTTGAAGATATAGTTAGTCATAAGTTATAAAAGGGGTTTAATTCATGCATCATGCTGTAAAAAAATGTTAAAATATTGGGAAAATTCTCAAAGTAGTCCCTTTTAGAGAGGGAAGTTCCAAAATAGTCTTTTTTTTCTTAAAATCTTTTATAATTTGGACTGTCAAGACGCATTGGGAATAGATAAAAATAAATACGAGATTTTGAAAGAAAGTCAGGTAAAAGACGAGACTTGGGGAAATAATGTCGTGCAAGTCCCAATTATTTGTAATCTTGGAGCAAAAGTTCAAATTTTTCAAAAACTTTTTTACTCAAAAAAACCGTCTTAAGAGACTGTATTTTTATGTTTCCTACCTTTCCTGTCTATTTCAAATTCTTAGAAAATTATATTTGTTACAATTATACCCCTTAACCACCACCACCACCACCACCTTGAATCACCACCATTATCACCACATCCTCTTCATCTTCTTCCACCAACTCACCAACCGCCACTAATCTCAGCCGCTACAAGAACCAGAAACGTCGTGACTGGAACACATTCGGGCAGTACCTCCGTAACCATCGGTCGCCGTTAAACCTTTCCCGGTGCAGCGGTGCACATGTTCTTGAGTTCCTGAGGTACCTTGACCAGTTTGGCAAAACAAAAGTCCACACACAAATTTGTCCATTCTTCGGTCACCCGAACCCTTCAGCACTCTGCCCCTGCCCGCTTCGGTAGGCGTGGGGCAGCCTTGATGCCTTCATCGGCCAGCTTATGAGGAAAACGGAGGGCAGCCGGAAACTAACCCATTTGGAGCTCGAGCTGTTAGGCTTTATTTACGTGAAGTTAGGGATTTTCAAGCTAAAGCAAGAGGTTCCTTTTCGGCTGGTGGTGATGGGGTGGGGCCGACGTGATGGTGGTGGTTCAAGGTGGTGGTGGTGGTTAAGAGGTATAATTGTAAAAAATATATTTTTCTAAGAATTTGAAAATATAGACGGAAAAGGTAGGAAACATAAAAATACAGTCTCTCAAGATGGTTTTTTTGAGTAAAAAAGTTTTTGAAAAATTTGAACTTTTGCTCCAAGATTACAAATAATTTGGACTTGCACAGCATTATTTCCCAAATCTCGTATTTTACCTGACTTTCTTTCAAAATCTCGTCTTTATTTTTATCTGATCCCAATGCGTCTTGACAGTCCAAATTATAAAAAATTTTGAGAAAAAAATGGCTATTTTGGGACTTCTCTTTCTAAATGGGCTATTTTGAGAATTTTCCCTAAAACATTTAACCTTATTTCATTTTAAAATGTTAAAAAGAAATAAGTAAAAAACTGAATAAGCCATGCCATAAAAGGAAAGTAAATAAAGAATAATAAAAAACAACCCACCCTCACTCCCATAAAGACCACATGATCACTTTACCAGCTTTATGTATCTGAACCCACTCGCCGGAATTTCAATTTCCGGCTAAAAGACCATCACCGGCAGCCATTTTCAAATAACAATAATTCATGCAATAATAAAGTACCATCTAATTATCATTAATCCCCACACCTCGTGATTCGTACCCCCATGGACCACTGTCTCTGTCCCAAATGCTCACCTATACATACATTTCCTCTATATCTATAAATACTTACTTAACCTTCTATTTCCCAATTTCATTTCACCTTCCTTCAATTTTATTCATTTTTTCTTTTTTTAAATAATAATATTTAATAATAAATAATAATGCTACGTGTTTTATGCTTTGTGTTCATGTTATCGATTCCGTTAAGTTATTGCTTGAATCAAGAAGGCCGTTATCTGCAACGGCTGAAGCTAGGGTTTGACGACCCAGACGGTTTTTTCTCCGGTTGGGATGAAACTGCCGCCGGCGCCGGCGGCAACCCGTGTAACTGGACCGGCGTTACGTGTTCTGAAGTGGGTTTTGTTGAAGCTGTAGATTTGTCAAATGCCAACATCGCTGGTGAGTTTCCGGCGGTGCTTTGCAGACTCACCGGACTGAAGTTTATCTCACTGTATAATAATTCCGTCAACGGCACACTCTCCGGCGGAGACCTGGCCACGTGTCGGAGTCTCGAGCATTTGAATCTCGGCCAGAATTTGCTCACCGGCGAGCTTCCGGCGAGGTTATACGAGCTTCCGGAGCTGAAATATTTGGATTTAACCGGAAACAACTTCTCTGGCGTCATTCCGGCGAGTTTTGGGATGTTCCAGAAGCTTGAAAGGCTCTCGTTAGTCGATAATCTCATCTCCGGAAATATTCCGGCGGAGCTCGGAAACATTTCAACGTTAAAACAACTCAACTTATCATACAACCCATTTTTCTCCGGCGATATACCGCCGGAGCTCGGAAACCTAACCAACCTTGAAGTATTATGGCTCTCTAACTGCAACTTAATCGGACCAATTCCCGACTCACTGGGTCGACTCAGTAACCTACTCGACCTCGACCTATCTGTAAACCAACTCACCGGTCCAGTACCGAGTTCACTCACCGTGTTAACAAACATCATTCAAATTGAGCTTTACAACAACTCGTTGACCGGTAAGTTACCAGTCACTTGGTCAAATATGACGTCATTAAGATTAATTGATATTTCAATGAATTTATTAACCGGAACGGTGCCGTTTCAGTTATGTTCTTTACAACTTGAATCGTTACATTTATATGAAAATAAACTTGAAGGGAATATTCCTGGTATCATTTCAAACTCCAGTAATCTTTATGAACTCCGGCTGTTCGGAAACAGGTTTTCCGGCAGCTTGCCGAAAAACCTGGGAAAGAACTCACCGTTAACGTTGGTTGATGTGTCGAATAATCTTTTCTCCGGAGAGATTCCGGCGAGTTTGTGTGCTCACGGTCGGTTAGAAGAGCTTCTAATGATACATAATTCGTTTTCCGGCAAGGTTCCGGCGAGTTTCAGTTCTTGTTGGAGCTTGAACCGGGTCCGGTTAGGGTACAACCACCTTTCTGGCGAACTTCCGGTGGGGTTTTGGGGTCTTCCGAAGGTGTCATTACTCGAGCTTGCTGATAACTCGTTCACCGGAGTTATTGGGAAATCGATTGCCGGTGCCGGAAACTTGTCGACGTTGAATATTGCGAATAATAAGTTTTCCGGTGAGTTGCCGGATGAGATTGGGCTTCTGGATAATTTAGTTGAATTCTCCGGTGAGAATAATCGGTTTTCGGGTAAGTTACCCGCGAGCATTGTTAATCTTGAACAGCTGAGTAAACTTGATTTGCATGATAATGGAATCTCCGGTGAAATCCCGACTGCTATTGATCGTTTAACGAAGCTAAACGAGCTTAATTTAGCTAATAACAAGTTTTCGGGCAGGATTCCTGAAAAGATTGGTGAATTATCTGTTTTAAACTATCTCGATCTGTCCGGAAATCAACTTTCCGGAGAGATTCCCATAGGGTTACAAAACTTGAGACTCAATCAGCTCAATTTATCGAGTAATTCGCTCACCGGAGATATCCCGCCGGTTTACACTAAGAAAATATACATCAGCAGCTTTTTGGGAAACCCGGGTTTATGTGGCGACATCGAGGGTTTATGCGACGGAAAAAATGTCACGAAAAGTACTGGTTACGTTTGGTTACTCCGGTCAATCTTTGTGTTGACTGGTTTCATCCTCATCATCGGGGTCGGATGGTTTTACTTTCAGTGCAATAATATTAAGAACGAAACTGAAACCATCGACAAGTCGAAATGGACGTTAATGTCGTTTCATAAGTTAAGTTTTAGCGAGTACGAAATCATGGGTGCACTCGATGAGGATAATGTGATCGGAAGCGGGGCGTCGGGAAAAGTTTACAAGGTTGTTTTGGGCAATGGTGACACCGTGGCGGTTAAGAAGCTATGGGGGGGTTCGAAATATGAGGATATTGAGAACGGGCCGGGCTCGGGCTCGGTTGTTGATAACGGGTTTGAGGCGGAGGTTGAGATGTTAGGAAAGATCCGTCATAAAAACATTGTTCGGCTATGGTGTTGCTGTTCAACGAAGATGTGTAAGCTTCTAGTTTATGAGTATATGCCGAATGGTAGTTTGGGGGATTTGCTTCATAGTAGTAAAAGCGGGTTGCTTGATTGGCCGGTTAGGTATAAAATCGCGGTTGATGCGGCCGAGGGTTTGGCTTATCTGCATCATGACTGTGTGCCTGCGATTGTTCATAGAGATGTCAAGTCGAATAATATTTTACTCGATGGTGATTTTGGTGCTCGTGTGGCAGATTTTGGTGTTGCTAAAGTTGTTGATGGTAAAGAAAAGGGTGGAAAAGAGATGTCGGTTATTGCGGGTTCGTGTGGTTACATCGCTCCAGGTTCATCCTTCTTTCGTGATAACGTACTTGTAAATGTTGCATGCTTACTTTAGGATTCGGTTAGGGGAGTGAATTTCACAAACAACATGAACCTAACACGAAATTCACGCATTTGAATTTATTATAATTGGGGTTTGGATTAGTTCTGGTTGAACCTGCGAACTGCTTTAGCTAAACAGGTAGTGCTTGTGTAAAACTTTTTGGTTGGCCCGTTTAACCCATTTATCTTTTAAATGTATTTTTTGTCTTAAACTAAACCAGTTAGGCATTTTATGCCAAAATGTAAAACTTAAATAAGAAATTAACATAAAGATTTTATAATTAAAATATAATTGTTTTATATATATTTGTTATTTTTTAATTTTAATTTAAAGCACTAAAATGCGGAAAATGAATAAGTATAAAAATTCTAATTAAACAGGTCGTGCTCATGTCAACCCACTAATACTTATGTGATGTTCGGGTTCATATGTCTGAAGCGATTGAAACTATTGTACAACTTTTATGCATAGAATACAAGCTTACATGACTAGTTATCTTATGTTTTATACAACTGAACAGTTTGTTACATGTTGCAGAATATGCATATACATTACGGGTGAACGAAAAGAGCGACATCTACAGTTTAGGTGTTGTAATACTCGAGCTCGTGACCGGAAAGCGCCCGGTTGACCCGGAGTATGGAGAAAAGGATTTGGTCAAATGGGTATGCGCTACATTGGACCAAAAAGGTCTAGATGCGGTACTCGACCCAAAACTAGATGCGTGTTTTAACGAAGAAATATGTAAAGTTCTCAATGTTGGTCTCTTGTGCACGAGCCCCCTACCTATTAATCGACCATCGATGAGGAAAGTTGTTAAGATGCTACAAGAGATTGGTTCGGTTAATCCCATGAAGTTTGCATCAAAAGACGGGAAGTTAACGCCTTACTATTATGATGACGGGTCGGATCATGGTAGTGTGGCTTGAAAGAAGTGGAAGGTCGGGTTTGGTTTTCGGTTAATCATCGGTTGTGAATGCATTGGCGAGTTGTACGGTACAACTGATAAAGCTGGGAAGGGGGAAGAAAGTTTAAGTTGTTGGTTTGGGACTTTGGGGTGTGAAGGGAAGAAGATATGTTATGATCTTTGATAGTTAGGAAATATACAAGTGTTGGCATCTACCCTTTTCATGTTTGAAACTTAGAATCAGTATTATATTTTTTTTATTTTAATTTTTTGTGCTTGAAAATATAAGGGAAATTAAAAGGTCAGTAGTTCGTGAGTTTATTGAGATCAGCTAGCTCAGTAAAAATTTGAATAAAACCAATAAAAAAGAGTTCATTAATAAACGATTTCGCATCCAAGTTTCAAGCATTGAGTTTGATTAGGTTTTTAAGTGTAAACGAGTTTGTTTACACAATATTTTACACAGAAAAATAATTATATAACTACTTTATTATATGTTAAAAATATTGTGTAAAATAAATATAATATTATTACATGTGTTCTCATCTACACTAAGGCAGTGACAATTGACAAACAAATCCAAAATAAAGCTTTAAAGCAGCCTTATCTTATATTTAAATATCAAAAGATTTTAAATGTCCTGAAATAACGAAATACATTTAATGAGATGAATAATGATTAGAAATAAATGAATAGTAGTTTTCAGAAGAAATAAAATAATCGATATAAAAGTTTGTTTATTATTGTGATATATCAATTTCAACATCAAATTACATTTATTTAATACATTTAATTAATAATTTGATAGCATACACATCACTTTTTCTTCATTTATAATAATCATACTCATATTTGAAGCATTTTGGGAATTTTCCCTTAAAACTTTAAAAGTCCCAACGTTCTCTCCGTACAATTACTAATTACCCCCAACATTCACATCTCCGTACAAGTCCTCCGGCAGTTTTTCCGGCGGTATCAACTGGAAAGCTTCCGACAACAGGTAAGTCTCTCTTCTCCACTCGCCCCTCGTCTCCACCACAAACCACCCGCAAGCCACCGCTCGAAACCGAAGGAGCGAGACAACGAGATCGTAAGTCGGCCGGCGAATTTTTTTACGTCTTATTTATAGTTTTTGCGGTACACAGGTATTTCTACCCCTTTAATCTTCACCATCCTCACTAATCTTGTTTCTTTCTGAGCACTTTTGCGCTTGTCAATTTCACAATTTGAGTTGGGTTTAGCTGCCCGATTTGTTTGAATAGAGCTGGGTATTGGGTTTCATGATCTAACTTCAATTGCTTGTGTTATTGCTACACACTATTATTATTATTATTATTATTATTATTATTATTATTATTAGTTTTTTTTACTATTATTATTATTACTATTGATTTGGTGTTCTATTGCTTGTGTTTGTGTGATTAGTTGCAACCATAGAGCGTAGGAACCATGACTATTACTTGAGACCATGTCCTGAAACGAGGGGTGTAGGAAAGAGTAAAGATAGGGAGCGTATATTGCGTTTGGCTTCTTGGAATGTAGGAACATTAAATGGTAAGTTGCTAGAATTGGTAGATGTGCTTAAAAGACGTAGGGTTCAGATAGCATGCCTCCAGGAGACTAAGTGGAAAGGACATAGAGGGGCTGAGTGTAATGGGTATAAGTTGTGGTACTCGGGGTCTGATGGAGCTAGGAATGGAGTGGGGTTTCTAGTGGCTAAGGAAATACACACTAGTGTGGTGGAGGTGATAAGACATAATGACAGGATTATGGTGTTGAAATTAGTACTAGGAGAGGAAGTAGTGGCAGTAGTCTCCGCCTACGCGCCTCATGTAGGCCTAGGGGATCAGGAAAAGAGAGAATTTTGGGATTGCCTAGACGCAGTGGTAGGGGGCATACCTAGGGGGGAGAGGATTTGCATAGGAGGTGATTTTAATGGACACATTGGTAAGGCTAACGATGGTTTTCAAGCCGTACATGGGGGTTTCGGTTTTGGTGATAGGAATGAGACCGGAACAGATCTTCTAGAGTTTGCGGTGGCACATGACCTAGGTATTATAAATTCTTAGTTTAGGAAACAAGATTCTCATTTAATCACTTTTAGCAGTGGCGGACGCGACACGCAAATTGACTACCTTTTGATGAGGCAAGGAGACCGACGTTGGTGGAAGGACTGCAAAGTCATACCTGGGGAGGCAGTTGTGACTCAACATCGACTACTAGTGACAGATATAGCCTTCAGAAATAAGCTGACTGTTCGAGAGAAGAAAGGTACACCGAGAATTCGATGGGGAAATTTGAAGGACGAAAATCTCCTACTGTTTAAGGATAAACTCATACTGCATACGCGGGCTCGACTAAATGGGGACTCAACTCATATATGGGAAGCTATGGAGACAAAGATCATCCAAGTAGCAAAGGAGACTCTCGGGGTCACAACAGGAAAGAAAAATGGGCATAAGGATTCTTGGTGGTGGAATGACGCAGTGCAAGACAAGATAAGGGACAAACAATGATGTTTTAGGGAGCTAATGAGGTGCACGAATGAGGAGGAGCGAGTGGAATTGAGGGACAACTACAAAACGGCCAAGATAGAGGCGAAGAAGGCAGTGGCGGAAGCAAAGAAGGCGGCCTTTAAACGGATGTATGAAAGTCTAGAAAAAAAGAGGGGGAACACGCTATGTTTAAGATTGCCAAAGCCAGGGAGCGTAGAAGGCAAGATCTAGGACCGGTGAAGTTCATAAAGGATACAGATGGGCATGTAGTGGTCAAGGAGCAGGACATCAAGCTAAGATGGCAAACCTACTTCCACAATCTTTTTAACAATGGGAGAGCTTACCAAGAAGAACATGACAACACAAACTTTCAACGACAACAATCAAATAACTGCTACTGCCGACGGATCACACGAGAAGAGGTGAAGAATGCACTTAGGAGGATGGGAAGGTCTAAGGCGGTTGGCCCAGACAACATACCCATCGAGGTGTGGAAGTGTCTGGGGGAGGAAGGAGTCATGTGGTTAACTGCTCTGTTCAATAGTATTCTCAAATCAGGTAAGATGCCAGACCAGTGGAGGAGTAGCGTTGTAGTTCCTATCTATAAGAACAAAGGAGACGCCCAATGTTGTGGTAACTACCGAGGAATCAAACTACTAAGTCATACTATGAAGCTATGGGAAAGAGTGATTGAGGGTAGACTTAGACGAGAAACTCAGGTTACGGTCAACCAATTTGGCTTCATGCCGGGGCGTTCCACCACAGAGGCAATACACCTTATAAGAAGATTACTGGAAATGTATAGGGAGAAGAAGCGTGATCTACATATGGTGTTTATTGACCTAGAAAAGGCCTACGACAGTGTGCCACGATAGGTGCTCTAGGAGTGCTTGGAGGGTAGAAGAGTGCCCAGGAAATACATAGAGATAATTATGGATATGTATACCAGGAGTGAAACAAGTGTCCGTGCGCCAGTGGGGGATACTGATTTCTTTCCTGTAGAGGTAGGTCTTCACCAGGGGTCAGCGTTGAGCCCGTTTCTTTTTGCAGTAGTCTTGGATGAGTTGTCAAAGTCGATTCAGGGGACTCTCCCGTGATGCATGATGTTCGCAGACGATATTGTGTTACTTGCTGAGAAAAAACAAGATCTAAACATGAGGCTTGAGGAGTGGCGAACAACCTTAGAGACAAAAGGTTTAAAGATTAGCCGATCTAAGACGGAGTACCTCCACTGTGATTTTGGTGGGATAAACGACAATGAAGACACACAGATCACAATTGAAGGGCAGGTGGTCCCGCAGGTAACGAAGTTCAAGTATTTAGGATCATTTGTTCAGAGCGATGGGGAATTAGACAGTGATGTGACCCACCGAGTTCAGGTAGGATGGTGTAGATGGAAAGCAGCCACAGGTATATTGTGCGACAAGAGTTTCCCGACTAAACTAAAGGGAAAATTCTATAGGGTGGCAGTTAGACCTGCAATGCTATATGGAACAGATTGTTGGGCCATCAAGAAGGCACAAGTGCGGAAGATGGAGGTAGCAGAAATGAGAATGCTACGTTGGATGTGTGGGCACACAAGGCTAGACCGAATAAGAAACGTTGTGTTTCGCGAGAGATTAAGGGTGGCGAACATAGCAGATAAGATAAAAGAGGGGAGATTGAGATGGTTTGGACATGTAAAGAGAAGACAGACGACGAATACTGTTAGATCCGTAGAAAACATTACTATAGAGGGGGGGAGGGGTAGAGGACGACCGAAATTGACTTGGGATGAGAGGATTAGGCATGATTTGATAGACCTAAACCTCTCCGAGGACATGGTTGAGGATATGAATTCGTGAAGAAGTAGAATTAAAGTTAAGGATTTTTAGAGAGAATTGAATACCTTAGGGCTTAGACTTAACTTATTTAGGTCACATACCATTATGGTATTTCCCTTACATATATTATTATTATTATAATTATTATTAGCTTTTATATAGCTGTTAAACTGTGATCTTATTATTAATATTATTATAATTAGTAGTAGTTTTTATATAACTGTTAAACTTTGATTTCCTTTATTTTGCTTCATACACATATACTTAGAGCCGATGGTCTCTCTGGAAGCCACCTCTTTATTCCTTTGGATAGAGGTACGGTGTGCCTACATCCCACCCTCCCCAGACCCTACTTATAGCTTTGCTGTCGGTGGGATTTTACTGGGCATGATTGATTGATTGATTGATACTCATATTTGAATTTATGTTATATACAAAACTGATTCTAGACGAAAGTTAGTTTTCTGAGTGAGATATTTAAGTGAAGTGCATTTGTGTTTAGTAGTAAAATAAAATTTGGCCAAAACCGAAATGTACATAAAATAGCATGCCTATGCTACAATTTAATAATGAATCTACTTTAACTGCTGAATGTGGGTGTCAGTTGATGTTAATTTGTTGACAGGAATTCTGTGTGGTGTTTAATTTTGTCCGGTCTTTGTTGTCAGCCCAAGTCCAAACTAACTTCATCCTAGTAATGGTAAAATCATATTTTACTTGTTAGATAAAAAAAAGAGTTGGTTTATTTGTTTCCGGCCTTAAGAATACAAAGATGTTACGAAAACAACCTAGATAAAAAACCCTCTCTTATTTGAACCATTAACGACAAACTCATATACACCCACTCTTAAAATCAGGGTCCGCTCAACGAATGTGGATGCCTAAATCGAAACAAGATTTTGTGGCATTTTCTTGACAATTGTTAAGAAAAAAAATTGCTTATTACAAGTCTTAAACACATGAACTCATAACCTATACTTTAGTAAAAACCAAGTCAATCACCACACCAATACATTACTTTGAGTTTACTTTACCCATTATAATATATCTATATATAGTGTTTTTTTGGACTTGGAGACCTTAATTAAGCGTGGGCCTAAAGCCCTAACTTGTTTTCGCTGTCCCATGAGCCATCCCTACCTAAAATGACACCATTTTCCTAATAAAGAGACTCGAACTTTCACCATCTAGGAGAGACTTCACGTTTTTAACACCTTGATACCATTTCGCTACAAACCTTTGGCATCACAACTAGTAGAAACCTTAAAGTTATATCAGTGGAAAGGTTTATCATAACCTGGTCATCAGTGACAACCAAGTTTCTGGTTAATGCTAGATGTTGTCGACACTATGTTACAATTGATAATCAGTTACAATTTATGATAAGTTTTCTTGCAATTTTCACCAATCATGCCAATCTGAATAAACTTCTATGCTACTAATTTATGGTTGTTGCAAAAGATTGGGTTGAATTTGCGATGATTGTAGAGTAGAGGGATTGGAGTTGAAAAAGTGCCAAAGCTGAAAGTTGCACAATAACAAAGTGATGAAAGCTGATGGATTTGGATGAAGACTTTGATATATTGCGATCGATCAACTCGTTAAGAGTTCAACGATCTTAGTTATTAAACAAACCTTTGCTCTCTCATTCATTGTCTTGTTCGTCATCTCGTTGTTCATCTTCAACAACTACTTAACAATTCTGTTGTTGTAGTTTTCCATACAAGATTGTATAGGTTAGATTAGGGTTAAAGTTTTGATTTAGAAATTAGCACTAGTATTTTTAATCGAATACTATTGTTCAGTGAATAAATTGTATATACACCTTTATTACTTTGTTTATTCAATAAATGAATGAACAAGAACAAAGTTTTTGGTCAATTTAGTTAAATGAAAGAACATGAAAACACATCTCGTTCGTTCACTTATGTTTGTGATCGTTCGTTAAAATTAAATTCATGTATTTCCTTTATGTTCTTAGTTTACGTTTGTTTAAATTCATTTGTTTATGTTCGCCAATATATTCATTAATTTTATGGGGCCCATTTATTATTTAATATTGTTTTAATAATATTTTAGGCCCACCATTTAATATTTTAGGCCCACCATTTAGTGTTCGAATGGTTCGTTTACGAGCATAAAAAGGAAGGAAGAAATTTGCAAACACAAATGATAACATATATCATGCTTTTGTCTTGTCTGATTAACCTATAAGAATGAAATAAATAATTACTTTATGGTGTTTGCTAGACACAAAAAGACGCATGCATAAACTACAAATGACACAAAGGCCCTTTCTTCAAAATAAAGAAAATTTACCAAAACATTTGCATTGGCGGCATAGGCGGTGACAATGACGGCTAGGTGGTGGTGTCAAGAAAGTAGGGTGAAAGAGAAACAAAATGGGAAAAAAAAGGTAAATGGATGTGAATGAATGATTTTGATGGAATGTGATTCCTCGTTTAATCGTTGATTCCATTATATTGACTAGCCAAACACCTATTTTTTTTCATTCTCTCTCAATGATCTATTTCATTTTGCGTGTCATTTCCGCGCACCAATCATTACCTTAAAGATTGTAAGATAGCCATAAGAGATAGACGAGCTCATGCAGTTCTTAGGGTGGATATAGTTTTGAACTCAGCCCAGAGTTGTTGGCCGAGTAGTCCAGGTAGTTTGGGGAAACCACCCCCCTCTTCCCGAGTAGCTAGCCGAGTAGTTGGGATCGAGTATAACTGTATAAGTACTCGAGTGAACTCATTGAAGTTTAGTTGAGATGATTTAGGTTGACTTGATGTAACATTATCCTATTATTTAATTGTTGAGTGCCTGCTTAGGTATATTACCCCACTTGAATGAAGGAGTATTATCACTCCCCACCTTTAGGCTTCTGTGTGCCCGTGAAAGATTATTCCTCCAAAACTAAACCAAGTATGTTTCACATAATTTTATTCACTAGTTAATCGGAACATTCTTAATGCGCAGTCAAATTAAGTGACTACTATATGCTATCAACGCTATATTAAATCAACAATCGTTAAATGCATACGTGAAGTCATTTTGTTCATTTTGAAAGAAAAAAACCTCTAATGCAATCAAATATTAATCATGGTAAGAGCATTCTCATCCAACCCCTTATTTTATGTGAGTGGTGTTTTTATAATTTAGAGAGTGATTCAGGATGATGTGAGTGAAGAGTTTTTATATTTTAGAAAAAGCAGTGATTTTTCTGTATATTTGAAAAGTTACTGTTCACCCCTATAATTTTTTTTATATATTTTGAGAGTGGTTGTGAGTGAAGGAAAGAGAAAAGGTAATGATAAAAAGTATTATTTAATTGAAATGGAGAGAGAAAATATAGTGAGTTTTAGTGTAATTTTTGATTTAGAGATAGAGAGTAGGATGAGAATGCTCTAAATAGTAAATTATAAGACTATCTACAATGTTAAGTACGCCCTTAGGTGCTTTTAACTGTCATGCCATCTGTCACATAACTGTCAATTTCATCTTTAACCTTACAAATATCCTTATCCTCTTTAATTTCCACCTTATCACCTACTCATTACACACAATATTTATATAAAACTTTTTTTTTATACTTTAGGCACACCTTTCATAAGGGCACGTGCCCTTGTTCAAGGACACTTCTCTTAAGGGCAATACCCTCTAATGCTAAGAGCATCCAAAAAAGGATATAATGATATATCTCCTAAGGGCCTATTAAAGATAGAGGTGCACAAAACCGGTTTAAAACCCAAACTGAACCGGTTTGGTCAATGGTTGGTCAAAACCGGTTTGACTTAAATCAGTTTGGTTTATAAACCGGTTTAGAAGCAAGATAGGCCGGCCTGGTCACGTCGGTTCGGTCCTGTTTATAAACCAGTTTAATCGGTTTAAATCGGTTTTAACCGGCTTTTCTCAAACCGGTTCGGTTTTAAAACTGGTTTGGTAGATTTTAAGGGGAACCGGCCCTTAAACCGACGGTTTGGGAACCGGTTCGGGTGAAACCGGTTTTTTTTTTGTACACCTCTAATTAAAGATTGTCTAATGATCTTTATCTATTGAATTTGATATTTAATGGGCCATGCCGCTTTAATTGGTTTATCTTAAAGTGAAGGCGGAAATCTTTTTATAAGCTAAATGCAAACAAGTAATAAATTTAAGCCCAAGAGCGGCCCAGTCTGCCAGACATGTTTTCTGAACTATGATAAACCTTTTTCCAAAAATGGACAAAAATTAGAATTTAGTATGAGCATTTAAATTCCATGAATATTATATCAAACACCTCCCTTTTTCATAACTTTGACTATGGCATTGAACACCTTTGTTACGCTATTGACCTGAATTTTGATAAGTATCAACAGTCAACACTCATCCAAAACTTTCGTAAGGCTTATATTTTAGTTATATAGTATCAGACCCGGCTCAACGAATGTGAAGACCTAAATCAAACCAAGATTTTGAGGCATTTTCATTGAAATTGTTAAGAAAAAAATTTTGCTTATTAAAAATTTTGAACTCATAACCTATACTTTAGTAACAACCAAGTTTACTACAACACCAATACATGACTTTTTGAGTTTACATTACCCATTATAATATATCTATAGATAATATTTTTTGGACTTGGGGGCCTTAAGTAAGTGTGGGCCTAAAGCCCTAACTTGTTTTCGCTGTCCCACGAGCCACCCCTGTATAGTATTGAAATTTGAAATATCAATATGTGAACGAAATCAAGCTATACTCTATTAACCAAGTTTTAAAATTTGTTTCAATTAGGTCACTTATAAAATATTTTGTTTCAATCAGATCAATAAAGTTTCATTTTTGTTCCAATCTTAGATATTTTACCTTGACAACAGGTTATCTGAGTTTTTTTCTTTCTTTTCTTTTTTTAATTTTAAGAAGTTTGGCATTGCAAAATATTTTTTTTAATTTTTAAAAATTGAAAAAATTAGTAGAAATTGAGATAAATAATTTTTAAATTGCGAAAAATGGCAAAAAAAAGTACCAAATTTAAGTTACGTTTTTTTATAAGAAACCATCATTTTTTTAGAAAAATTTCAAAAAGATAGTTAGGTGATATTAAAATATTTAATAGTAGAATTGTTAGTTGTTTCGATACAAAAAAAAGAAACATACTGATTATATTGTAATTTTTTGCAATTTTTTACAATTTAAAAATTATTTTTCTCAAGTTTTACTAATTTTTCAATTTTTTAAAAAGATATTATGCAATGTCAAACTATTTAAAAAAAAACCTAGATAACTTGTTATACAGATAAAATATCTAGGATTTGAACAAAAAGAAAATTTTAGTGTCCTAATTGGTACAAAATATTTTATGAGTGACCTGATTGAAACAATTTTAAAATTTGGTTATTCAATTGAGTAAACCCTTTTAAATATAAATTATTAATCAACATTTTAGGAAAATATAGTAGAAAGCAAAAATAAGTAAATATATAAAATATATATTTTATGTATCCATTGGTAAGTCTAACATTATGAGTTTAGGGGGGGGGGGGGGGGGGGTGGGTGTTGGGTGAAAGTCCCATTAATATTATTTATACCAAAAAGGGTTCCAATTTTTTAAACTATAATACAACTATACAAGTAGGTAAGTAGCAGCCGATTTTTAAAATGGAAAATTCCCGAAATAAGTATTTATGAAAACAAATTTTCAGTTTTAGGTATTATTTGCAAAAAATTCCATAAATAAGTATTATAAACTAGTTGTGACGAGTAGTTTGTATAACCAATTAAAACTTGCCGCGTATCCTTAAATTAATTGTAAAGAGCATGTTCACTAATCATTTACTCGTCACGACTAAATAAGTTTCATGCCTCGTAATCAACACTCACGAGTAATTCATAAGTCCTTTTATGAATTACTCCGTGCGTTGAGAGGGATTTCGTGTGTATGTCGGCTTTCTAAACTTTACCCCGAATGTGTTCAACTTCGATCTTATCATCTTCAGCATAATCCCGGATAAAGTGAAAACGAGATTTAATGTGTTTTGTCTGACCGTGAAAAACGGGAATCTTCATGAGAGGTATAGCAGACGTGTCATCAGTCTTCGTCACGAGATTTTGTAGGGGCTCTCCAGTAATCTCTCCCAAAAATTGCCGATGCCAAACGACTAGACAAACCACTTCAAAGGCTGTCATATACTTGGCCTCAAACGATGATAAAGATACAATGGGTGGCTTTTGCTTACATTATGCAACGAGTGAGGGTTCGCAATAGAAAACATAACCCATGTGGTTCTCCCACACTTCACATATATCGACTTAAGACACCGACCGAATACGACAAGTCGGGTTGTGTGTGAAGTAAATACCACAAACATCCCACGATTTTGTGATAATCCATGGCATCAATCTCCTTATCAAATTTTACTTGAATCGATATCTATATAGGTTGATAACATCTATCTATTTATATTATATTAATATTATTAAAACAATATTTCTTTTCATAAATAATATTCTTATAAAACTTTTCTAATAAAATAATTTAAAATTATATTAAGTTACATTAAACTTAATTACATTCAACATATTCTATTAAATGCCAGCCCGATAAATAAGACTCCTTGCGGGTCCTTTAATCTAGAGGTGTACAAAACCGGTTTTAAACCCAAACCGAACCGGTTTGGTCAATGGTTGGTCAAAATCGGTTTGACTCAAACCGGTTCGGTTTATAAACCGGCTTAGACACAAGATAGGCCGACCTGGTCACGTCGGTTCAGTTTATAAACCGTTTTAACCGGTTTTAAACGGTTTTAAACCGGTTTTTCTCAAACAGGTTCGGTTTTAAAACCGGTTTGGTAGATCTTAAGGGGAACCGCTCCTGAAACTGGCGGTTTGGGTCGGGTTGGGAACTGGTTTGGATGAAACCGGTTTTAAACCCAAACTGGTTCGGTTCGGATTGCCTAAAACCGCTCCCAAACTGGTTTTTTTTTGTACACCTCTACTTTAATCAAATGCTAGCCCAATAAATAAAAACTGAAGTTCAACCCAATAGATGCAAATTAAGCCCACACCACACTTCTATCCGTCCATTGTAATCCATTTGATTTCTTTCTATGAGCCCAAGCCGTATCACCAATTATTGTTCATAGTATTATCATTTGCTAAATCATCTTCATGTCCCACAACTATTTAATCCTATTAATTAATCAAGTTCACAAATATGATGCAAACAAAAGTCTCAATTTACGTACAATTTAGCTAAATCATCTTCATGTCCCACAATATAAAAACAAATCGAAGTAGTATATTCCGTAGTTATAGTTATGCATAGTAATTAACTTGAAATAAAATGCGCATAAAATTGACTGATTATGAAGCTCGTAAAGCCCTCCGACATTCAAGTCAACCTGCGTGTGAGTGATGAGTCTGATTTCATGAGTTCAATCATCTAGCTTCCACACTGATAAAAGCTGAGTTTAAAGGAGATATAGAAAACTTGTATGAATATACATAGGAAACATAAATGATATATATAATCTTGTTACAATACACAGTGTAAAAACGATTTTGGACATTCAGATCATGGAAGAAAGAAGGAAGAATGCAACATCATCATTTTTTCAAGCCGAAAAAGGCTGGAGGGATAAAATTGGTATAGCATACCATTGTTAACTTTTACAAATTCCCATGTTTTCTAAATGTCCGTAACCTTTTATACAACATCATTTTTTTTTTAAAATTACTCTTTAATTTAAATACCATATTGCTATATTTTAAAAATATGATTTGTTTTCTTAAAAAAAAAACCCCTTGATTTGTTGTGGTATAACTCGCATGATTACGTACATGCGTGATTATGAAAAAAAGTTAAGTAATTATCATATATGTCGTGCTATTATTTTTTTAAGTTGCGTAATTATGTATTTATATATAGGTAATTATGTATGTGCATAATTTTCATACTAAGTTACATGATTTTTAGTTTTGCACTCAATAATAGTGTATACGCAGCTACCCCTTGCCAAGGACACATGTTGCCTCCTAATGACTTTGCATGTTGTATGATAAAAGGCCTTTGTATATTAACCTTTTCATCTAAAAATATATATGTATGTACATATAGAATTATTTATTTGTATAGTTAATAAAAAAAATTTTAGAACTAGTAAGTTATACCCCCACTCTCTAAACCTACAATAATGTTTACGAGATAACTAACATCGATCTCCACTATCTGGAAACAAACATACTTATTACAATGAATTTTTGATGACGTTTTAATTCCTCGGTAAGCCCTTTGGGTTACCACTCACCAATATCCAAAATTCGATATCTGAAATGAAATTTCAACTGTTTATAATTAATTTGACGCACCAAAGATACAGATTTAGGACCACTTTAGGAGGAAACCTAAGGTATAACCTCCTGACCACCAAGCAAGGAGCATGATGACTCTTTGTTACTGAAGAAACACTAGATCGAACTGGATAGTCCGATCGGGTATTTCCCCAGATGTGAGTATACTGAAGTGCTATGAGAACAGATCCAAGCTAATGCCTGCAAAACAGAACATCGTTGAGTCTTGTTACGGCAAGGACAGAGTGGGGGGTCTTCCGGTAACCACCCTCCGGCGTGAGAATCACTACTGTATCTTAAACGGAAATAATACAAGTACCGGTATATTGCGTAAGGCGTGAGAGTGTGAATGAATACCTCGAATAGATGATCTTCGTATTTATAGCCGAATGTGGAGGGAAGGTGATTGGCGGAGTTGTCACTATCAAATTATTCCTTCTCTGCCAGAATGGACACGTGTCGGGCCTTTATTGGATGTGACAGCCTGGACCCGTTTATGGTGTAGCCATTATCTGTGCACGTCGTGGGATGGCCATTACGTGTCCAGGTGTCTTCTTTCCATTGGCCGATGTCGCTATCAGGAGGTTTTGAGAGAATCTTCTAGAAGTAGTTTGTTACAACTGCTTTTCCATATCACGTGGGGGTCATACGTATGATGAGTCCCTTGAGTTATTTGTGGATTCCTTCCGCGGATGCTCGTGTGACCGTCCGCGGGTTATGATGGAGTTCCACGAAGTGTCATGGGTTGTGGATGGCTTTACCAATCCACTTGTTCCTCGCGCGGATGTCTTTTGACGATCTGTGGGTTGGTTGATGGATCCGTGGGTGGCGGATGTCTTTGACGATCCGCGGGTCGGATAAAGGATCCGTAGGTAGCTTTGCTACCCTCCCTCTATATATACACATCGCAATTAATGTGAAGAGAGATGGAGATAGTTCAGCCCCAGCAGGCAACCAACCAAGTGGTGACACGTTATGCGAGAACTGTCAAAACAAAATGATTTCAAACATGCCGCCTAAAATCTCGTGCACCAACCTCGAGCACCACTCCTGACATGATTCAGACAGGAGACGTCATATTGCAGACACCTAAACAGTACCCCAGTTCAAAAGCAATAGGAATCCTAAGGATTAGTAGTTGCAACCCGCAACAAAAGACAAAAGTCCATAATTCCACCCGCGACATCGACTCACGGAGGCAACAGTGGAATGGGGAGACTTATAGTGTGACATTCGTCAATTTCGGGTCTTGTTTGTATTCGTTTTTGTATTTGTTTATTATGTAAACCGACCTGATTTGTAAACCGAAGCTTATGTTATAATCAAAATGATGGATTTATGTTACAATATTGTTTCACACTTGTTGGGTCTTGAAAACATCCTATATTTCTTTTTATTTTTATTTATTTATTATTTATTTATTTTTGTTGTTTTGTGTTTTTGTCTTGATCCATTTTGCATGAAAACTCTTGTGTCTCACACCCATATTTGACCACCAACATTACCATATATACACACCACCTTTCCTCTTCATTTTCCCTTGCTACAACTCAAAAAAAAAAACTCTCTCAAACATCAAAAATTCAAGGTTATCTTCTTAAGTGTTCTTGAAGGTTTTTAGTCTTTCATCTTAATTAGTTTATGTAGCCTTATTAATACTTGTTTATGGTTGTGCAACATATATATAATATACACCCTTGTTTACCTTTGGTAGTTACTTCTCCGATTCCGGTCGGTGAGGTTGCGGACCTCATAAGGCAAGGCTTCATGGAGGACTTCGTGTCCTTGATATATATACATCTATATAACTTGTTCATACATATTAATCTTGCTTATTTTAGTTTGTTGGTCATGTTTACAAGTTCCATGGTTATGGGTTTTTAAGAGTCTATGCTTCGGTTTAACCGTAAATAACTCTAAACCGTAAACCGAACTTTGTTACTAGTTTTGTTAAATAATTGTTTAAACATGCTTATTGTTAGATCTAAGTTTCTAAAATCATTTTTACAAATTCTATGGTTATGGGTTTGTAGAATCTTACCTCGGTCTTAACCCGAAACACGATCCGAACCGAAAACCGAACTTTTGTTTAAAGACTTTATTGTTAACTTTTGGTTGTAAAACTTAAAGTATTTTTTTTATTTGTACATTATTATACAAGTTCTTTAGTGGTTGGAAATGTGGAAACCAAACCGATTCTTACTCGCTTAAGACACACAAGTGTGTTTTTTTTAGCCATCAAGACTTGTATATTTCTTTAAAAATAGTTACAAATTGATTTTTAAATATTTTCTTAAGTATTTGGAAATGTTGGATCCAACTTGATCTCATAACAAAGTTTGGACGGACAAAACCGAACACTCGCTTAATGTGCGTTGTTAGTTCTAAAACAATGGAACTACATACTTGGTTAAGTCTTATTAAATTTTATTGAGTTATCTCATAACATTCAATATTTTGGAAAGTTGACTTTGGGTTTGACCAATTATCAAGACCCGAACCGAACACTCGAACCCGAAATTGACGAATGTCACACTATAAGTCTCCCCATTCCATTGTTGCCTCCGTGAGTCGATATCGCGGGTGGAATTATGGACTTTTGTCTTTTGTTGCGGGTTGCAACTACTAATCCTTAGGATTCCTATTGCTTTTGAACTGGGGTACTGTTTAAGTGTCTGCAATATGACGTCTCCTGTCTGAATCATGTCAGGAGTGGTGCTCGAGGTTGGTGCACGAGATTTTAGGCGGCATGTTTGAAATCATTTTGTTTTGACAGTTCTCGCCTAACGTGTCACCACTTGATTGGTTGCCTGCTGGGGCTGAACTGTCTCCATCTCTCTTCGCATTAATTGCGATGTGTATATATAGAGGGAGGGTAGCAAAGCTACCTACGGATCCTTTATCCGACCCGCGGATCGTCAAAGACATCCGCCACCCACGGATCCATCAACCAACCCGCGGATCGTCAAAAGACATCCGCGCGAGGAACAAGTGGATTGGTAAAGCCATCCACAACCCAAGACACTTCGTGGAACTCCATCATAACCCGCGGACGGTCACACGAGCATCCGCGGAAGGAATCCACAAATAACTCAAGGGACTCATCATACGTATGACCCCCACGTGATATGGAAAAGCAGTTGTAACAAACTACTTCTAGAAGATTCTCTCAAAACCTCCTGATAGCGACATCGGCCAATGGAAAGAAGACACCTGGACACGTAATGGCCATCCCACGACGTGCACAGATAATGGCTACACCATAAACGGGTCCAGGCTGTCACATCCAATAAAGGCCCGACACGTGTCCATTCTGGCAGAGAAGGAATAATTTGATAGTGACAACTCCACCAATCACCTTCCCTCCACATTCGGCTATAAATACGAAGATCATCTATTCGAGGTATTCATTCACACTCTCACGCCTTACGCAATATACCGGTACTTGTATTATTTCCGATTAAGATACAGTAGTGATTCTCAAACCGGAGGGTGGTTACGGGAAGACCCCCCACTCTGTCCTTCCCGTAACGAGACTCAACGGTGTTCTGTTTTGCAGGCATTAGCTTGGATCTGTTCTCATAGCAATTCAGTATACTCACATCTGAGGAAATACCCGATCGAACTATCCAGTTCGATCTAGTGTTTCTTCAGTTACATTCCTTAATATTGCAATGCTATGAACTCTTTGGTAAAAGATAATTATAAATAATACTTATTATGATGCAACTAAAATAGTAGAACAACCCATTTGTCAGGGTTGGGCCAAACCCCATACGTGAAGTAAAACCATGGGAAAACTTCTCCTGTAAGTTTTGTGTTGCGTAGCTTGCTTGAGAATCTATTGCCTGAAATTGACACCTAATTGAGTAATTGTCATTATTATATATACCTGTCATTTTCTTTCATTTGCATTTTCAACAGGAAAATTATAGTTCTCTCTTATATTGTTTCCGGTATATATAATTCTTATCCATTTTTTATTTTTATAACTATAATTAAGAGTCTTATAATTTGTTTTTCTTTTCGAACGGTCAAAAGGAGTTCCATAGTAAATCATTCTTGTGTTGACAAAATTAACAAAAAGGAATACTCTTAATTGGGTCCTAAAACCTTATGACTCTTAAAGGTTAACCAATAAAAGTGTTTTACAGTGATCGTTTATTTTATTGTCTATCACTCAATTATAGATTTTTTACTATTCCATAGGTTGATTTACTTACATAATAAGAAGGCAATATTCCGATGAATTAAAAAAGCATGATAATAAAGTTTTACGGTTTAAAGCCCTTGGGTATGTCAATCGTGAAACATATGTAGTTTGGTCTAATTCTTTTGTACATGCATATGTTTGTACGTGCAAATTTAGAAGTACTGGTTGTAAATATGAAATTCTTGGAAAACTTAGTAATCTTAATAAGGATGTACAAAACATGAGAATGAATAAAGTAGTAATTAATGCTAGTAGATAACACCACCTTACTCTATAAAAGGTTAAGCCAATGGAAGAATAAATAAATCGTGTAACCCACGTAATCTTCATTCGGCTAAGTAAAGTAATTTTATTTTTAGTCTCATGGAAAAAACAATTTATATGCTTGTCATTATAATAAAATAATTTGTAACGTCTAGCTAAATTGAATCTAGCGATCCAGCTTGGTATGAAGTTTGAGTCAAGCTCATGTTAGTATTTGCTCGGTGTATATACATATACATATATACACATACAACCAAACGACATACGTAAGTTACAAAGTTGGTGTAGTTTTGCTATTCATGAATATGTGACATCTACATACATATATGTAGAGAGCAAATCAACACATAATTATGGTGAAATATATAGCATAATATATAGATGGATAACTTTGACCATACTCTAGGTTGACGCTGCAGCTCTCTTCCTCTATCTACATACTGTTGCTTCATCCCCACTCCATCCAATTTAAATTAATTAAGTTTTTTAGTTTCTTGTCCTTAAATCTTTTTTTTTCTTTAACTTAAAAGGTCTCAAATCTTGTTACAGATTGGATGACCTAATTTCGTAAGCGGTTCTTCGATCAGCCATCACCAGTGTTAAAAAGTTAGTAAGCAACCTAAGTGTTTAGCAATCGTCGAGAGGGTATTTTGGTAATTTCATCTTAGTAGTTGCAAAAATTCCTTCTTACAACAAAAGAAAATAAAAGGAAAGAAACCCGCCACTTCATTAAGATTTGTACTTGTCTGCCTAGCCACCTAAACATAACTAAACTTGGCTTCCAAGCAATCCTATTTCTTTAAGTCTACAAAATACCAATTTCTTTCATTCATTCTTACCGAATAAAATATCAACAAAGGAAGACCCATAAAGTCTCCATCTTTTTCTCTATATATATCAAGAGTCTTTGAGGTGTTTCTTGATGAAAAATTAGGGTTTCATAGAAGATAAAGTTGGTAAAGAGGGATCGATTCGATTCTTTCCCGACGTCGGGAAACAAAATCAGGTTCGCGCATCACTCTTTTCGCATATTATAAAAGAAGAAACACACCTACAAGAAGCTAGACTTGTTTCACAGTGATTCTTTAAAAGATAGAGAATTTACTTTCTTTTGGCTCTTTAATTCATATGTACTCCAACCATTTAGTTATCTTTCTTTATTGAGAATATATTAATCTTTCTTGTCTAGTTGCTTTACTTTGAGGATACACAAATTACCCAATTTGGAATGAGCATGAAATCAGCCAAAAACAACAGAAATGACTTGGTGTAAAGATGGAAGCAATACCCTCCAAAACCTCTCAACTTCTTCAAGAAATAATATTATCACAAGTTCATGCCCTTCTTGTGGACATACCATACAACTTCAAGCTAAGGTTCATGTTCATTTTGAGTCGTGTTAATTTTTTATTTGTAGCTTTAGACACGCTTTGAAACCGTAATGATTTACAAAAACAGGAGTTGATTCATGACTTGCCTGGATTACCCGCCGGAGTGAAGTTCCACCCGACAGATCAAGAAATTATTGAGCATTTGAAGGCTAAGGTTGGATGTGATACTAATGAACTTCATCCCCTTATTGATGAATTTATTCCTACAATTGAAGGTGAAACCGGGATTTGTTATACTCATCCTGAAAAATTACCAGGTAATTATATGTTCTTCATTTAATTACTTCTAAAGAAAAACTTATATTTGATATATATAGATACTATACGTATATTATAGAATAAGACTATGTATAGCTAAATTATATATTAATAATATTTATTAGTTCTTTATAATCCAGAAACAATATCTTCCACCGGAAAATATATCAATCACCTTCTTATGAACGATATTGATCGAGTGTGACTGCTCAACCTTTTTGCAATAAATAGTTCGTAGATTAATCCTAACAGGTGGTACATGATTGCTCAATTTTATACGAGATTTATACAAGAGACACAATCACACATTTTTAGAGATGAGCTCTAATGAAAAGAAAAACTCTTTCAATTATTTCTTTGATCTACTTATCAAAACTTGAAAATTAAATCAAGTTAGATTCTAAATCGCCTATTCATATGTAATGTATAGAACTGAAAAACAAAACAGTAATATTAAATAGAAACTTGAACATTCGGGAAATTGAGAGCGAAATGAGTTGTGATCAGAGAGGAAAAATCGAATATGAATCAAACGTAATCAAGCCTTAGTTAAAAGAATAGAGGTTACGAGCCCTAAACTTCAACTTATTTTTTTTACGGCCAAACCACTCCAAATGATCGACGGACATAAATTCTTTTACCTTAAAAAATATAAGCTGATATTATTAGACCTAATCGATATTTAATTAGACCATTTTTTACAAAGATTTATGCCTTTAAAATCGATTACATAGAAAAACTTTACGCATGGAAGAAATAGAAAAAGAACATGTGAGCAACACACTTGATTTGTTATGTTATTTCTAAAAACTGAAAATAGAGTAGCTTATGATGTATATATTATTAGATTATCTCCTACTTCGAGCAAATTTTAACAATCTGTTGACATTTTGATGGTTTCACATTGAACAACAATTTGAATTGATTTTTATAATGACCATTTTTCTAAACATTTCAAGCCCACATAATCAACAAAAAGCTATCTATTAATGATCATGCATGCAGGGTGAAGAAACACTAAGTGACCCCGGGCAGATTACGGATAATCTGGGGGTTAAGTAGATGTTTCCCACGAGGGGTTAGGTCCGGCAAAGATGGTTCTTCTGATGACCTGCAAAACAGACACCGTGAGCTCGTCACTGAGAAGGGGGGGGGGGGTACCTTCTTGTGACCACCCTCCGGCGTGAGAATCAGACTAGATTGCTCTGAATATAAGTGTATATATTGAGAGATTGCTAGAGAAGATAAGATGATGATGATCTCATACCATTCCAAGGTATTGGAGTATTTATAGCCGAATGTAGGTTTCCAAGCAGGTACAGCCGGCTGAATAGTATTCCTGTTCTGCCAACTGTGGGCTACGCACATGCCATGCTGGTGGTTGGTGGGTAGGCAGCGGCTGATAGTGACCAGGCCGGCTGTGTACTATTCCTTTTCCACCAACTGCAGGCTATGCACGTGCTACGACAGGTTGGTGAGTAGGCAGCGGCTGATAGTGACATTAAGTAATAGAGCATGCTGCTCGTTGTACTGTTGTCAGTGAGCTGTCGCAGCTTTGGTCAGATCTTTTGTCCATACCTCGTCAGGTACAGTACAAAAGATCCTCCAGTATCGTACGGACTGGCTCATTTGGGCCGGAGTTTTCCCGGCTTTGGGCGGGAGTATTCCCGGCTTGCTCACTCCTTCTTCAGGTGACATTACTGAATTATTTAAGAGTTAAGTGCCTTGTGCGTGTAGCCTTGCTGCGCGGGTAGCCTTCCCTGATGGCTAGTATCCGTTGCTGCGGGAACAGGCGGAGTACGTCGACCATTGGGAGGCTTTTCCTGCGGGAACAGCTTGCGTACTGCGCGTAAGGACGTCACGTCTCTGAGTATGGTGGGTCATGCGGATCCAGTTGGTTTCTGCGCAGACTTCACAGGGGTTAGGAACGATGGGCAAATTCGTCATTTCTTTCACCGTCCTTCAAAGGCTTACACCACTGGCACGCGTAAGAGACGAAAGGTCCTAATGGATGACGAAAGGGGCGAAACAAGATGGCACAAAGCAGGCAAGACCAGACCCGTCTTGATTTCAGGTTCAGTAGGCGGGTACAAAAAGATACTCGTGCTTTACACAAACTATGGTAGACAAAAGAAACCTGAGAAAACAAATTGGGTGATGCACCAATATCACCTTGGTAGCAACAAGGAGGAAAAAGACGGGGAGATCATTCTCTCGAAAGTGTTTTATCAAACACAACCAAGAAATTGTGCCTCAGGCCTTAAAGAATCATTATCACTAGACGAGGTAACCGAGAAAAACATTAAAGCTAGGAACACGAGTTTCGTTCAACATTATAGTGCCGATTGTCCTTATATATCGTATGACATTGATCGAAGGGAGATCAATAGGGGAGTCCCATCTAATGTTACCACAAGTTTTGTTCTACAAGATGATGCTTTTGGTCATCTAGTACCAGGATCAAGCAAAGAATAAGAAAAATATTTTATATAATGTTGTGCTGACCGTACCTCACTCCCTCTTAACTCGTCACCAGAGTAATTTCTCTAGTTTTCATGCTAAAAGATAACAAAAAAAAAAGAAGAAGAAAAAAAAACTTGTTAATTTGATGTTTGCAAGGAGTACTTCAACAAAAGTTAAAGGGAGTGGTACGTTTAGCCAACCGTTTTTATATATTCAAGTTTAAGTGATAAGTCTTATAAACCCGTTTCTCTTCCCGGGTTCGAATTTCAAATTCAGAATAATGTATAAGTATTGTTGTGTTTGTTGTTATATCATAATCGTTTTTGAATTATGTGATAGATGAAAAATGTTATTAGTTAGGTTGTAATTTGCTTTTTGGAATTTGTATAAATTATATTGTTATCATAAGAAGTTTAATAACTGGAAGTAGTGAAATATATATCGGTTTAAATGCAAAATGTGTCTCTAGAATATGAATATACATATGATTCTTCTATGTTTAACAACGGGTTTGTCGTCTGTTTTATTTTATAAAGTTGGCGTTTCATGATTGATGTCAAAGTCAAGTAATAAGGAGTTATATGAAAGTTGCCGTTTCAAAAAAAAAAAAGTAATATGGAGTTATGGACATGGTAATTACATGATAACAATAACATATAAAGAATTTTTTGATAAAAAAATAAGTTGGGTTGAGTTGGATTGAATTTGATATGGTCAAATTTGGGTCTGGTCATAAATAAAAGTTTTGTTATAAAAATTCAAACTCTAATTCAACATAAAATAGTAAATTATGAAATACATTCAAATTAGAATTCATTGTAGCAACTCTAACCAGTTTTTTAACCGAATTGCAATGTTGGATTTCAAGGCCTTTGTCTAAGCCCGTTTTTAGTTGAAGTCAATACGAGAATACAGCTGTTGGAAGGTAGGCCTAACCTAACCCAAGAGATTTCTTGTTAATTATTGACTTACAAACCCTAGTTTATTCTCTTTTTATATCACAATATGTATTTGTGACCGTTGTCACTCAATAAAGAATACCTAGTTGCCACTCGTCGATGTAGGTTAGTTTAAAGCGAACCACGTTAAATCCTCGTGTTCATTTATTGCATTCATGGGTGTTCCAGATTCATGCGTGTGAAAGATCCTAACAAGTGACACGAGAGCTTACTTGTGGATACTATTCAATTTCTTTGTAGTTCTTTGGGGAAGACCAATGTTCAGTGCACAAATTACACATGAGGGCACGAAGAACCCCCAATTTCTTCCCCCCTTTGCTAAGGTTTTATTGTTGCCGTCAAAGAAGGTTGATTGTCGCTTTTAGGGTTCTTTTTTTCAGCCAACGATCGTTGGGCTTTGTTTAAAATTTCCGACCACCGAATAACCACTGTTTAAATGCCATTAGCGTCTAAACAATTTCCAATCAGAGATTTTGATCAGGCTATTCAAGACAACTTAGGTGAACCATCAAGTAATATGATTCACAAAAGACAGAGGTAGGGAAAAAGAACAGGGCAGCGGGAGCAGGAAGATGATTCATTCTAAGACCCATAATGATATAATATGTTGGAATTGTAAGGAGATAAGACACTTTAGGAATCAGTGTTATAATGATAAGAAAGAAGTGAACGTTACAATCCAGCCGACGTGGGCTGTTAGAACTGAACAAAGCTGCGAAAAAGAAAAAGTTTGATTCAACAATCCAGCCGACGTGCTTGATTCCATATATAAAATCTAGCTATGGATCTTGATAACTTTATTTGATATGTGACATGGATATCATGGTTATTTTCGTGTCATCAAAATATTCTAGGTAACCAATATTTACTTAAAGATCGAATGAGAAATCATGATAAAGATTTATGTGAGTTTTGGCTAAGGAGCCTCTAATCTTTTAAGTAGTAAAATCCCTAGACGATGGGGATCAATTTCAATTGAGCAACGCCCTTGCAGGGTGTAACATCCCGAAAAATTTTAATTACCAATTTTGACAATTTTGGAAGGTGAGGGACCAATTAGTTATTTAGTTAAAATAAAAATATAGGATATTGACATGTGGCTGATGACTAATCGGATGGAACGACACACGGCTGATGACTAATCGGATCGAATGGTAGGTGGCCGATGAGTAATCGGATGGAATTACATGTGTCGCCACATGTCAACACGAAATGACACTTTGCGAATGGTGGTGGTTAACGGTCCGACCGAGGGTGTGAGTGTATGGCTATAAATAGTGGCAATGGGCTTCTCATTTGTGGCATCCCGACGCCACTTTCTCGAAGTTCGTTCCATCCCGACGCCACTTCGAAGTTCCAACGTTTCATACCCCGACACCCTACGTATTGTCGAAGTGCTGCCTGAATACCCATTTTAAGTTAGGAGTTATGCTTAAGTCATTTCAATACATAGCTTATACCCTAATCGAGGGTATAGTCTAAACCTTAAAAAGTTTTTACATATATATTTAAGTTTTACATATAAAGTTTATTGCCAATTTACGTTCTTCTAAAGGAAGCTAGAAACATTATCTTTTAAACAGAAAAACATGACGGTCATATAGTAACTGGAAGAGTGACAAAACGGGTAGTCAAGTCTCTTGTCTAAGGAAAGTAACTCATATAAATCTCAATCAACTATGGGGCCCATTTACTTTCCTAGAGAGCTTGATGAGAGTGTTCGAACTTATTAGGCCAAAGCATGCCACATCAAGCGCCATACGCATCAAAAGATTTAGGTAATCATTTTCAATAAGCATGTCTGTTTTATCAAAACAAATGTTTATTAAGGTTTATATCTATAAATCAGGCTAAAAGTCTGAAACTAGATCATTCAATCTAGATAAATTATTAAACTATTATTATTGAGTCATTTCAATGAGTCAAAGTTTTACATGGGATTATAAATGCCTAAAACTTTAGTAGTCACTGACTCCTAGGCTAAATATATGTGTGTCTGGATCTGTACATATGTGGTCAGAGGGTAGGCATACCCCACCATGCTTAGCTTCATGTCGCTATTAATTAAGCAGTCTATAGGGTCGTTAGGGATTGACTATGTGATATATTTGGTACGTCGGTCTATAGAGCCGCTGAGTTGTTATGAGTGAAACAAAAGGTTTATATAAAGGGTTTAGTGTTAGCGTGTTCACCAGCAATTGCCGCTGAAGTATTTTATAAAACTGTTTTACACGTAATTAGTAGAAAGGCGTAGTAGAAGATGGAGAATATAGGTGTTAGATGTATTCGATGACTCAGTTTGTTTTATCACTTTTAATGTTTTGTAAGACAACACCATGTGTTTAGTTCCCGAGTTTTCTGTAAATGAATATTTTAATCTAAAAAGACTTCCGCAACGGAACACATACTTTGATATATATATATATATATATATATATATATATATATATATATATATTTTAAAAAAGCACAAACTATGGAAAAACGCATGGTCCCATGGAACTTGGTGTGACACATGGTCCAGTGGTTGATCCCCTATGGGGTTCAAGTGACAATGGCTCCTGAATGAGATCACCTTGGAAACACATCTTATATGCATTGGCAGCTAAGAGTTGTTTACATAATAATCTATGAAAGTGACGCAAAATCAGCAGCAATTTGCTGCTAAAGTAACTAAAGATCGACAGTAAACGTGATATTCAACAGTAGCATCTTGATAGCAAACTTGATATTCAGTAACAATTTCTAAATAACAAATGCTATTGACAACCACCTAAGGCATTGATAGTAGATAAGCCACCAGCAGGACACATAGTTACCAATAATGTAGTTCTTGTCGTAATATTTCGCTAAAACGAATGATAACCGGAAAGCAACTACAAATGTCGTCTATTATATCCATCTATGATACCCTTTTATGAAAGGTTGCAAAGATTCAACATATTTGTTGTGATTGTTTGACCCTGTATAAGAGGAAAACAAACATCTAGTCTATTATACACATCTAGGCCTATAAACGAACCGAACATTCAGTGAATCGTTCGACGAGAAGTTCCTTTATGTTCGCTTATAATAAACGTAACGAACAAACAAAAAGTTTGTGTTCGTTTAATTATACGAACGAACATGAACACATGTTTTATTCGTTCACTTACGTCTGTGAGTGTTCGTTATTTATGTTCCTTCGTGTATGTTCTTTTACATATTAATATAAAATAATTAAATATTATCTAGAATAGTTGTCTACTTAATAGTTTTATACTTGTACATTTGTGATGAATATGTAGTTCTCTAATAAAAAATAAATATTAATAAAACTTAAATATCTAAAAGTAGTACGGGTAAATTAGATCGTCTTCACGGTGAATCAGTGAAAAGTGCAGTTCACATTTACGTTTTATTAATTAATCCTTCTAACGTGGAGTCCTTGGATTTAAAAAGCGAGAGGCGAACAAAAGCGATGAGGTCCAATACCGAAGCGTGAAGCGCAAGGCGCAAAAGCGAACGCTTTTCGTACACGAGGCACAAGTTTTTTATATAATTTTTTTTAATATATATCATAGGTGTTTAGCATCGAGACCTAAAATTTAACTATAAATGAGCATTATATATGATTTAACATATAAATTACCTAAATCTAAACCTTAAAAACAAATTGTGTACAAAAGGCGCTCGCCTCAGCTTCGCCTGAGGTCGGTTTTTGCCTAAAAATCACGCCTACTCTTGTCCTCTTCCTTCTGAACATTGGTCGCCTTGAGTAGGCAAAGCCAATGAGAGTTTCGCCACGTGCGCGCTTTTTTTAATCCAAGACGTGAACACACAATGTCATGCAGCTCAAAAGATTTATTATGACAATACTTTCATAAAACGATTCAATGTAACTTGTAAACTCAATATGAGAAGTGGTAACTATACTACAAGTTCAGGTAATGCAATGAACTAAATAATTATAATTCCTATCAAATGGATGATCACATAGACATGATTTGTTAATTTAAATGGATAAATAATTATTAAACATAGTAATTTGACTGTGATGATTCATAGAACCTCATTCGATGAACTAACACAATTGAACTTAGTCTACCTAATTACCAGCTTATTAGTATAGAACTCCACATACATTAATGATCAAAGGTAAACGACTCAATAACTATAGGAACTTAATCCTAAATGTTGAACACAAACCAGCTGATTGATAATAAAGGGGAATCCTAGAAAAACAATTGTTTAATCAATTTAATAAACGTAAAGGTTCAATTAAAGAAAAGCTTAATCAAATCACAATCCAAATAAACAGATAGAAGTCATAAAATCATCAATTCATACAAAACCCACACCTAAAGTGGTCACAAAAAGTTTAGTCTTGCCTCTACATCGTAATTAGATCGATTGTTTGTTGAAATCTTGAAACCATGTAAGGATTGATGATTGGAAGGTATGAAGATATCTCGACCAGGGTTCAACGAGGATTAAATATGAAAGAAAAACACTAAAAACCAACTTTCCTCATCATGCGTACCGTAAGCTGCGGCAGCTCCATCGTAGCTTAGGGTGGACTCTGCCCTTACGACAACTAGGCTTTGCCTTACGGTGTTATCTACGGCCAGACTCCACCGTAAGCTACGGTGGAGCTAAAACGCAATTCTTCAACTTCCATGTTCTTGATACTCGTGCAACATTCTGACCCCCCCCCCCCGGTTGCTTCCTTCCATCCATAACTTGATTCTTCATCATCTTGAATGCTCCAAATTAGTTTTTTCAAGCTCCGAGCACCTATAATCATAAAAAAAAAACCAATAAAGTAATCGTGTTCGATAGATATAAACAATTAAAACACACTATATTAGACCCTAAAAACACATTATTTCACCCACACATCAATTTGTGTTAATATATGTTCGTTTCATGTTTATTTGTGTTCATTTAAATTTGTTCATATATATTTATTTATGTTTGTTTATCTTTGTTCAACTACGTTCTTTATGTTCGTGAATTGTTCGTTTAGATTTTAAACAAACGAACACGAACATGTTTATTTTTTAAATAAATGAACACGAACACAAAATATGTGTTCGATTAAGTGTTCATTTTCATATTCGTGTTCGTATAAAGTTAAAATGAACAAACACGAGCGTGCCTTTGTTCGTGTCCGTTCGGTTCGTTTACAGGCCTATACACATCTCAGTTATACGAACTCTCACACGAAAGAAAGAAGGAATATCAAGTTCTTTAGAAAAACAATTTCTATCTTTCATTTCCTTCTTTGCATCTCTTATCGTCTTTTGTCAATGCATGTAATTTTTATTTTTCACCTTGACATTGAGCAATATAAAAAAGCTACTCTATAAAAATCGTGTATTTGAAAATAATTAAGGTTCAATAACATGTAAGCAAAGGCATCAACCATGTTCTTGATCAATGGCATATTATTAGTTGAATAATTAGGTTAGTATTACACGAAAATTTTCTTGTTTCAATTTTTTTTTTCTTTTTTTATATTTTACAACTCTAGTTTGGTTGAATTTGGAAAGTAGGTGGCATTTGCTTGAATTGGAGTTCAAGACATAATTTACCTATCCTTCTTTTCATGTTTTAAAAAAATCATAAAAATAGTAATTACGTTTTAAAACTGTGTAATTTAGATCACTTGCGCATTTTTTTTTTCAAATTGAGTCAATAAACCTTTAAATCGAGCCAATATTTAAATCTTTTTGTGTCAAGAATAAAATAAAGGCGAAGTTATGGGGGCATAGATTTCTAATATACGTAATTATATTAACAAAACAAAAAAAACATGTTAATTATATTTAAAAATAATAAAAAATGCCTAGAATCCACATCACCTATCTACATCAGCACTGAAAAAAAAAGAAAAAAGTTTTCGTAATTGAAACAAAAAGAAAAATGCTAAAAAAGCATGCTAAAACCTATAGTTTAAATAAAACATAAAAGTTGAGTGATTTAATTGGAACACTTTTAAAACTTAAATGACATGTAATTAGAACACTTTTATAACTTTTCTTACAATTTTGTAAAATTGTCACCATGTTCTATTGTCTTTGCCTTTTTGCCCAACTACATCAATTTTACCTGTTTCATCTTAAGAGCATTCACATTTAATCTATCAAATTTTATAAGAGAGATTTTTACAATGTAAGAAGTGGTTTAGAGTGTTGTGAGTATAGGATAAAAAAAATACAGTGATTTTTCTGTATGTTTGAAAAGTTACTGTTCACCCTATAATTTTTTAATATTTTTTTTTAAAGTGGTTATGAGTGAAGGAAAAAGACAAATGTAATGATAAAGGTATAAAAGAGTATTATTTATATAAAATAGAAAAAGAGAAGGTAATGATTTTAGTTTAATTTTAGATTTGAAAATAGGGGATGAATATGAATGCTCTAACATGGTATAATATAATATAAAAAGCTTCTTCATAAAACTATTGTAACAGAACAATTAAGGTGGAATAACATGTATACAAGGTAACATGGTATAATATAATATAAAAAGCTTCTTCATAAAACTATTGTAACAGAACAATTAAGGTGGAAATACTAGGGCATCCAGTCATCGACCATGTTCGATCTTATGCAATGACTAGCACTTAATATCTGAATAACTATATGCTAATAATATTACGCTAACCTTTTATTTCATTTTTTATTCTTCTTGTATTTTAATACTTTAGTTTGGTTGAATTAGTATGTGTTACATACACACAATTGGTTAGTTGTCATGTATAATTTAGTTAGTTTATTAGTTAGTTAGTAGCAGTTGTGGTTTTCTTAAAGGGTCAATTTGATTGTTTGACTTGATATGAATTATCATTGAAAAAAACATCAAGTTCTTTGAAAAAAAAATTTCTGTCTCATCCAATTACATATTACGTTTATAAGCGAAATACTTTAATCTGAAAGGGAATTCATTAAAAGATTCATAAGTTTAACGAGAAAATACGAAATGGAAAAAGCTACAAGATAATGGCATAAAGTGACTTAGACCTTAAGACAGCCTTTAGGCCGAAACCTAAGTATCGTAAATATTAACTTGTATCGGCTACAAACACCTTTTAAATATTCCTTAGACTACTCTCATTCACAACTCAACTAAACCAAACCTTTTAACAAAAAATTAATTTTTCTCTCTTCCACCTACACAAAACTTAATTTAAATTTTCACTCCCATTTACAACTCAACCCAAACACAAATTTTATTAAATAAATATAGTTTATAGTTATACTAGGCTATATGCCCGTGTAACACATAGGTTGAGAAAACTATTTTTAAAACATATTAATAAATATAACCTATGAAATTCTACATATAAAATAAACATGTATCCATAGTTTATAGTTATATATAACAAAAACAAATGCATTACCACTACTGTTTTAACTAAAAAAAATTAATACGAATGATCCATGCCTTCCATGATAAAAAATACGAAGAGATCAGAAATATAGAGTAGGTTTAAATGTATGTCAATTATACACTATGAATTGAGAAAAGAGAAATTATGAATTTGGTACATTTTTCAAAAATTGGTTAATATTAGATTTTTAAAATAATAAGATTTACCAAAAACAAAATATAATTGAAATATAACGAGTTAAGAAAATCTATCCTCAACTAACAGCAAAATTACTTGTGGTATATATAGTAATTAAAAAAGAATGTGAAAAAGCAATTTCAATTCATGCTCAGTTACTCACGACCGAATATTGGTCGGTACTCCGCCGACCTGGTTGCCTCCATAATAAGAGTTTTCTTTTTTTCTTAATTCTATATGCACCGACTGACCGAACAAAAACATTCCAACGGGGATAGTCTTATAAAGTTCACTAGTTATCCTGTTATGACCATAGGCCCATATCATTACCATCTTTGGTGAAAACATGTTGGTGTACATTTTCTATACTATTGAAAAGTGGCTTCTTTCGTCTTTCATACGTTGGTTCTCGCTATTTTTTTTTCTTCAGCTCGTGTCTTCTTTCGGTTTTTAAGGTTGCACGCGTATGTGTTCCTGTAGCTTTCATCTGCTAGAGTACGTTAGTTCCTCTTGGTAATCCTCATATATACCACATGAAATATCTTCAATCAGTTAAATGTATGTGACATTTGCTTGAATTTTGGTTCAAGACAGAGTTCCCATTCCTTATTTGCATCTTACATCGTCTTTAGCCTAGTTAGTTCATTTTTACTTGTTTTCACCTTAACATTGCATAATATAAAAAACTATTCTATAGAATATTGTATTAGAAAACAGCTAAGGTGTGATAACATGTATACAAATGCATCAACTATGTTCTAAAGCAATGACTAATATTTACTAGCTGAATAGTTAGGTTGGTAATACACGGACATTTTTCTTATATGTATTCCTAAACTCTAGTTTGGTGAATTGGTATTAAGTATATATGTGTTACATAACATGATTGGTTATAAGTTGTCATTGAGTTAGTGATAGTTGTATTGTCAAAGGGGGATAATATTGTAATTCGATTGACAGCGTGCATTAGTATAATCACAAGTCATGTCATATTTCTTTATGCATTTCTTCGTATATGATACATTCACGTTAGCTCTCTTTAGATTTCACAAAATGGTCTTTAAGCTCTCCAATGATCGCCATTTCACCAATTCAAAACAAAGTGCTTCGGTTATTAGTATAGTGAAGATTAAATCAATTAACTTTTTCCTGTTCAATTCAAACCAAATATTACCTTTTATTTACTTTTCTTTTCAAGCTTGAGTCAATAATAAGATTCAACCCTCAACTCAAATTGTTCTTGACTTAAAAGTTCTCTTGTTTTTCTTTCATTTTTTTTTTCTATATAAAACTTAAAAACTTAACAGCCGTGGATTCATGATTGTTCTTAATTCGATCACTTCTTGGTCTTTCAAAATTACCATCAACGCAAATTGTTCTTGAGTTGTTTTATTATATACCTCTACTGGTAGGGAACATGTAATTGTAGCAAGAAGCGATCTCTTCTTGAAAGTTACTAGAATTCATAACGAAGTTAAATGTACTTCAAAAACAACATTAACCTATTATGTGGCACTTGGTGTGTTTAAGTCACTCCATATCCTTTCTTCCTATATATACCATTATTTTGAGTTACTAACTGATCTCCCTTTTGATATAACCAGCAAATACGAGAACTGAAAGTTCCAATAGAGTTAGAAAAAAAGATTAATTAGGTAGAAAATTAGGATATCCGAATATTCGGATATTTCGAGGGTTTGGTTTAGGATAGAGTTGTTAGGATTTGTGAAGGCCTTTAGGTCGGGTTTGTTGATTGACAATTAGAAGACTAAAGGGGGCAACCCGTTTAATTATAGATGATGGCCCATTGAAGTTTTCTTGGTCCCTAATTTATTAAACATTATATATATATATATATATATATATATATATATATATATATAGGAGATGGTTCTATTGAGAACCACTACATAATTGAAAACTGTGAAAACTAACATCTAACCATTGATCACATTTAATCAAGGGCTTATAACAATAGTGGCATGATTGTAATTATTGTGAAATGCTTTGGATATATTTTTAATAAGAAAGGGCCGTTTAGGCAATAACAAAAAAACATATTAACCTTCCTCTCTCTAAAATCTCTTCCGTTTCTTTTTTTTTTTCACTTTTGTTTTCTAACCAGAATTAAAAAGAAGTTGTGAACACATGCAAATTTGCAACCTAAAGGTAACGTAACGGTTATAAACAACAACATTTAAAGATTTGAAATAAAATACTAACATGATTTGCATTTACGTAACTCGTTCATCAACATTTACGTGAAATACATATGTGACATTAAAATTGATGCAAATACAATGGAAATGTTGACCATTACAATGATATTTAAATAAACAAACACTATACATATATACCAACGTTGTTACGTATTAGTGTATTACGTATGCGTACAGTGTCATCGCCATCGGTGTTACGTATGTGTGCCAGCAATGGTACGTATATGTACCAACGGGTGGTACGTATGTGTACAGTACTAGTGTCAGCAGTATTACGTATGTGTACCAGCGGAGGTACATATGTGTACAACGGTGGTACATATATGTACCAACAATGTTTGTGGTGTTCATTGTGTTTGTCGTATTGGTCATTGTTCAAAACCAGATGCTATGATAATTGCTCGACCCTATTGCATGCCTTCAGTTTTCAACTTATAAATCTGCATACGAGGACTAATTGTTAATGCTGCGAGACAATTTAATATTATACAATTCATCACAATCTGCTTAAGAAAAAAAATGATAAAGAATACAAAACAAAACTAACACCATAAAATTTCACTAACTACTCCATATGATTTTCGAAAACGAATGAACAATTTTAAGAAGATTTATTGAAAACCATTAGATATTACCTGGATTAACACCCAAATTGGTTGTTCTACTCTGACTCGTTTTTCGGCGAAGGCCAACCCCTAGATTTGTTCCCATTCGAGCAAATCGAAGATGGTTGACGGCGGTAGGAGACAGGTCGACTTGATTGTGGTTAAGATGGGCAGTTTGTGGTGGGGGATACTGATTTCTTTCCTGTAGAGGTAGGTCTTCACCAGGGATCAGCGTTGAGCCCGTTTCTTTTTGCAGTAGTCTTGGATGAGTTGTCAAAGTCGATTCAGGGGACTCTCCCGTGGTGCATGATGTTCGCAGACGATATTGTGTTACTTGCTGAGAAAAAACAAGATCTAAACATGAGGCTTGAGGAGTGGCGAACAACCTTAGAGACAAAAGGTTTAAAGATTAGCCGATCTAAGACGGAGTACCTCCACTGTGATTTTGGTGGGATAAACGACAATGAAGACGCACAGATCACAATTCAAGGGCAGGTGGTCCCGCAGGTAACGAAGTTCAAGTATTTAGGATCATTTGTACAGAGCGATGGGGAATTAGACAGTGATGTGACCCACCGAGTTCAGGTAGGATGGTGTAGATGGAAAGCAGCCACAGGTATATTGTGCGACAAGAGTTTCCCGACTAAACTAAAGGGAAAATTCTATAGGGTGGCAGTTAGACCTGCAATGCTATATGGAACAGATTGTTGGGCCATCAAGAAGGCACAAGTGCGGAAGATGGAGGTAGCAGAAATGAGAATGCTACGTTGGATGTGTGGGCACACAAGGCTAGACCGAATAAGAAACGTTGTGTTTCGCGAGAGATTAGGGGTGGCGAACATAGCAGACAAGATAAGAGAGTGGAGATTGAGATGGTTTGGACATGTAAAGAGAAGACAGACGACGAATCCTGTTAGATCCGTAGAAAACATTACTATAGAGGGGAGGAGGGGTAGATGACGACCGAAATTGACTTGGGATGAGAGGATTAGGCATGATTTGATAGACCTAAACCTCTCCGAGGACATGGTTGAGGATAGGAATTCGTGGAGAAGTATAATTAAAGTTAAGGATTTTTAGAGAGAATTGAATACCTTAGGGCTTAGACTTAACTTATTTAGGTTACATACCATAATGGTATTTCCCTTACTTATAGTATTATTATTATTATAATTATTATTAGCTTTTATATAGCTGTTAAACTGTGATCTTATTATTAATATTATTAATATTATTATAATTAGTAGTAGTTTTTATATAACTGTTAAACTTTGATTTCCTTTAATTTGCTTCATACACATGTACTTAGAGCCGAGGGTCTCTCTGGAAGCCACCTCTTTATTCCTTTGGATAGAGGTACGGTGTGCCTACATCCCACCCTCCCCAGACCCTACTTATAGCTTTGCTGTCGATGGGATTTTACTCGGCATGATTGATTGATTGATTGATATGGGCAGTTTGTGGTGGCAGATCGAGTTCCGCGAATTCATCAGTCTACAACGGCTGGGCTCCTGCTATTTAAATTTCCCCCGTGATGATGTGTTCAAGATCAAGATTGGCGAGATGAAGATGAGATGACACATTTCTTCAATCTTGGTATTTGAAACAAAACCACTGATTGAGATTCAATGTCACGGAAATAGCTTAATTTCATCCGTGGAAAAGAGAGAGATTGAAACATCTTGAGGGTTTAAATTACATGTATACCCTTAATTAATAAAAAAGAAAGAAAAAACAAAATTATATAATTGGTCAATAGTGGTTTTTATAGTTTTTAAGTTTGAGAGTGGTTTTATTTGAACCCTCCCCTATACACACACACACACACACACACACACACACACACCTAATCATGAATTGTAATCTTTTGTACCGTGCTTAATAAAAATACCATAGTTGCAGCCTTTGGACGTAGGACGCCTTGACCGAACCTCGTAAAATCTTGTGTCTCTTATTTTTTTCCTTTCATTTGTGCGTGTGCGTTTGTGTTTCATCTGCGTACCGACCCTGATTAATACCTAACAAGTGGTATTAGAGCCGAAGGTTTATTGAACACACGAGTGCACTAATACGAGGGATTTTTTTTTCGGTTTATCACTTTGATCATAAACTCTTGCAAGAATTGTGTTGGTGTGGCACGACAATCAAGGAATATTTTATGGTTTTGTAGTTGCTGGTCAAAAGGAGGTGTTAAAAAGAAATCATTCTTTTTTTTTCTTTTTTTTGGTCGTCGCTTGCATAAAAGAAAAGAAAGAAGTTAAGTCCTTTTTGCAATTAGGTTGACCTTTAAAAAGAAAATTCTTTGTGTGCCGCTCTTCCGCATAACACTCTTTGGAGCGGCAAACACCTTGTCGCAGGTCATCGTTCTCATTGTTGCGGGAAAATACTATTTATTGAAGTAAGAAGTAGTGCTGGCTGCTTCTTGTTGCCGGATTAAAACTGATAGCCGCTAAATAGGAACCGTCATTTACAACCTTTGTTTCAGTTTCCAATAAGGAGAAATCAGGTCAACTCATTTCTTGTTTCTGGTTAGAGTATGTTTTGGGTTGTTTTGACTCAGGTTGGGTGTTCAAGATTTGGTTTGGTGTTTGGGTTTACTTTGATTGTATGGTTCGGGTATTTGTTTACAGGAGTTTCGGGGTGTAAGAGAGGACATCCGGTTTTGGGTTAGAGTTTTGTTTATTGGTTTTTTTCTCTAGTTTCTTGTTTGCAATGTTTGAAGACGGGAATGTTCGAATCGACAAGTTTAACGGGACTAATTTTGCATGATGGAAAATGCAAATAGAGGGATTTCTTAGGGAACATGATTTGGATATGGTATTGAAGGAAAGCCAGATAATATGGATAAAGCTGAAGAAGCAATTTGGAACTCAAAGGATAAGAAGGCTAGAGATAAAATTACATTGGCTTTGACGAGGAGCGTTGCATTTAATATCATGAAAGAAACCACGGCTCATGGTAGGATGACAGCTCTATTAAATATGTATGAAAAACCGTCTGCAGCCAATAAGGTGTACTTGATGAGGGAATTGTATATGGCAAGGATGCACGACGGAAGTTCAGTCACGGGTCACACTAATGATTTCAACTCGATTATGTCCAGGTTATCTTCTATGGGCATGAAGTTGGATAATGAGACTCAAGCTGTTATATTGTTACCTTCTTTTCCTGAGAGTTGGTCTAGACTGTAACGGCCATTACTAGTTCTACGGGGGGCGATGGTTTGACATTTGAGGGGGGTCCTAGACATTGTGTTGGGTGAAGACGTTCGCTGGAAAAGCACGAGTGGCGGATCATCTTCTGATATGTTTTGGGAAAATAGCTGGAGCTGTGGGAGTCGGGGGGAGGAGTTCGTCTAGAAGTCGGAAAAATGTGAAGTGCTGGAGGTGTAATGAAGTTGGACACGTTAAGAGGGAGTGTCCAAATAGATTACAGGGTAATGCTGTTGAGGTGAACACTGCTGAACAGGTTAATGAAGGTGTCAGCGATGACGAGGCATTATTCTGTAGTGTTGATAGCATGGTGGACTCTTGGGTCATGGATTCTGGATCTTCGTTTCACGCTACCCACAACGGGTAGACAATGGTGAATCTAAAGGTTGGTAACTTTGGGAAGTGCGTATTGCTAATGGTGATGTTCTTAATGTTACGGGCACGGGGAACGTTAATTTGGTAACTCCATTGGGAACCATTTGGAACTTGAAGAATGTTAGGGTTATTCCGTCGTTAAAGAGAAGGCTTATCTCTGTTAGTCAACTAGATGAACTAGGCATGGAAGTACAGTTAGGTAGAAGTAAATGGAAGGTAACTAAAGGTAGTCTGGTTATAACTCATGGAAACAGGTGTGGTTCATTATACATGGTGGAAGTGCCTATTGAGGGAAGTATGACCATCCCTCAAAACAAAGGTCGGGTTCTGTCACACCCCACCCAAGATGGGGCACTTACTGTGACCAGTCAGCACAGACTTATAGCGGAAACATAATCTTATATAAAAACTAAAACATTTGTTACATGTCAAACGATTATAATACAACAAAAAGTAAAACATTTCAAACTCGCCCAACACTTAGCAGCTAACCTCCCATCCTTACTATATCAACCTGTAAATCATGCTCGGGATAAAATACGTCAGCACACAGCTGGTGAGTCCCATAAAACGATCATACCATACTACAATTTGGTTGTGCACAATGGACAACTACCCCAAGTCTTTAAGCTTATTTCTTATTCAAATATTAAAGAGGTATATTATAACTCCTATGAATCATACTTGGGGTTCCAAAATTATAACTACGCAATAATATTAAAATATTTATTTTATAATTATAATTATACTTTAATAAAATTATAAAGATGTACCTTAGACGGTGTTTCTGCCTTAGTGAGAAAAGGTTGAATGTGAGTGTACAAAGGAATTTAGTTTACTATTTATAGAAGAATTACCTGTTATAATCTATAACGTGTTCATCACATAACTTCTTTAAGAAGATAGGGTTTTTTCATTTTTTTTTATATGTTTCTATCATGTAAATCTCCAAATGCCTACGTGTATTACTTCTGTATGTCAAAGTAGAACAATGGCGTGGGAATTAATGCACACATACTCTAGCTATATTTTCAAACTAAGTTATTATTTATTTCTAAGTTATTTATAATATTTTTAATATAATTATTACTATAGTATTTTAATTATTATTATTATTCACAACGCATGCAGTGCATGTTTTTTTGTTTTTTTTTTCACTATCTATTATTATTATTATTATTATATTGCTATAATTAATTTAGCTAAAATCTCGTTTTTCTTTTATAACTTTCAAAATATAATGTTTTATAAAATTACAAGTATGTTGTTGATACCAATCTGTAACATCCCAGCTATAGCGGAAACGCCCGAGTGTGACATACAGATTGCTCAAACACACGTGGCACTATTAAGTGACCATAATAACATTAATTCATTATATAAGCCAAGTAACACAAGTTCAAATAAGAATACATATTGAAATCAAATCATAATAAAAACAAATCTCTCGTTTATTAAATATCCTAGGTATTCTAAGCGTCTTCTAGTCCTTCGTCCTCTAATCACGGTACCTGTAACATATGTATAAAATAAAGTCAGCTATAAATAGCCGGTGAGTTTCCACAGTTTTAAATACATACATAAAAACCGTACAACTCATGGACATGTGATAAACGAGCAAGTAAGTCATTTCCCGTTGGTAACAACCAACGTACTTGGGTAATCGCGCAAGTAAGGTCATTTCCAATTGGTAACAACCAACGTACTTGGATAATGAGGCCGTTTTCCACTCGATACAAATGGACCGGAGTGCAAAGGGGGCGTATGATCATACTTAATGAGGCTTCCCAACGTGCAAGTAATATTCGTGCAAGTAATACAAGTAACACACAAGTCCATATACGAATTGTAGTTTTGTAATAGAAGAAATCAATACTTGAATTTTAATATGGATACATATGCTACCCCAAAACAATAAAACATAAAAATGGGGTTGTGAAAAACTCACCTTATGAATAAGGTAATAAAAGAGGCTTGTAAGCGTTGAAGAATGCAACAACCGAATACGTCACGAAAGCCGAAGCGTGTGATCAATACCAACTAAAATAGATAAAAAAAAAACAAGACTCAATTGATAACCTTACGGGATTGTATTTTTATTGGATATTTCATGTTATTTTGTATTCTTTAATTATAATATTATCATTTAAGTTTTAACGGAAATTTGGTTAACAACATGATTTAAGTATTTTAACGGCAAGAAAACGAAGTTTATATGTTCGAAAGGCTTGAACTATTAATTATAAGTTAATTTTATATTTATTGCGTTGACAAAACAATTTCTAAGAATTTTAAAGCTTACCTTACGTTTACTAAACAATTTTTAGATATGGTTTATAAAAACGAGAAACTTGGTTTTTAAGTGTGAAAAGATGAGATATATTTTATATTTAATTTATATACTTTTTATTTAATTTAAAAAGGTTTTTATAAATTTATTATGATTTTTAAATGATTAAAACTAATTCACAAAGGATTATTAGATTAATAAAAATTTATATGAAAAACAATAAGTGTCTGACCAGGGTTTCGAACCCGGGTCCTTATGTTACCAACTCAAAGGGTTAACAAACTGCTCTAGGCTTTATATTCATTTTGAACGTGGCTTTAATTATATATATACATTATTAGTTTTCAATAATAATAATACACAGCTTTTAAAAAAAAGAGTATGCTTGACTCGGGTTTCGAAGCCGGGTCTGTTGTTGAATATACTAACGTGTTAACCAGTTGAGCCAAAGATTCATTCAAATTAAACTTGAAAAATATTATATATATATATATATACATACATAACAGGTTCATCTTCCTCACTTCAAGAACATAAACCCTAAATTTCAAATTGAAGAATCTGTTCAAGGATTGGTCAAATAAGTTTGGGGGTTTTGATAAATGTTTAAGCGCCGTTAATATGCATATCTTAATTACCTTATATGATGTTGTTTTGATCGAAACCCGGTTTCCGGAAAATAAAATAAAGAAACTCCCAATTACAGAAAATCCGTGTATTAGAGGGGGATTAAGAGGAGTGAACGAGTTGTGGAGGAGCTTAGGCATCTATTTATACTACGGGGTGGAGCGTCTACGCATTAATTCGTTTGATTTGGTTTCCGGATTTTCCGGCGTGAATCGCGGGTTTAATTAACGCATTAAAGGTTGTTATAACACAATTAATTAGTTTGTTAGGATGTATTAACGAAGATAATTGAGTTTTATATAATTCATTTTATAAAAAAAAGTGTTTTAAGGAGGATTGACGGCAGCCGGAGCCGTTTTTTCGGTGGCCGGAAAACCGGGCCGGAAAAACGGGGAAAGGGGGGATGGGGTTGGGTAATTAATTTAATATAATTTGAATTAAAATTTTTCAGTTTAGTCCCTCATGTTTCATTTTCTTTTTAAGTTGAAAAGTAATATTAAAATTTTCATTTCTAACCTTAAACTTTATAATTTAAATTACATAGTTTTTGGTTTTGGAATGTTTACACATTTGACTCGTGCGGTTAAGACTCGGGATTTTTATAAACAAATCGAATATAGAAATAAAAGAACAATATTGAACGTTAAATGTAGGGAATCTTTATTAAATGATAGATAATGATAATACATCGAAACGGCCCATCGAGTCGGGCTTACAAATACAAATACGAATCGAAATTGACGAATGTCACAGTATTCGCTACTTTTGAAAATTTCGTCCCGAAATTAGGTTAAAGAATCCGTATCAAACAAATGAGGATACTTAGTTCACATTTGGTCTTCCCGCTCCCAAGTAAATTCAGCGCCTCGTTTAGATTCCCAACGAACCTTTACCAAAGGTATACGGCTACGTTTGGTCTCTTTGTCCATGCGGTCCATGATTTCCGCCCGCTTCTCAACAAAGCGCATAGACTCGTCAATGCGCACTTCGTCCAGTGGTATGTAGAGATTTTCCTCGGCTAAGCATTTCTTAAGGTTCGACACATGGAACGTCAGATGAATATTCGCGAGTTCTTGCGGAAGTTCAAGAGTATAGGCCACGCTACCAACACGATCGAGAATTTTGAAAGGTCCAACATATCGAGGAGATAGTTTACCCTTCTTACCGAAACGAACAACACCTTTCCAATGTGATACTTTGAGAAGAACACGATCACCAACATTAAACTCGAGAGGTTGTCTACAGTTATTCGCATAGCTCTTTTGGCGGCTACGAGCGGCTAATAGATTTTGTCGAATTTGCGCAATTCGATCAGTGGTCTCTTGGATAAGTTCGGGACCGGTGATTTGGGTTTCACCAATCTCATTCCAACAAATCGGAGAATGACACTTACGAAAACTATTATTGTATGAGAACTCAATCAAATGAAGATGAGAATCCCAGTTTCCACCAAAATCCAAAACACAAGACCTAAGCATATCCTCAAGCGTGTGAATCGTTCACTCGGATTGCCTATCGGTTTGAGGGTGATAGGCGGTGCTAAGGTCCAAACGAGTTCCCAACGCGGTTTGCAAAGATGACCAAAAGCGAGAAGTAAAACGACTATCACGATCGGAAATAATACGCAAGGGTACACCATGACGACACACGATACGTTGAACATAGATTTGAGCAATTTTATCAACCGAGAACTTTTCATTGATCGGAATAAAGTGCGCGGACTTAGTCTAATGGTCAACAATAACCCAAATTCCGTCGTGACAGTTTCGAGTGGTTGGGAGTTTAAACACGAAATCCATGATCACATCTTCCCATTTCCAGGGATGTGCGGTTGCACGAGTAAACCAGATGGTCGTTGATGCTCGGCCTTAACTTTAGCGCAAGTAAGGCACTTTGCGACGCACAATGCAATGTCTTTCTTCATACCGGGCCACCAAAATGTGGACCGTAAGTCGAAATACATCTTATCCGCACCGGGATGAATGGAATATCGTAACTTATGAGCTTCGTCCGTGATGAAAGTACGAAGATCGTCACGATTGGGCACCCACAAACAGTTAAGGTAATACAACAAACCATCACGCTTAGTTTCGAGTTAAAGCTCAGCGCCACAAGACATTTCTTCGTGCATATCATCCTCGGTGACCGAGACATGTTGGGCTTCAAAGATTCGGAGTTGAAGATCGGTTTGAACGGTCACACTATGAAGCAAGATATATTTCACATGAGTCTTTCGGCTAAGGGCATCGGCTACAACATTCGCTTTACCGGGGTGGTAGCGAATTTCGCAGTCGTAATCACTAAGTAATTCGGCCCATCGACCTTGTCACATGTTCAAATCCTTTTGGTCAAAAATGTGTTGAAGACTATTGTGGTCGGTGAATACCACACATTTTGTGCCATAAAGGTAATGTCTCTAAATTTTCAACGCAAAAACAACAGCACCGAGCTCGAGATCATGCGTCGTGTAATTCCTTTCATGAACTTTGAGGTGTCGTGAAGCGTAAGCGATGACTTTGCCTCGTTGCATGAGGACACAGCCGAGGCCTTGATTTGAAGCATCGCAATAGACAACAAAGTCCTTGTTGCCCTCAGGGAGAGCAAGGATAGGTGCATCGCAAAGCATACGTTTGAGAGTTTGGAAGGCTTCATCTTGCTTTGGTCCCCACACGAAAGGCTTATCCTTGTGAGTCAAAGCGGTTAGGGGCAAAGCGATCTTGGAAAAATTGAGGATGAAGCGAAGATAATAACCCGCGAGACCAAGAAACGAACGAACTTCGGTAGAAGAGGTTGGAGTCTTCCAATTCTTGATGGCTTCGACTTTGGCGGAGTCAACGTGAATACCCTTTTCGTTTACTATGTGCTCCAAGAACGAAATTTCGCTCAACCAGAATTCACACTTCGAAAACTTCGCGTAAAGCTGTTCCTTCCTCAAGAGATCAAGGATGGAATGAAGGTGCTTTATATGTTCGGTTTTCGACTTAGAATATATGAGAATGTCGTCAATAAAGACAACCAAGAATTTATCTAACTATCGCTTGCATACGCGGTTCATGAGGTCCATGAATACCGCAGGTGTATTGGTTAACCCAAAGGGCATAACCCTAAACTCGTAATGTCCATATCGGGTTCGGAAGGCGGTCTTGGGTACATCATCTTCATGCACGCGTAGTTGATGATAACCCGAATGAAGTTCAATCTAAGGGAAGCAAGAAGCTACTTGAAGTTAATCGAAGAGATCGTCGATGCGAGGCAAGGGGTAACGATTCTTGACCGTAAGCTTGTTGAGCTCGCAGTAGTCGATACACATACGGAAGGAACCATCTTTCTTCTTGACAAACAAAACTGGTGTGCCCCATGGAGACGAACTAGGGCGAATGAACCCTTTTTCCGAAAGTTCTTGGAGTTGGGTAGACAATTCTTGCATCTCGGAGGGTGCAAGACGGTAAGGAGCCTTCGCAATCGGAGTAGCACAAGGCACGAGATCAATGCGGAATTCAACTTCTCGAACGGGAGGAAGACCAAAAACGTCATCGGGAAACACCTCGAGATACTCGCGAACAACCGAAATGTCTTCAATCTTTTGCTCCTTCTTTTCAACAACGTGAGCCACGAATGCTACATACTTCTTGCGTAAGTACGTATGGGCTTGAGAGCAAGTTATGAGGTTAAGGCTCGAAGGAGAAGGCTTTCTACCAATAACACGAAGAGTTTGACCATCAGCAATCGTTATACGAATAATCTTCTTGAAGAAAACGATTTCAGCACGGTAAGAGGATAACCAATCCACGCCTACCATAATGTCGGAACTTCCCAATTGCATCGGGATGAGGTCGATTGAGAACGTGTGGCCATTAAGATTCATCTTGCAACTTCGAATGACAGAATCGATCGTCACGGATTTACCATTAGCTACTTCAGCATTGTACGAGCTTTTAAGTTTAGACCGCGGTTTACCAAGCAAGGACTCAAATTCAAAAGACACAAAACTAATATCGGCACCGGTATCAAATAAAATGGTTGCAAAGTGGTCGTTTACAAGAAACGTAGCGTTCACCACATCACCGTTTTGTTGAGCTTGGTGGGCATTCATCATGAAAGCACGCCCACGATTATCTTGAGGAGCTGCAATGGCTTGAGCGGCTTGTCCATCTTGAGGAGCAGGTGCTTGAATAGTTAGCGTTGGTGGAGCTTGATTAGCCAACAATTGAGGAACTTGTGGCTGAATCGCCTGGTAGGCTTGATAAGCTTGGAGCTGGAATTGCGGAGCAGGAGCTAGCCGAAGTGTGTTCACGTTTGCGAGTCGTGGACATGCATTGCGGAAGTGGCCAAGGTCGCCACAATTATAGCAAGCTCTCGTTTGGTTGATGGGTTGGACATATGGTACGGGTCGGGGATTCGGTGGAACAGCCCGCGGGGGAGCCGCTATGGTGGTTTCACGAAAAGTGGGGCTAAGATGCCCGTAACGGTTGCAACGGGTGCACTGTCGGCAAGAGGCATAGGCGGTATGGTGACGTTGGCAGGTGCTACAAAACGGGTGAGGTCCGCCATAGAGTTTCTTGAGAGGTGGTGCGGGATTGGCTTGAGGTTGGGGTTGTTGGGTTAGCGCATAGTTCTTGCGCTTCTTGTTGCGGTTTTGGGAGGAGTATGCGGGTTTGGATGATTCGGGTTTGGGTTCAGCAGCAGGTTTGTCGACCGGTTTCTTAGATGATTTCAATGTCAAAGTCCCGGCTTTGACATTGGTATCGGTTATGGTTGCGGCTAGGTTGATTGCGTCGCCAAGTTCTTTAGGCAAACTACTGAAAACATTGTCTTGAATCTGCCTCGGTAGTCCCCTAATGTTCTTCTAGATGGCACGCGAGGTAGGGGTAACAAGATGCGGCACCAACACACTAAGCTCGTTAAAACGAGTGGTGTAAGCGGAGTGCTCACCACCCTCTTGCTTAAGGTTCCAAAACTCAGCCTCCAAATTCATAAGCTCATTTGGAGGACAAAACTATTGGGTCATGAGATCCTTCAATTCGTTCCATGGCAAGGCCATGGCAGCTTCAGTACCGCGGTTCGTCTTTTCCTTGACCCACATGTAAGTGCGCTTTGCTCGAACATACCTGTAGCGAATCGGGTTCGCTTATCATCAGGACATTCAATTTGGTAAAACACGCTTTCCATCTTTTCGTACCACTGAAGTAGGGCAGTGGCACCTTGAGTTCCATCAAATTTGGTAGGTTTGGCATCGGTAAAGTTTTTATAGGTTACAACGGGAGCTGAAGGCAGGGGAGGAGGAGGGTTAACGTTAGCCATGATGTTATGGTGCATCTGGGTCATGATATTATGGAGGACCGCTATCAGGTGCTTGGTGATCTGAGAAGTTATCTTGCGGCTAGAGGTTCCAGATGATCGCCGGTTAAGGTTACGGGAAGCCATTTTGCTAAAAGGGTAACGAAAATCGTGAGACTCGGAATAGTGTATGATATATATAAAGAAAATAAATCTTTTTGTAAAGTTTGTTAAAAAAATGTGAAAACCATAAATATAATATAAGTGTTGTGAGGGACTTAGAGTTTTCATGAACCACCATGGACTCTTATGTTCCAACACAAAATCAAAATTTCGAAAATAAATCGAACCAAAAGCTGGGTATTCGTGTATCACCACGACTTAACAGACTTTCGGTTAAAACACATTGTAAAACATAGAGGGTCAAAGTCACACGTTGCATGAACCACCATGACTTGTGTGACATCCTAAGGGATGCAACCATATCCTTATCACAAAGAGGACATGATCACGATTGAAAACATAAAGTGGTGACTCGTATGGCGTTTAGGTGGTACATTTTGGCCTAATAAGTTTCATGTCCTTCCCCAAAACACTCCAGCTAAGCAACCGGGTCCAGCGTCTGATTGGATATATGCGCATTGCTTATCCTTAGATTTCATGAACCTTGGTGTCAAGGGTTCGGGAAACAAGCACGCCCCCCTTCCATTTACTACATACCCGCCATGACGAATCATCTTTATGCAGAAGAATTATCAGAACACCCAAACGAAACTTGTTTGTAAATCCTTTGAAAGTTTAGATTTTTTAGGCCTAAGCCTTGGAATTGTGTGTGCTTTTGTGTAGATGAGGCGTAAACGAATTTATCAATATAGCAATAATAGTAAGTGTGTTCAAACAATCAAATAAAGGCCCACATAATTTTCTAATCATGCAACCTAAACAATTTAAACAATTAAGCTATAGCTAAACTAGAACACTACATCTAATGCCCTATCTTATAGTCACAGCTCTGATACCAATCTGTAACATCCCGGCTAAAGCGAAAACGCTCGAGTGTGACGTACAGATTGCTCAAACACACGTGGCACTATTAAGTGACCATAATAACATTAATTCATTAAATAAGCCAAGTAACACAAGTTCAAATAAAAATACAAATTGAAATCAAATCATAATAAAAATAAATGTCTCGTTTATTAAATATCTTAGGTATTCTAAGTGTCTTCTAGTCCTTCGTCCTCTAATCACGGTACCTGTAACATATGTATAAAATAAAGTCAGCTATAAATACCCGATGAGATTCCACAGTTTTAAATACATATATAAAAACCGTACAACTCATGGACAAGTGATAAACGAGCAAGCAAGTCCTTTCCCGTTGGTAACAACCAACGTACTTGGGTAATCGCGCAAGTAAGGTCCTTTCCAATTGGTAACAACCAACGTACTTGGATAATGAGGCCCTTTTTCCATTCGATACAAATGGACCGGAGTGCAAAGGGGGCGTATGATCATACTTAATGAGGCTTCTCAACGTGCAAGTAATATTCGTGCAAGTAATACAAGTAACACACAAGTCCATATACGAATTGTAGTTTTGTAATAGAAGAAATCAATACTTGAATTTTAATATGGATACATATGCTACCCCAAAACAATAAAACATTAAAAGGGGGTGGTGAAAACTCACCTTATGAATAAGGTAATAAAAGAGGCTTGTAAGCGTTGAAGAATGCAACAACCGAAGCCGAAGCGTGTAATCAATACCAACTAAAATAGATAAAAAAAACTAGACTAAATCGATAACCTTACGGGATTGTATTTTTATTGGATATTTCATGTTATTTTGTATTCTTTAATTATAATATTATCATTTAAGTTTTAACGGAAATTTGGTTAATAACATGATTTAAGTATTTTAACGGCGAGAAAACGAAGTTTATATGTTCGAAAAGTTTGAACTATTGATTATAAGTTATATTTATATTTATTGCGTTGACAAAACAATTTCTAAGAATTTTAATGCTTACCTTACGTTTAGTAAACAATTTTTAGATACGGTTTACGAAAACGAGAAACTTGGTTTTTAAGTGTGAAAAAATGAGATATATTTTATAGTTAATTTATATAATTTTTGTTTAATTTAAATAGGTTTTTATAAATTTATTATGATTTTTAAATGATTAAAACTAGTTCACAAAGGATTATTAGATTAATAAAAATATATACAAAAAACATTAAGTGTCTGACCCGGGTTTCGAACCCGTGTTTCTATGTTACCAACACAAAGTGTTAACCAACTGCTCTAGGCTTTATATTCATTTTGAACGTGGTTTTAATTTTATATATACATTATTAGTTTTCAATAATAATAATAATACACAGCTTTTAAAAAAAAGGGTATGCTTGACCGGGTTTCGAACCCGGGTCTGTTGTTGAATATACTAACGTGTTAACCAGTTGAACCAAAGATTCATTCAGATTAAACTTGAAAAATATTATATATATACACATAACAAGTTCATCTTCCTCACTTCAATAACATAAACCCTAGATTTCAAATTGAAGAATCTGTTCAAGGTTTGCTCAAATAAGTTTGGGGGTTTTGATAAATGTTTAAGCGCTGTTAATATGCATATCTTAATTACCTTATATGATGTTGTTTTGATCGAAACCCGATTTCCGGAAAATAAAATAAAGAAACTCCTAATTACAGAAAATCCGTGTATTAGAGGGGGATTAAGAGGAGTGAACGAGTTGTGGAGGAGCTTAGGCATCTATTTATACTACGGGGTGGAGCGTCTACGCATTAATTCGTTTGATTTGGGTTCCGGATTTTCCAGCGTGAATCGCGGGTTTGATTAACGAGTTAAACGTTGTTATAACACAATTAATTAGTTTGTTGGGATGTATTAACGAAGATAATTGAGTTTTATATAATTCATTTTATAAAAAAAAGTGTTTTAAGGAGGATTGACGGCGGCAGGAGCCGTTTTTCCGGTGGCCGGAAAACCGGGCCGGAAAAACGAGGAAGAGGGGGATGGGGGTTGGGTAATTATTTTAATATAATTTGAATTAAAGTATTTCAGTTTAGTCCCTCATGTTTCATATTCTTTTTAAGTTGAAAAGTAATATTAAAACTTTCATTTCTAACCTTAAACTTTATAATTGAAATTACATAGTTTTCGGTTTTGGAATGTTTACGCGTTTGACTCGTGCGGTTAAGACTCGGGATTTTAATAAACAAATCGAATATAGAAATAAAAGAGCAATATTGAACGTTAAATGTCGGGAATCTTTATTAAATGATAGATAATGATAATACATCGAAACGACCCATCGGGTCGGGTTTACAAATACAAATACGAATCGAAATTGACGAATGTCACAAACATAAGGTTCAATTTGCAAGAGTGGAGCATTGTGTCAAGGTGATTCAAGTCGAGCGGGGTCGGAGGTCTAATACAGAGAAGGGGTTTGGTAACAGTGGGACCGCGGGTTGTGTTCCTGGAACAGTTACAAAACGTTTGATTTTGAAGACCGTTATTCTGATTGATAAAATCTCTCCTGGGGAACTCTTGCTGAAATAAGAGAGAGGAAATGATTCTCAGGTTATCTTTGGAACTGGTGGATCGTGCGTATCAGTTGAGATAGAGGACGGATCAGTTTTGGCTGATGAGTTGGAGCTCGGTGGAGCTTCAACTAGCCCTTCTAGTACTTGATGTTGAAGGGGGTGTTGCAACTAGGAGGTAAGTCTTAGCTTGTTTATGAGAACTGGAAGTTTGGAAGACATGTTAATAAAGATTGCTGATATTAAAAATGACTGTGTTGCTTTGTACTTGAATGGTGGGTTGGAGTTTATTTCAAGACCTTCAAGTGGGAGATTGTTAGGATTTGTAAAGGCCTTAGGGTCGGGTTTGTTGGTTGGTAATTATAACACTAAAGGGGGCGGCCCGTTTAATTATGAATGATGGCTCATTGGAGTTTTCTTGGTCCCTACTCTATTAAACCTAATTGTTATCTATATATGCCTAGTCATGTATTGCAATCTTTTGTACCGTACTTAATAAAAATACCCTAGTTGTAGCGCATGGACGTAGGTCACCTTGACCGAACCACGTAAAATCTCGTGTCTCTTATTTATTGTTTTTGTTTGTGTGTGTGTGTTTCTGTTTTCGCTGCATACCGACTTTGATTAATACCTAATAGAAGGAGTGAGGAGCCTAGACCTAAGATTTAAATATGATACTTATTAACAACCTTTTTTGGGTAGGAAACAAACCAAATGAATGGGCATTTATGAAAAGAATAATATGCATACCAAGCAAGCAAGGTCCATGAACCATATTTATATTAGCATATATAATTTGATGTAATTGCACAGATTAGCAATGTTTAAACTTCTTCTTCTTCTTTTCAAAGTCATAGGAACTGAACCTAGGATCTTCGAATTTTAAGAGACTTTGTCTCAATTACTAGCCACCAACTGGATAACCGGATGACACAATGTTTAGACTTCTAACACGTCCATAGCATTCACCCCAGGTAACGGTTTTAAAAAAGAAAAGAAAATAAAAATAAACAAATTCTAAGGAAAGTTGGTAACGCTACTGTTACCAAAGTCCAAGACTAAATTACGTGTATTGTTTACGTACCAAGAGTTTTTAACAAAAGAATCTTGCTCTTTTCACATTAAAGTCACGATTAAACTAGAATTTGAAAAACTATCATTTTCAATTGCAAACTATTTGATGATTCAATTCACACAATGGAAAGAAGTATGCAAAGGCTGCTTTACATTAAGAAACTTCATAAATTTATTATAATACTAATAATAATATATAACAAAACAAAACTAGAAAAGTCAAAAAGTCAAAGCCAAAGAGCTTTAGCTTCCTTCAACAATGGAACAAGTTCACCGGAAATATGTGTGGCCACTAACCTTTCCAGCCCACCAAACAACTTCCCACCCACAAACACCACCGGAAACTCAACAACCAACTCCCCGGATATCTTCGACAACCGACTAATCACATCATCAACATCCCCTTCATCAACAGCTGAAATTGTAGGGTTCACCCCTAACCCTAATAATAAAAGCCTCACCACATGGCACATGCAACATCCACGTTGCCCGAACACCATCACCGCGTTTTCATCCACCAATTTGTTCACTTGGATTGCATCTTTACCGGTTTGCATGGTTGTTTTTGGTGGTGGTGAAACATATGGAGGGTTGGTGGCAGTTTATATAATATAAACAAGGGAAGACTTGAACGTCAACGGAGTGACGCAGAGACGTACGTCATTGGGAGTGTTTGGGACCATGTGACGACGGGTTTGAGGATTTTTTTGGTTGATGTCCAATGGATGACGGCCTGCTGGCCTGTTGCTTTCTTTACGTTTCTATACATATATCTGGAATATTATATGATATAATAACAATAATGGGCTGTATTTTATTATTTTGTCTATGTGTAGAACAAAAAGGGAAATGGTAACATTAGCCGGTCGACCCATATTTTGAATTTTTGAGGGTCCCATCGTTTAAAATTAAATTTGATTAGGTTTGTATCACGTTGATTTGTTCTATCTGTCATCACTCCTTACCACTAGATTAGTCATAATTGTTTTATATGCTAAAAAAATAATAAATAAAAAAATTCAAGTTAAACGGGTTGTGAAGTGTCAATACTTGCATGTTCATATATATTAGGTAGCGTTGTTGCTGGGTTCTCTGTTTGCTCACTCACTCACATCATCATAGTGATATATATAGCAGCTTCCCTCCCCGTGCTCGTAGCTTGGCTTCATCGCTACATCAGCCTCCCCACCCGTTCCCACACGCAAGGCCTCCATCCTAGCATCATGGTTAATAATAATCTATATTATAGAGTTATTGGAAGTAAAGATGTTGGTGATTTTGATTAAAGAAAACCAAAATATTTGTTAAATATTAGTAACTAGTATTTAGACCCGCCGCGTTGCGGCAGGAGAAGTTAAGACATGTAACTTTCAACAGCTTTTACATTAGTATATTAGTATAAAGCCCGCAAAAAAACATTCGCTTTGAATTGATTCAGAAATATTTCATTGGGATCATGTGTGCATTGCAACCAATATAATCTAGACACAAACAACTAATATTGCCATAGTCCGATTAACTATCTTGACCTAATTAATCACAACCTCTCGACAACAATCTGTATAGACTGCGTGGATGCACACGGTAGAGCTCAATTAAGAAGAAACTGATTATGTGAGAAACAATATTTGAAACTCGTTACCCAAGTGACCTATGCAAGAGAAGATGCCCCTAGAGAAAGTCACATATGCCATTCTTGATTTTGACACGCCAAAAGACGATATGGACCTAACTCATCACAGTCTGTCGTTCTTCTAAACGTTCCAGCAAAGTAAGAGAGTTATCTATGGAATTTGTAGATAGAAAGTAAACATCCTAAAAAAAATTTGCAGTCGTACCTTAATTAATAAACCTCTATAGCATGCCTTTTGCTAATATTGGTTGACAGTTTGTCAAAGACTCATAGTGATCTGATGGTGAGAGTTGGCTTACTTGGGGTGAATAATATTAAAATTTTCAATTTAGGCTTTTTTTGGAGAGGGATGCATCAAAATGGGTTTTGGTATATTTGGTGAGAGAGCAATTCAGCGTAAGAAAAGGGCAAGTAATCCCATGAAGACCACGTGTACCTGTTGAGACACCCAAAACCCAAACATCTATTTACAGTTGCTGAAGCACGATGTACTGCTATTGAAAGCCAATTTTCAAAGAAACTTAACTCTTTAAAACATGACCACCACCAATCATCGACAATTTTTTGTTCTCTCATACGCACTCACTCATGTCTTAATTATAAATTATGTGTGTATATTAATTGTTGGGTCTAAGATCTTTGATCCTTGAAGATCAACCATCCTTAGCGCTCGCAAACGTCTCATGTCCGGACTAAGGATCCTATATGGTTCAAGAATCCTCAACAGTTGACTTCGAAAATATTTTTCTCTCTTTTGCAGGTATTGAAACGTGTCTACCAGCCATCCTATTTTCACGGAAGATATATTTTACCAAGTCACCTCAGCTGGTCTTCCTTCACGTAACGGTCATGAAGAAATAGCAGACAAACGTGGCCTAGTTTATAGGGAATTAGTTTATATCCGTTGTAATTTTCTTTATATATATTCACGATGAACTATGGCTGAACACATCACACATAGCATACTTAGTATTCTCAGCAGAATCATTCACGCTTTGTATTCACACTCAGCCTTAGTTCTAATCATTGTAATCGTTTTTCAAAGTATAATATAATTGGTAGTGATAGTTTTCACTACTCGAGGTTTTTGTGCCTAAGGTATACTAGTTGCCAAGGGCTTTTCCTCGTATAAATTTTGTTGTTCATCCTTTACAATCATTACTTTATTCATTTCATTCATACAAGCATCAAACCTCACAAACTAATTTGGTTACTTGATACTTAAACCAATTTTTGACCAAAACATTAATGTTTCTTAAAACACTAGTTCTTAAGAACATTAACTTGTTAGATCATGGTGCGTAATTTTCACTCTTCACTGAATTTTCAATGTCATGCTATCATCACGTTAGCTTCCACTAATGTCCTCTTTGTTAGGGTAGAGAGAGAGAGAGAGAGTTGGGGGTGGGCGGGTGGGGGTTGTTAGATTTTATACAAGTCAAGCTCTGGCTCAAGTAAATTAAACGAGTCGTGCTCGATTATCGTTATCTTAAATGACTTGAAAATACAATTTTGTTATGAGTTATGGCAAAATCAATAAATTAAAGGAATATAAACTGTAAACTAGGGTTGCAACGATTGGTAGACGCTCGATCATCTTAGTTAACATATACTGCACATTGCTTGAAAGCTCAAATTAAATTGAGTTCATACTTTGTTTGGACACCGAAAGCAAATTAAACAAATATCTTTAAATGTTACACTAGGCAAGTACAACAATAGGTAAAATAGAATTTTAGGGGGAGCTTTGTTTTAACTTTTAAACAAAACTAATACTACTACTAAAGTCAAACCTCACAAAAGTCAACCATGCTACTCACCCATCTCCAGCATTGCAACTTCTTCAACAAACACATCTCCAATGACCCCTGCAAAACCACAAATCATAACACAAAACGTTAGTCAAAAGGTCCAGTTTTGACTTTGGTGGGTCAACTGAGTTGCTCTTTAAATTCATGATTAGCAATTATTATTTACTATTATAACAAAACTATAAGAAACCACATTAAACCATATGAAAAGTACATCAAACTAGCAACAATTTATGGACAAGAAGTACCAAACGCCCAAGAAAATGCAAAAAATAAATTACCAGATTTGACTCAAACCAGACCGACTTCACAATCCTATTGGAAGCACTCGATCCTCACCATTTGGGCACCCAGAGCCTGTTGTGCCATTACTTCCTTCAGTCAGTGAAAAACCAAAGAGCCTGCAACTGTTCTTAGAACTCAAAACCGGTTCTTCCAGTTGACTTTTCAACGGAACAACAAAATCTTGACCATTTTGACCACTTAACGGGTTCATATTATCAGCATAGCATATGGGAGGTTGACTTATCATGTGCTGGAACCGTAAAGCAGATAAGTTTCTTGAAGTTGAAATCATTTCTTGACCTTGCAAGACCTGGTTGGATCTTAAAGATTCACCAAAGCCTACATTTGAGTGGTTTCTGATATTATTCCCTAGCGGAACAATATCAGTATAACGGTAAAAACCGTAAATTTCTTGACCTTGCAAGACCTTGTGGAACCGCATTGATTCCCCCAAGTCTGATGCTCTAGTTGATCGATCTGCGTGTAAGAAATATGCAAAACGTTAGCATCTTTATCTATTTTTCTAGTGAAAAACAGATGTTCGAGGGTTCGAGGCAGAACACAGATTTTAGTTAAATAACTTAATTTTCAAAAACCTTAAAAAAATTAGAAATGTAAGAAAATGGTTGAAATGCAATATTTACACCTTGATTATTACCTGACACCCCTTTGACACATTTAGATCAACTGGCAAAGCGTGTCGTGTTCAAGTTACATGATTTTAAGTGTATGCGAGGTTGAAGTTTTCGACACGAATAAAATATATATGGCTCATGTTCGGGTTGAACATGTGTATGTATTTGATTAAAGTTTTAGTGTTTTGTTATGAGTATGACCCTAACAGATGTTTTACGAAACACAAGTCAAAATACGCGCATACTGGCCTTTAATAACTGAAAAATTCGGTTGAATTGACGGAAAACTAGCCCGCGTCCTCTTCATTAACGGTTGCATGAACGTTCCGGTGTCTGAAACCAAGCCACACCGCTCAATCTCCCACGGAGAAACCCGACTCTGCCTCGTTATTTCCTCGCAATCCCACCGTACCTTAAAATATTAAGTATTAACATTAAAAGGACATGCTAGTCATTTGCAACACTGAAAATATAAAGATGAAAAGGATTCCAAATTTTACAGTTCATAGTTCATACCATTATGCATCTCCATTTGGATCCGGGCCACCTTTCTGGGTCAATATCATTGAGCCCGATTATGGTTCCGGTATACCTATTAGAAAGAAATCGAGTTGCTTATCATGCCCGATTTAAAGGGTTTAAAAATGGCGATTTGCCCGTTGGGAAAACATAGTATTTGTCAAACCTTCTGTCTCCTGCATCTTCGGTTTCAACCCGCATTTTGAATCTAGTTCCAGGAGAGAATGATAATGCAATGCTCTTTAAAAACCGGTTATATGGAACGATGAACCCCGATGAGCCGCCCCTGGAATTCATGGTTCAAGTTAAGAGGCTAAAAAGGTCATTGTGCTAATAATAAGTTTTTCAGAACCGGATCGCCCAGTCAGACTGGGAACTGGCTACATAACCGGTCTAGTTGAGTCCATTTGAACCGACGAGTTACCAGTCAGACTAGGTGACCAGCTGAACCGGACTCCAATATTGGACCGGATTTAAAAAAAAAAATTTCCTTACAAAATCTCATTTACTGATTGATTTATGTAGTAGTTTTAGACACCATATTTATTTTATTTATTTATTTCAGTCTTCGATAATTTACAATATATATTAAACTTATAGTTACATATTTTGTTTTAAAATGGTATAATATGTATAATTATTTATGAAATCATCTGGTTTTGAAACACGTTACCTGGGATTGTAACAGACGTTGAATAAGCTTCTTCTAGATATGCAGTTGATCACAGTTAAAAAGTCAAAATTAAAGTCAAAGCCATTTGACTTTTGACCAAAATATGACGGTAAACTCGAACCGGTGTTCACTTGTGTGGCTCTTCGGATCCCCAACCTTAATACTCCATCATCACCTCTGAAGAAAATACAAAACCATAAAAACACAATTGTAAAATGACCAAAATACCCTTCGCGTTCGACTACCTTAAAAAGAGCACTGCATCTCCGCACACAAGCTTCTTCTTGTTTACAAACGCGCTCCAACCAGTTGTAAGCAAATGTCTTCGAGGTTGTCCTGCTTGAATGCATTGCGTTTAGTGAAATGTCTAAAATACCCTTCTCAAAACAAAGAAACTGTTTCGATGTTTTGGATTAGAATGTTGTACCTCTATAGATATGTCGGAATTTCCATTCGGTCCCGTGAAGATCTTTAGCTATGAGCTCTTGTGAAGGTCTTTGCTGTTTATAATCCTGGTATAAAACAGTTTGCTAAAACTGTCAAATCATTGAACCTTAACTGAGCGGTCCAGCCAATGACGGTTCAACCAGAAACTAGACCGACTATGGGTCCAGTCCCGATCAAACTGACTAGTCCAGTCTGATTTTAACTACATTGGTTTTAATATAATAATAATAATAATTGTTATTATTATTACCAGAGGCGGAAAACAGTCCTCAGCCGCCCTTCGTGGCACTGAAAATCCTCCATGAGTGCTAGTATCGGAGGCGGTTAGGGTCTTGCAAAACATATGGGGAGTTGTCATCTTCTCCACCACCCCATTATTATCATCATCACCATATTCTACTGCAAGTCCACCTTCCCGCCATTTTTGCTCCACCTGTTATATATCACCCACCAAAATTTAACAAAACTAAATAGTAAATTAAACAAGGGTACCATCAATAAGACCAGGGTGACAATTTTTAACACGCTTGACATGTTTAACTAAACGGACTGTCTTCGGTTTGGCCTGCTTAGTTAAATAAATTTTGTCTGCTTACACCTGTTTAACCCAATTAGTTAAACAGGTTGGCCCACTAACCCATTTGCGGCCCGTTTAAGCCATTTTTTGCAAACTACAAACCCGAACGAGAGAGGTATCGGGTTCAAAATTCTAACACGTTTAAAACACGGGGCGTGTTCAGCCTGACCTGTTTAATTAAACTGGTCGTGTTTAGTTCGGCGTGTCTTCATTTTAACTCACTTAGTTAGATAGGTTGATTGGTTGATCCAGTAACCCTTTTAATCTTTACAACCCACCAATCCGATTAGCACGTTTACAAAAGTTGACGCAACCCAAAACATGACCCGAACACGACATGAAAATAATCAGGTTTTGCATTGGCCTTTCTAACCTATTTATAAAATGAGTCATGTTCGACTTCACATGTTTAGTTAATCATGTTCGGTTTGACCTGTTTAATTAAATTGGTTATCTTCACTTTGATACGTTTAACCCACTTACTTAGCACATCGACCCCTAGCCCATTTAACTCAATTTTGCATCCCACCAACCTAATTAACAAGTTCACAACTTGATTATTCCCTCTCAACCTGCCATCCCGTTTGGCACATTTAGATAATTGAGTTTAACTAGTCATATTCCGGTTACTCAATATTAAGTGTTTGTGGATGTTTCTACATGAATAAAAATATGAAAATATATGGGTCTTGTATGGTTCAACCCACTAACCCATTAACCCATCCATGGCCGGCTATGATGCAGGCCAGGGTGGTTGATAGGCCCGATTTTTTTAATTATATATATATTTTTTTGAAAAATGTGTATTTATAATGTTTAAACCCAATTACTCAACTCATTTAATGACTTAAGCCCATTTTTATAATTATAATATATTTTTTTGCACAACCCAAATTATAACTAAGTAAGCCTATTTAAAAATTTAATTGTTTAAACCCAATAAAAAAAACATTTTACTTAATACGCAAACTTTTTTTCGCCTTTGGGCCAAAAATGTTAACAAAAAATGTTAACGATTCTCGAAGACAAGACAATTGAAAATGCATAATCTTGAAAAAGAAAAGGAGAAGCAACCTGAAAATCTTGAATCAATGAAAGTTGAGCATAAACATCATCGGTCCCAGCCTCAGCCTAATTTCATAATATTATTTTCACAAATTAATCAATCACACAAATTTCATTTCATAAAAAGAAAAGAAAGAATAACCAAAATTACATGAAGATTGACGTGAAGAACACGGCAGAAAACATGAGGCGGAACTGCAGTAATGTCCCCAGAATCATGAGCTTGTTGTTGTTCCAGGTGGCCCTGAGGACAGTAAACGACGGCGTTTCCTTTCTTGGGCAACCACATAGAAGGCCCGGCACACGCTCTCCACAACTCCAAACAGCACACCACCGGAGCGGTATCCTCGTTGGCAGAGTTCAAGTCAATTAAACCACTCATCATACTCAAGATGAACTTTGCTCTGTGTTGGGTTTATGTGTTTATTAAAAGTTAACAAAATCACATCTTTTGATGGGTGGGTTTTGATTGAATGAATTGAGTCTGCAGAAGTTGCAGAGAAAGTTATGGCTGCTGCTGCCGGTGGTGACGCCCTGTAATTCCGGGAGGGTGTCAATTCTGTTCTGCTGTTGTGTCTGATTCTTTGCATTCACTCTCTCTCTCTCTCTCTCTCTCTCTCTCTCTCTCTCTTGTGTCCTGTTTCTTATTAGCTAGCATAGCATACTTACACACATACCTATGGTCATTCACCAAATGCTCTCTCTCATTTTTTATTGTTTTTTTCTTTTCTTAAACCAAATTTTATATGAAATTTTACATTTTGTTTTATTTAACGGACATTTTTTAACTTACGGCCGTTGTCCTATCTAATCATCTCTATTTCACTTTAAGAAAGAATTTTATTTTAAGAAAGAAACTCGTCATGTGTGAAAAATCAAGGCTAATTCAACTCTAAAAATCATATGATTAAGACTTCCCGGCTAAAAGTTTTATAAAAGGAAGAGGAATCGTGCGGATTCCCTATGCGGGTATTCAAACACGATCATATGGATCATCATTAGACATGTATTGGGATCTACTCGGTGACCGATAACACAAGAATATGATTTTCGTAAAATGTGTGGAGCCGACCAATCATCAGTGGTTAAGTTCACACCCGTTTAAAATTCAATACCTAAAATTAATTTACTTTTGCTTCTTTTCATAAACTTAGCCAGCGATGTCTAAGAGTTAAATGACTTACGTGTTTGCGGTTGGAGACTTTCTTAAATAGTCTTTATAAAACGTGGGTTATCAAAGTGGTCGAACGGCAAACCCTCTTAAATCACGGAACTTTGCAAATTGGTCGATTACCATATTAACGATAAAATTTAAAGGACTAAGGATAGTCTAAGGATAGAGGCGTATGTCGAACATGAACAATAAATATTAGATGTCAAGAAGGTTAGTATAGCCTAACACGGGATTACAGTAATATCAGAGATGAGATAGTTTTTTTGTTACACCTTGTCTTAAATACATAGTGCAAACGTTGTAACTTATTTTTATCAATAATATTCTGCTGCTTACATTTGGTACCAATTTGTTTATGAAACTCTCATGGCCCCATGGCTGGGTGTGACTGTTAATATTGTGAATTTTTTTTTATAAAAAAAAAGTATCGTATAAAAATGTTGTGCCGTTTTAAAATAATGTAGGAATTAGCATGTGTCTTGCAAGTTAAGAAAAAGTAAACAAATGTGGGGTATTACTTTTTATGCTATTCTCCTCATTTTTTCTCAAATTAATTTCAATCCTCCAAATTTAAAATCAATGAATTATAATCTTTAATATCTTTTTTAAAAAATCATACTTCTTATTGAACCTAGCCAATTTATAGTATTTATTATGTTGCTATCAATTTGTGATTTTTATGAAACAAGAATATCATATTTAATTTAGTTTCATTACGTTGCTATCAACTGAAACAGAATTAAATACATTTTATTCTTAACATTAAACAGTAAGAACCAGTTTGCTGTTATTATTAGGTTTGTTTTTATAGGTGTTTGCTGTTATTTTTTGTTCGTATTTGCTAATTTTTTATTATGAGACGTTATAAGTGTTTGCTGATTTATATTTTGTTGTTATTATTAGATTTTTTTCTTTTACTGTTATAAGTAACTGTTGGTATTTGTTGTTATTAATTTTGTTCTTAATTTTGATTCTTTTTTTTTTGGTTATTTTTTGGGTTTTTTCTTTGTTATTATAAATTATTTTTTATTTAGATTGGAATTTTAGTTGGTATTATTTTTTACGTTCTCATTTTTTATAAATTGGTATTATTTTCTATGTCCTCATGTTAAGATTAAAATGTGTATGAACCTTACCCGCTATCAACTTATGATTTTTAACATTGAGTGAATGAACAAAACAAGAATGAGTGAATGAACATAATTTTAGATAAACATGTGAATTATAATTGTGTGAATCTCTTGATTATAATTTGTAAAAAGAACTCTCTTAATTATGATCAGATGAAAACATGAAAATATTATCTGACAATTACAATGACAAATTACAATACAGTATCATTAAAAATCATTTGCTTATAACTTTTAACACTTTTAAATTTGTACAAACCATTTTATATGTTTTTAGTAACTTTTTATTATAATTTGAGTTATGCCATCGGCCATTCACACTCAGGTAATATATTATATTGCTTTTGAACTATTATTTGTTATTATTAACTTTTTGAAATAAAAAACGTAAAACTGATAGAGAACGAACTTTATCTTATCGCGTCTCCAATTTAAAATATTAACTTATTTCAATTCTTTCATCATGTAGTACTAATTAGTATAATTAACAAATTCTTTTCGAAGTTAACATGATAATGACTTTAATGTGTAAAAAAGTTTCTTAAGACACTTTAAGAAAAGAAGGATTTAAATACAAACTACTAGTTAAAAAAGAAAATAATTGGTTCAAACCGTCAACTGTCAAGAAATAACTGTTAGATAAAAAAACAATAAAATTGGGTGGTCCAACTGACCCTCCCAAGTCCTAACTTAATTTGAATAATTTTTGTAGCATGCAAATTGAAGAGGTAGGTCCCAGCAGAGCCCAGTTGGACCCGCAAGACTCATCTCAAAGAGGGACGTCGGCGCAGTTGAACCCGCAAGACTCACCTTCAACAGGGACGTCTACGCAAAGGCTAAACTCGCAACTCACCTTGAAGAGACGTCTGCGCAGAAACCAACTGGATCCGCAGGACCCCCATGCTCAGAGACGTGACGTCCTTACGCGCAGTACACAAGCTGTTCCCGCAGGAAAAGCCTCCCAATGGTCGACGTACTCCGCCTGTTCCCGCAGCAACGGATACTAGCCATCAGGGAAGGCTACCCGCGCAGCAAGGCTACACGCACAAGGCACTTAACTCTTAAATAATTCAGTAATGTCACCTGAAGGAGTGAGCAAGCCGGGAACACTCCCGCACAAAGCCGGGGACACTCCCGCACAAATGAGCCAGTCCGTACGAAACTGGAGGATCTTTTGTACTGTACCTGACGAGGTATGGATAAAAGATCTGACCAAAGATACGACAGCTCACTGACAACAGTATGACGAGCAGCACGCTCTTGTACTGTATGTCACTATCAGCCGCTGCCTACTCACCAACCTGTCGGAGGACGTGCGTAGCCTGCAGTTGGTGGAACAGGAATAGTACACAGCCGGCCTGGTCACTATCAGCCGCTGCCTACCCACCAACCACCAGCATGGCACGTGCGTAGCCCACAGTTGGCAGAACAGGAATACTATTCAGCCGGCTGTACCTTCTTGGAAACCTACCTTCGGCTATAAATACTCCAACACCTTGGAATGGTATGCACACATTACATTATCTGATATCTCATTATCTTATCTTCTCTAGCAATCTCTTAATATACACTTATATTCAAGAGCAATCTAGTCTGATTCTCACGCCGGAGGGTGGTCACAAGGAGGTACCCCCCCTTCTCAGTGACAAGCTCACGGTGTCTGTTTTGCAGGTCATCAGAAGAACAACCATCTTTGCCGGAACTAACCCTCGTGGGAAACATCTATTTAACCCCCAGATTATCCGTAATCTGCCCGGGGTCGATCAGTGTTTCTTCATTGGCGCCATCCGTGCATAAAAGCTAGAACTAATTTCAGTTTTTTCAAAACCTCCGAAAAGATGGTTAACGTTACTCAGGTCCCCATGCCAGGAAGTAACCAAGAAACCCCGGTAACCACAACCCCAGCTACTGGGAGGAACACCGGCGAGCATACAAATTTTACGAACACTACCCCGGTTACCCGAGCCGGGGCAAGTGTAGTAAACAATCCTCCCCTGGGATTCATTGATACCCAGGTGGAAAGACAACAGACGAGCCCCCCCCCCCTCCGCCAAACACTTGAACAAGTTAAACCGTGGGCGGAAAAACGTCAAAGGGAATTCCAAGCTGAGTTGGATGAACGCTTACATTCACTCCAACAGGCTGACGAATTCGAAAGCACTCGACAACAGCTCAACATGAGCAATGAGTGCGAGTACGTGGACGATGATTCGGAGGAATCCGACACCGACGCAAACCCTCGCCATAGGGCGAAAGGGAAGCGTAAGGAAACGGACTTCCAACCGAGAAGGAATTTTGGAGAAACCTTCAAACCAAAAAACGCGGGTGGAAACCCACGTGACTTCTCTAAAACCTTCAGACCAACCGCTGCAAATGCGGGAACCTCCAAGTTTGCAAGGGACATTGCGGAAGCAATCGCCCCAAGAAGTGCCAAACAGATGTCCAACATCGGCACTTATGATGGTATATCTGACCCAGACGATCATTTGAACAAATTCATAGCGGGGGCAACCGTTAGCAACTGGACGGAACCCACGTGGTGTTATATGTTCCAGATGACGCTGGTTGGAGCAGCCAGAGCGTGGTTCGACCGTCTACCGGTCCACCACATCTACGATTGGGCAGACTTCCAACAGAAGTTTAGCCAACACTTCAGCCAACAAAGAAAGTATACCGAAGAGCAATGGACAATCCTCAATTGCATTCGAGAGGAAGATGAATCTTTGCTAGACTTCATCACTCGCTTCAACTCAAAGAAGCTTAGTCTGGGTAGTATTAGCGAAGATCTTGTTCGCGCTGCTTTCATCCAGGGCGCGAAAGACCCAGAGCTCATCCGCACCTTAACGGGTAAAGATGGCATGCCATCCACATGGGATGCCATCATGACAGCAGCTAAACGCTTCGCGGAAACGGAAAAGCAATTGGGTAGAGATCTTCCCCAGAGCACAAACCTCTACACCCAGAAAACAAGAGAAAACAATGTCCTTACCGCCCGATTAAACAAAAAGAGGAAGCTAGGCATTTGGAAGTCAATGGTGAACTTTGACACCTCATCCGGCTCACACAATCGGTTAGGCGGAAAGGATAACATGTCGTTGTCAAACCGGAACTCCAGATGGACGCCACTCACCAAAAGCGTCACCGAGATATTCGATACCGAGAGACTCCCATGGCCAGAGGCTCCAGAAATCAAAGAGCGTCACAACGCTGATCAGAGCAAATTCTGTGACTTCCACAGGACAAGAGGCCACAACACCGAGGAATGCGTAGACTTGAAAGACATCGTCGAAGCATTTGTCAGAGATGGGACGCTCACGCACCTCGTGGCGTAATGAACGCTGAGCAGGCTAATGCGTGTAGAACCCCAGTTGGGGAAAACACGAATAAAACTGCAGCTTCAATGTCGGAGACTACATACTGCGTAAACAACGAGATTCCGAACCAAGTGCATATCGGCTCGAAAGGCTCGATGACACTCCCAATAACATGGAAGGGAGCTCAATTACACAGTCTGCATGTAGATCAATTCCAAACTTGTAAAAGAAAAGGCCTAGAGCCACTTCTAATGGAAATGATTCTCCTTATCACATTGACGCTGATGGTCTTACATTTATACTTAATGAACTTTCCACACTGATATGCCGGTCTTCACCGCATACATAAGTGGGAAAACAAGTCGTTGCGTGTGGAAGGCGGCAAAACCCGCATAAACACAAAAAACGGCAAACCTTCACGCAGGTCAGTCATAGGTAAAGTTGGGTCATCCCACTAAATGAAAGTGCCGGTCTTACCCGCACAAATCATGAGAGGAAACCGAACTAACCTATTGACAACCGCGTGTCGAACGGTTAACTTATTCAGAACACTTAGAAAATCTCTTCAAGGAAAAAATGAGAAAAACCTCCACGCAGGTCAGATATAGGTAAAGTTTAGCCATCCTACTAAGTTCAAGTGACGGTCTTACCCGCACAATCACGAAAGAGGAAGCAAAACTTTAACCTATTATCTGCCACGTTGATAGGTTAACTTATTCAAAGTACTTAAGAAATTGCTAAGTTAAACTAAAGTATGCACAAGCGAATCATATATTGTTTATGCGGCAAAACAAGTGCCAAATTAAACTATAATATGCATGAGCAAGTCGTATAACGTTCATAAAGCAAGAGTGACGGTCCTACCCGCACAAAGGATTTACATTCCATAAAAATTCAAGTATTACAAGAATGGTCGGGTATCTACCCGCCTACAAGAGTGTAAATCTATACAAAAACATAAACCTATCCTAACAGTGAAAAGGGATCTAAAGGTTCAAGCTTCAGGACCACTTCCTCCAAACCCACTTGTACCCGCACCATCACTTGCCTGTGGCGGTTCAAGGAAGGTCTTGAGAATGGTTAACCCATCATCAGCAGCAGCAACTTCGTTCACCTTCTCCACCACTGGATGCGGGAAGGCAGCATACTGGTTCACTGCTTGGTCATAAGCAGCTTCAGTATCCACATCATATAAAGGGAAGTTGGAAGGCGGGATGCCCTTCTCAACGAACCCTAGACCAAGCAGGAAGCCAGCCTTTTCCCCATCCTCATGAGAAGCGTTGAGGGCTGCGCTCATGGCATCGTCATATGATGTGTCCGTGAAGACCCGACGCACAACCTACAAGAAAAAATACAAGTATCAAAACCTTTTCTTAGTACAAAGAGAGCGTAAAGACGTTATGAAGCTAAGCTTACCTGCGACAACGCTTCTCGTAGAAGCCACTCCTTGGTAACCAGAGCCTCCTGGAGGGCAGCTTGAGCTTGGTTACGGGCGCGTTCGGCTTCACTTTTGTTAAGGTTGGCAAGCAACACTTCTTTAGCCGCAGCCTCTTCGACGCCCTTTAGCTTACGCTCAGTATGGTCAAGCACGCCCCTCTGGTCCAAGATCTCTTGGAGCTTCTTGGCGTCTTCCATGGCCAATGCATCATGAGCCTGTTGGAGCCTCTCTAATTTGGCTTTAAGCTCCTCATTCTCGGTGCGTAGAGGCTCAGCAACAGCTTCAGCCCTGGTGGCCCTCTCAGTTGCGTTCCGAGCGGTTTCCTTAGCTAACCGAAGCTGTTCGTTAACAGCTTGAGCAGCCTTGGAACGGGCCTCGAGACGGGCCTGAACTTCAACCTCAAGGGCCTTGAAGGCCTTCTCCTTCTCCGCAGCAACGGCGGAGAGCCTCCTGTTCTCCTCCCGGACAGCCCGCGCTTGAGCTACTTCTTGGATACGAGCTGCTTTTAACTTGTCGTTTTCACGACAAAGCAGCTCGACGCGCGGCTGCATCCGGGCAAGGAGAATTCGAAGCTCGTTTGTCAGCCTACCCTCCTGGTAGCTTGACATAGCTTCTCCCAGTGCACCACTGGGGGCGGCGTGGCGCGCCCACTCGACGCAGTCCACAGCCGTCCGAATGGTGGTTCCCCGGCGGATGTTCCACCGCGGAACAAACACCTCATTCGAATCCGACACTGCAAAAACAAAAAGCAGTTAGGAAAAGATGATAAAAAAAAAACATAACAGGCCAAAATAACCCTACGCACCTGTAGGGTCGACGACAGGCCTGTAGCCGCCAAACCCATCACCCGAACCTAACTGATATCCATCCAAGAGGTCAGACAGATGAGAAGGAGGCAGAGATTGGCTAGACGCCGCAACCCTGGACATACCTGAAGGACCGGCCGTAGTCGCCGGTGCCGGAGGAGGCATGGCGGAGGCCGCCGTGGTAGAGACCAACGGAGGTGAACTCACTGGAGGTGAACTCACAACCGCGGTCGTTGCTGCGGAAGAGACCACAGAAAAACTCACCTCCGGCTCAGTGAAAGAATCAGTGAATATGGCACTGACAACCGGCGGAGACGTTGTCACAGTTGGAGCAGTTGCCTCAACTGAGTGAGCAACTGAACCAACTGAAGCAGGCGCAGCCGCCTGGGTCATCGCCTCAGGTAGGTTGACCAAACCTACCATCATGGGTCCGGAGGTGCTCCTCCCCGCTCCACCCTGGAATGCGGTAGCATCCACGCCTACACGAAGACGATATATAAGTATAATGGCGGAAAGATATGAAGTTAAAAGTAAAGGAAGTTTGTACTTACGAGTCCTCTTGAGCTTGAAGGTACGAACAGGCGGGGACGAACCCGATGGAACCGGCCTCTTTACGCCGGTCACCGTCGCTGTACTGGGCTGCCCGGAGGTGACGGCCGTCTCAACCTCCGGAGCAGTGATCTCAACACCACCAGGGTTCCCCGCCACCTCCTCGCTTTCGGTCTCTGAGTCAGACCGATTCACCGGATCGGCAGTGGAGGCAACCTTCGCCTTCCCCTTCCCGCCGACAGCCTTCTTCCTCGCCAAGAAAGGACCATCTGCGGATTCCTCATCAGAAGATGACAAAATTAGAGGAATTCCCGCAGAGGTTTGAGCATTGAGAGGGCGAGGGTCAAAAAGTTCTTTACCTGGCCGCCTGGCGCTCAGGATCTCGTGGCCTGGCGGGTAGACCTCCACGAACCGATCCGCAGTTTGCTCAAGGATGGGCAACTCGTTCTCATCTAGAGCACGAGTACCCATCCGAGCGGGACCATCACTCTCCCGCGGCTGCAGGAGAGACTGCAAATCGTTTCCCTCTGAAAACAAAAAGAAAAAACGGTTAGAACAAAAACCCTAAATTAACGGATAATATGAAGCATACCGTAAGGGACAGAGTTCAAACCGTATTCGAGGACGATGGGAATCTGTGACGCCTCCTTCCACACCCGGCTCATCCCGAGCATCACCATCCCGGATTCCGCAAAGCGGTAAACCTGAGACGGGATCCGGGAAACCTTGAACCATTCCGCCTCCTGGTAGTTGGAGGCGTGAAGGTTCGGGAGAGCTCTCCCGTTCTTGAACGTCATCGCTATGGGACGACGCAAGCGGAGATATAGAAGAACTCCCGCTTCCAAGATCGAAGACTGCGCTCGGTAGCGCAGATCTTCAAACCCTTGATCCGATTGACCAAGGTATACCACCCCTGGATGCACCTCCAGGAATAGAAGGTCGTCAGGCGGTCAACATGGGGCTCCACACCCAGAATGAGACACACCCACTCGAAATGGCGGATCTTGGCGATCGCCATTGGGTGTACCTCAGTCAGATGCACACCGTGTCTCTCCAGAACACGGTATACAAACTTCGTCAATGGGTACCTGAGATTCCCATAGACGAAGAATGCAGCGTATACCCCTATCTTGCCCTTGGGGGCATCGTACACCGTCTGATGAGGTGCAGGAAACTCAGGCTCGAAAGGCTCGAGCATGAACTTCCTGACGACGTACTGATAAAGGTCGGCCGGAAGAGCACACTGGCACTCGCCAGCAGTACTCTTGTCATCCTTGTCCGACGTGGACGACGGATTATCGGCATACACGTCAGACTCCTCGGCGGTAGCCTCAAGATCATGAACAGAAGACATGTTTTGGAGGTAAAGAAGAACGATTTCAGGAGAATGCTCGACAGAAAAGTTAGAGTATTCGCCGGAAATCGTTTAGAAGAAGAAGAGAGGTGAAACTGTGAGTTGAGATGCAACCTCTCCTCCTTTTATATACTCATCGCAATGAATGCGATGAATTTAATGCGGAAGAGAAAGGAAAACGCTGGTGCAATGAAACTATGACACGTGGAAAAAGCAAGCTGGCAACAACTGTTGACAGGACGCGTGCCGTAAACTTCGCGGCCACACGCCCGAAAACTCGCGCCCACGCGCCTGAAAAAGCGTCTGGAATGACCATATACTGTCACGTCGCCATAACTTCCGGCACGTCCTGACACTGCCAGAAGAAACCGTCGGACGACGTTTCAACAGTTTTGACTGTTCTTATCCTTTCACCAACTCTTCGAATTTCAAAAAGATTCAAAAGTAAGCGGGACTATACCCCTTACCTTGGCAACCAAGTAACTATAAGACAGGTGCGAGTACAGTGTTAAGGCAAAACCCTTCACATACTTAGCACCTGCAGGGAATTGAAGCCAAGAATACCTCGACAACCAAGTAACTATAAGACGGGTGCGGGTACAGTGTCAAGGCAAAACCCTTCACATACTTAGCACCCGCAGGGAATTGAAGCCAGGAATACCTTGGAAGTAAAGTAACTATAAGACGAGTGTGGGTACAGTGTCAAGGCGAAACCCTTCACATACCTAGCACTCCGCAGGGAATTGAAACCAAGAAGGATCTTCTGGGCCATGCTTGCGGAAAAGGGAATAACATCCCCGCATAGCGGGAACGTTGAGAACTAGATTGTTTGAAACTCCAAGATGGAATTGGTTGTTTTAACATAATTGATCACTATGTTCAAAACTACCAAAACCTCAGGGAGAATCTATACAAGTGGAACTCAACGCTCCTGACTTGCGAGGAGGTTACAGACCTACCCGCATCATACCCAAAGATCAAGCAGAAAAGTCGGGAATTTCTGCACGTGACATTAGGACTTCCGCGGGAAGAATCCCCATGGAAAACCTTAAAACTAAAACCTTTTTCAAAACCCTTTGCTTAAGTCCAAAAGTTCACCTCACTTATTAACAATTCATGAGAAGAACATTGGACTGGAGGGACTTGAAGAGGTAGGTCCCAGCAGAGCCCAGTTGGACCCGCAAGACTCACCTCAAAGAGGGACGTCTGCGCAGTTGAACCCGCAAGACTCACCTTCAACAGGGACGTCTACGCAAAGGCTAAACTCGCAACTCATCTTGAAGAGACGTCTGCGCAGAAACCAACTGGATCCGCAGGACCCACCATGCTCAGAGACGTGACGTCCTTACGCGCAGTACGCAAGCTGTTCCCGCAGGAAAAGCCTCCCAATGGTCGACGTACTCCGCCTGTTCCCGCAGCAACGGATACTAGCCATCAGGGAAGGCTACCCGCGCAGCAAGGCTACACGCACAAGGCACTTAACTCTTAAATAATTCAGTAATGTCACCTGAAGGAGTGAGCAAGCCGGGAACACTCCCGCACAAAGCCGGGGACACTCCCGCACAAATGAACCAGTCCGTACGATACTGGAGGATCTTTTGTACTGTACCTGACGAGGTATGGATAAAAGATCTGACCAAAGATACGACAGCTCACTGACAACAGTATGACGAGCAGCACGCTTTTGTACTGTATGTCACTATCAGCCGCTGCCTACTCACCAACCTGTCGGAGGACGTGCGTAGCCTGCAGTTGGTGGAACAGGAATAGTACACAGCCGGCCTGGTCACTATCAGCCGCTGCCTACCCACCAACCACCAGCATGGCACGTGCGTAGCCCACAGTTGGCAGAACAAGAATACTATTCAGCCGGCTGTACCTTCTTGGAAACCTACCTTCGGCTATAAATACTCCAACACCTTGGAATAGTATGGACACATTACATTATCTGATATCTCATTATCTTATCTTCTCTAGCAATCTCTTAATATACACTTATATTCAAGAGCAATCTAGTCTGATTCTCACGCCGGAGGGTGGTCACAAGGAGGTACCCCCCCCTTCTCAGTGACAAGCTCACGGTGTCTGTTTTGCAGGTCATCAGAAGAACAATCATCTTTGCCGGAACTAACCCTCGTGGGAAACATCTATTTAACCCCCAGATTATCCGTAATCTGCCCGGGGTCGATCAGTGTTTCTTCACAAATGTAGTTAGTTTGAATTCCATAACACAAATGTAGTTAGTGATTTTGACCCAAATTTTTGTTAGAATATGGAAAACTCGACATAACAATTATCTTCATTAGTTGTCAATATCTAGTTTAATTAGTAAACAAAGTTTAGATTAATTTGTTGTACAAGGCAAATCTCAATTCAGTCATATGCATTCATAAAGAATGCCCAATATCGAATGCTATCAACATCATTTTGGGCCCATTGACCGTGAATTAGAAGAGCGTTTCATTTTAAGGGTGCTCGGGCATGGATCATTTGATTATGATCTCTTGATAAGTCTTTATCCGGACAACTAAAAACAAGGTCGTAAAATCTTAGTGGAAAAAATGGATGATTTTGATTGTTTGTAGGGTCAAATATTATAATATTTATTGACATACAATCAATAAACATAATACTTGAATTTTATTTTAACTGCGGCTGTAATAATAAAGCTAGTGAATTAGTTATAAATTATAATACATATAATGTTCAATCAAGTCTTTTGTATGCCTTTGTTACCACTTAGGCCATCTGCTATGGTGGGGGCATTGAAGCCCCTTCACCATGTCACATCAACGCCACGTCATCGCCTCATATAAAATAGGGCATCGAAACCCGCCCCACTATGATTAATGCCCCTTGGGCGCCCCCAATATATATATGCATATATATGTATGTGTGTATGTGAGAGATGGAGAAAGAGAGGGCCCACCCTTCTCCCCTCCGCGCCCATCGTCCAGACAACCGTTCTCCCTTCCGCGCCCCGCGACGGTGTTCGACGCCCTCCGTGCCCTCCATATAGCGCCCATAGCGGGCAGTCTTACCAAGGTATATAATCAATTCATCCCAATAGATATCAAGGAGTTTCTTTCAACCACTCAACACATGTTTTAACAGTTTTAAGGAAATTGACAATATTGTTTTCTTGTACCCCACAAGTTGTTTGGTAACCCCGTATCTTTGACTTTGGTGTACTTTATTAAAAAGAGTTGAAAATTATAATTATTTATTTTCTTTTATTTGGAGAGAAATTCTAAAATCAACATCTCATAAATTCATAACCATATTAAGAATTTAAGTACGCATTGTTAATACCATTACAATAATTAGGTCACTACTAACATAAATCAATTTTCCCGAGCCTATTACAAATACCAATTTTGAAACTATTCAAACTAGAATAATGTCTAATCCAAATTATGTGCACTTGAAGACCCTAACTCTTCAAAGTATAATAAGTCTGTACAAGTTTGTCTAATAAGTCTGTACAAGTTTATCGATGCTATAACGCTACGCTAGTAAGTTTTCGGGCATACAATAAAGTATTAATTTCATAATATTGGAACATTAATCTTATGTCCGTATTACTTGTTCATGACAACGAGTTTTCATTTATTGGTGTAGAAAAGACTTTGCGTAGAATTATATACTACATTGAGTTGTCATGCGTCAGCGTGTTTGTGAGAGGTGGAATTAATCATACAAGACCTATTAATGCTCCTAGCTGTAACAAAGACCATTCACCATCGATACCGAATTCTATTATTTATGAATTGTTAAACACTATTTTGAGTATGTTCGTATTTACATTCATTAGAAAAGTATATTGACAAAAAATTGATGACATACTCGTAATCAATATTATAAAGGTAGGTCTCCAAGGCCGAGTATTCCTCAAGTACGCGCTACAAGGTATGGCGCCGAAAAGAGTTTCTTTAACTCCGTGTAGTTACTAAGAATCAATCAAATGTGGTCAACCTCAGTCAAAATCTCATCTAGTCGGTCAACTTGGACCGATTTTGACTTAAAAAATAAAACATAAATCATATTTCTATAGTATTAAAAAAAGAATATCACTTTTTTTAGTTAATTATTAGCAAATTTTGGAATAATTTAGTATTTAAAAATGTATTTCTCTTATTTATATTGATAATCACCTATTTTGTTATAAATATTAGTATAATTATGATATTTGACATATATATAATAAAAAAAATTAATTTTCTTTATATTTACTTTTTCCGAGTACACCAAACTCCCTAGTTAGCAGACTAGGGTCGCCTAGCGACTTTCACAACCTAGCTCATAATACCAAAACCTGATATAAACATGTATATAATTCAAACCAAGTCATGTATACAATGAATTGGAAGTCTACCCTTTAGATGTAATTGCTTCTAACTTGTAACTAAAGTAGATATTGTTAACTTACGTGGTGTTTGTTTTTCGAAAAAGTGTAAGCGTAGGCTCTTATGTCTGCGCCACGCAGACACGGACATTGCCACATACAGACTGTTTGTTTTTTCGAATATATTTCATTAAAAAATGTCAGCGTGAACTTTTCTTGATGCAGACTTGACCCATCTACTTCTAAGATTTTCTAAGGTCTGCAGAGAGTTAAACACCACACCTACCAACACCCACTGTCCACCACCACCCCACCATCCGCTGTCCATCGCCACCACCACCACCCTACGTCCACCACCAACCACCACCGTCGACCGTCGTCGCCACCACGTCCACCATCGTCCAGTACCACCACCGTCCAGCACCCTCACTATCCAGCAGCACCACCATCCATTACCACCGTTCGTATACCACCACCAGTTTATTTTAGCAGTCTACATAGGTTAAAAACACAAACAGTCTTATTCTTGCAGGCCGCAAAGGTTTGGTCCGTCTCTCCTTCTACAGATGTCTGTAGATAAGGTCTGCAGACTGCAGATATTTTACCTCTGAAAAAACAAACAATACCTTAGTCTAAAACAATCCAAATAGCCAAAATGAGTATTTAAGAAAAAGGTAACTTAACGAAAAGAAATTGAACACATCAACGTATATAACTTTTTAAAGCGTTTTTGTTATTATATATGTCAATTAGTTATAACTTATTAATGGTAAATTAGTTTAGCGGTAGCCCTAATAACTTTTCTTATAAGAGGTTGTAGACTAGAATCTCGTTGAAGCAATTTGTTCCGGATTAACCAAGATGATCCAGTTGCACGCTAAAAAAATTAGTTATAATTTCTTTACATTCAAGAACCACGTGTAGGTCACATGGTTGGACCACAAATTAGAGAAGGGTTTTGTAATAGGTAGGAAAAATGCAAAAGAAGTTAAGGAAAAGGTCATTTTCAATAGTAAAGGGACCAATAGGAGTTTTGTAGGCCTACCTACCCCTAAATCCTAGAGTAGGACTTAGATGGCACGTCAACCGGGACAAAACGGGTTGCACCTAATATCCAACTCACATTTACTCCGGTTCACCATTGTATCCAACTCTTTATTGCACTTCTTTTTCAAGAAATAAGTCTTCCCATCATTTCATGTTAACAATATCTTAAAAACTATGAAAAACTATAATAGACTTGTAAGTAGTTTTATAAGTGCAATATATTAGATGCTAATGTAGCCGTCATACTTTATCTTCTTATCATACTGATTACTTTTCTATAAGTATAAACTATGTACAAATGCATTATGTTGTTTTTATTATTCTTTACATATCATTGTTTCTAAAATGAAAATGCTCACATATCTTTAACAACTAAGAGTAGTAATATTCATGTAAGAAACCAGAAACATCATTTTTTATCAGGGAAAATAAATTTTATTATAATAATAAATTCGGAATTAGTTTATTTGATTTATTACACTCATTATGACATATTTATTTAATAATTTATATACTGAATCTTTTACTTTTATTTTTTAATAAGCATATCTATTTCAAGTAAGAACTAGAAACATGTAGGTTTTAAAAAGAGAGTGATGTATCTTCTCTAATGTAGAAAGAAAGTGTCACACTCGACAAAAACGGCGAAACATGTCGGGATGCAACATGATTGTTTCAATGCACACGGCAATATTAAAGTTATAATATTTAAACAGCTCATTTATTTCATTTAACATCAAATACAACACATCTTGTTCATACAAGTACAACACAATACAAGAAAATGCATAGTTCATTTTACCAATAACCTAAACCGTCCAAAATAAACTAACTTCTTCAATCTTCAATCAACCAATAATCTAACCTATAAGGTTGCATAAAATATATTTTGTCAACACGCATGTGGTGAGCAATTCCATTATTTTGTATATATAATATGAGGCAAGATCCGCAACTCATATGTGAAACCATAAATAATAACGACAATTACGGTATATAAATCATAAATAAATGAGATTCCTTTCAATAAGTAAAAAGTACCAAATTACAAGAAGGAGCGTATGATCATACTTATTGAGGATGAGGATGAGGATGAGACCAACCAACAAAAACAATAAACAATTAACAATAAATCATGTGAGGCATATAACACACAATCGAACAATTATTCTAAGTAACACATAAACTAGAGTTTGCGGTTTGAGGATCCGTCTTAAATCATTTTTGTCTGAGTAAGTATGCAAACTACCCCCAAAGTATAAAAACGAAAACATGGATGAAATTACTTACTTGGAATGAGTGACTTTGAGGAAGAGATATTTAAAATAATAATCTTCAAGAAAGCGAGTCAATGAATTAACGTGTGTGTCGTAGATTGAAAGATCTTGAGTTAATATTGAGTCTTGTAGATGGAATATAAATGGTAAAATAGTTCATAAATTGGGTTTTCGGGATTTTAAGCTATATTTTACAAAGCGTGGTTAATAAAGTAAGCATAAGATAAATGAGTTTTAAATGAAACTAGGAGTTTTAAATGAAACTAGGTCTTTGATGTTTAGTTTTACTTAACCTTTGTTAAGTTTTACATAGGGGAGTTGGTCTAGTGCTAGTATGCACGATCCCGCAAATGTAAGCATCAAGATCCGACTTTCCACAGTTTGTTCCATTTAATCGGTTCGGGACTTGATAAAGTATCAAATCCTGATCCAACACACCAAACTATTTAAATATATAAATTTTTTCAATAAATTCAGTAGCTTAAACAAGTTTGAGAATTTTCATTAATTAAAGTCTTTAACTCGGATTTAAGCGGGTGCAAGTCGGCCCGATCTTAGTATAATACTAAGTTTGGTTCCGGCATACCATAAAATAAAAAATATAAGTAACTTAAAGTGAAACATGAGTTAAAAAGGTTAGGAAAGATTTTTGATGGTTTGAAGGTGACTAGCTCGTTAAGACAAGTAGTTCGTCTTTTACTAGGTTTTTACCCGAAACTTTTGGTTTAAGTCAAGATTTGTTCCAACACTTCCAAACTCTTGTGTAATATGAGAATATAAAGTAAAACATAACTAAAAATATAGATTGAACTTTTGGTGGTTTGAACATTGACTAGCTTGTTAAAACAAGTGTTCTGTTTTTACTCGATTTTACCTAAAACTTGGGTTCAAGCCAAGATTTGTTATACACTTTTATATCAACCATATAATAATTAAAATATAAAGAAAAACTTAGATCTAAAGTGTTTGATACAACATGGTTGCTTAAAAGTTAATTAAAGTGCTTAAATGAGTGTTCGGTTTGGTTCAATCCTTGACTCAGTATGAATCCGAGGATGGTTACCACATGTCCAACACCATAGAACTAAAATATAAGGTATGAATCTGAGGATGGTTACCACATGTCCAACACCATAGAACTAAAATATAAAGGAAAACTCATATCTAGAATGTTTCATGCAATATGGTTGCTTAAAAGTTAATTAAAGTGTTTAAACGAGTGCTCGGTTTTGGTTGGTCCTTGACTCTGTATGAGACCGAGGATGGTTACCACATGTCCAAAACCATAGAACTAAAATAACCTAATTTTCTAGATGTAAACTCAAACAAGAAAGTTAAGCAAGTAAACTTCCCGAAAACGACCCAAACGGACCTAAAATGCAAAAATATGTGTTTGAATGCCCAAAAGCCTTAAATAAAGATGAAAATGGTTTTCCTAACATAAAACAACTTAGAACAACTGAAAATATCATAAACCTAGACCCGAGAAGGTTTGAAATGTAAAAAATCGGTTCCGTTAACTTTCAAAGTTAAAATTAAGCGAAAATAGCTAGAACAACTTGCAAGTTCAGACAATTTGGGAGGATAAGATAAAAATGAGCAGGGGAAAATGGCTGAGATTGAGTGGGTATTTATGGGAAAAATTTAGGGTTTGAAGGATTGGATAAAAGTTTTGTCCAATGGATAAACCGGTACACTTTAATTCTTTTGTTTAAATGATTTTTGATTTAAATAAAATATATCCAAACATAATATCAAGCTTGGAGGTTCTAGACTAATTATAGGTTGATTCTTGGTTGGTTTAGATGGTTACAACATGAGTTCGGGCCTTAAACGAGCTTTAACAAAACAAAAAATGTTAAAAAAAACTACTTTTGCTGAAATGAACTATGGGCCACACCACGTAGCGGGCCGAGGCAAGCCCTACGCACCATGTGAGATGGGGGTTCTCAGTCAAACTTTTCTTTTTAGTTTTAGTCCATGTAGTTCGTTTTAGGTCGTTTTGAGTACAAAATCAGCGTTTTAAACACCGTTAAAGACTTTGGAACAAAACGACAAGTATGCAACATTATTACAACGTAAATTCATTAATTTATTAATATCCAAAAATCCAAAAAACAAAACAGGTCGGTTTTACAATACAAAAACAAATACAAATCGAACAGAAAATGACAAATATCACAGAAAGTGATATTTTTTTTTTGTAAGTTTAAGTTTATATATATAAAAATAAAAGGGGTTTTTATTTTAAAAAACAATAAAAGTACCTTTTTAAAACATTCAAAGGATAATATCACGATCGAGTTCCAAACACGCAAACCTAATCTCGTAAAGGGTGCTCAGAAAGGGGGGGGGGGGGGGCTACAACAACCCGGACGAGCTTGCTTCATGCAAGTTGGGTGCCCCACGTCCCCTAATACACAGTTTATTTATATATTTAGACAATATATATCATGATATAAGTATATATACAACTTATTAAAGTGGTTCACTCAATTACCTAAATGGCTAAATGTGTAATATGGGTGTCTTGACATATTTTCGCTTAAGGGCAACATTCAAACGGTAAAATCCAACTCCTTGTTAGCTTTTTTGCATGGATAATTTGATGTTTTACTTTGTCTTGACTTTGCTTAAGTGTTTACGGTGCGGTTTCATAGGTTTGTACATAAATTATACACCAAGCTTGTACTACCATTTAATTTGTTTTAGATGGCTTAGTCGATACTAGTTTTTGAACACCCATACCTAAGAGTCTTTAAAAACAAATTTACCATTATATATATAGGTAGAGAATCAAGAGAAAACTCATATTTAGAGAGAAAACTAAAAAACTCGTAAAAACTCCTAAAGAATTATTTTTAATTAAAAATAAAAAAATTATTTTCAAAATTCTGTTTTAGCCATTATTCTTATATTTTCTTATATTTCACTCGAAAAATAAAAAAAATAAAAAAATAAAAAAAAACCCGCTGTAATGCACATACGTATTACTGTGCGATACCGTTGTATTACACATGTGTATTACTATGTATTTTTGAGTTTAATAGTGTTTTATTGCATATATTCAATATTTGTGTATTGTATATGTGTAGTAGTGTTGTATTATATGGAAAAGAAAAATAATAATAAAATAAAAGTCGATATGGTGCACATGTGCGTTAATGTTGTATCACACATACGTACTAATGTGTATTTGATGTGTGTATTAGTCTTATATTGCATATATACAACAGTGTATATCAAATATGTGCAATAGTGTTGTATTGTATGCAATACAAACACTTTTACATATATGCAATGCACACTATTACATGTGCGCACTATACCGACGAGGTTACCGACAAGTTTTTTTTTTGAACCAATAACAACATATAAGAATAATGGAAAAAAAACTTCAAAAAAAAATTTTAAAAATAGTTTTTTAAAAGTTTTTAAGAGTTTTTAAGTTTTCTCTTTAAAAGGAGTTTTCATTAGAACCCACCCTTATATATATATATATATATATATATATATATATATATATATATATATATATACACACACAAAAAAAAAATGAACAACACCCATGCCTATGACAATCACTAAAAACAAAGTTACATAACAAGAAGAGGATTTTTTAACCAATCTGAAATCCATAAAATATCATAGCCATAATCAAATTAACGATAGACTCCTTAAGATAATTGTTAAAGAAAATAACATTCTGCCTCTAAAAGAACCACCAGGTAGAGAAGATAATCGCTTTACTAATACTTTTCTTTTGCTTATTAAATGACTAGTAGGTACCCGCGCAATCGGCACCGACAACAATCTGCAACGCGAAATCTACCAAGAGCATAAATCCCCGTGAGTCTTTGAACTTGGCAAAGACACATCCAGCCAACTACAAATCACATCCGACATTGAGCAAAGTATAAAAAATGTGGTATGGTGAAGTGAAAATTGAAATGTGGTTTTATGGTGAGGTTTAGATAAATGCTTGGTTCCACCACTAACTAGTGTTTTTTAGAAGGCGACTTTTTTGTAATTAGACTACCGCACTCTTTAAATTTTAAGAGCCCTAATGTCCCACTCTGGCTAGACTATGATGTCTTAACCGGGCCCACGCTAGCTTCAGAGTTTGGCTTGGCCGTTCCCTCAGGAAACCTATCGCCGACTGTCACTTGACAGTCGTTGTAACACCACAAGAGCAGAGCTCCCTGGCGTAACAAACGGTGGGACGAAAACCCAAGTGGTCTTAGGGTTTGAACTGACAACATTTGCACAAGGCCTAGCTTAAATCCTTCATTGCCAATATCTACAAAAAATGACATAAGTGGGATTCAAACTTAAGTCTATACCGAAGAACCCAAGCCTTCTACTGGTAAGCCACAAATGAAGGATTCCACCACTAACAACTTACATGATAGTTTCGTTATTATTTTTAGACATAAAGTGTAAAAATTAAATTAAATAGTTTATAAAAGTTTACGCTTTGTTTACCCCTTTCTATATTTATTTCCATCTTCATCTTTCATATCGGTTTTTAAATAACAAGCCATTCATTAGGGTTCGAAAACCGTTGAGGCAACTTAACTCGTTTAAGTAAAGCACCAACAAAACAAGCAATTCTGAAACATACTTTCTTCATAAACACAAAAGTCAGTTTTCCATTTTCCACACAATTCAAACATAACGAGACAAGGGACAAAAAGTCAAAAATACAGGCAATATAAAGGAAACTGCATTTTTAAATAACTATAGAAATTATTTTAAAAATTTGTTATTACTAAAAAAAATAATCAATCACCCAGGAAAAAGAAACTCTACTTAACGGGAAGACATAGTTTTTGTGTTCTAAAATCAAAATCCTATAAGAAAAAAGTATATATTTTTTTGTTATCATATCCTAACACGTGAGAATATATGTGATTTTTGAAACATACAAAATCACATAATTTTAAAAGAAATTAAGAGACGGAAAGTTATAAATGAGTTGTCGAAGAAAAAGAAGAGATGAATACTAAACATATTAATCATAAAATTTTGAAGGCTTTTTAAATATGGTGACAAAGATTTAATTTTTTTTTTCTTTCACTCGAAACTTTCTATGTAGCAACCTATTTAAAAGTTATCATTTTCAGTTTTAACGAGATTTACACGAAAATAAGTGATTATACTTGAGTTTTATTGATTAAAAGGTGATTTTAATAACATTAACAATCTTAGTCAAATACTCACTTTTGGTGAATTTTTTAAGTAATGTCATAGGGTATACTCTAACCCTTTTAACTTCATATAAGTACACTTATTTTTTTTCTCTTTCATTCCATCTCAACCAAAAGAAATGGTTTAATCCATAATTAATAACAAATGAATTATTAGTAATTAATGCATATTATTCCTTTTAATCTGTGAAAAACATAATCCATAAGTCTTTTTAACAAACTTAACACTAGTGGGGAATGGTTTAATACGTATTTAAAGTGGTATGTCACTTTAACTAATTATGTTGGGCATTTGAGTATACCCACTGGCCTAATAATGACCGATTCCAATTTTATTCTTTATTAAATATCTATTTTAGATTTATAAAGTACTTCACGTTTCAGTATAAGAACCATTCCAACAATTAAAATAAAGTGATATGTAAACGGATAACAAACTGCGTCATAATCTCTTTTTAAATAGCAAAACGATTCTAATAAAAACAAAGTTTTAGATCTTGAAGGCTGAAAAATTCCTATACACTATTCGCTGAACCTTGTTCAAAAACTACTCCAGAACCTCCGGTGTGGGAGTTGAAAAAGAAATAGAAATAGAAACAGAAAGGAATGAGAATGTACTTGTACATCAGAGTACAACTGTTCGTAGCGTAGAATGGAAAGTGAGGGCAGAAGATTAAAGAAAAGGCGATGGTCACCACCCCTCTTTTTATAAATGTTGCAGACAAACCCCTCGACTTTTACGCGGGGGCCATGGACCACCATTTCTGTACGTATAGGTTTGGTTTAGGCTGTGTGAGAGAGAGAATAATATATATGTTTCATCGTACTTTTGTCTTGTCAGAGGGACCCACAGGCACACAGATGTTGCTTCAAAAATCTGTACTTTCTTTGCTTGAAAAAATTAGTTTATCATGTCACTCTTACAGGTTCCACTTGTCACTCCTGCAGCCGTTAGATCATTTATGGCCGGGTTTGATTGGGATTTAGATCGAGGATGCAAAACGATAGCGAGAGTTTCTTTACAATTGAGAACCATGAGAGACGAATTGAAAGGAATCATGAAATGGTTGTATAAGATCTATATACAAAGTGATAGCACTCGTAAATCTGCGAACCAAAATTGCGAGTGAAACACAACGAACAGTAAAACTCAGTGACATCTTATTGCGTGACTATGTATGTTCATGAAGTGTTTTTGGTTTTTCGTTAAAACGGTGACGAGCAATATGAAACTATTTCGGCCTTTTCAATTCCTTTTTCATTACGTCTTATTTTATTTACTTTAAGTTAGGTTAAAGAATTATTGAAAGTATTTATTTAATTTATTTATAAGGCTTTTAGTTATAATTATTTATACTTTTAATTTTTTAAGAATTTAAAAATTTACTAAGCTTTGTAAAATTTGGTAAAAACTTTGATAAACTTTTTAATTATGTAGCATTTCAACGTAATTTATTATATTTGTTTATACGCTATAAAAAGTTTAAACAATGATAAATAACTTTGGTTGTGAAAAATGAAACGTAAATATAGAAGATAATTATGTAAGATGTAAAAAATATCTTGTATAGTAAACACTACCTAGATGTGTTACAAAAAATAAAGCATAGAATCCAAATCTGTTACTTGAAAATTTTAATATCCAAATATTTTACCTTTTTAAATCCACATGCACTTATGGCATAATTAACTCAAAAAAATAATTATGATAGTTTCTAATATGTGCTAAGTAAAACAATCTTGTTAGTTGTTAATCATGCCAAATTTAATCTAGTTAATATGAAAACGCCTGAACTTTTATTTCAATTTCGGCCCACAAATAGTGAGTCACATTGAACGAAAGTTTAGTCATTTTAGAAAACTATAATTTCAAACCATATATAAAACTTACTCTATATTATAAAGCACGGCAAATTACAGTTAACAAAATATAACATGTGAAAGAGTATTAAAAATATTGAATTTGCCACCTAATTTGATCAAAACATATGTTCAATATATTTAAAGTTTTAAACAAAGCGTACAACAAACTAGTATGCATACCATTACTCATTGAGATCCTCGGCTTGAATCCAATTTTAATTGGTTTTCAATCTTTAAACTCTTAAAGGTCACGGCCCTACGAAAGTTACGCTTTACAGTTTGACTTGACATGTTGATACTTGTGGTTAAAGAAAATGATGCTTGTGCAATTAGATCTAAAGCTTATTGACCATAAAAAAAAACATGAAGGTAAAAAGCATGGATCAAACAGCAAAAACAAGAGAAAAATAAGTAAAATGAAGGAACAGCTTCGACTCTTTTTGTTGATTAAAACCCGACTCGGACAAAATAAACCATTCACCTAGACCTATATTTATACTAAGAAAAAAAAGAAAAAAAAACCCAATCCTAGACTAATACTAACTCAAAAAAATCCAAACTGATAAACATAAGCAACTTGATAAATACTAAACTCAAACTTGAAAACAAACCTAGAAATCAAAACCTTAAATACTTCACATTGTTTTTTTTCCTTGTAATTGTGGTTTTAATTCAAACTCTCACGATGAGCAACACCCTGCTTTCTTCACTGCCGACACTTGATCATCTTTACTTCCAATATTTATCATTTGTCCCTTTGGGACAAACGCGGGGTCATTACCCATCCCGAGCGCCTTTCGGCTCATACCGCGATAGATTTCAGACAGTAATTCGGTGAAAGCCTTTTCTACATTTAGCGCCTCGAGAGCTGATGTTTCCATAAAAAACACGTGCTCTCTTTCTGAAAAAGCCATGGCTTCTTCGGTTGGAACCGCTCGTAAGTGGGCTAGGTCAGCCTTGTTGCCCGTGAGCATGACCATGATGTTTTGGTCCGTGTGGTCTTGAAGCTCCCTTAGCCATCGTTCTACGTTTTCAAATGTTACTTTTCGAGTAATGTCATACACGATTAGCGCACCCACGGTTCCTCGGTAGTAAGCACTCGTGATGGCTCGATACCTGAAATGTAAGAAATCAACACCATATTAGTATTTTGTCGAATGACGATAACAGGGCGGGCTAATTTGGCGAGACCTGTTTCGTATTTATATAGGTTACAAAAATGACCATATAAATAGAGGTTAAATTGGCCGTGTTCGCTAGTCTAACCTTACAAAAACTTAAATTCGTGTCAGACAAAGCCCGAATGAGATACGAAGGCGAGTTGATACGAACATGGCCCATTGCCTCGTTTAACAAAAAAGCAAGATTATTTTTTTATTGTTGCAAATTTTAGAAGTTTATAATAAAAATTCAAATATGTATTGAGATGAACTCTACGTGAACCCGCGCAATCGTGTCAGACACGAGTACAAACACGTTAGTAATATTACCGTTTAACAATTTATTTTTGAAAAAAATTAGTACTCTAAGTTAGAAATTTGTAACCAGAAATACCTTGTTATAAAACAACATATAAAAAAAAAGAAAATGCCTTGCACTTTTTTGTTGCTACATAAAATACATTTTCTTACAAAAAGTTTGTAAAATCAATTCTCGTGAATATGCTAGGTCAACCAATCCGGACGCTTAGATAAACATATTCACAGGTTCAATCTTAAACGGACCCGACCTATTTTAATACACAAATTAAGATCTTGATCATATGCAAAAAATGATATACCTTTCTTGTCCCGCGGTATCCCAAATTTGGCCCTTGATGATCTTGCCATCAACTTGAATGCTACGAGTGGCGAATTCAACCCCGATCGTGGATTTGGAGTCGAGGCTGAATTCGTTCTTGGAAAATCGTGACAAAAGGTTTGATTTACCGACACCCGAGTCTCCAATAAGAACTACCTTATACAAGTAATCATAATCATCATCTGCAAATGACCCCATTTTCCTTTCTTTCCGTGAAAGGATTTGTGTTTATGGAAATTAATGGAAGACCAAGGTGTTAAAATATGGATGGCAGATTGTTTTTTATTTGCTGATTCCTACATTTATGGATATTTTATGTTTAAATTCAAATATATAGATTATTAGATAGAATGTTTGTTGATTATGGTTATTGGTTTATCTCTTTGAATTCTATCACTTTAATTTTTATTGAGGTTAAATTGGAATTATATACTTCATTTCCCGAATAATCATTTCTAATAATTATAAGTTTAATCAAGTTAATTTTATTTACAAAAACGTCTTTAGTTTTTTATTTGAAAATAGTCATGTACTATTTGAATATAAAGATAGTTACTAATGGGTTGGTGGTCCAATGGCAAAAGCAAAGCCTTTAAACATTTGCGGTTCGGAGTGGAAGGTTTTGGCCTTTGGGTTCAAGCCCCGTAGACGACCAGAATAAAAGAAATTCATCGTTAGCAAAAAGAATATAAAGATAACTCACTTATATGCGATAGACTTTGAATGGGCTTAAACAGGACCGACCCACTTCTTTCTCAAACCCTTGCCCAGGGCCCTCTAAATTTTAACATGGGTTTTGGGCTTTTGTTTATAAGATGATAAGTCTTAACCGAACATCAAAATGAATATTCATGTTTCCACATTTCCACTCTTACATCCAGATTCCAGGCTTATACAAATATTTTTTACAATATCAACATAATAAATTTGCAAATCTCCAAACCCGACTAGAAAAATAGCTAACACTTTCCTAACCAACAAAAGCCAGAATTGCCTTTGCACACAAAACAATCGTTCCTGCTCAAATAGGATTATATGAAGGGCATATATTGCAATCGGATTAATTTGAAGTTACGGCATTGCAATTATACTCCTCACAAGCGACGATTTGAGCTTAATTGTTCTTTGTTTTTTTTATCTTAGAACTAGTTCATGATTTCAGTTCAATTGGTGTGTTTCTCACTCATTTACATTGTTCAGTCGAATTTAAATGAATCGATAATTGTTTTCTCAAGTGCGTGTAGATTGCATCTAGTAAAGCTACAAAAATAAACATAACATAAACATGTTTATACACAAAAATTTAACTCTGCCAACTATAAACTTATTTATTATTGCTGATTTGCTGGTCTCGTTTTTTTTTTTCTTTTTTTTTTTTGCCAGGGCCCTTGGTCTTAATCAGCATAACCGAGCCATGAACTTTCCTAGGGTATAGCCTCAAAGAAAATTTCAGATACACCCCTACCTCATAACCTAAAGAACAGCTATCAAGTGTGGAGCGTGATGGGATGCACAGACAGACCCGGTGTTAAAATAGATCTGATCTTGTGAGTACAAGTACTTCGACTTCCTGACTATTATGTAGGACTACGAATTAAAAAAAATGATTCACCGTCACCGTTCTTTAACTTGATAATCATATTTAGATGTCGGTTGATAGTGGCTTTTCCGTCAAGTAGATTGCTTCGTTCACCATTTAAAAAGTGCATTTGCATGTGCTAGTATCAGTTAAGTGTTAATTAGCAGTAATTCTTCATGCATTCATCCTTGTTGACATGAAAAGGACACTAATTTGAAGAAACTACAATCCAATTGATGGACACTACTAGAATAGATATTTGAACCTTTTATCTTATGAATAACAAGTAACATATTCTTTTTTCTTTCTTTGTTTTCCATAAGCAAGGCATATCTGTATATGTGACATCTCACTCGCAGTACACCTTGCTTATAGAAAAAAAGAAAACAACAATTGTCTATCTATTTTGCAATCTAGATTCGTACAAGGTGGCCAGTCATGAGTCTTCTCGAAACACACATAGCACTAAAAGGGAAAGGGGTGGTAAATGTATCCGTAGTGAGTAAAGTAGAGAAACAATTTAACTAATTTAATAGAGGGATAAAGTTAAATTCCGTAAATAAAAATAATAAGACGTGGTATGCGCTTTTAGCGAAACCCTAAAAATGACGGCGTCTATTTGATATCATGAATCACTCAACTTCATCATAAGAATGAAAGATACAACAAATAACTTAGAAATAGCTGCGTAATATCTTGACAAAAGCTAAGAGTCTGGATTCCTAACTTAACATAATAGTTCACATTTAAGATCCTAGAAACCTTCATCCACAATAAAACACATAATTAAAGACAAAATACACATTTTAAATATGTAAGAAACCACATATGCATGCATGGGATTATACGGATATTTGTTGGGGGTTAACTAAAGATTGCGACTATAGATTCCATTGCCTTGTCTGCGAGGATAGAATACATGCTTTCTGTGAAATGAACAGCATCCCAGTAGATGTATTTTGAATGATCTGCACATGTACTTAACCCCTTCAACGCTGTACCGAATTCTGTTAATCCAGATCCACAACAACCCCTTTTGGTAACCGTAAAGCCTATCAATTTGAATTAACCAAATTGTAAGTATAACAACAAACTTAGTGTCTCGAACCTAATTCCAATTCGATTTTTTTTGTTCATAAAATAGGTTAATGTTTGTCTTTAAATAAGTTAGGTACACCAATATCTAGTTTACAAACAATGATATTTTACATTCATTTAGAATCATGCATGGTATACTAACTGGTTTAGTTGCATATGTGTTTGGTACTTGATAATTATAACTATATATTTCGTGAAATATAAAAGGTAAAAGTTGAATTTAGTAAATTGTTTTAACCATAAAAGCATTACATGCATTTGGCCTCATAACCAACTGTAAGGCAAACTCGACTACAATAAAGAATGGTTGAAACTAGAGACCCCATATTTAAGTGCCTTCAAACTTTATGGTTCGACTTTGTTTAATATTTTAGGGGTTGCTTGATAGCCTCTTGATAATTCTATTAAGAGCTACCTTTGACTCGGTCAACGTAGGTTATGTTTGCTTTCCTTAAAAGACACAATCTAATGGATAAGTTTCTGAAACATGTTGAATCCGAACATAAAATTACCAAACAACCCCTTTATTTATTAATGCTCTATCATTATCATAATTATCTTATTTATTGCAATCTTTTTACATAAAGAAATGTTGGTTTTCGGTTATTTATACAAAAATAATATTTATTTGTATTGTTTTATTCTACCTTTCAAACTTTAATGTATGTAAATCAACTCATAAATGCTAGAGAATAGGCACTACTAGAAAACTGGATATTAACAACGGTACTTGATTTCTGTCACAAATAGCCTTTTGTGACTGATTTGCGACTTAAATTGCAGTGGTAAAAACCTCCATGGATAATCCTATTTATGGCAGTCAAAACCAATTACCTTTTCGCGTAGTAGTTAGGTTAGAAGTACTAACCATATTTTGATGGGTATTGCAAGATGTTTTGAATGACACCGTAAATGTCAACAAAGGCAGTTCTGATGTTTAGTGTTTCCTGGAGTGTAGACAACTTTGTCTTCAATAAGAGATTAAAAGAGAGAGCCACTTGGTTCATATCTTCATCACAATTAACACTGTTCTTTAATGTCCTTATCAGAGGCATGCATCCAAATGGCTCCATCCCAACAACCGCCAGTCTTCTCACTCCCAATGAATGCATTTTCTGTAATGTGCATTAAAGGAAACAATGACACCACTGTTTGAAGCAATAACTGAAACTGTTTCTTAGCATATATACATTAAAGAATTTGAGAAATGTTAAGGCTACTTGTTGTGAGATAACTAGCAAGTGGTAGTTTCATGCCATGTCACTATCACGTATAATAACTAGCCACTTTTTAGGGTAAACTAGTCACTATCCAATTAAAATAATAACTAAAACTATTTAAAAATTTAAAGAAAATGGTAAAGTAGGGTGAAGTGGATTTTTATTGATTGATTTGCACAATTAATTTATTGGTTAGTGGAGGGCTCCCCACCTTCTGTGTCCCATATATAATTTGCGTGGCGTGGTATAGCAGGTACCATCATGCCCATGTGGCATTAATGGCGCATCCACAACACATAACTTAATAAAATATAGGCGTAGTTTGTTTTTAAGAAGTAAAATGTCTGCAGTATTCGGACCACATCTGTACACATCTGTAGAAGAAGATGTGGACCAAATCTCTGCAGTTTGCAAGAAGAAGACTGCTTGTTTTTTAACGTCTGTAGATTACTAAAATAAACTGGTAGTAGTGTACAAATTATGGTAGTGGGCGGTGGTGGTGGTGCTGGATGGTGATAGTGGTGGGTGGTGGTGGCGGATGGTGGGCAGTGGTGGTGGTAGAAGGCGATGGTGGGTGGTGGACATTGGTGGTGGTGGACGATGGTCGTAGACAGCGGTGGTAGCGGACGGTGGGTGGGTGGTGGATGGTGGTATTGGCAAACGGTGGTTGGTGGTGGTAAACAGCGGGTGTCGGCAGGGTGTGGTGTTTTAACCTCTGCAGACTTTAAATATCTCAGAAGTGGACGAGCCAAGTCTGCATTAACAAGAGCTTGCACTTATTACTTGAGTTAGCCATAGGATAGCCAACAGTATCAAATGCAATTTGATCTGTGTAGAAAGACGACATGTAGCTTAAAGCTAGTAGGGGAGTAGGTTATAGAAGCTCGTGCACGGTTACTAGCATAACAGTGGTCAGTGTAAACAACATGCTTAAATAAAATGATGTTTTAATGGAGATCATGAAGCTATGCATATCTTTTTCTTTAATTATCATGGATTAATATGACTTAGAAATAAAGTGTTAATCCCACATTTAATCACCATAGCTAGCTTACATCATTCATCAGTTTTTCCCACATTCATCTTCTACACTGAAAAGTGTTTATAAATTGATTTAATAAAAAAAATAGATATGATTTCATTAAATATATAAATACTTTTATTATACTGAAATAAATACCCGCATATTTTTAATCTCTATAATTTAGGTAATTTTTTATTTAATTAAACGATGAATTGATATGCTTTGATTACACTGACGGTTTTTAATAAAATGTATTCGAGAAAACAAATAATCTGCAGATGACAATGTTTGCGCACTGCACAGCCAAAAAAACATGCGCAAACCCTTTAAAAAAAAAGACAAACAGCACCATAAATATGTAGTTTGAATTAGAAAAATGAACTATTTCATACTTAAATGTAGCTTCAGCCAGCTTCAGCCCTCTTACAGACAGACTTCATGCATGCAAGGGTCCGTATATGAGGCAGAATTTTTAATTCCGGACCAAATAATGGGTTGAGTGGTTGATTCATACATGAAAGCTTAGAAATGAGAAGAAAAGAAAAACTAAGTTTAGAAATGAAAAAGAAAAGAAAAACGTGAAGAAAGTAACACGCTCATTACTCTGAGAAGTCATTTTCAAAGAGAAGTCATTTTTAAAGATTTTTATTATAGTTAATATTAACTTAAATGAACGGCTTTTAGTTTTTTACATATACATAATTTAATAGTTCAGTTATTATTAATTTTTGATATACAATAAACTTTAACAATATTACATATGTATAATCGATCATGTTGAGATTGTATACTTTGTGTATAATCATAAGTCAAAATTTAAAGTAAATATTAATTACATGTTGGGATTGTTTAAATTGTGGGTAACACTTAAGAGATAAACATGGAATTAGCCAAAGGTGTTTATGCACGATGTATCGACAAGTAAAAGGTAAATAACAAGGGTGGTATACACTTCCGACTTTGATCATGTTACTTTGATCCATCGGTAAAGGTACATAGTAGGGAATTTGGTATGGATAAAGATATCCGTCAGTAACTATTCATCGCTGATGTTTTTTTCTGTATCGACAAGTAAAAGGTAAATAACAAGGGTGGTATACACTTCCGACTTTGATCATGTTACTTTGATCCATCGGTAAAGGTACATAGTAGGGAATTTGGTATGGATAAAGATATTCGTCAGTAACTATTCATCGCTGATGGTTTTTTCTGTGGGCAACATCTAATTTTATGTGAAAAAACCATGACTACTTTGTTTTGTCGGGTAATTCGTCGATTCTAGCATAGATGCATCACTATTCATTGACGAATCCACACCTATACCATAAAAGTTCCCTGTTTTTTTACCTAACCGTCGATGATTACCAAGTGTACTTTCTTTTGGGCAAATATCATTAAAAAAAATACAATATGCTTTAATTTTATTCTTGTAAACGTGTCTAACATTTTTCTTTCAAATAAAAAGCCTACATAGTTTCTATTTTTTCTCATTAAAGACCGTTTAATGATATTTTGTCTATAAAAAACCAACATACTATATGTTTTTATTTTATCATAAAAATCACTTAACATGCTAAATTTAAAGAAAAAATTGTCGTAATTATGATTTGATGAAATCTTGAAAACATTGTTTGACAAATTACATTATAATAGTAAAATAATCATTTCTTTATATTTCTTAATAAAGATTTTCCAAACCATTGTATGTTACAAGTATTTTTTAATATTTCTTTTTTCAAATAAAAAGCCTATATAGTTTCTATTTTTTCCCATTAAAGACCGTTTAATATTTTGTCTATAAAAAAACCAACATACTATATGTTCTTCTTTTATCATAAAAATCACTTAACATGCTAAATTTAAGAAAAAAAAATCTCGTAATTATGATTTGACGAAATCTTGAAAACATTGTTTGACAAATTACATTATGATAGCAATAAAAATCATTTCTTTATATTTCTTAAAAAAATTTTTCCAAACAATTGTATGTTACAACTTTTTTTTTTAATATTTCTTTTTGAACTATTATTTGTTATCATCAACTTACTGAATCAAAAAGCATAAAAGAAAATGTGAACATTGAGCTGACCTTGTCTTCCCACATACCTAACTTCAAATATTAATTCAGCTCAATTCTTTCCTCACGTAGCATTTATACGTAACAAAAATATTTTGTTTGAATTTAACACATGTAAGACTTTAATGTATAAAAACTGTTAATAGACTTTTATAAGAAGAAAAGTATGTTGGTGTTTTATGTTTAAAAAATTGTTAACAGACTTTTATGGGAATATATACAGAAAGTATATTGGTTTTTTATGCTATTGATCCAAGTTTTTTATCGGTAAAAGTTACTATTCTAGTAAACCTTATATTATAAATCTAAAAAAGAAAGAAAATTCATATGCATGGAAAACTAGAATTCAACATATGTAGTTACGTACATGTGTGATAATGCGTACATTAAGATCGTAAATTTGAATTTTCATAAAATGCATATCTATAAAAAAAAATTTTGGAAACCCAATCAAATAATTATATATTATCTTTTGAAAAAAAAAATAATAATAAAATAAAAGACTTACCTTTACATAAGTTTCCATGCAATTGATCAAGTAATGTTGGTATTGACCAATGGTGAACATGTGGGATCGAGTAGGATCAATGTAGTAATTTTGTAAAAAGTCATTTGTACCCATACTCAACACGAACACTGCATTCTCCACAATCTTATAAGCATCTTCTTTCCCAACAAGCTGCTCTATACGAATCTTGTACTCCTGGAAGTACTTCAATTGCTCGCTAAGAGGTATAACATTCTAGAAAAAAAAAGTTGTAAGAGTCAGTTTTGCCAATCAGTGCAAACTATCTGGTTGTTTATCATGATAATTGTAAGCTTTGACCTTGGATGTGTTAATATGACAAAAAAATGGATAAAGTGGGCATTATCTTAATTGGTAATATTTTTTTGAAACTGCAAATGTCACTTCTAGTATACTTAAAACCAATAATATACTTGTTTCTTGAATCTGAATCCTCCCCTCTAAAAGGCTTGTGTGTCTACCAAATCCAATAAATTTAAAAGAATACTATGTTAATTAAAGTCATAGCCTCCCCCAGAATATTTCCCTTAAGGTAGGCTAACCCGAATAAAATCTTTCTTTAATTGAGATTTACAAGTGAGTATTAATTACATCCTGATCCAAAGAAACCTAATCTAATAATTTGGACCCTACAAATTCCCAACCATCATTTTCCTTTCCTAGATCTCAATTAAGCCACAAACACGTGAAATGAATATACAAACCAACACATCTTCTCAAATGGAGCCTATTGTTGACCAAAATGAGGTCAGTATTAAAATGTCTTCAACGAGATAGGGTTTTCCCCAAAAGCACGTTCTTCTAATATTTTGATTTGTCAAAATGTTGTTTTTTTGTGTCTGTTGTTTTTTTTCTTGAATTCAAAACTGAACTCTTAGCTTGTAGATTGTAAACGTCATAAACAGCTACAATTAATAAGCGTGTATCCATAACTTAATACACAGATTAATTTGCATGTATGATCACGTTTATGTTGGAAGTAATTTCGGACTCCAAGTCACAAATCAGTGAGCTTGAGGGACCAATGTTAACAAGCTGGTCATAGTTGGTTATGTTTCCTAATTACATTATGTTTCCTAATTGTTGTGTAATTATAATATGTAATGTCTTGGCTAGGAAGTTAGGTTAGTCTATATAAATCAAGTTATGGTTAGACATTATAGATGACGTGTAAGATGTAACCGAGTTAGGGTTAATCTTGAGACACACGAGATCGATGTAACCGACTTAGGGTTCATCTAGATGCAACTAAGTTAGGGTTCATCAAGAGTCAAACCGAGTTAGGGTTTGAGAGTTGTAATTAGTTTTTTGAGTTATTTTTTCTGATTAATACAAACGAGAGTTATTTGCTAATTCGTGTTGATTATCGATCTGGGACTTGAGTTTAAATGTTTAAGAATGTGGCTTACAGAGATATTTGATGTGAGATCATCAAAACCAGATCCACCTGATGCAAAACTAACACCATGCAACAGCTCTTTTTCCTTCAGGTTTCGATTCAAGTACGCTTTGATTTCGTTTGTGTAACCTAGAGCGGCAGCTGCATTCACACAAACGAACAACAATTAATTAATCAATCAACTCATACAAGGTTTACACTTTACAAAACTTACGGTACAAGGCACCTTCCACACGTATCGATCAATGCATGCATGGTGTTTAATTAAGTCCGGAATTTTGTAGATTTAATTGTAGGTAGTTTAGAGACGTGTAAAGTACTTTTAAATATTTTTTAGAAACTTATACAAATTGAATTCGCTCATATAGGTGTAACGAATTGTCTATTTGAACAACTTTCAAAATATCTAGAAACAATAACTACATCTCTAAATTAACCATCTAAAAATTAGAAGTTGCAGTTGTTCATGCAAGATTATATATTAAACATTACCAATGAAATCAGTAGTGAGTCGGCCATTGGTGAACCTTCCCGTTGGTATGGAACGAATAAAATCTTTTCCATAAGGCAAAAAGTTGCCTTTATGCCATGTGTCAGGGAGATCATTGTTGTTACCAGGATCAACACCTGAGTCACCGAACACCAGAATGGATGTAACATTATTCTTGGCTGCAAGAGCCCTTAGCTTTTGGGCAGTCCCCATGCTACGTGCATTACATGTGATCACAGCCTGAAACAAGAACATTAGCATTAATAGGTTAAGGGTCACCCATGCTATATGTTTCATTTTTAGTTTATTTCAGATGATAGTTTTAAGAATATTTGTTGAATAGAGAGAGATATATTGTTGGGATGTGCATCAGATAGAGATCTCTCCTTGGCTTTTATAGACATAAAATGCAATTAAAAGCCATCAGCTACCCAAAAAAAAAAAAAAAAAAGAAATCATTTTGATTGTTCAAATTGTTATTAACTCGATCAACATGTATTTTGTATTTGTTCATATTCACAAGCTAGTGAACATTAAACGGGACAACCCAAATGAGACATGATTTTAAATGGGTCTGCTATTAAATTGCATGACAAGACATGCATGATATATACATACAAACACGCATGCATGCATACATGCATATACATACATACATTCATACATACATCAATTCGCACTAGTATAGAAACCATTTTTTGAGGCGGTGGACAAGTGGCTTGAAACAGTTGTGACAACATAAAAATACATCGAATCAAAATATTAATTCGTTGACGTGTCGACATGCTATGTACATACCACACCCAAACAACCAGGGGGGGAAGCTTAGTTAGGGCCTGGGGAGGCCCGGGCCCCCTGTTTTTTTAATTAGGGTGTATAAATTTGCCAGTTTTTGTCCGAAAATGTTTATACGTGGTGTAAATTTACCTATTTTCGACTTAAGATTTTTATGTTCTCAAGTTCAAAACCTGATTCAAGGAGGTTTTTCACAATGATATGGATGTGCATGTTTCCTCTTTGATGGTGTTCCAAAATGATCAGTCAGGCCGAGCGTGTCAAAATTATAGGTGATTGACATTCGATTTCAGGTAGACACATTCGGGCATTGTAGATAGTTCCAAACGTTGTTAAAAGAAATGTATTGTTTAAATTAAAAACTGTTTAATTTTATTCAAATTTACACGGTTGCAACTGAACTTTAACAAAGTTAGTTTACAATGCGTAAGATATTAATAAATTATTTTACTTAGTTATTTTTGGTGTTTTCCTTGCATTTTAAGTTCTTTTCACAATTTCTTTTTTCTCTTGTTTTGTTGCATTTATAGAATGCATCTTCACGATTTGTTTATTTTTATCTACGATTTGAACCCGCGACAATACACATAGTAAAAAGAATCCTAGCTCTCTATGATTTATTGATGTACAACCTGACATTAGGGTGCCATTTCATTATCGGGGTTCTCTATGATTTATTGATGTGCAACAAGCATTAGGGTGTCATTTCAATATCGGCATTACTAAGTTGATTTGGTACGATAAATGATTGCATATATAAATAAGGGAAAGGCGGGAAATATAAATAATGGATAGCACCATGACGCCCAGCTGTTAGAATGATAACGGACCCAATGAGAAACCCAATAATTGGCATATGATATATCTTCACTGACTTTTTATATGCATAGGATAAGGCATAGTTAGGGGTCATAAATTGGGTTGGTGGTGGATCTGTGGTGGTTGGGTAACTAATTAAAATAGGTCGGGCGAAATAGTGTTTCTTATAATTTGAAGAACATGGATTACTAGCTTTTACCTCTTTTATTATAAGGGTTCATTTATATTATTCGTTTTTAATATTTATTTATATATATATATATATATATATATATTTAGATTTAGTTTAATTTATTGTAAGAAAATTAATAATATACTTAGCATTTGATAATGAAAGGGTTTCATAAATAAATGAAATGTTATAACCCGGTTTAAAAGCTATCTGTGTTTGGTGAAACCCATGAACCGTTTATTTTTTTACTAAGAAATTGTTTCTTAATTATAAATAACATCCTTTAAAAAAACGACTATTAATTTTTAGTATATCAATATTTGATAGGATTTTCGTATAAAATATTTTGCGAAATTAACTTTTAATTTAATTGTGGCCTCCAAAATCCTAATAATAAGAGCATTCTTGTCACATCTCAACCTAAGGCGAAAATGTCGTGGTGCAAACCGTGATTCACAGCTCACAAGGTATTATCATACAATATAAAATATGACAATATCTATTTATTTATTTCAAATTTCAATCAAGTACACAAAGTTTCACAAATTAGCAAAACAAAATAAAATATAACTATTTTTATTTTATTATCTAAGGTCTTTCTATGTGTTCTTCACCTTAGCTTCAAATCAATTTATAACCTGCATATGCTTAGAAAATAAATAGAGATTTGCCAACAACACATGTTGAGTGAGATGATCATCAGTTTTGACACTAACAATAATTATAATAATAAATAATAACTGCACAAACAATAATATGAGTAATAATCAATCAAACCGTGAGCAAATAGTGTGTCAGTTGACCATGCCTCACGAACACAGGCTATGGCTACTATGACTTGCATACAAATGTGATTGTCGGTTGACCATGCCTCTCGAACACAGGCTATTGCTACTAGGACGGCGTATGATCATATAATTATAATGTGATTAAGATGGACCTCTCCGAATATGATAAAATGTAAGCACATAAGCAAGTAACAAATAACATTTGATTGAATACGTATCATTCATTTGCTAGTTTTGTGTATGTATGCAATATAAAAGGAAGTATTAGTATGCATATCTTCCCAAAATATTTAAAAACATTAAAATAAAAGGGGGATTGATATCTCACCTTATTGCTTAGGCGAGTGTGCGAGAAATAAAAATAAAAACATAATTAAATGTACGAACCGTCTTTTAACGTGCTGACTGAGACAAACCAAACAGACCTAAAACTTAGAGATAATAAACTATGATTAAAACCAAGAACATAACCCCCATAATCGATCCAAACGAATGTCTAGAACTCCGGTTACGAGATATTAAATGTTTAAGCGAGCTGGTACCGACCAGAATCCGAATAGCAAGTCGGAATTTGGGTTTTGGTCAGTAGCCTTAAAATCTCAAGATAAAAATAAGTCTTCTGGACCAAAAGTCGTTTCCGAGCAGAAGTGTGAGAAATTGATTGGTCAAAGTTATTGACCAATAAGCCTTAAACGGTTCTGAGTCAAATTGACGCGCCAACTCCCCTCAATCATAGAAATTGATTGAGGGTTATTGACAAGTGAGCAATAAAGAACAACTTTATAGAAGACAGCTTACCCGGATAATGTCTATAAGGAGGAGAAAAACTGAGTCAAAGGTTAGAAATCGTTAAAGTTAAACAACAGTTTGTTCTTGAAGACACAAATACTAAAACGAAGGTGAAATCATAGGTTTTAATGAAGGTGGCGGTTGGGAAAGTAATATTTCAGTAACTCCTTAGGGTTTGAAGGTGTGGTTTGGTTACATAATCAATGGTTCAACTTATGGAACAAGAAATCAAATCGATTAGGAAAACGAATAATATATTGATGACGACATCGGGTCTTGTGATCTCCAAGATATTGATCAAATCACACGGAATTAGACTAGACACTTCGTAATAGTATATTAGTTAACTTGTAGCTTAATTTTCGTGATTTAGGGTCGTTTAGGGAAAAATTTAGCATTAAACGAGTATCGAAAACGATTTTAGCTGAAACTGCGCTCCTTCGCGTGGGGCTAAGGATTCCTTCGCGCATCGCTAAGGACTCTTTTTACCAGACTTTGATATTTTGGTAGTTTTAGTCCCTGAAGTTCCAGAAATGCATTTTTAAGCGACTTTAAGAGTTTCTAAGGGCTATTTGGCATTTTTGAAAGTTATAAAATTATAAACTAAGTTGAATACAATTAATAACAAATAAAAGCATGATTTTAATGATACGAAAAATCTGAATTACATTTCCGAATCAAGTAAACAAATACGAATACGAAAAATCCGAGATGTTACGATTCTCATCACATCCCCCAAATTTTTGTAAGGGAAGTTTATAAATTATAAGATGGGCTTTTGAGTGGTTGTGAGTGCAAATTATATGGTGGAGAGAGAAAATGTAGTGATTTTTTGTAAATTATAGGATGGAGAGAGAAAACTGTAATGATAAAAGTATAAAAAAAATATTATTTAATTAAACGTAGAGAGAAATGTAGTATTTTTTAGTGTAATTATAGAGATGAGGATGTGGGATAGGTTGAGAATGCTCTAAGGTATTTATTTTTTCATATTTTTGTCTTTTTCACTTTGTGTATTGATTAGAGATATTAATAGCCTTATTATTAGTGAGACTTATAAATTAATTAAAATCAACAAGGTAGTGATTACATCGAAACAGAAGGCAAGCGGGCAGCAAGCTACGCCATTACCCCTTTTTGAATCAATTATCATTAAATGATTAACAGATTGTGATATATTAATACTTATCTAGTTATCTTTTACTTCAATTTACTAATTTAGTTAATTAAATAGTTAAATCATGGCATCATGCACGTGAGATTGTGAGGGCGAACGGTTTAGGACTTTAAGTCCTATTTGTGATATTTGAAATTATATTATTCTTGATTTGTAATACGTGTATAATGAATTACCGTATTAGTGTGTATATTTGTATATAACCATATGATTTTGTTTTTAAAGAAAAGGAATATGCATTCTAAATACTATTTGGTGTTCAAAAACTGTAAGAAGAAAAAAAGAAAACTAGATGATACAATAGAAAAGTCCAAGTTTACTGTCAAGAATGTTAGGAGAGCTTCAAGAATTATAGGTTAGTCGTTATGTTTATTGTTATAATGTTAATGCCGTTTAAAAAAAAATTAGCTTATATATTTTGTTACTCATTAGGGCCTACGGACCTTTTTATTTCGGCTCGGCCGAGACATATAAATTCTCAAAGACGACCCTGTGAGTCGGGCATTGGTGAACCTTCCCGTAAGGCAAGAAGCTGCCTTTATGCCTTGTGTTTGGGAGATCATTGTTGTTATCAGGATTGACAATACCGGAATCACCAAACATCAGAATGGATGAAACGCTGTACTTGGCTACAAGAACCTGTAGCTTGTGGGTAGACCCCAAGTTACGTGCATTAATACATGTGATCACAGCTTGAAACAAGAACATTAGCATTACTAGGTTAAGAAGTGTCACCCATGTTATATGTTTCATTTTTAGTTTTATCAGAATATTTTGTTGAATATCACACTAATGTAAAAAAAATCAAATTCAAATAAAAATAGCGTTTTTAAGTTAATTGAATGGGTAAGAATAATTCCCGAGCTTTAATATGACAAATTACAGACCAGCAAAGTCTTTGACATTTGAGAACCTAAAAGACTCAAAATGTACGAATATAGGTCACTTTTTATATTAAAATTAATACAAAAATAATAACGATACTCTCATTATTAACATGAGAAGATAAGTAGTTCAAATACCGTAATACAAAATAAAAATAAACAATGAAAACATAACAAATATGCTAAATGATTCAGTTTAAGAACTTCAAATGATAAAGTCTTCAACTTGTTATTCAGCAACACCTTCTTGTTATCTTCCTGACAAAAACTTAAAAATAATTTTTCCAATTTTTACCACAACGACTTCTAGTAGTCTCTTTGGCTGCAATAATAAACAAAACAAAAGTTGATGGTTGAGGCTGAGGTACGTGTTCAGCACGCTTCCCTTAAAACAGATTTCGTCCCCTTACATAAGACAACGCATTTGTCTCCCAGGGTACAGCAGCTGAAGCAGTTTGTACTGCTGGAGTATCCACGCGCCCGAGGTTACATCAGGTAAATTATAGTGTTAGGACTTGTGGAAAAAATAAAAAGAATGAAAAGGTTGATGAATCGAATAGAGAAACTCATCTCTATAGGTTCTTAATATATGGTCTTCAAGACTTTCTTCTTCACCAAGAACTCTTTATGTATACATACATTTCTCCTTGTATTTTCAACCTTATATTTTTTCTAGCATTATAAAAAATGAGGCACATAGCCTACCACATACAAGGGTTATGAATAGTGAATAATCTCTCTTAATTAGATATTTAATTAGCGATATAAAGTCTAATAAAAACTAATAAGTTCATAAAGAGCTCTACTTAAGAGTTTTCACCATATGAAGAATTTAATATTAATATAAATTCTAATAAATCAAACAAGTGACATGAAGAATTTAATATTAATAATTTAATAAATTTCCATTCATATTATCCAATTTTCCAACACAAAAGAGATACTTAAAAAAGGTATAATTATTTATTTGGCTAGAATAATTAAACTAATATAAAATCTATCAAGTTGTCTTCTAAAGGGTCCTATTAGGGACACCTCCTTATGCGTCCCGTATATGGCTATACGAGACGTATAGGCCCCCATATAGCCCCCCGTATAGCTCTATACAGAGCATATATGATCCCGTATAAGACTATATGGAGCGTATATGGGGTGTAGGGTGCTCTTAGAATAGCCCCTTCTATGAATCTCTTGAATCAGTTGTGTCTTTAGTCAGCTGATTATTAAGTAAACGAATCTAACGAAACCATATACACAGATGATTTTCATTATTCTGTCAGTGATCCATCGCTCGATGAAAGTAGGACGGACTAGTAATCCGATCAAGGTTTAAGGGAAAAAGGAGAAGGATAAAGACTTCACTAAAGGATCGCTGACAACTTTTACGTAGGATCACCAATGGACGCATCATAGGTGGAAGGTCTCATGCATGGCAATATCAGTTATCCATAACAAATCAACAACAGAATTTTCATTAATGGATTAATAATAAAATTATCAAGTTAATAATAATTCAAAATAATTGTGACCAACACATTTGCGACATTAAGTATAAAATAATTATGCTTTTTATCAGTTGTGTCGCTAATTTGTCGTAGCTTTGTCACAAAATCAGTGGCTTTTGTCATTCGAAAAATTTTGCAAATTATGTGCATGTAGGAATTTGTGATGCAATTTTTTGTATCAGAAAATTTCACAGGAAATGATCAACCATTTAGCAATGACCAACAGGGTTTTTCACCCGGTACCGACATAATATTTACTGAATAATCAACTATGTATTAGTGATGAAATTGCCATTGATGATACCTATTCTCTTATAAAAATTAAAAATATAGACTAGTTCTTCTAGACACAAATAACATTAATTCTCAATAAATAAAATGTGTTGAAAATTTTTACAAAAATATTTCAATCAAGTTGTGTATTACAAATGGATATTCAATAAATGACCAACTATTTAGCACATCATCGCATGTCCCAGTGCCAGCTATAAAAATTTGAATTTGCTCATTAACCTGTTCTTGATAACGCTTCTACAATTCGGCCTCCAAGCTGTAAACACTTTCTTTAATACTACAAAAGATATATTTTGTTAATACAATTTATATTTAATATTTTAAACATTGTTCCAACTAAATAAAATAAAATAAAACAAAACTATATAAGAACTAAACTTAAATAACATTAAATTAAAAAGCAAAATAGAAAACGGCGAAATAATGCTATATTTTTGGGTGAGTTTTTTGTTCAACATTATTGCCTAATAAAATCATGGCATGTCCTAATCATTTTAAGGTGGCTTAGGAAATGCTTTAAATGAGATAATTATTTTAAGAGCGGACACACCTAACTCCTACCCGCTATATTAAATGATGATGATAATAACCGTTTTAAGAAAAAATTTCTATTTTTTAGCGTTGACAGTCGATTTTCAAATAGAAGCATATAATGACAATAAAAGTTGAAACTAACAATAATAACATATATTAAATAAGTAGGGGTGGACTATTGTACAATAGTGGCTTATCATACATTACGTACGCGACCTTCTAGAGCGTTAGATTATATAACACGCGGTGCCTGTTTCGTAAATAACCCAAAACTAGTTCGTGACCAAATTAATCGATTACAAATCGATTCTGATTCAAATTCTGAACTCCACACTCTATCTAATCCAATTTCTAAACCCTAATCAGAGCTTAAAGTATGAAATCTCAAAAGTGAAAAACCAAAATCAAAATAGAACGTCGTTGAACATCAAGAATCTTCAAATTGATCAAAAATTGATGATTTAATCTATCGAATTGATGTGTAGGAGGCTTGAACCAGTAATTGATTATGGAATTTCAGAATAATACACTCAATTGAGCGCTGATTAGGGTTCATAATGCGTTTAAATGTTCTGAACAAAACTGAATACACTATGTACATTTAAACTTCTGAACAAAACTGAAGAATCTATGTACATTTAAGTGTTATGGCCAAACGAACACACTTTAAAAGTTTAGGGCAAAATTGTAAGACACTCAGAACAAATAACCAAAACGAATTACACACTTAGAACGTTTAGAACAAAAATATAAGAAATTTAGAACAAAAAACTAAGAAGTTCATAACAAAAATCTAAGGAATTCATAACAAAAAACTAATAAGTTTAGAAAAAAACTTAAAACGTTCAAAACAAAAATTTAAGAAATTCAAAACAAAACTTAAAACGTCCAGAACATAAAACTAAGAAGTTCCGAACAAAACTTAAAATGTTCAGAATAAAAAATTTAAGAAATTCAGAACAAAAGTCTAAGAAGTTCATAACAAAAATCTAAGTGGAACAATTGGTAAAATCAACCTCATCTTTGATAGAGGATTACATAAATATTTATATGAAAAATATACAACAATCAACTCCTCAATCTTAGGAGTTTGACCAGGATCAATAACGAGTAACAAACAAATACAATAATTATGGAGATTGACTTTCTTATTACCCCCAGTCGAAGCATGGTGCGGAAGGCTTCAAACGAGGCACGAGGGAGACTTTTGGTGAAGATGTCTGCCACCTGAAGATTGGTTGGGACGAACCTTGTATATAATTTGCCAGAGGTAACAAGCTCCCTTATTAAGTGATAATCCAAATCAATGTGTTTAGCGTGCTTATGAGAAACTGGGTTCTAAGTCATAAAAATAGCACTTTTGTTATCACAAAGAAGGGTGGGTCGATCGGGTGGTAAGGCATTTAGTTCCTGTAGTAAATGAGTAGTCCAAACAATTTCTGCCGCCGTGTTAGCCATAGCCCTATACTCAGATTCGCAACTAGATCTTGAGACAGTCAGTTGTTTCTTTGCACACCATGACACAAGATTGCCTCCCAAAAATATAGAATAACCATAAGTGGATCGACGTGTTTCAAGACATCGAGCCCAAGACATCGAGCCCAATCAGCATCAGAGTATCCAACTAGAGAGGATTTATTGGGTCTTCTGAATGTAAGACCAAATGAGAGGGTTCCTTTCACATAGCGAAGTATGCGTTTAACCGATTGAAAATGATCAATGGTTGGAGCGTGCAAAAACTGACAAACCTGATTTACAAGATAAATCTGGCTGCGTGAAGTTAAATACTAAAGAGCACCAACAAGGGACCGGTATGACGTTGGATCAGAATAAGGTTCCCCGGTCATGACAAATGTTTCATGAGGTGCTAGCGGTGTACTGATCGGTTTGGAGTCATAGAGACCCGCACGCTTAAGAATATCAATGACGTACTTCGATTGTGTGAGAAAGAGACCGGTGTCAGTATAGGCCACTTCAAGACCTAAGAAATAGTTGAGATCTCCAAGATCTTTGATGGAAAACTCGGCATTAAGTCTGGAAATATAAATGCACTTATGGCTGCCTCGTTATTTCCGGTAAGAATAAGATCATCCACATAGACCAGTAAATACATAGTGCACGCGGCTTGACGGAACACAAACAAAGAAGTGTCGGCACGGCTACAAGTGAAACCATAAGATAAGAGAACGAGCTTAAACGTTGAAACCAAGCTCGTGATGCTTGCTTTAGACCATCTAAAGCTTTGGATAATTTACATGCATGATTGAGAAATTTTAGACTAACGAAGCCCGATGGTTGCTCCATAAAAACGGTCTTTTTTAAGTTCCCATTCAAAAAGGCATTTTCGACATCAAGTTGGTGTAACTTCCAATTATTCAAAACAGCAAGGGATAAGACTGTTCGAACAGTTGAGGCTTTGACAACAGGGCTAAACGTATGCGAATAGTCGAGACCCGGTATTTGTGTATAGCCTTGTGCTATGAGACAGGCTTTGTATCGCTTGACAGACCCATCAGAATGATACTTAATGCGATAAACCCACTTTGACCCAACAATATTTGTAGATGGTGGACGAGGAACCAACGTCCACGTTCGATTTATGTGTAAAGCATCGAGTTCTTCATGCATAGCGGCCAACCATTTGGGATCTTTGGCCGCTGATTTGAAACCACGCGGTTCGGTGAGAGCGGTTAAGGCAACATGAAGAGAGTGAGTAGAGAGAGATGCTAAATCGGCTACATGTTTCGGTTTAAAAATCCCGGCTTTGGACCTAGTGGTCATAGAGTGAGTAGAAGTTGGTATGGCTTCAGTAGCAAGGGTGAGGTATTAGTGATTGCATGAGAAATATTGGTGGGGTCAGTTGCATGGGAAATATTAGTATGGTGAGTGGGGTTAGTTGTAGTATTGGTGGTTGATGGGAAATATTGGTGGTTAATGGAATAAGTGGTGAGTTTGGGCTTGATGATGAGGAAGTATTGTGAGCTGTGGGTGAGTCTGGGGTGAGGGTGTAGTTTGAGATGTAGTGGGCTAGCATAAAGTGCAAGGAGTTAGTCTTGTAGTAGGTGGGTTATACAAGGATGTTGATGGCTGGTTTAGTTGTGATGGTGCCGGGTTTGAGCTAGTTGATTCTGGTTCGTTGAGTTCTTCTAAAAAGGTTGTGATATCAAGGCTAGGCAAACTTGTCGCAGTAATGGAACCTTGAAAGAGAAAAACCGTTTCATTAAAACGAGCATGCCGAGTAATATAAATATGAGAAGTAGATGGATCAAGACACTGATATCCTTTGTATTGTGGACTATACCCAATAAAAACACATGGGATACTTCGTGGTGCAAGTTTATGTTTGGAATAATCTCGTGAATAGGGAAACACTTGACAACCAAAAATGCAAAAATTTGCATATTGTGGGTTTTGATAAAAAATAATTTAAATGGCGACTTGTTGCCTAATAATGAAGTCGGCAATCGATTAATAATAAATTTTGCCGAGGTAAAAGCCTTTTACCCAATAAGAAGCGGAAACGTGAGCATTAAATAACATAGCTAAGCCTGTTTCAACAATATTCCTATGTTTATGTTCCGCTCGACCATTTTGTTGAGGCGTGTAAGGTCACGAATAGCAATGAAAGGTACCATTTTCTTCAAAGATGTCACACCCCAACCTAAGGTGGAAATGCCGGCGCGTGAGCATGATTGCTCATAGTTGGAGGTAACTATCATGCAATAATTGTGACAATATCTAATAATTAATTTTATTCCAAATAAAACAAAATATCCAAATATAGCAAATAAATCCAAAACAAATAATCCATGACAAAATAGAAATAATCCAAATTATAACTTAAATAAAGTGTTTTTTGAAATAGTCTATGGTCTCAATCTAGCAGTCCAATACTCCAAGTCTTCAGTTTAAACGATAACCTGCATATACGTAGAAAATACAATAGTTTTGTCAACAAATATGTTGAGTGAGCAAGTCATTAAGTTTTGCAATAATGTATAATATGAAAAGTAGCAAAACACAAGTAAAGCGGTAAATAAACCAAACCAATGGAGCAAATAAGTGTCAAGTGAACTATTGCCAAGCGAATCGGGTGCCGGTTACAACTAAACGGTCGTATGATCATACTATAATGAGAACATGGTGGACCTCTCCGAATGCGCAAATTAAACAAGTAATCAATTAGCAATTTAAGTTTAGCAATTCACACACAATACAACGTTCGCTAATGATTAAGATATGTATAATACGAAATACTATAAGTACGTATACGCCCCCAAAACGTTTGAAAATATGTGAAAACGGGGGAATGACAAAACTCACCTTAAGATAAGCGAGTTAATATGATATTAAGAAATAAACGAAGAATCTTCCGATTAACGCGCCAAACGAAAATATCCAACAGAACCTGAAACTTAACGGTATGAAAGTACAAGTAAAAGCAAAACTATTGCCGCCCGAATCAATCCAAACAGATAAATATAACTCGAGTTATGTCGATTTTAATAGTTAAACGAGTCGAGTCTGACCAGAATCCGAACTTCGAGTCGGGAGTCGGGTTTTGGTCAGAACCCTTAAAATTTAATTTCAAGAAGAAAAGTCTTCTGGACCGAACATTGAATCCGACCAAAAGTACGAGAAAACGAGAAGTCAAACAGATTGACTATTTTACCCTTTCTCGGGTTTTAAAGCAATTGACCAATCAATAACCGTCAATCTCAGAAATTGATTGAGGTTTATCGACTAGAGAATGTTTATGAACAAAAACTCAGTTTACAATTTACCCGGAATATGCACGAATGATGAGATATAAAGAGCAAAGGTCGTTAAACATGCAAAGTCAACCGTTTAATGAACGGTTCTTCAACGAAACACCAAAAAACCGAAGAGAATTGAGAGAGGCAGAGAGAGTGACGGCTGAGGGATATTTGTTAGGGTTTAGGTAAAGTTTTGTGGCAGGGGTTTATGATTTGTTTATATAGAAAAGCCTAAACGAACTAATTAAAGGCTTTTTGGCCCGTTAAGCAACTAATCTCGTAATTAATGAAAGAATCACTGAATATATCATAAAGATTGAGTCTTGATTGATAAGGAACGATTTATAACATATATCTCAGTTATATGATGATGTCTTGGGCCTTAATTCTCGCGATTCATGCTCAAAATAACCGATTTTATGCCTTAAACGAGTTAACGAATGGAATTAAACGAACTGACTGATCTGACCTCCCCCACGCGCTGCGGGACCAGCCCCATGGCCACCGCCGCGCGGCGCTCCGGCCATGGTTGGTGGTGTCTTTCAGACGTTGTCACAAATGGCCCCTAAAGTTTGTTAATTTGATCACTTATGAACTATTTAAGTTAAAAGTAGGAAATAAATAATAACTAGATCATGGAGGGCTAAATGTGAACATAAGGAAACTTAATACTTATAAATGCAAATTCTTATTGAAAGATTAGAATCCGAAAATATTCGTACAACGATTAAAATGAAAATAAACGGATACGGAAAACCCGAAATGTTACAAAAGATTTTTCGAACCGTGTGATTAACAAACTCCGTTCCACCGTCACTTTGAAAAACTTTGATCTTTCTTGCACCTTGTGTTTGAACAAGGATTTATAAACGCCGATAAAACCGTATATAGACCCGTTTTGGATTTAAGAGGATAAAACCAAGTGAATCTATGATAGTCATCAATAAAAACAACATAATATAAATAACCATCTTTAGAGTAGATAGGTATCAGTACCAAGAATTGTGATTCTCGGGATCGATATTTTCGGTACCGGTACCGGTTGGTATGGATACGGTACCGAGCTCATCCCTATTCATAACAGTCTCAAACCCTATAATCTCTCTTCTATTAGGTTGATAGGGTTTGAGACTGTTGTGAATAGGGATGAGCTCGGTACCGTATCGATACCGACCGGTACCGGTACCGAAAATATCGATCTTGAAAATCACAAATTCTTGGTACCGATACCGGTACCGAAATATTCGGTTCGGTACCGGTACCATGGTATTGAAGGTAAAAATTCAGAAAATGTCGGTACCGTTACCGATCCCGAAACTCAAAACTTTGGTACCGGTACAAGGAAAATATCATGTTGTGCAAAAACAAATAATTCTTTACTAGAAGGAGTTTGATTAAACAGTTGGTATCATCTTTGTATAACATAGGTGTCTGAATCGATATTGCACCAGTATTGAATACACAGCCAACAAACATAAGCATTTTGACATCTTTTTGTTAAAATTCAGGAAATGCCAATTTTTGGTCAAAGTGATGGTCAGCGACACAAATGCAACTAATTTTACTTAAGTTGTCACTGTTGGACAAGTAAAAAACCCATTACAGGTGAAGAGTTGAATAACAAAATTTCCTTGTACAGGTACTAATTTGTGCACGTCATTTAGTTGATAATATCAACTTGAGTAAAATTAGATCAGTGATGAATTAATTAACTAAATTTCATCTCAGTTTTTTTTAAAATATTATAAAACCAAAAAAAAAGGCAAAAATTAAAAAAGTAAAAAAAAAAGAACAAAAATGTTTATGCATATGAAGAAACCTGCATATGTACCGGGTTAATATTATATATATGAACAAATTAGTGCATAAATATTTACTCTTGTACCGCGTTAATATTATAAACTAATTTTACTCAAGTTGGACAAGTAATTAACCCAAATCGGTACCAATTTCAGTACCGGTTCGTTACCGGTACCGAATTCGCTCATCCACTAAATAAACCATTCGTGCATTTGGGTTAACAGCAAGTGAAGTAACCTGCATATGAAGTAACCTGCATATGTAGCCCAAAATTTCCAACAGAATATTCATATGCAGGCTACTTCATTGAATAAATCATTTATGCATGCAAAACGGGGTGTGGTGTAAACCGTTTCAAAACCCGGACCGGCCCATTTGTAAATGGTCCGATTCCGGGTTTCATAATTTCATGTAAACGGTTCCGGTTCCGGTTCCGGTTCCGGTCCGGGTCATACCCGTTCAACAGTTGAAGTGGGCCATTTGAAGCACCGTACACATTACATGATCACATATTGCATATTCACATAAACTTTCATGGGCATACTTCCTAGTACTAATTCCAACAGTAGATAATAAAAGCATTGAATTTACGTCACCAATTTCATCAATTGCAACAAAGTAGTAATGACGTATGAATTATCTAGCATATTGAGAAAGTCTCATTTCAATTTCGTAAAACCAAACAGCATATAGTTTAACAACTAAAATAAATTTCCAATATACTTGTTTTCTTCACAAAAATAACGCAAGTCTCACATAGGCATTTTATCGAGCAGTTGGCGTGCACATATTAAGAAGTAAAGGTAAAATAAACACACCACCTGTTGTTCGATTGGTACTGAAGCCATGTTGTGATCGTTGTTGGATATGTCGACTTCCTCCTCAACACTAGTTGTTAAATCTGGCTCTTGATTCGACATCAATATTGATAAAGATGTGTTCTTGATGCATGTAAAGATGGTCGATTGAATAAGATGATGGTATTAGGGCTGGTAGGGTTTGAAGATGGAAGTTGTAATTGTGTATCATGAATAATGTTCAGGTCTTCTATATTATATTTATTTATTTAATTAAAAAAAAAAAAAAAAAACTAGATTATCTGCTATGCGGGTAAAATATCTAGGATTGGAACAAAAATAAAACTTTAGTGACCTGATTGGAACAAAAGATTTTATAAGTGACTTGATAGGAACACCTAAATATATCTAAAAAGCTACCAGCTTTCAGCTTTTGGTCACCAACTTCCGGCTACCAAACATACCCTATATATTTGGGCTTTTATGGGTTTCTGGGTTAATTGGGCTCAGCATGGAGCCCATAAAAATGCAACCTAAGATCTCTCTCTCTCTCAGAGAAACTCCGGCCGTGGTGTCTAAGTTCCGGCTATCTTGCAATTCAGGTATACACGCGTATAGCAAACTTTATATTTTTTTTCACAAATTGCTTTGTTGGATATGTCAAAAACATGATAATAAAGAATAATTGGCAGTGTTCTTCTTCTTCTTCTTATTATTATTATATTCCATAAAATTGAATCTGATATGCTTCGATCTGTTTGCGGTGAATACCAATTTGTTGCATACTTGCACTCCACCTGTTCGATGAAATGCCTCTGAGAAGTTTGATCTGATTTGTGTAATAGAGATAGTTTTCTGTTGAGGTTCAAATGAAATGAGATCCATCAGTGTAGTTTATTTATAAAAAACTTGGTTTTGCAATTTAAAAGGGGGCTAGCGGGACGGCTTGTTGCCCGTCTGCCTTTTATTTTGATGTATAACAACTTTTGATGTTATCGTGTGTTTTGTTCTGATTATGATACTGGGCCATTATATTCATATTCATATTATTTGAAGCCAATTCCATGTATTTGTTCTTGGTATATGCAATTTAACACTAGCATATTGGATAGCTGCTAAAGTTGTTATATTATGCAACATGTTAGAACATTTCAACTGTTGTAACAGATTAAATGTTTAAAACAATATTTCTCTGATATAATGTAACTTCTTGCATACATAGAACTGAAAGATTTTTGTGTTGCTTTACATTGAATAACAGAAAAGCACAATGCTACGTGTAGCAACCAGGCTCTCAAGGCATGCTCTATCCTCAGTTGAACATCATTCATTATTTATTAAAAAGCAGTCTTTATTGGCCAGTTCTGTGCAAAGAGGATCCACAATCGGGCATCGTGTTTCAGGTGACTTTCTTAAATCGGTTCCACATGGGTCCCACACGTTTTCAAACTTCGCGTCTGGCTTCTCACCATTGAAACACAAGCCATTAGAGTCCCTCATTGACATCGAGAGAGCAAAACATCAAACTCCTGAAGATCTAGCTAAAATTTGGGAAGATGTAAGTTCTGTTGATCCACTTATTGATTTTTCTTTTATATATAATGCATTTTTGCCAAAGTTTTCATTTCTCAACCTTTTCATAAATATTATTTGTCTTGGCCTATGCTAACCAGTTGATTGTCATTTTTACTTTCAGTTTAGTTTCATATAGGAAGAGGTCATATTGGTGCATCAATGAAGACGAAGTTGTATCATTTGTTGGAGCACCGAGCCGCTGACTGGTAATTTGTTACCAATGTTATTTTCATTTCTTAGTTTTCTTTTTCTGACAATTCACACTTTTTATGTAGTCGCTATTTCATGATTCCAGTGTGGAAGGGAAGTGGTTATACAACCATGTTTGTGCAAGGTTTGATTTAATTTGCATGCATCTTTATTCTTTTGGCAAACCATGTAGGCTTATTTATTTTCTTACTTTTAAAAATGGTTTAACTGTTTTATTAATAAATAAGGAACCATGTGCATTCAAAATAGCAGCATCATTTACTTGTAATAGGTCGATTTGGGTTGTGTTATATCTCAAACGTGTTAAATGGGCCGAATATAAAACAATTAGCTTATAGGTGAACAGGTCGAATCGTTAAACGGGTTTAAACTGTTGGGGTGCCAATCATGTCTGCTTGTGGCCTTGGCTGGTTAGATTGTTCGACCCGAGCATGGCCCATATTTGTATTCATGTAAAAAATATCAACTCTAGCCCATACACAGTTAAAATTAAAATCAGTAAATTGAACACGGTCCGTTTAACCCATTTATCTAAGTGCGCCAAACGGGTTGGTGGGTTGGGATAACCAAGTGGTAAACGTGTTAATTGAGTTGGTGGGCTACAAAAAAGTGGGTTAAACGGGCTATTTAACTAAATGGATTAATCAAATTGGTGGGTTGTAAAAAAGTTGGTTAAATGGGCCATAAACGGGTTAGTGAGTCAACCTTTATAACTAAATCAGTTAATCGAGTTGGTGGGCTGTAAAAACTTGGCAAAAACAGGTCATAAACGGGATAGTGGGTCGCCTGTTTGACTAAACCGATTTGATGAGTTGGTGGGTTGCATGCAAGAAAGTAGGTTAAAAAGGTCATAAACTTGTTAGTGGGCCGACCTGTTAAACTAAGCAGGTTAATCAAGTTGGTGGGTTGTAAAAAGGTGGGTTAAGCAAGTTAGTGGGTCGCCATGGTTAAATAGGTCAACCTGAACACGACCCCTTTAATTAAACATTTCAACCTGAACACGACTTGTTTTTCAAAAGGGTTAGATACGCTAACACAAACCCTGACTATATTCATGTCGTGTCAGAAATCAGAATATGTCGACCTTAGTTTAAAGTCATCCAAAGTTGTGTTATTGAAAAGATTTGCATTCTAACTGTAACAATATTGTTATCATAATCATAATTAACACATTAAAAAAGTGTTAGTGGTTCAACCTAACCCGTTTGACTCATCCATCTTGATACAGTGCAGATGCCACATATACTTTTCACGGGTCTTGAAGATTACAAAGCGAGAGGAACTCAAGCCGCCCCTTACTTCACGGTTTCTCATTACAAAGAATTTACAGAAACCAAAGATTTAGTTCTTATTCGTGGCGATATCGTGTTTGCCAGCAAATTAACCGACTCGGAGGCCAAATGGCTCTTGGAAACCGCACAGTCGTTCTACTTGAACGACACGAGGTACAAGTTGGTTGAGCGGTTTAACAAAAAAACAAGTGAGTTTGATTTTAAGGATGTTTTACGTGCATTAGACATGTTCATGATGTAGTTAGCTTATTTTAGAGTATTGTTTGAAACATTTAGTTTTTTCGTTTCGAAGGTTGTTGTAGTGAGTCAACAAAACAGAACATAAACATTGACTTGTTTCTTAAGCAATTTCGGTGCTTGTAATATAAGCTTCTTGCAGAAGCAATAATTTTGGCTTGTTTATAAATGAGTTTATATTTGTTGTGTTTTAGTCCGAGTTCAATGTGTATGCTCACATAAATGTAGTTAAAAAGGAAACGTGTCAAAAGGGTTTGTTGCATGTGATTTTCTAAATCTATTTGTTCAAAAGTACGGATTACTATTCTGAGAACAAAATTACAGATTAATCAGACTTGTTTTCAATTATAAAAAAGTCTGATCAGTTTGATCTCTTGAAGATCAGTTGGAGCTAAATTGAGCTATCTTTTTAATTTGTCAAACTAAGCATTGTTTTAATGATGCCAAATATATTGTAAAGGTAAGTGATTTTTATGAAATAAATGGAAGCCATAGATGCATAAATTGAGCTATCTTTTTTACCTGGTGTATTTTTGTTTAAAAAAAAAACAATTTCCTTTAAATAGTAATTAGGTTTAAACAAATGGATTAATCTAAAGAGCACATGCACTCTAAGAAAACCTCAAACGGTTCTCTCATCCATATCAGCCCTCATAGGTTGTTTTCCTCACAAAAAAAACCTTTTTCCCTCCACCACACATAACAACTATTCTCTTATACTTGCAGATCCGTTTTCAAAAATTCTTTGTCTGGAACGGTGTCTCGTGCATCTTCTTCTCTTAGCTGGCTCGAATCCACATTTGCCATGAACAAACGTAAAGCCAACTTTTCAAATGCCATGGTCTAAGTGATAATTTGGCTTTCATCATATATCTGATCATACGAGATTAAACTTGACTATAACATGTTCAATGTAAGCTATTTTAATGTTGAAAAAAAAATGAAAACATGCAACAAGGTTAAGCCTGAGATCTGACTCAAAACAAACCAACTATATGGGGTTTGAATTCGACCACAACTAATAGGATTAAACTTTTATTAGACTCGGCATTCAATTTCACTTTTGTCCAAACTAGGGGTGAGAATAACCGAACCATTAACCGAAACTGAACCAACAACCGACGAAACCAAAAACTGAAATAACCGAAATTAATCGAACCATTCAAATTTTCATACATTATAGTTTTTTTTATACCTTCATTTCATGTATTTATATCCTCACTTCATTTTATTTAGTTATAACTTCATTTAATTTATCTATGCATTTATTTGTTTCCTGTATTCTAAACATAAACAAAAATTTAGATTTTGGTTATTAATCAAACCAAAAAACTGACTGGGTGCGAAACAAAATATAAAACAAGTCTGAATCTGTCCATTACTAGGGGAAGTGGTGTTTTACGTGACACACTGACTGACTGCAGGCAATCGTCTTCATCATCATCATCATCCTCACTTGATTCATACAAATTCACAATAACACATACTCAAATCATATCATCAATTCAACCTCCACTTTCACCTCCAAATCACTACCTCTTCAACAACCTCACTGTTGTTCAACAAACACATCCAATGGCGGATGCTTCAAACGACATCGAAAAGCTCTACGTGTACGGCGAACGCCTCAGCGAAGCCAAAGACAAGTCTCAGGTTCGCCTTTCTAGGGTTTCCGCTTTTCTCTAAATTAGGGTTTTATTATTATTATTATTAATCTATGTCTTGTTGTTACTAATATATGTAGAATGTGGAGGATTACAAGAGTATTATTGAGGCGGCGATGAGTTCGAGTATTAAGGCCAGGCAATTGGCAGCTCAATTGATCCCTAGGTTTTTCAAGTTCTTTCCTGGATTATCTGGATCTGCTGTTGATGCTCATCTCGATTTGTGCGAAGCCGAAGAGCTCGGGGTCAGTATTATTATTTAAATTGTTTGATTAACAGGTGCCGATTTGAGAATTAGTTTCTTAATTGTTTTTGCTATGACTTCAAGCTCATTGTTAGTTATAAGAATGCATGTAGTTGTACTTTAATGTCTCCTAGCACATGTATACCAGACATTTGTTGCATAAGGATTGATTTTTGTTTCTTACTTTGTGTTTGCCTGCTTATTTTGTAAAAGATACGGGTGCAAGCCATTCGTGGTCTCCCTCTTTTCTGTAAGGATACGCCGGAGCATATTTCCAAGATTGTTGACATCCTTGCACAACTTCTCATAGCTGGTAAATTATTAGGTTTTCAAGTTTCTCAATTGATGAAGCGCTATTTAAAGTTATTTATTTGACCTTGAATTCTTAAATACTTTCAGAAGAAAACGTGGAGCGTGATGCAGTGCATAAAGCTCTTTTGTGTTTGTTAAGGCAAGATGTGAAAGGTACATCAATGATTTCAATTTTGTAGTAAAATGTTTGAAACCCAGTTAATAACTGTAAGTGTAAAAAATAATGTGTTTGCAGCATCATTGACGGCATTATTTAAGCACATTGAGAGCGTTGATGAACCCGCTACAGATGATAGTCTTCGTGAGAGGACTCTCGTCTTTATCAGGGACAAGGTGACAAGATCTCAATTCTCAGTTCCAGTTATTGTTTTTCTTTATTATAATGTAATTGTTTTGTCTGATTAAATATTTTTAATTTTAGGTGTTTCCTTTGAAATCCGAGCTGTTGAAGCCACAGGAGCAAATGGAAAGGCATATAACTGATTTAATAAAAAAAGTATGCTTCTTATGTTATCATTCAGTATAAACTCTTTCAATCACATGTATATCTTCTTTTCTTTCCAATTAGCCTAAGTTTGTTATATGTATGATTTAAATTGCAGAGTTTACAAGATGTTACAGGAGCAGAGTTCAAGATGTTCATGGATTTTTTAAAAAGTTTGAGCATATTTGGAGAAAAAGCTCCAACCGAGCGTGTGCAAGAGCTTGTTGAAATCATTGAAGGTCAAGCTGATCTTGATGCACAATTTAGTGTGAGTTTAATTGTTTATTATGTTTGTTATTTTGCCCTAACTTGTTGATAAGTTGCACTGATTATGACTATCAAAATGCAGGTTTCAGATGGGGACCATGTTGATAGATTAATATCATGTTTATATATGGCTCTCCCATTTTTTATTGTATGTCTATTTTGGTATTTATATTTTATACAATTTGTTTTTCAGTACTGGCAGATTACCTTTTCTTTTAACTGAAACTTTATACTTTATACAGAGGGGTGCTTCAAGTAGCAAGTTCCTCAATTATTTAAACAAGCACATTCTCCCTGTTTTCGATAAGGTATTAATCTTTTCAAATTTGTTTCTCGTGTCAATACCAGTTACGGGTGTTCATTGGTTCATTTTCCGGTTAACCGAAATCAGAAACCGAGCTGGTTTTTTTAGCTAAAAAATAGTTTACTTTGTTGCTTTTTATTATAATCCAGTAATTCACTAGTAGTATATAAAGATAAGTCAATTTGGTGTAATTTTTCATTTATTAACAAGTTTTATTCATAATTATGTATAGATTAATAATTTTGGATAGTTTTTTATTCAGTAAAATAATGCAATTAATTTAAAGTATTGCACAAAGATTATCTAAGTAAAAAATTTTTGGAGTTGGGATTATAAAACATACATTTGAGAAAAAAAAATTGTGAAGTACTGGGTATGTCTATCCTGTATGACATTATTTAGTTATAACTGAAGACCAGATTGGTTATTTGGTTTCAAACCGACCGAATAACCGAATAAGAATTCGGTTTGTTTTCTTTGTTGTTTCAAACTGAATAATGAATGCGCGTACAATATCATCATTGTTTGTTGTACATTTTTTATATATTAAATCATGATTTCTTTGCGAAAAATTAATTTGATATGAAGCTTCCCGAAGAACGGAAAGTAGACTTGCTCAAGAATCTTGCAGAGAGTTCACCATACGCAGCGCCTCAAGACTCGAGGCAGATCCTTCCTTCTGTTGTTCAGCTCTTAAAAGTATACTTTTAAAGAAATTATCTTTTTTTATAGTAATAATATAATATATTTTTTGTCTTTTAAAATTTTTTTTTATTGTTTTCTTTTCAGAAATACATGCCTCGAAGGAAAACAGGAGAAGAGATGAACTTCACATATGTCGAGTGTATGTTATACACATTCCACCATTTAGCCAACAAGGTGGGTAATATTTTATAAATTTGTATTCTGTGTTTAACATTTCCACATATTATCCCGTCATTGAAGTTTAAATCAATTTTTTGTAAAACAGGCCCCAAATGCCACTAACAGTTTATGCGGTTGCAAAATAGTGACTGGTCAACCATCAGACAGGCTCGGTGAAGACTTCACCGAGTTGTACAAAGATTTCACCGAACGGTAGTATTTCATTATTAGTCTTAAAATTCCGAAATACCCTTTTATAGTAGTTAAAAACTTTTGTATTTACAGGTTAAGCTGTGTTGAAGACCTAACTAAAGCTTCAATGAAGAAACTAACACAAGGAATGGGTCAACAAAATAAGTCAACAGGTACTAGTGTATCTGATGAAGAAAAGGCAAGAATTGTGAGTTCATAAATATGATTTGTTCATTCATTGTAACCCTTGTATCTTTTCTGTATGTTTGTACTCTATAATTACAACCTTTTAATATGCAGAAAATCCAAAAGCAGAACGCTACAACGGGGTTGCGCACGTGCAATAACATTTTGGCAATGACACAGGTATTCGAATTAATAATATTCTTTCCTTTGGTATATGTTACTTTGATTTCTTTTCTTTGAATTAGTAGATAAAGTCTAGAGACGATAATTCATGGGTTGGCCTGTTAACGAACCAAACATTCAGTGAACCTTTCGACCAGAAGCTCGCTTATGTTCGATTATTTATTAAGTGAACGAATAAACAAAGTGTGTGTGTGCGTGTTTTTTTTCTTTTTTTTTCCCGAGTATATGTTACTTTGATTTCTTTTCTTTGAATTAGTAGATAAAGTCTAGAGGCGATAATTCATGGGTTGGCTTGTTAACGAACCAAACGTTCAGTGAACTTTTCGACTGGAAGCACGTTTATGTTTGATTATTTATTAAGTGAATGAATAACAAAGCTTTTTTTCTTTAGATAAACGAACAGACATTGTTCATTCATTTAGGTTCAGTTATGTTCGTTAGTTCGCATTGTTTAAGTGCATTCACTTATGTTTGTGAAAATATTTATTTGATTTTTTATGCCCATTGCAATTGTCTAGTTTTATCTATTTTTAGGCCCAACACACTGTTAGTTAACGTTCTTTTTGTCTCAGCTCAGTTATGTTTGTTCATGTATGTTTGCTCATTTACATTTGTTCATGTATGCTTGCTCATTTACATTCGTTTATAGTGTCAACGAACGATCATAAACGGACATGAACATGTTCACTTTCTTAACAAACGAACAGACAAGAAAACACCGTTCGTTTAAGTCAAACGAACACACACAAACATGCTCTGTTTGTGTTTGTTCGGTTCGGTTATATGGTAGGCTGTGTACTTGTCTATATCAGTATAAAGTGTCTTCATTTATGATATTTTTTACTTTTTTTAATTGATATTATATAAATGCATTTGAGAAAAAAACAGGATCTTATGCAATTTTTTTTTTAATGCAGCCGTTGCATTTGAAATCACCTTCATTTATTGGAGACAAAAGAGTTAACTTATCTTGGAATGAAGCGGTTAAGACTGTAGCTCCAACAAACACAGCCGGGTATGTTCATTAAAATCTCTAATTGATAGGGCAAATTAACTATGATCGGACGAAATCATGAAAACATTTATCTGACAAATTACATTATAATAGCGATAATAAACATTTATATGTTTTCAGTTTTTTGTTAGTTTTAAAAGATTATTTTTTATTATCAACTTATTGAATTGAAAAATGGAAAAGAAAACACGAACACTGAACGTGCTTTGCCTTTCCATTGTGTAGTTTAAAACATTAATTTATCTCAATTCTTTTCTCAAGTACTACTAATAAGAAAAATAAATCACAATTTTGTTCAAATAAACATGTGGAAGGACTTTTAATGCGTAAAAAAATATTAAAGAGAATTATATGAGAAAGAAAATTAATTATATTGGTTTTTCATGTGCAAAAAATTGTTAAGGGAATTTTTATGAGAAAATACAGAAAGTATGAAAGTATGCTGGCTGTTTATGTACAAAAAGTTGGTAAGGAACTTCAATGAGAAAATACGTAAAGTATTTTTTTTTTGGTCTTTGTATTTGCGCTTACTAATAACATAGTTTATGTTTTCATACATTAACACATTATTTATAATAAGTGGGACCTGAAGTGTTTCATACATAAACATACATTATTTAACCTATGTATAAAAAGTTACACAAACTTTTTTAATTCTTTAGAAAGAAACGGCCCGCAGATGCTGTAAAGGGTTCTAGCAACCAATCAAACAAAAGGGGTTGTGGAGTCAACAACCAGCTTGTTGACCGGGGTTTTGATGGCTTATCATACGGCGGGAGAGGTGGTGGTTCAAGGGGAGGGGGTCAAGGTAGGGGGTGGGGTAGGCGCAGTCAGGGTCAGGGTCAGGGTCGTGGAAGAGGTTATTATCATTAAGTCTCACTTCTAAAACACGTATAAGATTGACAGGCAGGTTATTCGACACTTTAGATGTTTTGATATTTGAGTTTTAAGAATTTTTTCTTATTTTGTATTTCAGTTATATACACATCATCGGATGCACTGGCTATCATCTGAGTCGGTTTTTGTAGTCTTCAAATGGATAAAAAATGAACATAGAAAACTTTATAAAAGTATATATAATATACAAACTACAAAGCTAATTTTATAAACTTTACAAAACTAATTCTGATCAATATTTCTCATGGGAGTTTCAAGTTGAGTAGGTCTACCAATTTCCAAATGCTCTGGGACCTCGGTCGGGCTAACCGACTCCCATCTTGGTGGGGTCTGCCTAGCCCACTCGTTAGTGTGTTCCTCCACACTATCTCTTGGTTTGACTCGGTTATGGTTCAAGCTAAGAACAATCTGAACAATTCTGACTGCTTTTCTCCAATGACTCTCATTAGAATAACGAGAGCCATTGAAGCTCATTATACGTTGCTCTATCTGGTTGTGGAGCAACCGATAAAGGAAGATTAGCAGACTTAGGGTTGAGGTGACACCCGAGATGAGGAATATTCCCCAAAAGTTAGCGAGGGTGAGTCTTTCGGTTTCCAACCCGGGATTGGTACTTGAGCAGTTTTGAGGGGTGTCGAGCCATTTGTTTTCTATGTTGCTGATTTTTCTGTCTTCCAAGAGGGATAATATGGCACCCGAGACATCATCGGTGATCGGAGAATCTTTTGGGAAGACCTACAAAGATTCATCATAAAGGCATTTAGTAATTGTTTTGGTGTTTTTAACTTTAAGAGGCGACTATTTCAATCTAGTTATGACCATGTCTACTTGAATTAATTTCGAAACAGGTGAGAGAAACAATATAGCTAAAAGGTAACGGGTCAAAATGAGCTTGATGTTTCGGGTCGAATCCATGGACACATTGAGCTAAGCAGATTATGGACATGTCGTTCACTCGTTCTAGTAGTTTTGCTAAACAGATTGTGGTCATGTGAATCTTGTAGGTTAGCCTGCTTATTTGTGAAAAGAAATTGAAAAATATGATATTGTGACAAGTTATTTTGATGAGTATTTTGTGAGAAAATTAAAGGATAAAAGTTAAATAAACATTAGATTTATTTATTTGCTAGTAAAAAATTAATAAATACAAAAAAGAAATAATCAAATTTCTCGTTACATGAGTCATGTGTCAACCTGCAAATAGGCTTGTCATGACTCATGCGTCTAACATAATTTTCGACTTCGAGCCGTGTTTGAGTTCGATCCTTCAACCCGTGAAGACGCCCCCAACCTAAATAAATATATTTTTAAACAAGAGTATAGACTCCTATTAACTTTTGACAAAGACATCGCGAACCTATATTGCCTCACATATAGTGAAAGAACAAAGAAAACGATATAGTTATTATACTTACAAAGCCTAAGCCGCCGAATTTGTATGAAGGCCCGACAACCGCGTACTCGTTACAATACTCCTTGAGGAAATATTTCTGATAAGGAAGTTCGAGAAATGCCGCACTTATATTTCGGTTCTTAAAGTAGCTAGGATATTCGCTTTGTAGCGACACATTTTTAATATTTTCCAGTTCTAGAACATCCCTCAAGTACCTGCCCACAAACGAATCAGGATCACATCCCACGGATGCGTTGGTTTTCCTTACCCATTCAATGTCTCTAACCGTTGGCTCTAGCATACGAACCGTGAGCATTGAAGTGAGGCTAGCCGTGTAGCTAGAGGTTAAGATGAACACCACAAAGAGCCATATCATCACCACAACTTTACTGTGGTTGCTTTGTATCTTTTCTCCTACATCATAATTCCACGTTAACAGTTTCGTTACCAGAGCCTAAACTTAAACTTGCTTGGTAAATGAACCCTTGCTTGATGTTGTCTAAGCTCGTGAGCCTATACAAGCCTATTATATTGTATATTTAAATTAAATATATATAACAACTTTTTATCTAATATAGAAAAATATATATTACATAATAAATACATTTTGTGTATAAACTATAAGAGAAATGTTAAACACCCAAGAATCATTTAATTTATCATTAAAATCAAAACGATTACAATAAAGTGCCAGGCAAACGGGCAACAAGCTGCGCCGCAACCCCCTTTTAAATAGTATATGCTATGCCATGTACAACAAGCTATAAATACAAATATATATAAAAAAGATGGATATATAATAATAGAAATAAATTTGTGAATAGTTAATAAAAATAAACAAGTTGCGCCCAAGCTAAATTAGAAAACTTTCTTACAAGCTAAGCTCAGGCTTTGAATAAAAAGCTCAAAAATCGGACATAAAAGCCCGAAATTCATACCGAATATGATTGGAATGACAAATTCAAATTTGGGTTTTGAATATTTGAACCACTTCTTATTCGATTGTATTCAGTGTCGGAATGGAAATCATATGCGATTTTATTTTTTTTAACTTTAAGGGGTATTTTAGTCATTTTACATGCATTTAACAAAGAACTTCACTTACATCCACTCTACAAAACCATTGATATTATGGTTGTACAAACTATTAGTGTAAAGGTGTAATTTCGAAAAGTTAGAGACCAAAACAACTAACTAGGTAAACCAGATGGACCATCCATGTAATTTACAACTTTTTTTTTAAAGATACAAACTTTTTTTAATATTTATATTTTTTTTATTTCATTAGTTTTTTTTTTCACAATATTCAAATCAACCCAAATAACCCCAAAACCGACCAATGAACAACATACCCTACTCAAAGAGCCAAGCTCGAGCTCTATTATTATGGCAAACTACTCGAGCTCGACTCAACTTGTTTACGAGTCATGGATTCATACTAGTTTTCTAAAAGCCAACTGGTTACTTACTGTGAGAGAAGAAAAGGGAGGAAAAGGTGAACCATAATGCAGTTCCAAGCTGATCTTTCCACGGACCTCTAAACTCTCGGTTCACTTGATGCTCCATGAACCACACCACAAACATTGTGTATAGCAATATGCATAATGTGGCTAGCCACATCTCAACCGTGAATGGTTTCATAAACTTCCATGCCCTTTGATTATCTGATTTCACTGGCACCACCATCGACAACCCTGACTCCATAAACGGTTGTGTGAACTCCACGTACCGAGAACGATTAGCCAGTATCGTAACATCACCAACGACGGCATCATAGTTCTTCTCATCAAAGAAAGAAGCATGCATAAAAGTGAAAAGAACATCAGCAATAAATATTTAATATACGATTTTATATTACTGCTATATATAAAATGGATACTTGATATCGTCAAAATGGTAAATCCGTCGCTAACTAGTGGGTCAAGATATGCGATGTCTATCCCAATAAATTTTATATTGTGAGAATAAGCATAACAAAATTAACAGTCTATTTTTACAATCCCAAGAATTAAAAATAAACAAATTTCACATTTATAGTTTCATCTTTCTATAAATGAAATTCATTTGAATTTTTACCTATACAACCTACACATCTATTTTATTCTTAATGCGTAGGTTATGATACGTGTAGGTACACGGTACAAAACTTAAAAACATATAAATAAACTATTAACAGGGCTTGCCTGTGAAGTGAAATCAATCAAAGGCTTTAAGCTCACATTTAATTAAGACATTCAAATAAAACAATAATTATATATAAATATGTTACAATGGGCAAGGTAAACTCAAAATTATATATTGGTTTGGTGGTAAACATTAAGGTGAGATCATAAGTTTTTTGAGACTTGTAAAGTTGTAATAAGTGTTTTCCTTTGTTTTTTTTTCTTTTAATTCATAATTGTCACGAGGGTCTCAAAATCCATTTTTTAAGCCTTTAAAATGATTGAGCCGGTTGTGATTACTAGTTTGATAAAGTTTTATTTACATATCTAGTATGGTATTCAAATGTAAGAGAGACAAAAGTATTAATATAAGTGAAATGATTTAGAATTGTTCCACGTATAGAAATAAAAATTAGTGGTTATGTAACAAGTATAAATTGTCAACTTGAAAGACGTGTTAAAAAAATTAGTAAGGTGAAAAATCAAAGGTCAAAGGTCAAAGTAATTCACGAACGAAAAGTCCACACCAATAAGTCGTGAATCGTGATTAAATGAATCTCTATCCAACTTTTTGTTCTATTTTCTAAGGATTTATGAATTAAGTTCTTAGCTCATTGCAAATTTATCTAGAACTAGGATTTGGGTAGAAATCAATGGCAATAATGTAAGTTAACGAGTACCTTATAATAGACTTGATCAACCGTATCATCATACGAGCCCGTATGATTTACGAACTCGTAAGGTAACGCGTAACCGTATTTCTCCTCCAAAACCGAGACTACAACCTCGAAAACCTCAATGCAAAAACCCGAATACTTGGTCTCGTTTGTACTCTCGATCCATTCCACTTTCACAAGCCTATCGAATGACGTTGCATTCGGAACCCCGATCTTCATTTTCTTAGCATTGCTTGGCATCGCCCATCCTTTTGGAATTCTGCTTATTAGATCGTCGGGCCAGTTTATCACTACTTGTCTTAGACTATGATACTCTCTGAACCCAAGACTATTTGAAAAACCTGACCCGGGTGACCAAAACCCAAGCTCTGTGTAACTTTTTCCAATAATATTCACCACTTGAAACACCTCTTAAAGCTTTTCTCCCTTAAAATCTATCGTACTTGTTAGACTAGAGAAGTTGTTGGATAAAATCGTATCCAACAACTTCTTAGTGTCAATAGTATCATTTAAATTTCCTAAATGATCTAAAGCTAGTGAGATAGTTTCTATGCTATCATATGCGCGTATAGCATGGATTCCAGGCTCAAATCTATCTTCCTTTGGATAGTTTGATCTAAAAACCGTCTTGAAGTTAGACTTAAAGTCTAGAAATCGCGTGCTCTTTTCGGAATAGTATGTCTTCAGACCTAGAGCACCTTGCACGAGCCTTAAAACTGACGTGTCTAACGAATCAAGAAAACTAGAAAAACCATCTCCTAGAATCCAAACCGAGTCTCGCCCCATTAATCCAAGTTTATTAGCTTCTTCAAACACCCGAGTTGCTCCCGGTAAAGATGTTTTCAACACGATAAAAACCCTAGATTGCTTTGTTCTAATGACATCTAATAAATTTTCAAGAATGGTCTCCTTTGGGTCGAACGGTGAAGTGAAATGAGGAACAACCACACGGTGTTCGATAAAAGAACCAATCTTTTGAAGTTCCTCGGATAATAATGAAATGGCCCGGTATTCACCACCATATATGTTGTCTTCATAAACCACAACAACCCGTTTCCAGTTATACGTTTGCACGATATGTGCGATGCAGTTTATTTCATCGTGCATGCTTAGATTGGTCATTTGTACTAAGTAAGGCCATTGAAGGCGTGATAGAGGTTGTAAAGCATCAACAGTCAAAGAAATAATCGGGATTTTAGCACGTTGTCCTATTTTCGCTACTACTGCGGTTTCCTCCCAAGTATCTGTCCCAATTATTACTTGTACATGTTGTTTGTCGATCAAATAGCTCGCTGCAACATACAAGTTAATAAACTTTCAGTTGCTCAAATCAAGAAGTTGGCTTGTCATTATTTTAATTGTATCAAATTTATAAGGTTTCATTAAACAAACAAGAATCATATTGAGCAGTCCAAATATAATAATGATAACCTGAAGAAGCAGCTTCAAGAGGGTCTCCTTTAGAGTTGTTGAAATGGATAGCCAACTTATGGTTTTTGGAGCCCGAATTTAGCTTTCGGACCGCAATTTCAATGGCGGTTTTTTGTTCTTTCCCTGCTCTTGAACCTTCGTTGATGATCACTCCTATGTTCGTGGTTCGATTCAAGGCTGCCGAGGTCGAACTGTTTGATAAAATTAATGATACTAAGAAGAGTAAGATTAGCTTTGAAGGTGCATAACAAGAAGGCATATTTGGGACTATAACATTTTGGATATTTAATTTGTTGTGTTGCTTTTATAGGAAGGGACAATACTGGCGTAGAAATATCAACAACACACGACTTGGTCAATGTTGGAGACCATTGCAAGAAACTTAGGGGGTGTTTGGTACAGAGAATGAAAAAGGAGAGAAAATAGAAATGGAAATGGAATTGTAGAGAAAAAGAATTGGTATAGAAAATGAGAATCATTTCTCTTGTTTGGTACACGAGAAAATAAACAGAGAACTCTTCCATACCCAACCCCACCTCCACCCAACCTGACACCACTCACCACCGCAGCCCCACCACCACAGCCCCACCACCACCAGCACCACCACCACAGCCCCACCACCACCACCAGCCCCACCACCACAGCCCCACACCACCAGCACCACCACCACAGCCCTTTCTTCAACCACAGCCCACCACCACCGGCTGCCGCCACCAAATCCCCTTCTTCAACCACAGTACACAAGAAATTAAAAAGATTCAAATTTTTGGAACATAAGATATAGAAAAAAGGAGGCTCAGATCTGTCATCACTGCCTCTTTGGAGATTTTGTGGTGGTGGTTGTGGTGGCGATGATGATGATGATAATCAGAAGCCACCTGCGACCACCGCCGATTTCCACCACCACTGTCACCCACCTGCGACCACAATCACCCGACCATCTGAAAACCCTATCTTACCACGAACCACCACTTGAAACCCTAATCTCCGTTCACCCGTACCACCTGCAACCTACAACCGGTTACCATCTCTGTGTTCACCACTGCGAACGGCGGAGACGGGGTGGTGGTTGCAGACTTGGAGACGAGGTGGCGGTTGCAGACTTGGAGACGAGGTGGTGGCCGGAGACGGGGTGGTGGCCGGAGACGAGGTGGTGACATGCTATGAGGAGGCTGCTGAGAAATGGATTTCTCTTTGTTTTAAAGAGAAATGGAATTCTCTAGTTTTAGAGAAATAGAAAGAGAAATAGAAATGAAAAGTGAAAAACAAACAAAAGAAATATTTCTAATTCCATTTCTCCCCAATCAAATTCCTCTACCAAACACCCCCATTAGATATTTGTTGAATTGTTGCCTACATTCCTACGCAATTTATAAGACAAAAGTGACTTTTCTAACGGATTGTTTACTTATCTTGAAAAATTAAAATAGTTGTATCTACACGAAACATGAAGAGGTAGGTCCCAGCAGAGCCCAGTTGGACCCGCAAGACTCACCTCAAAGAGGGACGTCTGCGCAGTTGAACCCGCAAGACTCACCTTCAACAGGGACGTCTGCGCAAAGGCTAAACTCGCAACTCACCTTGAAGAGACGTCTGCGCAGAAACCAACTGGATCCGCAGGACCCACCATGCTCAGAGACGTGACGTCCTTACGCGCAGTACGCAAGCTGTTCCCGCAGGAAAAGCCTCCCAATGGTCGACGTACTCCGCCTGTTCCCGCAGCAACGGATACTAGCCATCAGGGAAGGCTACCCGCGCAGCAAGGCTACACGCACAAGGCACTTAACTCTTAAATAATTCAGTAATGTCACCTGAAGAAGGAGTGAGCAAGCCAGGAACACTCCCGCACAAAGCCGGGAACACTCCCGCACAAAGCCGAGGACACTCCCGCACAAATGAGCCAGTCCGTACGATACTGGAGGATCTTTTGTACTGTACCTGACGAGGTATGGACAAAAGATCTGACCAAAGATACGACAGCTCACTGACAACAGTATGACGAGCAGCACGCTCTTGTACTGCATGTCACTATCAGCCGCTGCCTACTCACCAACCTGTCGGAGGACGTGCGTAGCCTGCAGTTGGTGGAACAAGAATAGTACACAGCCGGCCTGGTCACTATCAGCAACTGCCTACCCACCAACCACCAGCATGGCACGTGCGTAGCCCACAGTTGGCAGAACAGGAATACTATTCAGCCGAATGTACCTGCTTGGAAACCTACCTTCGGCTATAAATACTCCAACACCTTGGAATGGTATGGACACATTACATTACCTTATCACATCTTATCTTTTCTAGCAATCTCTTAATATACACTTGTATTCAGAGCAATCTAGTCTGATTCTCACGCCGGAGGGTGGTCACAAGGAGGTACCCCCCCTTCTCAGTGACGAGCTCACGGTGTCTGTTTTGCAGGTCATCAGAAGAATAACCATCTTTGCCGGACCTAACCCTCGTGGGAAACATCTACTTGACCCTAAAATTATCCGTAATCTGCCGGGGTAACTTAGTGTTTCTTCAAAACCTAATATTAAGCATTTTTTAAAATTAAATGCTACTAAGACTTTTTAATTTCTCAGTTGTCAAGGCTTATTAAATTTTTGATTATCCGCTTTCAAAGTTATTGATCGGTTCTCTTCAAACAACAACTTCTACCTATACATCATAAATATTGGATAGCTAGCTCACTTGTGAATAGAATGTTCACGAATTCATTAGTGACCGGCTATTCCTTGATGGATTGGTGAGAGACTATTCGTAAAGGGCTGGTCTTTCGGTGATCTTTACTCTTTATACAAATAAAAAATATTGCTATTTTTTGTAAATGGGAGTAAAACACTCCAAATAATAAAATTATATAATCATTATATTCAAAATCTATATCAATAAGAAAACATGTTTATACCTTAAGAAAATATCGAACTAAGTTGGGAAGGAGGATAAAGCTTTGCACTTTGGCTAAAGACATAAAGGTGTTGGATAAGATTTATTTATTTTTTTCAAAATAGTGAGTGTTAAAATTTTATAGGTGACAAAAAAGCATAATTTATAATAGAGTAATGATTCATCTATGGTTGTAGTGCAATCGCATAAAAGCTCTAAATTGCTCATTTGATGAGGGTTTTTTCCTCTCATCTCCTAATCTATTTTCTTCACATGCCTAAATCTACCAAGATTAATTATTGTTGAGTTAGTCCTTTCTAATGTGATGTAGTGGTAGAAATCATGTGTTTCTTAATCGAGACCCAAGTTCAATCCTCACTTATAACACTTTGGGGGCATGAATGACTCAATGAAGGAAGACTGAGATCTTTGTAATCTCTAGTTCAATACTGAGGGCGTTCGGGTTTTACCACCAGCGGCCCTTCGGGCGGCTGGGTTTTCTCCGGAGCTGGAGATAACTTGAGGCACTTAAGGGCTTCGTACGGTTGGGTTAGGCCAGTTGGCGGTGGTCTTTTGCCATTGGGTCACCCCGTACAAAATACTTAGGCATTCTATGTTTGTTGGCCGTTCAATAAAAATTATTGTTAACTTTGAGAGCCAATAAGATCTTGTGGTAAAGCTTTTTATTCTCTCCCTCCTTTTATGTTAAACTATTATAATCACTGTTAGAATTCTCATTGTCACACTCTAATATAGGGCCTAGGAGTGTGATAAATATGGCCTATTATAATCACTTTTATGTTAAACTATTATAATCACTGTTAGAAATCTTTTGATTAAAAAATATTATATTTCAAATATCGGGAATTAAATACCTGATACGATTACAAAGGAGTTTAACTGATAAAACCACAATTTACATTATTTATAATATAAAAACTTATCTGGGCCATCAGATCGTCTAATGGCTAGTCATCATCTCTAAACATTTATTCATGATTACCTGTAAAACAGCTTTATAAAATATGTCAGCAACACATGCTGGTGAACATGGTGACTTTAAAACATTATGAAAACCTTTAGTTCATACTCAAAACAATCAGCAACCCTCTAGACCAGAGTACCAATTATATCACATTAGTCCAACCCTCACAGCCTTCTAGACTGGCTCAATGAGACGAGGACCTGGTACCACATGTGATGGGGTATGCCTACCCTTTACCCACACATGTAAGTATCCAAACCCAACTATAAATAACTTGAATGCCAGCCGATACTAAAGTTTTAGGGATATATTATCCCATGTAAACTTTTGTTTCTGGGTAATTGACTCAATTAAAGAGTTTTATAGATATGAGCGTATTCACCTTTGTTTTGAATCAACGCTTTCGCTGATTTATGTTCTGAAGCTACCTCGGACCTATAGTACGAGAATAACTTTGTATAAATATCTACATCAAAAGATTTAGCTTCAGACTTTTAGTCTGTTTTGCATACCTTTACCTTGATAAATTATTTGTTAATATAAAACATTTGAACCTTTAGTCCCCTTTTATTTATTTACCATTTATGTGTTACATTTCTTCATCATAAAGAAACATATATGCTAGGTTTCTTCTTTAAGAAGAAACGTTGGTTTGATTATATCTCCTACATAATAAAATTTATGTTTCTAAATTATAAAGACCAATGTTTTAACTATACTCTTGACTTATAAAAAGCTATATTTAACTTCATGTTTAATTAAGGTATGGGTTATACCCCCGACTAGGGTCTAAGCCAATATAATAAAATACTTAGACAGAGCCCCTACCTTATGCGTGCGTTTGGATGAAATGCCCAGGCTTTTAGCGGGTGACGCTTCTACTAGTCAGCGGATATTTGAAAGAGAACAACATCGGAACTTGCACGCACTCAAGAAAACAAACACGTCGGATCGTCGGGATCGGGCACGAATCCCGAGACTAAATGTGTGATTTTGGGATGCTAGATGCAGAGCCCGATTCTCCTATTTATAGGCAAAATTTCTGGTTTCGTCACGTATCACGATGGTGTATAAAACTCTCCATCGCGTAGCGTGATGGATTTTTAAACCGCTTTTTATTATGTTAATCCGTTGCGTGTCGCGGCGGATGAAAAATTTGGTCGTCGCGTAATGCGACACTGTTAAATAGGGTTGCCCTGTCAACTCTAGGCTTGCCACATGGTATGTCAGATCGTGCCACGTGTTGCCACATAGTGCAACTCGTGTCTGATGACTGTGGTGGCCACGTCATGTTTCGCGATGATCGGTGACATGGTTCATCGCGTAGCGTGACACCACCCTTTCCTAGGATTTTGTGAAACATCCATTGTGATACCGCGATGGATCCTCTTCTGATCCATTGCATCATAAATTTCAGTTTAACCCTTATCTTCTACATTTATCAAATGTGGTTCAAAATTTTGAGATGTTACACTCATTAGTTCCCTTATCTCTAAATTTAGAATTACACTAATATTCAATGCATTTTCTCTATCATGATCAATTAAATAATATATTTTTAATACCTTTATCATTAAAATTTTCTCTTCACTACTCATAATTACTTTAAAAAAATATTAAAAAATTTATCTGGTGTTACAGGAACTTTTCAAAATTCAAGAAAATCACAATATTTTCTCTCTTACCTAAACCACTCACTATATTATAAAAACTCCTAAACTGCGGAGTAACATTCGAGGCATGAAGTGCGGAGAAGGAGAAGAAGAAAAGCCAGTAAGCACCAAGTAGAACCATTATTGCACCACCCACGTTAATATATATATATATATACATATATATATATATATTACATTATAAAAGATATAGGCAAACTCTCACCTTCCGATCCTCTCTTAACATCAGACGCCGTAATATTTATGAGGGCTTCACACCGGCGACTTCAATGCTTCAATTTCCGGCGACTTCAATTCACTCCGGCGACTTCATTCATTGCTATTAACCATCTTCAAACGTTACAACCTCTCCATAATTGAACGAATTGAAACTGACGAATCTGTCTGCTACCCCTAAAATCGTCTTCAAATTCAACCCATAGCCCTAGCCTCTTCCAATTGTACCGGCGAGATCAGGTAGGATTTTCGTATCTGTTGGTTGTTTATCTTCAATTGATTTCTTCTATTGTCTGCTTTTGTGTGTGATTTAAGTTAATTAGGGCTCTTTTCTTCTTCTCTTTATTTTTAGAGAGAATTGATTACCTTAGGGCTTAGACTTAACTTATTTAGGTCACATACCATAATGGTATTTTCCTTACATATATTATTATTATTATAATTATTATTAGCTTTTATATATCTGTTAAACTGTGATCTTATTATTAATATTATTATAATTAGCAGTAGTTTTTATATAACTGTTAAACTTTGATTTCCTTTATTTTGCTTCATACACATGTACTTAGAGCCGAGGGTCTCTCTGGAAGCCACCTCTTTATTCCTTTGGATAGAGGTACGGTGTGCCTACATCCCACCCTCCCCAGACCCTACTTATAGCTTTGCTGTCGGTGGGATTTTACTGGGCATGATTGATTGATATATTTTATTGAAAGTTCTTGCCTTCTTGAAGATGATTGTTGGGCATGAATTGAATGCTTTGTTGACTTACTTTAGAATTAATATAACGTACACAATGTGGTTACGGGTTTGTGCAAAAAACACAAACTGACTCTAAATTCAGGTTTCTGAAACTGATTTGATTTTGACGTTTATTAGTTACGGTTATGATGTCTGGATTTAATTGCTTGGTATTGCAGGAATATTGTGTTTGCCAAGTTCTCAGATGCAAGTGGTGGAGCTTGGATTTCTGTTTTTGGTGATGATGCTGGGAAAATAATAGTGTACTCTGCTGAAGAGCTTGATGCTCTGAAGTTAAGGTAATTTTGGTATCGATCGTTTTGGGTCTGAACAGGGTGTGATTCAACCCATCATTTAAAAAGGTATCGATCTGCTTTGGGTCTGAACACGTTAGTTTAAAAAGATATTGTTTTGGTTCGGGTCAAAACGGACCATTTTAAAAAGGTATCAATTTGGGTCCGATAAAAACCGTCCATTTAAAATGGGGCCGTTTTAAAAAAAATTGATCTGGTTTGGGTCACAACATGTTATTTTAAAAAGGCATTGATTTCGTTTGGGTCCAAACGGGCCATTTTAAAAAGGTATCGGTAGCAACTTGTTGATTACAGGTAACTGAAATTTGTATGATGTGTAGATATGGAGATGATGAGCCGACTGATAATGCTGCAAGATTTTATAAATGGTCTAGCGTGGTAAAATATAAATGTTGTTTGCATTGTAGATTGAAGTTATGTAGGTAAAAACTTAATTATCATGTCTTTGGTCTTGGCATCAATGCATTCTTCATCAATTTGGATGGAGTTTGTTCCATCATACACAATTTTTCCGCTTAATATTTTGATTAAGTTTGTTATAGTTAATCGGTTATTGACACTGTTTGGTTTGGTTATGGTTCGGTTAACTATACCTGATTTTTCAGCTTAATCCATGTTTGCTAGCAAGCATTAAAATTTGTATAAGAGAACCATGATGAGGCATGCCCGACTGTGGAAAGTCCCGTGAAGCCCGACCCGAAGGGCAGCAAAGAATACTTTGCAGCCATATAGTTATATACTGGCTCTTTGTTTTCAATATTTATTATTTTTTTTAAAAATCTTATATTTTTTCAACAAAACTTAAATAATTTGTCAATACATTTTGATTGAATGGACTTCAAATTGCAGTCATGAATTTGTTGGGCATTCACTGTTCCACGCAGATTTTGGCCATGGTGTGCTTGGTGATGGCATTGAGTTCTGGTAATGGTTTCAAAAAAGTCTAAGACCAACGCATATGGATTTATCATTAAATATAGGTACATGTTTGTTAGCGGTTGTGCTTTGTATTTGTGTTTTATTAATTATACTATATTTTCTATCGATTTTTTTTCTAGATATGTTCGCTAGGGATTTCTACAAACCAAGGTCTCTGATTATTGGAGAGTTTCTTAACAAAGATGTAACCAGACCACTTACAGACCAAGCATGAATAAAGGTGCTTGCTATATTGAGTTGTTTACTAACTATATGCATGAAAAAGTTCATAGTTGACTTTATGGTACTTAAATTTTTTAGGTGAAAACTGAAAAGAGCCCTTAAAGGTGTTAGGGTGGAAGTCCGCCGCCAAAATTACATGAGGCATTACAAGGTTCAAGGACTGGCGGTTCAGCCAATTAGCTAACTAACGTGAGTTGGAATAATAATTCTTGTTGGTTTTTGGTTTTACTCTTTGATATTAAGTTTTAAGTTAAATTAGGCACAAAATAAATATTTAATTGTAAAAGTTCAATTAGGCATATAAGTAATAAATGGTTTTTAATCTTGTGTGCTTCGTGATGTTTTTTTTTCTTTTATCTTTCTTTTTTTTTTCTTTTTTGACAGCTTTTGGTGGTTTGGAATGGATAAGTGTTTGTTGGTGGTTAACCGAATTGCAAGTACTTGTATACCTGCTTCAGACACTTACAATCTGGTCAACCACCTAAAAAAACACTTGTATTTCTTCTGAACTACCTAAAGATGCAATCAGTTCGTTAGTGATTGATCAATTTTATATAGCCTACTTATACTTTGTGATCGTGTGTGTTTTGTTATATATCTGACTAATCTTTTTTCTTTATTTACTTTGTTAGTTTTCCTGATGAATTTGGAGATATTATCTCTATCGTTAAGTTCTTTCGTGAAGGATGCAACATTAATCTTCGTTATGTCCCTACAATTCAACAAGGCACATGTACAAATCCAACTTATTTGGTTAAGGTATGACCCTTGGCCTAAGAAGTTGACTGCTGTAAAAGTCAACAAATTTTGAGTTCCTATTAGTCAAATGTGAAAAACCCTTGTGATGTAATCTTATATTTTTTATAAAGTGTTGTGAACTTGGATTGCATATGCAATATGCACCTGCAATGCTTATCCTCGTTAGAAATGATATTGGTCAAAGTGAAAGTCAACTAAATATATTTGCATGTGAGCCGAAAACTATAAGAGTTGACATTTGTTGTTACTAAATATCTATCCAATGCAATGCTCAGGTCCGTAATTCTGTTTAGTTTATTTGTTAGGATATTGTTGTATAAATTACCTTTTCTTTTTGTAACGTAAACTATATCGATTATCAATTTTGTTATAGTGAATGTGGTATCATAACAAACTGAACCCATACCGACTGAATTCTTATTGCTTCCTCTCCGCAACGCGCGGGCACACCTACTAGTATATATATATATAGAGAGAGAGAGAGAGGAGGGTTAAAATAAAAATAAAAAGTTTCCTAGGAATGCTTAGAATTTTATGACCTAGATCTATTATCACTCTTCCTAAAAAACTATCTTTTTTCACTTTAACATACTCATTCTCAATCACATGTTTTTAATTAAAGTTTGAAACTTTTGATATACAATTTTAGTTAATAAAAAATGTAAAAGTAAAATACATTTTCTCTCTCATGAAAAATATGTTTAAAAGTTAAAAAAAGATGTAAAAAAATATGAAACAAATTTTTTTTTTGATGTTTTGTATTAAATGTAACATATATTAATTAATTACGTATAATATGTAAAAAAAATGATGTTACATAGGGTTTTCTTAACCCAAATGAGTTTTCATTATGTACATACCCATATATATTTTCTATAGTTGGTTTTTAATATGTTATTATTTAATAGTTGATTATATTATAGATAATGGCATTAGGTAGTAGAGTTTGGGAGAACAAGATATTGAGAGTTTCATCCTTGATCAGTAGCAAGGGCTGAGCTATAAAAAGTTTGAACGTGTTTGGACAAGCTTAATGGTAGAAAGGAAGATGGAATATATTCAAAGACGGAGCTCGAAAACATGAATGCACAAACACAAATTTGATAATTTAGAAGTTGCCTATACCATGTAGTTTGATTTCGACGGTATCAAACATTGTTAGAAAATATGAAGCTTTGATATGAAGTCTAGTGACTACAAAGTGAGATAATATTAATGCATTATTATGTTATACAATATTTAATACAAAAGGACGTGTCTCAACTTTATGTTTGTGTGTTTCCAATTGAGAGGTAATTTAAGAGTTAACATTTTCTTATGTTCACCAGCTAGACATCGACAAACATAATAAAAAAGGGCCAATTTCAGACAAATGCAAGCTTCTCCCATGAAAATATGTTCTCTATAGTATACTTCGTCCTACCAAAGCTTCACCTGCCAAATGTACTTTCTCCATGCTACATTCTCATGCTGCTCACATCAAGATTTCATTGATTATTTCTTTAATACGTAAAACAAACAAATCATTGATATTAAATTGAATAATTCATGCATCTAATTAGTTTGCAAATTTCTCTTTCGGGTAGATGCTTTTTGGTTTGATTTGACATATTTATACCCATCCTATAAAAGGGAGATTGATGAAATAATATGGTATTGAGTTTGATATTTGTTTTCTTGTTTTAAGATTATTCTCTGCATCAGTTTTGTGTGAATTGGTATTAGAGCGCGTTAACATCCGATGGAACATATCTTAAGTGTTCGACAAAACCAATTAGGGAGGAGTACTGTGAGGTTCATGAATTGTGATGTACGGTGAATAATCTAGGTGCTAGGTTTAACAAAATCACCCCGATACTTGAAAAGCCACATAACATGATCGTAGGCGACCATAATCGCGCTGGAAACCATGCGGGTTGCGACTATAGTGTTTACTAGTATTTCTAAACAATGGTGGTGCCGGCGGGAGCTACCTACCTCGTAGCAGACGACAAGTTTCAAGCTGTGATGAAGACTTTTATGACGAGGATGAATAGTTTAAATATATGAGGCACGTTGATAGTAAGAATGATCAATATAGTTAATCTCAACTAGTCAACTAGATACATCTCTTTCTAAGGAGCGTTTTTCAGTCCGCTTCGTCCTACCAAAGCTTCATAATGTTGAAAGTACCTTGTTCATGTTACATTCTCCCAACATTCGAAATCAAAGATTTTGTTGATTGATTTCCTTATACATGTAAAATGTGTGAATTGTGGGTTTAAATAATTACTACGTCAATTTCGTTTTTAGATGGATGCTTTGTGTTTTCCGTCTCTCTAGTTCAACCTGACATTTAGACTTTACTTATAAAAGGGAGATTGATATATTGATTTCGTATTGAATGTGATTTTTTATTTTCTTCTTCTAGAGATTATTCTATATTTCATTTTTACTTCTGCCCCGCATCATTTTTATACTTGCTTCAAGTATTTTATAAGCACTTTTGCTTGTAGGTTACATTTCAATCTCACTTGGAAAACTTTTCGAGCACCTACCTGCCCCTTCAACACCTGGATTTGTTGTTATATGAAATTGGAATAGTCTTTAAATAATTTGTACTACTATCAATTTATATTCTTATTTTTGCATTTGTTCTTTAAGAAAATCCCAGTTATCCAAATAAATTTATGATATTTAAATCAACGACACTCTTTACTTATATTCTACACACCGTCTACAGTAAGTTCATGTGCGCCTATGAATATACAACTATAAACATGTTACATGCTTATTAGGTACCCTAACATATCGGATCCTTAATAAAGAATATGAAATTACAATTATCAAATATTAGCAGCCGTACGTATGTTTAATCACGTAGTAAATCACTAAATCCCACCTGCTCGCCTCACACCATCTTTGAATAATTGTAAAATAATTCCACTCAACCTTTTCTATTGACCAATGGCCTACCTACCCTCCTAAATATCTCGAAGTAATAGTAAATAATTATTCATCCTATGATATTGGAAAAGTCAAATGAATTTCTTCACGGCTTTAATTTCCTTAAAGTTGCTGATATATTGGTGTGTTATTAGCTTATTTAGTGCAATTTCATCTATAGATCGAGGGTTTAAGTCATGTTATAAACATTAGTTTATTAATTTGTGTAGCATTATTAAGAGTAGATTCAATTGCCATTAAAAAAATTATAAATTTAAAAGTAGTACCGTGTTCTCAGATATTTTAGTAACATAATATCTACATGTATCCTATACTCCTATTGAAAGCTTCTATAATGTGTGGCAAGATTTTAACTACTTTTACCATATATTCAATTTTCACTTATTTCGGACTTTTAACTCTTTTAAAGGCAACATATTCAATAGAAACAATGTTTTAATTTATTAGATCTCGTTTGTTAATTAATAGATTATCGAAGATATTCACATATCGTCAATGTCAAATATATATAAGTTTTAAGTATTAGCAGCCGTGCGTATATTTCATAATAAAAAAAAATATGAAAATTACAATTATCAATTATTAGCAGCCGTATGCATGTTTAATCACGCAGTAAATCCCACCTGCTCGCCTCACACCATCTTTGAATAATTGTTAAATAATTTTACACAACTTTTTCTAATGACCAACTTACCAACTCACCTTCTTAATATCTTCAAGTAAGGGTATGTTTAGTTGGAGGTAATGGAATGAAGGAGAAATAGAATGTGAGAGGAATGGAATGAACAAGGGAATAAAATGGATCATTACCATTCCTTTGTCTTGTTAGGTTAACCTATAGGAATGAAATCAATTATTAATTTTTAATGTTTGGTATCCAAAAAAATTGTAGAAATGAAATAGAAATAATAAAAAAACTCATATCTCAAAATACTTTTTAACCAAAAAAAAAAAAAAAAAACCCCTACAATGGCGACGGTGGTAGCTCCGACGACGAAAATGGTGGTGGCGGTGACGGCGGCGGTGGTGTCGGCGGAGTTGGTGGTGGTGCCAATAGTAGTGATGGTGGTGGTGGTTGTTAGGTTAGGTAGTGTTGTTGAGAAAGTAGGGTGAAGAAGGAATGAAATGAAAAAAAAAAAAGGGTGTGGGAAGGAATGGTTTTGATGGAATGAGATTCCATGTGTAATGGATGATTCCATTCCATTAAGCAACCAAATACCATTTTTTGCATTCCCACGTAATGAATCATTCCATTCCTACTGTCATTCATTCATACCAAACGCTACCTAATAGTAATAACTATTCATTCCATGATATTGGAAAAGTCAAGTGAATTTCTTTTGGGCTTTACTTTCCATAAATTCGATGACTTACATTTTATTTGGAAGAACGATAACGTGTTTGACCCAATAATATGTTGGTGTGACATTAGTCTATCGATCAAGTGCTTTTTTATTTAAAGGGCGAAAGTTTAGGCCCTGCTATAAACATTTATGTAGTACTATTAAGGGTAAATTTAATTACCATTAACAAAATGTAAATTTGAAAATAATATTACTGTGGTCTCAAATCATGTAGATCTACATGTATCCAACTGAAAACTACTAACGTATTGTAAGCTTTTAACAACTTTTACAATATATTCAGCTTTCACTAGTTTCATGCTTTTTAACTCTTTTTAACTTTCCAAGTGCAACACGTGCAACACAACAACGCTTTATAAGATCTCTTTCGTTAATAGAGTGTTGGGTATATTCACAAATTGTCCGTGGCAAATATAAGTTTTAAGTACTAACTAATTACACAACTTGGTATTGTTATAATTGAGTCAACCATTGTCGCCTTCTTACAAGCAGCAACTTCGGCCATTGTGTTAAAAATTATTGGCTCAAAGTTCAAACAACCCATTTAAATATCCCCTCTAGATTCTGAAATCACGGAATATCCATCATAATATCTACTTCAATCTAACCTTCTTCCTCCTTTCAAATCTTCTTACAACTATATAAATCTTCATCCTTGTGTTTATTCGTGAACCGAAAAGCGATGAAGACTAACGGGGGGTTGATTACATTGTTGGCGATGTTGGTGGGATTTTGTGGGAACACGGAGGGTGCAACGGTGACATGTGAGCCTCAATACGGGTTCTTGCCATGCACAAGCGGTCTTTGGGGGCAACTGTTCTTGATCGTGGTTTATCAATACTTGATGTCTTTGGGTCAAAGTTATATCTCAAATGGGTCGGATAAGTTCTTCAGCCTTTTCGGACCCGGTATCTTTGGTGCCGGTGTCTTCCATATTCTTGCAAATTTTCCTATGCTGTTCCTCATCCTTGGTAACCTTCATTTCTTCCCATTTTTCGTTTTCTCTTATTATTATATATTTGGCTTGCAAATATTACCCTAATTGTTTATTACAGTATATATTATACCAGCAAAAAGACTTAATAATCATATACGTATACAATATAAAACTTGTGAAATTTTAGAACCAAGAGAATGAAGATAATTAAGTAGTTTTTTTGTTATTATTTTGATAATAAATTATTTTATTTTTATTTATGTTTGTGGAGGTAGGTGGGTTTATTCTCTAGCTTATGCGCATTATAAATGCATGTTTTATGCCATAGATCTGATTATAGTAATAATACTTATAATCATTAGAGCATATTCATTCTGTTTCCTAAAATTATGTAATGAGATTTGTAAATTATATGATATGATTATGACTGATTGTGAGTAGAGGAGAGAGAAAATTTATATGGGAAAGTTAAATTTGGGTTTCACTGTAGATACTGTATCATTTTTTAATATTTTTATAAAATAGTTGTGAGTGAAAGAGAGAGAAAAATATGATGATAAAAGTATAAAATATATTATTTAATTAAACAGAAGAGAGAAAATAAAGTGTATTTTAGTGTAGTTTTATGATATATATGGATATAGGGTAAGGAATGGGCTGGGAATGTTCTTACCTATCTCTCATCTCCGTCTCTATAATTACATATATAACATTACATTTCTCTATTTTGTTTAATTAGATAATATTTTTTATACTTTTATCATTACAGTTTTCTCTCTTCACCCTATAATTTACAAAAAAATCACTACATTTTCTTCAAATTTACAAAAAATCATTACCTTTTCTTTCTCCATCCTATAATTTACACTCACAACCACTCAAAACCTCACCCTATAATTTACAAACTTCACTCGTAAAATTTTGAGGGATAGGATGAGAATGCTCTTATCCAACCCCTCATTTTATGTGAGGGGTGTTTTTATATTTTAAAAAGTGATTTTGGGTGTTATGAGTGAAGAGTTTTTATATTTTAGAAAAAGCAGTGAATTTCTATATATTTGAAAAGTTACTGTTCATCATCTATAATTTTTTAATATTTTTTGAAAGTGGTTCTGAGTGAAAGAAAGAGAAAAGTTAATGATAAAGGTATAAAAAGTATTATTTAATTGAAATAGAGAGAGAAAATATAATGAGTTTTAGTATAATTTTTGATTTAGGGATAAGGGGTTGGATGAGAATGCTCTTATATAACTTGTGGTTAACTATTTTTTTCGTTTACATAAATTCATTCAATTGAATAGAGCTAAATTTGTTAGGGATGTTCATGAGTTCGGGTTTTTTATTTCAGTTTGCTTTTCTAATTACAAGATGGTTTCGGTTGAAATCGAAAATCAAACCAAACCAAACCATATTCAAGTAGTTCAAAACCATACCAAATTCAGATTGTTTCAAAATCGAATTGAATTCAAGTATTTCAAAATTATTATTTGTAATTGGATTGGGTTGAAATTAAATAAATTTGAGCTCAAATTAATCATTATCTAATGGAGCTATGTGACAATCTTAAATCTCCATTATTTGTTATTCCGTATTTCATGTATTCAAAATTTTGGAACCGAAAGCTCAATTTAGTTTCGGTTTGAAACACACATATGTAATTTTGTTTTGTTTTATATCGTATCGGTTCGGTTTCTGGTTTTATTTCTTTTATACCGAGCAAGCAATCCTACGCTGGGCCGTCTCTGAAAATGCGGGGCACCTCAAGGGCCCTATGCAAGGAAACAACTTGGCCACTTTATATTGAAATCGTTTTTAAAGAGACTAATACTTTTTGTTTTTTGAATTACACGAAATTGGAATTTTATAAATTTAGTTACGGGCTTTAGCTTTAAAAACTATTTATATATATATATATACACACACACACACATATATACATACAGGCTAAGTATAAAATGAAAACCCACTTGAGTTGTGAAAACTCTAGAAACTCATTCTTAACCACATGTTTTTAATTAACGTTTAAATCTTGTGGTCAACAATTAAAGTAAATAAAAAATATAAATATAAATATAACTTTTTTTCTCTCCTGAAAACATATATAAAAATTAGTAAAAAAATGTTAAAAAATAGCAAAACATTTTTTTTTATGTTTCGATGTTTTGTATTAAATGCTACAACATATATTACATGTAACACAAAAAAAAAAACCGATGTTACATAAGGTTTTCGTGAGTTTTTACAACTCAAATGGGTTTTTATTTTAACCTTACCCTATACATATATATATATGTGTGTGTGTGTGTGTGTGTGTAAGTGTAAGATAAAAGATCTTAATACAAACAAAGAAATTATCCCAAGCAATAAAAAGAAAAGAAAATAATGTTGTAAGGAGTGAAGTCACCGGCTATTGAACTTAAGTCCAACATCTTGTAAACAATGAAGCATACCATGTGAGCTATAAGACATGCTTAATTATTTTTTGTTTGTATCTAATTTATGTATTGCATATCCAAAATCTTTTATTTGCGCCCCACAACTTTTGGACCCTGTGCGGTTGCACGGGTTGCACAGCTCTTAGGCCAGCCCTAGTATTACGTTTCATATGTGTATCTATACACTCTTTATAATTCTAAAAACTTTATGTGGTCATTGTTTAATTAGTAATACAATGATTACTTTAAATAGAACACTTTTTTACTCTACAAATTAAACGTTTATTACACGTAACTAACATGTATATTAGTAACGATGATTACTTTATATATACGGGTCAAATAATATATAAAAATAGATATTGTTTCAATTTTATAACTATTATGCAAATGACATGAAAACGTGTTTTATTTTTTATGCACATCCTCCTATATCACAATTTCCCAAAAAAAAATATTAAAAAAATATATATCAAAGCAAAAACATACGCGACTAGCTAGTTTAGTTCTTTGACCAATTACAATCCGAGGTGCATTGACCAAGGGTATAACGTGAGTTGATTATCTATTGGTGCTTTAACAACTTCATCCACTTGCATGAAGTTAATTGTTAGCTTTTTTTTTTTTAATTATACTATATTCTAGTTTATGAATTTTTATGAAACAATGTGACATGATCAAGACGACTTAAAATATTAAATTAAATAAATGTTATTTACGGCTGGCCTTCTAATCCAATGATATGGTCGTGATAGCTAAAACTTGAGATCTTATGGTTTTAAGTTTGAAACCTTATTTAATGGGTTCTCATACAATGATTGGATTCCTTTATGGTGTTATTAGATGGTTGAGTCAGGCCTGGAGTATCAAAATTAGTATGGACGGTTTCACATCCTGTTTTAGGAAGGCTAGCTCCATCAACTATTAGGGGTGGTACAAACGTTGTTAAAAAGAAAAATATGTTATTTAAGCAGCTGAAAACGTGAATGAATACTCTTTAGAATAAGAAGAAAGTGTTTTCTAAGAAGTCTAAGAAAAAATGTGAAACATTAGATGTAGTGTGGTAAGGGAATTTAGATTACATCTAGTAGAAAAGCATGATTGTTATATACATACATATGAGTTCTTGAATACATAAAAACATTCAACATCAATTTCTGATTTGAATTCTTTCGATGGGTAAATATATTTATATGAACAAAAGGTTATACGATCTGTCTTTGCAGAAAATGGATTATCAGCTAGTGATGACAGGGGTGCATCTTTTAATGCGGCAATGGGAATGAATGTGCTAGCAGGGTCATTAGTCTTAAGCCTAACATTGATTTGGCCCTCGGCGATAGTTTTTGGAAGCTATGATCTTGCAGATGACGATGACACCATTTTACCACAAGATGAAGAACCATCATTTATAAACAAATTAACAGGTAGTTTAACTGGTTTATGTTGATACACAAATTGCAAACACTTGAATCACTTTAATAAAGTTTTGGTTCTAACTTGGTATGTTGTTTTAGCATATGGGCTTACAACTGATACCGAAACAAGCAAAACTGCACTACTAATGCTCGTGTCAATGATACCGTTTCTCATTCTTCAACTCCCGGAACTCATCCATTCGACCACAGTAACTCGAGTGATAGTTCTAATCACACTCATCATCTCGTTGGGTTTGTTCATTGCGTACGTCGTGTACCAGGTTAGCCTTTTATGCATCTAACAAAACGAATTACAGAAAAAGTTTTCGAGGATGAACATGGCATCAGATAGCTAGATAGAATATATTAAGAGTTCTGTTTTATTATAACTTATTCAGCATCGTTATAAGATATTTTCTTATTTGGTTACCTTTGTAATAATATTTCATATTTCAACGAAATCAACCGTTTTCGGTCTACATGTAGATCTTTCAACCATGGATTCAAAACAGAAGATTTGACTATGTGAGACAACAGTTTGTCAAGAACAAATTATTAAAACTTCTTTCTACAAACGGAAAGGCAAATGTGCAGCTAATTAAAGAGTTAGTACTACCTCATATTCTCTTACTTTTTACTTTTTTATTTTAAAGTTACATAAAAAAAAAAAAAAGCTTATGATGGAGCGAAATATTGATGTGCAGCCTTTATAAGGAACTTGACAAAAATCACGATGGTAAAGTGACCAATGCCGAGTTGAAAACCTTACTTTTAGGCATACAGCTAGAAGCAGATGGCGAAATAAGCCAAGATCTTGTCGAAAGAGTCATGGATCAACTTGATATATCCAGTGACGAATCTATCCAAGAAGACGAGTTTGTTAGAATTTTAACAAAATGGCTCAAGGATGCAAGGAAATCACTCTCTGTGAATGATTATAATCCTCTCAGTCTATTCAGCAAACCTCAGGAGGTAACTTTATATTTTAGAAAACATAAGCTATCATTTCTTCATATATGTGAGTTCTTGTTGACCTAGATCTAGATAAATTCACACACACAAGCGATATATATTATGATAAACATAAATAAGAACAATCGTGTTTGTGGTACTTCCTAGCACGACTTTTTTCTATTAATCAAACTCGACTCGAGACACAAATAAACAAACCTACTCGGCTACGTACACCTATTTGTACTATACCATAAAAACTCAAATCTAAGCTAACTCAAACTCTTTTAAACGATTAACCCTGATAATTAAACTAACATTTAAACTCAACCTCTAAAAAACACTATCTAATCTTTTTGTCTTCATACTACAATCTTTATCCACCAGTGTCACATGTGAATTCAGCATTTACAACATTATTTTTAGACTAACGATTTTGTAGTAGATATTTGAATTACAAATGCAACTAGTATATAGTTATTAAGGGCTCAAATGTATGTTTAATACATTTGTACATATAAGTATATAGCTATTAAGCATTAAAGTGGCTTTTTTTATTTATTTATGCAGGATATTGCAGATGAAGAACAACAAGCAGCATTGATACCCAAGAAGCAAAACGCTAACGATCAGGGTTCAATATGGGACTACCTGGAGGCTTTGGCTTTGGTACTTCTAGGGACCATCATCACAGCTATCGTTGCGCTGCCACTCATAATGAATGTAACTGGTTTTGCTAATGCTGCAAATGTCCCTTCTTTCCTTATACCATACATTATAATACCTTGTGCCATAAACATACCACGTCTCTTATCAACGATCAATTCAGCAAGCCAAAAGACTCAACGCGTTGCATCTTTAACTCTTTCTCAGGTATTTTATTTACAAAATCTTATGACAAAATTTCTTTTATGTTTTAGATTTTGACATAAAAATCCCTGCACTAATTTAAATTATGGCATAAAAGACGTTTACCAAAGTAGTAATAAATGAAATGTGTTAAACGGATCAACCCGTGAACGTCCTGTGCCAGGGTGACACAAACACGACCCGTTTAACTGATGCAAGTTTGACTCAGAACTGACCCAAACCAGTTTATAGCAAGCCAAAATCCGTATATATTATATGTTAACCCTGTAAATGAAAATAACTAATTCATCTTTTTACAGATATATTCAGGAGTGTTTATGAGTAACACCAGTAGCTTGGTAACGTTTTTGTTAACAATCTACATTAGAAATTTGGCATGGGATGTATCGGCTGAAGTTCTAGTTGTGTTGATTATATGTGGAGTGATGGGAATTTTCACAAGTACGAGGACAGTTTTCCCACTTTGGACCGGGTATGTGGGTTATGCGTTATACCCTATATCTTTGCTCATGTTGTATCTTCTTACTGTTGTTTGGGGTTGGTCTTAGGTTAGATTAGTGCTACATTTTCTGTTCTACTTTTTCATTGTATTTGAAGTACTTTTTTGGTTGTTTAAAGCAAATGATTTTTTAAGCTTGTTATAATTTTTGTATTGTAGCACGTGACGTATCGTGTAATTGATGTTTAATATTGAAATAATTTGTGCAGCAACTCTCTCTCTCTCTCATTAGAATCTCACGCTAATGATAATAGACAATATATTGAATGCTCAAAATATCAATACGTTTGATAATTAAGCAACAATCAATAAGAAATCAGACGAAATAGATGTAATCATGAGTAATTGGTTTGATAATTAAGCAACAATCTATAAGAAATAAGATGAAATAGAGGTAAACGTGAGTAATCAAGCCATAAGTGTCGATTCCAATAATAAACCGGCCAAAGAAATTACAAAATAAGCTACATGATTGCAAACTCAAATCTCGACAAAATTAAACACACAAACAGTGAAAATTACACAAAGAACAGCTAGCCCAAATGAACACACGACTGATTGTTTATAAAGAGCTTAGCAATACTGTCTCCATGTTAGAAATTGACATCCGACACTATAAGTGTCTCCATTTAGCATGCGACACTCCTACTGTCGCCAAAACAAATAATCCCCACACTTCTAAGTGTCACTAGTAGCATTATAAGTGCCGTCATTTAGCCTCAAGTTGTATAATGCTACTATTATCAGATACCTCGCATGGGATCACATGGCAATTTTATAATGCACATAAAATCAATAAGGAAGAAAACTAAAAATGAGAAGAAATGAAGCTTCCAAGGACGAAATAAATTTTGGAATCCATGCCAAGAAAACGAACACAAAATTTGATCTTAAAAGATTGATTCTTTATGTTTATTATAACTTTTGACACACTTATAACGACCACTTACCTATCTATTACATATTAACAGTTTCAACTAAAAGTGTGCATTAGTGGTTGTACCCTGTTAGACATATTAGATTAGATGTTAATATTATTATATTAAAGGGATCTCATTGTAATAAAGACTAGTATATAAACACTCTTGTACATGATATTATTATTCAATAATACAAATTACAATAACATACGTTTGATGTGGTATCACAATTAGGTTTCTAAACCCTGAAGTAGCCGCCCATACAGTTCTGACTTCTTCTTCCTCTGCTCGATCATCATCATCAATTGATGGCTCTTCTTGCTGTCTTTACTACTCAAGAGAAAATATCCCACAATTCCCACAAGTTTGCTTTTACCCTATCCCCTACAAACTACATGTACTGGAAAACAATAATTCACCCATTTCTGGTTACAAACAACATGTTCGGTTATATTGATGGAACTATTCCATGCCCCCTCCCCTACAATGAAAATAGTGGGTTCTGGCTCAGACAAAGATGCAACACCAACCATGACCCATGATAGCTCTAATCATGCTATACGGATTGCCAATGATGCCCATGCCCGCATGTTGCTTATCTCTACAGTAACCGAAGCATATTTTCATCATGTTCAGGAGGACACGTCTAGGGATCTCTGGCTCTCCCATAAATGTGCTTGCACACTACATACTTCATCTCGCGAGTTTACCTTGAAACAACTCATAAGAATTGAGATGAAAGGTGATGAAACACCCACAACCTATCTAGGTAGGGCTCAAGAGTATGCCAAAGCCCTTTTCAAGATTGGTGAACCAATCAAAGGCAGAGATTTGGTCATTTTTGCCATCTCTGGTCTTCGTGAAGAATACATTGGTTTTAATGAATTACAAGGTTTACTTCTTGACCATGATTTTATGATTCACAAAAATCAGCCCACACCACCATCGATCCCAAGCATTCATGGCTTCATTTGACACCCATCTCACCGCCCCTCCTGTTGCTTCTTTCTCATGCTTTTTTTTTCCTTTTAGAAAGATAATCAAGCGACATCAATGAAGGTTGAAACCAGTACTTCTTGGTTTCAAGGTTTAAAAAAAAATGAAGAAATTAGATAAAAAAAATAGCAAAAGTTAGAGACATGGTGTCTCTTTTTCAACTACAAGGTAAATCAGATTTTCAAATTAAAGTATTGAACTTTCAAAATTTAGGATTTTGTTGGTTTTGTATTCATATAGGTGTTAAGGTAATTTCAATATTAGAATCCAATTTTAATCCCTTTGCAACAAGTTGACTTAAGTAAATCCCATAATTTTGTTTTGTGTGATGGGTTTAGTTTGAAAAGGTTTCGGAGGGGGATTCGTATATGTGATGGTGTTAAATATAGGTTTGGTTTTCTAATTTTTGATATGTAATGGTAACTTTTACATATGGAGAAGTATTCATCCTTTTTTGAGTTAATAATTTTTGAGAAATAAGTTTGTTATTCGTTTGATACTCAGTTTTGTCGTATTAATTTAACCTTTTAATAATAGTTGTTTTGCTACTACAGGTTTTAATCACTGTGTTTGCTGGTATTCTCAGTAGAGTCGAAATTCCAGGTAATTTCTACCGATTTATGTATCATCCATAGTCATATTTTCAGTTTATTTTTTATTTTTTATTTTTTATTTTTTATTTTATACAATATATGCAGATGCTTTACTAAAATATATTAGTCATGAAGATCATTTTAGGAAGTCAAAAATTTGTCCAAAAGTTGGCTTGTCATTATGAATGATTTTATGGAAGGCGGTACCTTATTTTTCAATGGTTGTTTTTGGCTTTATTAGTGGGCTAAAGTTAAAATACAAAAGGCAATAAAAATGAGAAGGGTGAGAATGAATCTAATTCATTGATTTTAGATTTAAATGGTGGAGATTAATTTAAGAAAATAAATTGATGAGAAGGGCATAAAGTGTAGGTCCCGAAACCGGATCCGACAACGAACGGCTTTGTTCTTGATAAACGCTCGAGACGGGTGAGGTAAATCAAACGACCCAATATAAATAATATAAAGATAAAATAAATGAACGATCTCGTTATCGATTGAAAGATTTAGTATATTAAATGAAAGAATGAACCGACCCCACCCAAGGTGAGCTCACATTGGGTGGGTGATTTCACTTTACAAAACACATACATACATATGACAACTAATGCCCTATATATAGCCAAATAAAAACATAATCTAGAAGCTTTCCCGTTGAAGTTAAGCGCATGTCGAAGCTCTCGTCTCGTGTCCAGTTTTCTCGCCGACATATATTATTAACTTGACCGTAAATATATAATGGGTTTCGTAATTTGATATCGCAAGTCACAACTTTTTTTGGCCTTACAATCACCCCTTTGACTTGTGATCTCAAAACTTTGTCTCACCGTGTCTCGCATCTTCATTTCAATTCACCCCCTCAACGTATGATCCACCTATATTTAATCTTGAAGTAGTTTTCGCTTTTTTGGATCTTAAATTGTATATAGGCATGAGATGAGCTCGAATATCCACAAATCGACCTCGAATTACAGGATTCAATGATCAAATGAACAAAACTTATTAATTCGTTCGAAGTTCACCTTTCGGATCCAACTTCTCGAACGCCTTAGAAATAACAAGCTTTGAACACGGTTAAACAAGACGAAACCCGAACAAATTTGACTTTCTTCAGTTTGGTCAACACGAAACAATTATTTCTTGGCCAAAAAACATCTTGCAAACATGAAAAAAAATATTTATCTCAGCAGCCCAAATAGGAAAGAAGTGAACTGGCCTTTTTCTTGATCAGTTTGGGCAGCCCATACCTTGGCCCAAAAGCCCAAGCCCAACATGGTAAAATAACATCCTGGACACTTCCAAAACTCAAACCCTAGCTGCACATTATAGCCGCCAACATCATTTATTTGACCTGCCGGAAAACTCCTCGTCATTTACCGGAAAACCGATACGGTTGCCGGAATTTGTCACTGATCGTCCACCATCAACCTCCAAGTCACCATTTTCCGTCTCTCTTCTCTCACTCCACCTCCGGTCACCAGTCACTGGCAAATCCAAGCCAGCCGTTTTCCGACCGACCATTCTCAAAGCCGCCACCACCCAGGTCCTGCACTATCCCTCACATATAGTCTTCACCATGTCAGTGGCGGCCGGCCACCGATCTTCACCATGTCAGTGACCGGCTTCCTTTGCCGGAAAAACAACCTGCGGTACCAGCTACCTCTGTGAACGAGATCCCTCTCCGTCGCTGTCACCTTCGTAAACACAACCAGGAGAGACGAGCATTCAACCGTGCACCATAATAGGTCACCGACGACCCATCTTCATCATACCACCGCCACACTAGCCCACAAAGTAAAACTATTGTAGCCACCGCCGTTCACAACCACCGACAAACCACCGTTACAAGTCAACAAGCAAACAACGGCCGTCGGTCTCCACTGCCGGGAAACCAACATCACCTTCTTTAAATCCAGATCTGAAAACACGAGACGAACTTCAAACACCTTTATTTCCTTTCAGCTTCAAACTTTATTTCCAAAAACCAAACTTTATTTCCGAAAACTTCAACGGAATTAACGTCTCGGTTCGGGTAATAGCGGAAATTGAACCCGAATATCAAGAACAGAGTTGAATCATAAGATTCGACCCGCTCTGATACCAATTGTAGGTCCCGAAACCGGATCCGACAACGAACGGCTTTGTTCTTGATAAACGCTCGAGACGGGTGCAGTAAATCAAACGACCCAACATAAATAATATAAAGATAAAATAAATGAACGATCTCGTTATCGGTTGAAAGATTTAATATATTAAACGAACGAACGAACCGACCCCACCCAAGGTGAGCTCCCCTTGGGTGGGTGATTTCACTTTACAAAACACACACATACATATGACAACTAATGCCCTATATATAGCCAAATAAAAACATAATCTAGAAGCTTCCCGTTGAAGTTAAGCGCATGTCGAAGCTCTCGTCTCATGTCCGGTTTTCTCGCCGACATATATTATTAACTTGACCGTAAATATATAATGGGTTTCGTAATTTGATATCGCAAGTCACAACTTTTTTTTGGCCTTACATAAAGGTAATAATCCACTTTTCTTTTTTCACATGCAAAGCACATGTCAATTCCCCATTCATTTTAAAACATCCATAACTTTTTCATGCAACATTATTTTTTTTTAATTTCACCATTATAACAAGCGTTTTTTTATCTTTAATATGAATATCATATTGTTATATAAAAATAAAAAAAAAGTTAGTGGATTTTTTATATTGTGTTATTGGTTGTTTATTATTATTTTTAATTGGGTTTTCTATGCATTGTGTTATAGATTTTGGTCACCGTGTTATCAATTGATACTCATATTAAAGATAACAATTAAAACAAAGATTACGTCATTGCGTCTTTTTGTTTGTCATTGTGTCTTTGTGCTCATAATTTGTCTTTCTACTTATCATTGTGTTTTAGTCATTGTGTAATATATAGTTTTCATTGTGTTTTACGTTTAAGGTCATTGTGTTATATGTATTCACCATTATGTTTTACGTTTCAGATCATTGTGTTACATGTATTCATCATTGTGTATTACGTTTCATGTAATTGTGTAATATGTATTCATCATTGTGTTTTATGTATTAGATAATTTGTTGTTATTTTATCATTATATTTACGTATTATTATTACACAAATGTATTATTAGCATTTAGAAAAAACAGAATTATGATTTGATATACACAATAATGAAAAAAACATAATAACAAACAGAAAAACACAATGACGAAAATACATAATGACACAATGACGTATTTTTTTTAATTTTTATATAGCAAAGTCATACTCGTATTAAAGATAAAAAAACGCTTGTTATTATGATGATTTTTGTTTTAAATACTAATATCATGTGAAAAAGTTATAAGCGTTTTAAAATGATGGGAGAATTAACATGTGACTTGCATGTGGAAAGAAAATATGTACTATTACTATTATACCCTTTTACCTTTGGTCCCCACTTGACACATGTCAATCAATTATGGATTCTCAAACTTCTCAAATCAATTATGGCTTCTCACACTTCTCATTTTTGTTGGTCTTTCTAGAATAACTCAACCCTTATTAACGTGCAGACATACTATGGTATTACTAAAGTGTGACAGAGAAAAGATAGAGACAAGAAGAAATGACAAGGCATATGGTGGTCATATGATGGTAGAGGTGGTGTCGCGACGATAGATGTTAGGGTTTGTGGTTGGTGTTGGTGATGAAGAAAGTCAATTTCAAGTTGAGAATTAAACTCTCGAATAATGACCGATTATGTGGTTACGTCATTACTTCTTCGGCTGCTATTCTCGTGGGGGGGGGGGGGGGGGGGGGTTATCAACATACTAGTTTCCACTAAAATAAACTATATTCTAAGCCTACTCTAACTAAAATGAATTTAATATACTCAAGCTCCTAACTTCTAGGCATTCAAATAAATTAGATAAACTTGCAAAACATTCAAAACTAAACAGATAATTATAAACTTTTAAATTGTTCTTATCTTATTTAATTAAACTAAAGTACTTGTTATTTTAACACATTAAATATTCTATTAACTCATTTCAAGATTAACTGTCACCAACATAACATAGGAAAGTTTTCAAAAATATGGAGCAAATAGCCACCAAAGGTTCCCGTCCAAAGAATATATTCAATCCTTTTGAAATATAACTTTGACCCACAGATATTTAGTATATGATAGACCGCGTCAAAAAAAGGTTTACAATGAAGTAACAATAATAATGAATTGGTGGAGACTCATGGCTTGTAGAACCTTTGGGGATACCCAAATGGGCACGGTAACGAATTTAAAAGAAAAATTAAGGGCATATAAAAGGTTTTGTTATATGAAAATGACAAATCTTAAAGTTTGAGTATGCGATACATAAAATTACGCTTTGCCAAGAAAGTTGAGAGATATTCTATTCTGGACACCCCGGGCCCGCACATAGATTCGGCACTGAATGGATTTGTTTGAACCAATGGTTGTAGACCACAAAGCTCGTTGATTTTGTAGAAAGGTCACAATCGTTGACTTAAAAAACACTAATGTATGCTATTAGTTAGTAACTAACTTTTATTTAATTATGAGAACTTATTATCAGAAAATTCATCGAATCATGTTAGCGTTTTGCTAACCAACAATTCACCTTAAACTATTTTTGCCATCACACCAAATGATGTGGGGTAATGCGACAAATAATAAATTGCATTGTTTAGCAGCAAATAACAATTTCTTATTAAATTGTAAGCCAAAATCTTCAAAATAAGTTTTGAGGTTTATTGTCGTTTCTTTACGTGGCTGCCACCCTCCCACAAGTCTGTATTTGATTTCACTAATCGAGTTACTTGCCTTCCATCACTTAAACTAAAGTTTTTGACAAAGTAAACGTTTTACTTTGGTTGAAAAAGTATGAAACAAGTGAGGAATAATTCTTTATAATATTCTAATTAGTATATATATTTTTCGGGAAAAAAATATCAATTATTGTGAAAGAAACTTATAGGGAAAACCCTTTTTACACAAAGCAAAGATGAATACCTTATACTACACAAATTTAAATATATGTTTTCAACAAAACTATTTCTTTCTTAAAAAAAAATACCGACACCTGAACACTCTTATAAACTACATATACATGCACATTGTCGAATTTGAATCATTAATATCTATGAGATATCTTACTATCACACCGTGTCCATTGACGACTACGAAACCATGTTCACTCTTTGATCCATGTATACTTTCTTCTTTTTGAACGACAGTTTGGGTTACTGATTGGCCACTGTCTCACTTGATTATCTATACTTGATTATCTATACATTACGTCATTACTTCTTCGGCTGCTATTCTCGTGGGGGGGGGGGGGGGGGGGGTTATCAACATACTAGTTTCCACTAAAATAAACTATATTCTAAGCCTACTCTAACTAAAATGAATTTAATATACTCAAGCTCCTAACTTCTAGGCATTCAAATAAATTAGATAAACTTGCAAAACATTCAAAACTAAACAGATAATTATAAACTTTTAAATTGTTCTTATCTTATTTAATTAAACTAAAGTACTTGTTATTTTAACACATTAAATATTCTATTAACTCATTTCAAGATTAACTGTCACCAACATAACATAGGAAAGTTTTCAAAAATATGGAGCAAATAGCCACCAAAGGTTCCCGTCCAAAGAATATATTCAATCCTTTTGAAATATAACTTTGACCCACAGATATTTAGTATATGATAGACCGCGTCAAAAAAAGGTTTACAATGAAGTAACAATAATAATGAATTGGTGGAGACTCATGGCTTGTAGAACCTTTGGGGATACCCAAATGGGCACGGTAACGAATTTAAAAGAAAAATTAAGGGCATATAAAAGGTTTTGTTATATGAAAATGACAAATCTTAAAGTTTGAGTATGCGATACATAAAATTACGCTTTGCCAAGAAAGTTGAGAGATATTCTATTCTGGACACCCCGGGCCCGCACATAGATTCGGCACTGAATGGATTTGTTTGAACCAATGGTTGTAGACCACAAAGCTCGTTGATTTTGTAGAAAGGTCACAATCGTTGACTTAAAAAACACTAATGTATGCTATTAGTTAGTAACTAACTTTTATTTAATTATGAGAACTTATTATCAGAAAATTCATCGAATCATGTTAGCGTTTTGCTAACCAACAATTCACCTTAAACTATTTTTGCCATCACACCAAATGATGTGGGGTAATGCGACAAATAATAAATTGCATTGTTTAGCAGCAAATAACAATTTCTTATTAAATTGTAAGCCAAAATCTTCAAAATAAGTTTTGAGGTTTATTGTCGTTTCTTTACGTGGCTGCCACCCTCCCACAAGTCTGTATTTGATTTCACTAATCGAGTTACTTGCCTTCCATCACTTAAACTAAAGTTTTTGACAAAGTAAACGTTTTACTTTGGTTGAAAAAGTATGAAACAAGTGAGGAATAATTCTTTATAATATTCTAATTAGTATATATATTTTTCGGGAAAAAAATATCAATTATTGTGAAAGAAACTTATAGGGAAAACCCTTTTTACACAAAGCAAAGATGAATACCTTATACTACACAAATTTAAATATATGTTTTCAACAAAACTATTTCTTTCTTAAAAAAAAATACCGACACCTGAACACTCTTATAAACTACATATACATGCACATTGTCGAATTTGAATCATTAATATCTATGAGATATCTTACTATCACACCGTGTCCATTGACGACTACGAAACCATGTTCACTCTTTGATCCATGTATACTTTCTTCTTTTTGAACGACAGTTTGGGTTACTGATTGGCCACTGTCTCACTTGATTATCTATACATTCCCTGAGTGCAGAAGCTTGGAGCTTTTGGATGGCACGTCTCCGAAGGGAAGCTCGTATATTAGTCTGTCTCCATTAGTCTCGACTCAGATACCAGCTTCAGCAGGAAACCTACCTTAGGTAAGAAAACCTCTTGATCGACTTAACATGGAACATGCATTTTATTACAAACTAGTTTTTAACCTGGCACGTTGCGCCGGGCAAGTCGGTAAAAGTTGGACAGTGGTAAAACCCAAGCGTTGAGCCGGTAAGTCGATGAAAATTTGGTGACGCGCATTATCGTATCAGAATTAGAACCAAATATAAAACAAAAATTATAAAAAATGAGGTGACACAATGTAAAAAACACAATGAAAAATACTATTGTATAACACAACTTTGTAAAACACAGTTTGGTAAAACACAATTTTAAAAACTCACTAATTTTTTTTTTAATTTTTATATTACAATATGGTACTCATATTAAAGATAAAAAGACAATCGTTATTATGGTGAATTTGTTTTTCAATAAAAACGTCGTAAAAAAAGTTATGGACATTTAAAAATGATGGGGGAATTTGGCATGTGTCTTGCATGTGGAGAGAGAAAGACAACAAATGTGTTATTCCTTTTATACCCTTTCCCTTATGTTTACACTTGATTTCCCCCCTAAATTAATTTCAACCATTCATGTTCAAAATCAATGGACAAGATTACTTCTTATCCTTCCTACAAAAACTATACTTTCTATTATAACCTAACCCGTATAGTATATTCTATTTCAATATTTATCAATTGGCTTTAGGTGTAAGCTAAAAGTATTTAATTTTGATAGCATCGTTGCATATTCAATTCCCACGTTAATTTCATCTTCTATTTAAGCAGCATCACTAAATATCCAAAATCTTTGTCCCAAATATGTCTTATTATGCACCTTCAAAGCTAATTATCTTAGTCTTCTTAGTATCCTTAATTCTATCAAACAGTTCGACCTCAGTAGCGTTGAATCAAACCACAAGCATAGGAGTGATCATCCATGAAGGTTCAAGAGAAGGAAAGGAACAAAAAACTGCCATTGAAATTGCAGTCCGAAAGCTGAACTGGGGTTCTAAACCTCCCAAGTTGGCTGTCCATTTTATGAACTCTCAAGGAGACCCTCTTGAAGCTGCTTCTTCAGGTTCTAACTTTATTAAATTTACATCTGAACTCCATTAATATGAATCTAGTTAAATTTATAAAATTTTTGGTGTTACATAGCGTACAAGTTAATATGATTTTCAATTCGTAGAGGCGTTCTTGTGGATGCAAGTCGATTTCTGGGTAGGAAGTCGTGAATAGCCTTAAAACAAGTGCATCGACAGATCTATAAAACATTACGATTAATTTATCGATATCGAAAATACAATACCATGCACCGTTAAAAAAGGACCGCGCCTTCTAGCTTCCCTTTGTTTGCTAGATAAGTAGATAACAATGTCATTTGATATATAATATATTAGTTATGTTCTGTCGTATATCAAACAAACCAACATGGATTTTGGTTTCTTATTATATATATATACTAGATTTTATTTCTCGTATTACGAGGATTGTTTTACATTATTTGTTTTTAATATTTATATATGTGTATTTGGATTTTAATTTTATTTATTGTAAGAAAGTTAATAACTAATATAATTGAGGTTTAATGATGAAATGGTTTCACAAATAAATGATATGTTATAATCCGGTTTAAAAATTATCTGGGTTTGGTGATACCCATTACCCGTTTATTTTCTTTATTATAAAATTGTTTCTTAATTATAAATAATATATATATATTTTAAATAAAATAGGATATTATTTTTTAGTATATCCCTATTTTATAGGATTTTCATATAAAATATTTGATTAGATTAATTTTTAATATAATGAGATGCTATAACCCGTTTAAGAGCTATCTGGGTTTGGTAAGACCTTTACCCGTGAATTCGGGTTAAATGCGTGAGAAGCATTCATTTACAGATAAAGCAATATGATGGCTTGTATATCCTTATTTTATAGGATTTTCATATCAAATAATTGGTAAAATTAATTTTTAATTATTGAGATGTTATAACCCGTTTAAGAGCTATCTGGTTTTGGTAAGACCCATACCCATGAATTTGGGTTAAATCAATGAGAGGCCTTCATTTAAAAATTAAGCAATCTGTTGGCTTCCATAAAAGAGGGGGAGCGACCACATCGCGACACGTAGGATTTTAGTGTCTTCGTTTATATATATTATAGATATAGCCTTTGTCCCATTAATATATTACCCTATATATATATATAGGGTAAGGATTCTAAGAGAACCTTTGACAAATTAAGAACTTTGAGAACCATTTTGGACTACTAAAAAAACCTCTAAAAAATTTTTAAAAAAATTATAAAAGAAACGAAAATTTTAAAAAAGTAAAAAAACCGAAATTCTTATATTTCATTCCGGTTTCATTAAAAAAATGATTTTTTTTAATACGTATTACACTTATACACATATGTATACTTTCATTTAATCTTTGGTTACGTAATGTACACATATATACATTATCATTTACCTTAAATAATACATATGTGTATATATATGTACATATTATACATATACGTATAATTTAGCTAAACCGATTTTTTTTCGTTTTTTTTAATTCGTATTATACCTATACATATATATATACTTTCATTTAATCTCTAGTTACGTAAGGTACACATATGTACATTGTCATTTACTTTAAATTATACATATGTGTATAGAATAAAACATATGTGTACATAGGGTTAAGTTAAAATAAAAACTCACTTGAGTTGTGAAAACTCTAAAACTCATTATCAACCACATGTTTTTAATTAAAGATTAAATTTTATGGTTCACAATTAAAGTTAATAAAAAATGTTAACATAAATAACTTTTTCTCTCTCCTAAAAACATATAAAAAAATTAGTAAAAAAATATTAAAAAATAGCAAAACAATTTTTTTTAATGTTTCGATATTTTGTATTAAATGTTACAACATATATTACATGTAACAAAAAAAAACGATGTTACATAGGGTTTTCGCGAGTTTTCACAACTCAAGTGGGTTTTCATTCTATACTTTGCCTATTTACATATTATATATGTGTATATATATGCATAATTTAGCTAAACCGAGAAAAAAAAATTTCGTGTTTTTTTAAGAAACTGGGATGATAAATAAGAACTTTGGTTTTTTTACTTTTTTTTATTTTTGTGTTTTTTTTTGTTTTATGATTTTTTTTATTTTTGGGTTTTGTGTGGTTTAAAATGGTTCTCATAGTTCTCAATTCCTAAAAAGTTCTCACATGATCCTGATCCTATATATATATATATATATATATATATATATATATATATATATATATATAGGGGATGGATTTCAACCATTGATGTTACTAATCAATGGTCATTAACGAAAGTGGCCCCATTTTTGCAATTAATAAGAATTATTTTAATTAAAAAGGGTAATGTGGTAACTTGTTTAACACAATTAAAATAAAAGAGTATACTCCCAATGTTTCTTATTAAAAGCTTCAACCTTTAATTTTAATTGAATTGATAATTAATTGAATTCAATTCATTTGTGATTTATTTAATTTTCTTTTATTTTATCTATTATTATGATAGTCTTTTTTTCTTGTTTTTTTAGTTTTTTTTCAGACAAGCTTGCATATTGCATACACGTACAGTGTAGGTGGTATTTTAATTGTGTATGTCTAATTTTTATCTGTATAGGTTCATTTATGTACTATGTACTGTGTAAATTCGTATATGTACTGTGTATATGGTATTTTAAATTGTGTATGTATAAATTTTTATTATCTGTAGGTTCATTTATGTACTGTATAGGTTTATATACGTATTGTGTATTTGTAATTTTTTTTATCGTATGTAGGTTCATTTATATACTGCGTACGTTCGTATATATACTTTGTCGGTGGTGTTTCTAATTGTGTGTGTGAATTTATATTCAGGTGTGGGTTCATTTATGTACTATGTAGGTTCATTTAAGTACTCTGTGTAATTATCAGCGCTATGAATTTTGGAACTATTATCTGGACAAATATATTAAATTCAAATTAGGAGAATAAAAAAAATAATATGGATTAATCGAAAACATTGAATTTGACTAAAAAATCAATAATTCAACATTGGTTGATTTAACTATATATTAAAAAATATAAAAAAAATTGTAACTTCTCCATAAATTATGACATACCAAATATGAAAAAACACATTATCTTTACTATAACACCCTTGCCATTAAATAAATGATAAAGTAAAAGAAAAAAATGTGATTGGTCGAATTCATTTCTCGCACTTCTCGTAATAAGAAACACTTCTGAAATGAACCTAATCCTATATATATATATATATAAGAGATTTCAAATGAGAACCACTTTAAGTTAATTTTAAGAACTAAAAAAAACTCAATGTAACAAAAAAAAATTTTGAATTTTTTTACACATCAAATATATGCAGGTTACATATACGTAAAAAAATTACAGAATTTTTTACGCACTGGGTCGACCTTTTACATATACGTAACGGACGTAAAAATTAGTGTAATCATTTACATCTTAATTCCATCTCTTACTTGATTTTTTAATCATGTTTAATCCCAACCACATAATTTAATCCATTTGATTTTTTAATAATATTTAATCTCAACCACATAATTTAATTCATTTAATTAAATGTGTGGTCAAGAATGAAGTTCTTAAGTTCTAAAAACTCATTAAGGTTCTCAAAATATCACTTCCCTATATGTGTGTGTGTACGCACACACACATGCACCACTCGGCCGGTGTCCCGATGGCTGAGTGTTATGTGCCTTATGTCCAAGGCTTGATGCAAAACTAGCCGTGGGTCTCACTGGAAGCAGCCTCTTTATTCCTATAGGGTAGAGGTAAGGCTGTCTATACCTTACCCTCGTCAGACCCTACCATAGCTTTGCTATTGGTGAGATTTCCTGATGACGATGACGATGACGATGACGATGACGATGATGATGATGATGATGTTTAATGTTTTTTCTGTCGTGCAAGTAAATGAATTAATTTGCTACAGTTAAACTCAATCGGGTATATTTCTGTTTGTTTAATTTCACAATTGAAACCTTATAAAATTTGGTGTTGCAGCAAACGATTTGATTGACAAAGAACATGTACAAGTAATAGTTGGGATGAATACATGGGAGGAAACTACAGTCGTATCGAAGATAGGACAACTTGCCAAAATCCCAGTTATTTCTTTGACTGCTAATACTTTACAACCTCTATCGCGTCTTCAATGGCCTTTCTTGGTACAAATGACCAATCTAGACATGTCATATGAAATTAATTGCATCGCGTCTATCGTGCAATCGTATAACTGGAAACGGGTCATCGTGGTTTATGAAGACAACATGTATGGTGGTGAATACATGGCTGTTTCACTATTATTTGAGGCACTTCAAAAGATTGGTTCTATTATCGAGCACCGTGTGGCAATTCCTCATTTCACTTCACCATTTGATTTAAAGGAGGCGATTCGTGAAAACTTAGTGGATGTCCTTACCACAAAGCAATCAAGAGTTTTTATTGTGCTGAAATCGTCTATACGGGCAACAACTTGGGTTTTTGAAGAAGCTAACAAACTAGGATTAACGGGGCAAGACTCGGCTTGGATTCTAGAAGAGAGTTTTTCTAATTTTCTTGATTCCTTAGAGCCATCAGTTTTTCAGCTCATGCAAGGTGCTCTAGGTGTGAAGGCGCACTATTCAGACAAAAGAGCACAATATCTAGACTTTAAGTCTAAATTCAAAACGGCTTTTAAATCAAACTATCCGGAGGAAGATAAACTCGAACCAGGAATCTATGCTATACACGCATATGATAGCATAGAAAGAATCTCATTAGCTTTAGATCATTTAGAAAAGTTGAAGGACCGTGATGGTGAGAAGTTGCTGGAGATGATTCTGTCCACCAACTTTTCTAGTTTGACGGGGAAGATACATCTTCAGGATGAAACGCCATCCGTGTCCGAGGTTTTCCAATTAGTGAATGTAATTGGGAAAAGTTATAAAGAGCTAGGATTTGGGTTACCTGTGTCAGGTTTCTCAAAAATCCTAAAACAGTTAGCCCATACATTGGCCCGGGGATCTAGTAAGTAGAATTCCAAAAGGATGGGCAATGCCTAGCAATGCTAAGAAACTGAAAATTGGGGTTCCTGGTGCATCCTCATTCGAGAAGTTCGTGAAAGTTGAGCAAATCGAGGGTTCAAACGAAACCAAATATTCGGGTTTTTGCATCGAGGTTTTTGAGCTTGTAGTCGCAATTTTGGAAAAGGAGTATCATTACACGTTACCATACGAGTTCATAAGTCATACAAGCAGCAATGAAGATATCGTGGATCAAGTCTATAATAAGGTACCCGTTAACATGCAATATTAAACAGGCCAATAATTAATTTTCTTTACTGAAATTCTGTTCCTTATATAAAATGGCAACAAACTTAACTGACTTCATGAGAATAGGAAAAAAAAAAAGACAGGATCAATCATGGTGCAAGGCTAATGATTATAAAGCCTAATATCAAGTTTTCCCTATGCGGTGTGTTGATTAATTACCTTTTGTCCACTGATGGCAAAACTTACTATATACGCATAATACAAGGTCCAAATTTATGTATTTAGAAAAACATTTTGCACTGAATACAAATTGAAACATGTACTAATGTTCTTTTCCATTCTATGCATGCCTTTTCGATGAAGAAATACGATGCTGCTGTTGGTGATATTGCGATACTGGCTAATCGTTCTAGGTATGTGAAGTTCACACAACCATTTATTGAGTCGGAATTTTCAATGGTGGTACCCGTGAAATCGGATATGCAAAAGGTATGGAAATTTATGAAACCATTCACCATGGAGATGTGGCTAGCCACATTATGCATATTGCTATACACAATGTTTGTGGTGTGGTTCATCGAGCATCAAGTGAACCGAGAGTTTAGAGGTCCATGGAATCATCAACTTGGAACTGCATTATGGTTCACCTTCTCTTGTCTTTTCTTCTCTCATAGTGAGTAATTACTTATTTTTGAATCATTTGTCACATGTTTTTCTTCGTCTACATCAATTTGGCTGATTGAATTGAAACAAACCATTTTCAGTCCTGTATGCACAACAAGCTAATTAGAGTACCTAGTCTAGTCTGTTGCATAAACTAGCCCAACCAAACCTCTTACCCAATCTAGTTCCAATTAAGAACACTTTTTCTTTATTGTTTTAATTGTTTGCAGGAAATAATATACAGAGCAATCACAGTAAAGTTGTGGTGATGATATGGCTCTTTGTTGTGTTCATCATATCCTCTAGCTAGACGGCTAGCCTCACATCAATCCTCACGGTTCGTAGCCTGGAGCCCACAATAAGAGATATAAACTGGCTAAGGAAAACCAACGCATCCGTGGGATGCGACCCTAATTCATTTGTGTGCAAGTACTTGAAAGATGCTCTAAACCTGACAATCATCAAGAACGTGTCCCGCGAGGAAAAATGTCGAGACCACTTTACGAATGGAATGATAAGCGCTGCATTTCTCGAGCTTTCGTATCAGAGATACTTCTTCAAAGAGCATTGTGACGAGTACATGGTCGTTGGCCCTACACTCAACAATGGAGGCCTAGGCTTTGTAAGTATACAATACAATTCTCGTTGTTTTATTAATTATTGCATATGCTAACTCCAAATTAACAAGTAAATAATAATATTTAGTGTGTACCTGGTGTTGGGTTCACAGTTAACTTATAGACAGTTTATTGTCTATTTCAAGTTTTTATTTAGAAATAGTTTAATATGATTATAAAGCAATGTCACAACAATATATATCAAAGCAGAATCTGGTATGCATTAAAAACAAAGCATTGTTGTTTTCTACATATCTGGCCGCCTAACCCGTTAGCTTCTAGATACATTGTTTATTTAATTCTAATCCATTGAGTAAAGTGGTCTGAAATTGCCTATCTTTGTCGGTTTTCCCACAAGATTCTCCAATAGCCGATGATGTTTCAAGAGCCATTCTAACCCTCTTGGAAGATGGCACGATTGGTAAATTAGAAATCGAATGGCTTAAGGCTGACAAAAGCTGCTTGAGTTCCAATCCTGAGTTAGAAGGAGAAAGGCTTGGTCTCACTAACTTTTGGGACTATTTCTCATCTCGGGACTCACTTCAACACTAAGTTTAGGAGTTTTCATTATCGACTGAATCACAACCAGATTAAGCGTATTGTTAGTTTCAATGGTCGCTGGAAAAAAGCAGCGAGAGTTGTTCAGATAGCGCTTAACTCAAGCGTAACAAAGTCCAACCAGAAGAGAAAATGGAACCCGCAAACAAGTGGGAGGAGCAGAATCCACCAGGAGATGGAATGGAACCGAGCAACAAATGGGATGATCAGCGGAGTCCTCAAAGATGGGAACGCGTAAGTCCAACTGAGGTCCCTGAGCATGTGGAAATCGGTAGGCCTACTCAACTTGAAATTCCCATGAGGAAAATGGATTCAGGAAAATATTAAACGTGGATCATGATCCCACATCTGATGTATGTATATTCTTCTAAAAGTAATGCCTTGGTAGTTTGCATATACTCTTTACATTTGCTAAGTATTATCCTCGTTTTCTTATGGCACTTTATTCGTACAATTTCATGTTTAATTTTTTTCTTTTTAAATTATGGTGGTATATATTGGCACTTTATTACCTCCATTGCAGCCTAACCTGAAATCAATCTTATTATTCGAAGTATTGAAGTGAAAGTTAACGATTATTAGCACTTGTCAACATGCTGATTGCTGCCTCCACGACCCATTTGTTTGACTGGATGTTGTGTTCGGGGCATTGCGTTACTAGAAAACTGATTTTCAAAAAAATAAGATAAAAAAGAGCGACGAAATATATGTCGCCAACCACACGAAGTAAACAAAACACAAAACACAAAAGCATATATATAAACTTTCTAGACTTCACTGATTTTCACATTCTTCTTTCTTGATCTCTTTGATGGTAATGTTTGTTGAATCACCTAATGATTCTTGGAATCAGCGGACTCATTCATAACTAAAGTTCATCAAATGTACTGGTATTGAATCATTTAACTTTGGTAGAAAAAAACCTACACATAAGTATATGAATTGTGTGAATCGCGCATATTCGTGTATGCTGGAATGGTTGGTTTCAGAATTAAATCAATCGCATGTATCTCAAACAAATTCATTTATGTAGGGATTAGTGGACTCTTAACTAAAAGAAGCAAGTATGCGAATGCTTGCAGATTTGATAGGAAATGTGAAAAGATAAAAAAAATTGTGCCCCAAAGTAGTTTTCACTTATATGCTTAAAATGTCCGCATTTGAAAATAGTTCATACTAGAAAACGAAGCATTTTCGACCGCCTTTTTTGGCGCAAAATCGTCACTAGTGCCCTGTTGCGACCGTTTTGCGAGCAAAATGCGATGTTATATTTCCGACCAAATGTTGCTGCCATTGCAAATCTTGCTACAATAGCTTGTGATAAATATGAACATAGGGTTTCAAATTGTATCTTTCGATGTGCATCATCATCATCATCATCTCGTACGTCTCCAAATCATGGTTCAGGTATAGATGGAGAGGTCGCGGTGGTGGCCGGAGTTATCTGCGAAGCAGTGGCGGCGGAAATCATAGGTGGCAGTCGCCAGCGACACTACCATTTGATATTGTGCTTGACCCGCGAAGGAATAGTTTCGGGTCTGATGGATATCCGCACGGTTCTATCAAGTATGACCTGCTGCACGGAATATTCATTTCAGTTGCTTAATCAGTTTGTTTTTGGGCCTGCACATTTTTTTGTGCTTGGGCCACTCAACATAAACTCAACGCTTGAGTGGGTCATCATCTCAACTCGGGCTTTCTGTGAATCTTTTCATTATATAAACGAAAGAACAAGAAAACCTCGTTTATTTAGTTGTTCATATTTGATCGTTTGTTCAATTAAAGTTTAATGAACAAACACAAACACGCTCTGTTTGTGTTTGCTTGATTCGTTTATCGCATATAGATCAAAATTTTAACCACCAATATATTACCTTATTCTTGATGGAATCTTTTAATATAACAGTGTTCCTTGCTAAAGTTTCTGTATTTTTCTCCATTTCATGCAGTCACATGTGTCAAGTGAGAGATGTTCAAATCAACCATGAAAATTTTAGAAATACAAATAAATCAGTTTATTACTAGTTTTCTACAAAAGTAACAAAATTTTGAGCCTAAAGTGTGTAATTAGAATCTTTAAAAATTCAATTTAAATAACAAAGTTGGGCTTAGCACCGGCTAATAAGACATAGTTAGGATTATTAAAATCCATATTTAAGGGGTGCAAACAAGCTAAGCTGCTCACTTGCCGCTCGACATCTGCTCGTGAAAAAGCTCGATCAAGGCTAGCTTAAATGAGCCCGAGCTCGAGCGTAAAGTAAGCTAGTTTAATAAATGAGCCCGCCCGAACTTTGCTTTTCGAGCTTGAGCCGGCTTGTGAGCCTAAACAAGCCTATTATTTATTTAATGTTATGGAAAAATAACTAAAAAATATATATTATGTTATATAGAAACTTATAATTGAGAAAAAAAACATATAAAAACAATTAAATATATGAAAATTAATTAACAAATAGTAAACGATTTGAGCTCGAGCTCTATTCACGAGCCAGAGTTCGAGCTTTAGAAATAGAGAATATAAAACAAGCCGATCTCAAGCTCGGTGTAAGTTAAACAAGCCGAGCTCGGGCTCGCCTTGACTCATTTGCACCCCTACCAATATTCGTATTTAATAATATAAAATAATGATGATATAAAAATCGTATATAACTAAAGACTAAAAGAGTATGATTAAAAAGTATAGTCAATCAGTCTCGGTTGGGTGGTAACTGGTAAAAGCTTTTGTATTTGGAAGTGAAGACCAATGCTTAAAACGTGACATCAGTATAGATTTTTTCTTCAAATAGTTTAGAAACAGAAGCAGATGAGTGTGAGTCGTTAAAGAAATGATTAACAACTATAAAAGACAGAAAAATCTTGTGTGATGAATGATTGAGTGACTTTGATATAACAAACCTAAACATATAAATTTTGATGTTATAAAAATATATAGAAGAAGTTTACAGCGTATTTATGTATATTATTTTAAAGTTTTGATGTAAACCTAAAAGATGTTTTGTGACAAGCTTTATGCCGTGTTTGATTAATGTTTCTATTACATAAGCCGATTTGACTTTTGAGTAATTAATAAGGCAACATGTTTTAGATTATTGCATACACTTAAACCGATCGTGGAGCAAGGTTGTAAAATCATTAGACGGATCCAAGACGACTGACTGGGAAGTTGGGTGTATTCGGAGTACTTAGGAAGTGCTCGGTGAATATTCGGACATGGTAAATATAAAGAAAATTAATTTTTGGATATTATATATATGTCGAATATCATACGTTTACTAATATTTAAAACTAAATAGGTGAATATCAATATAAGAGTTAGGTGCCATTTTAGTACCTGTGATTTGACCAACTATGCTACTTTAGTACCTATAATTTATTTTATGCAAATGACTACCCCAGTTTCAAAAAACTTGCATTTTTAGTAACTTTTTTAACCCCGTCAATTTCATCCGTTAAGGCCGGGGTATTTACGTAATTGCAGTGATCTGGGCCAACAGACAGTCCATTTTTTTATTTTATTTTATTTTTTAATAAAATTTTTTAATATGTAAATCTAGCAAGCTACCTTAAAATATATACTTCTTATTGAACAATCTTCATAGTTTACCTACAAGCATTAAGGGATCCCGCTGGTGCACCCATGGTCATATATCTGCACCTCCGTCAAACCTGCAAATCCCCCCCGGTTGAACCCATTCATCCCTTCAAAACTATCAACACAATCTCAGCCTTTTACGCAATCGTGACGCTCAACAAAATCAACGGCGGGGGTTTACTTGGTTCTCGAGATTATCTATCCACATCAAATCACCTGTTTCAATTTCCATAATTACCCCGTTGTCATCCTTGAAACTAAGCCAACAATGGAATGGAGTTTTGGGGTAGTTGTGTCTTTTTACGAGGGAGAAATTTACCGTGTGTAAATGACCATAGATGACGGATTGTGGGTTTTGTAGAAACATGAAATGAATCTGACCTGATCCATGACGATGTTCCCCGGTCTTCGAGATGAACGAACCACGACTCGATCTTCTTCTCCGGTAGCTTGAGATCTGCAATGGTTTTTGGGGGTGTGGAGGTGACTGCTAAGAAATCTCGAGGATCTCTCGTTTACAGACACAAAAACGGTTATGGTGGTGGCTCTTATTGAGAACAACAACGACCCTTAATAAGGAGGTGGAGACCTCCTTATATAGGGAGCCTCATGGCCACCATCATGGTACCCTAATGGGCCTAGCCCAGTTAGGGTTACCTCCACAAAACCCCCTCAGCCCAATAATATTGTATTAGTCCATATAATAAAATAAGCCAAACATAATAAATTAAGGTCGTAAGCCGGGTTTAGTACCATACCCCTACAAGCCCCCCAAGTCCAGTGTTGCTCCTAGGCGTGCAAGCGTTTAGGTGGAGCGCTGGACTTCATAAGGTGTGTTAGGATATGAGGCGGTTTTTTCCCTTTTCTTCGGCCTTGTCTTTATTGTCTTTGAGTTTTGAGAGGTTTTCTCCATGATGGTGACATGTTGTGATCCTTATGATAATGATGGTGCACTGGCATGAATAAGATATAGCACGCATCATAACAATAGTGGCGCGGGGCCTGATAAAAGATAGAGTGCGCATCTCGATAATAATGTAATGTAACTTGCGCGCGAGGCAGCTTACGAGCTATAAAAATAATGAAGCTTGCGCGCGAGGCGACTTACGAGCTATAAAATAATGAAGCATGCGCGAGTTGCGGCTTATGAGCTATAATATGATGATAATGACTGGCCCACAAAGGCCTCTTCTACGCAGGATGACTATCCCGGCTTGTCTTCAAAATAATAATGGAGGCACAAACGGCCAGATAATAATAATAATGTCATAGGTGCTTGTGCGACTCGTAGCCGAACCTGCAAAAACATATCAATTGAGGAATTTGTAACCAAGCATGTGCTATTGTTAGCGTTCTGGGATTTGGCCGCGAGGATTCCACGCTTCTGGCGCGAATGTTACACGCCTCTGACGCGAGCATCTTTTCTGATTGAGGGAGGTTTCCTTGTTATACTTGTAGTAACCCGAGGGGGTAGAATGTCAATATCTAAAATCCTTATTTTGTTATCATAATAAATATGACTCAAGAGTTGAGGGGGCTGTTTTGAAAATTTGGAAATTAATTCCTCCATCAAGACTTTGTTGTCATGTGACATGTGATGATACTGACAATGCTTATGTTGCACCACTGACATGCTATAATATTATTTATTTAGCTAACTGTTTCATGTTCGAAGACCCACAAATTTGTAAGGGATGCCGTGTCGGAGCAGAATAAGACCTCCGCCCCAGTTTGTCGATTTTAAAAGGTTGCGTTGCGAAGATGTATGCGTTCTTTAGTGATCGGTGTTGGTCTAACGGAGTGTTGATCTGCGGTGCGCGCATGCATGGAGGCGGAGTGGTGATCCAAGGTCGCGTATGCATGGCGGCGGAGTGGTGACTCGCGGGCGCGCATGCATGGCGGTGAAGTCTTCTGCGCAAAACCAAAGGCACGACCGACATGGTGGTTTCCGCGGGCGCTCATGCATGGCGGCGGAGTCTTCTACACAAAATCAAAGGCATTGAGTCGTCTTCCGACCCGCATGGTGGGTTTTTGCGGACGCGCATGCATGGCGGTGGAGTCTTCTGCGCGAAACCAAAGGCACGACCGACATGGTGGTTTCCGCGGGCGCTCATGCATGGCGGCGGAGTGATGACTCGCGGGCGCGCATGCACGGCATCGGGAGTCTTGTTCGCTGGAGCGCACGTGATGACGGAGTACTGATTTGCGATGGCGCACGTGCGGCCATCACATTTTTCCGCGATGGCGATGGCGCAGTATATGATGTCTCTTCCATCGCGATAATGTAGTGGTGGTATACCACGGTAGTCCCCCAGTTCATTGCTGCTAAATAATGTTAGGAGCATTGAACTTGTAATAATAAACTTGTTAATAAAGTTTAAATCACATCGGCGGATGAGGGGCTGCTATGAAAATTTTGTAATAACTCCTTCCTCTTTTAAATCTTTTTGCCTCTGCACGTTCCTGCCACCATTTTGAACATTTGGGATGGTTGCATGGAGTTTGTAATTGCCGGAGTTAGCGTTGAACTTCAAGAAGGTCGCATGCATTCCACGACGGCGGAGTTTTACCCACCAGATCAAGTTGGTGGAATGTGATACGCGACTGCGCGCAAGCATCATGGTGATGCGCGTGTAGAGTGGCGGAAGGGTTGATCTGCGACTGCGGTGGCAGAACGTTGATCCGCAGTGGCGCGCATGCGACGTGGCTTGTATTCCACCCTGCTATAGTGGCGCATATGAATGTTGACGGAATGTTAATCCGCGACGGTGCGCATGCATGGTGGCGATGTATTGAACCACGGTGGCGCATGCGTGGTGGCGGTGTATCGAACCGCGGTGGCGCATGCGTGATGGCGGTGTATCGAACCGCGGTGGCGCATGCGTGTGCTTGTTGAATATGAGGTATGCTTACACATTGAAACTTGAACAAGGTTGTAAGGAAATTATTTTTACTTAATCCTTAACAGTTGTCATATTTCAAGTTATTTTGCGATATTCTGAATATGCTGACACGTGCCTTGGCATTTCATTATTCCTCTTTTGCGCGACGTTATCGTGCATTTATTATAGGGAATTATGAGTTTTTTAGCCTTTACGTGTCAGTATGTGTTACTCTGCCTATATCCATTATAATCCCATGCGCGGCCCCGACCTGAGACCTTAACAACTATGCTTTGGCATGTGCTTTGCCTTAGTTGTGCTTAGGTATTTTTATGGTCCAGCTGAACAATACGTAGGATGGATGCTATGAGTAATTTGAGCTAAGGCTCATTATTGGGCTAAGGCCCTGACGTTTTAGAGTTAAAACTCGTCAACGCGTTTGAGCTTGAAGCTCGCGCATGTATGTTTTACTTCGTTTTATTTTTAGTTTGATGTCAATACAATGTTGTCATATTGCTCAAAATTAATAAAGGGAAGTGTGAAACATGTATGCAAAAGGTAATAGAACGCATATTAGTTTGGTGAGGGGAGTCCATATTCTTGGTAGAGGTCTGTTAGGCTCTCTGCCGCCTTCCTTCTTGTCAGCTTCTCCGCGATTAAGAATGTCCTTTTGGGGTTAGGCGCGCATGCATGGCGACGAAACCTTCCACGGGCGGTGGAGTGTTGATCCGCGGCTGCACGCATGCATGGTGGTGCATCAGCCGCGGCGCGCGGATGCATGGTGACGAAACCTTCCACGGGCGGTGGAGTGTTGATCCGCAGCTGCACGCATGCATGGTAGCGGAATCCTGATCCTCGGCAGTGCACATGCATAGCGGCGGAGTGGTGACTCGCGGGCGCGCATACATCGCGGCGAAGTCTTGATCCTCGGCAGTGCGCATGCATAGCGGCGGAGTGGTGACTCGCGGACGCGCATGCATCGCGGCGAAGTCTAGATCCTCGGCAGTGCGCATGTATGGCGGCGGAGAGAGGACCCGCCGGCGCGCATGCATGGTGGCACGCAGGTGTTGACCCGCGGTAAGTGACCCTCGGCAGTGCGCATGCATGGCGGCGGAGAGAGGACCCGCCGGCTTACGACCTTAATTTATTATGTTTGGCTTATTTTATTATATGGACTAATACAATATTATTGGGCTGAGGGGGTTTTGTGGAGGTAACCCTAACTGGGCTAGGCCCATTAGGGTACCATGATGGTGGCCATGAGGCTCCCTATATAAGGAGGTCTCCACCTCCTTATTAAGGGTTGTTGTTGTTCTCAATAAGAGCCACCACCATAACCATTTTTGTGTCTGTAAACAAGAGATCATCGAGATTTCTTAGCAGTCACCTCCACACCCCCAAAAACCATTGCAGATCTCAAGCTACCGGAGAAGAAGATCGAGTCGTTGTTCGTTCATCTCGAAGACCGGGGAACATCGTCATGGATCAGGTCAGATTCATTTCATGTTTCTACAGGTCTCAATGTCCAGGACGTTCGAATGATGGTTGGCGAACCACAAGAGCACATAACCATGATCGATTTTGAGGAATTAAGGTTTGTTGGGATTTTGGGGAATTAGGGTTTTTATAAGATATGATTTGGGGGAAATGAGTTTATAGACGGGGAGAGAGAAAAGAATAAAAGAAAAAGAAAAACAAAAAAATAACAGTGAAATTACCCAAATACCCCTCATTTAAATAATGAAATTACATAAATACCTCGAACTTAACAGATGAAATTGACGGGGTTAAAAAAGGGTACCAAAAATGCAAGCTTTTTAAAATTGGGGTAGTCATTTGCATAAAATAAATTATAGGTACTAAAGTTGTATAGTTGGTCAAACTACAGGTACTAAAACGGCACTTAACTCTCAATATAAATAAGAGAAATGCATTTTTAAATAATAAATTGTTCTAAAATTGCTAATTATTAATTAAAAAAATGACATTTGTTCTTTAATATTATAAAAATACGAATTATGTTCTATTTTCTTAAAGTCAAATCGGTCCAAGTTCACCGACTAGATGTGATTCTGGTTGAGGTTGACCACCTTTGATTGATTCTTAGTAACTAGGCGGAGTTACAGAAACTCGCTTTGGCGACATACCTTGTAGCAAGTACTCGGAAAGTACTTAGTCACTCGGAAAGTACTCGACCTTATAAACCTACTTTACAACATTGCCGTGGAGTGTAGATAAAATAAAAAAAAAGCATGAAAAAAAGTTAGTTCAATGTTTTTTTTTCTATGTAGGTAAAATTAAGTATAAATAAAGTATAACGATATAATAAGATGTGTACCATTGTTACAAAAATAATTAAAACGTGTAAAAGAAAGAAGTACTCTCAACCAAGCATACAATCAATGATATTGAGTGTGTTTCTTTCAAAGATGTTGTGACGATGTACATATATTCTTTGAAAGAACGTATGTATATTAATATTCAAGTGACGCAATTTCATTTGATAACTAATATTTAAAAAAAAAAACATTAAAAAGTATAGGCTTTCGTAAATGGATAAAGTAACACGTACTTGTGGCGTTTCCTTTATCCTCTTTCGTCATTACTATTTCTTTTCAAATAATATAAAAATAGTTAAAGCTTGTTCTATTAAAAAAAACCGTTTAAGCTTATTGGAGGATACGGTTTTGTTTTCGAGCGGTGATATTTTTTATTTATAGAAAAAAAAAGAGCATGATACGTATATACATGAGATAGTCTTTGGCAACATACCAAGTTTTGTTAACAGATTTCATTAAAGGGCTGGTGGGAAGTGGGTCTAAGGTCCGGTTTTGGTTGAATATATGGCTAACGAATCATAGATTGACAAATCGATTTCCTACCCTATTCTCGTTAGAAGTGGCGAAATCCTACATGGCAGTTTTAAGATCGGTGCATTGTAACTGATGTGAATTATTCGATAAAGTGTTGGAAAACGTATCCCGTGTTCGGGGAGGTGATTAACAAACTGATGGATTTGCTTGATTTACTTTGTTGTTTCGGGTTTAAGGGAGGAGAAGACAATATTGGGTGTAAGGTGGTGAAGCTCTGGAATCGTTCTTAGTGGCTGATATGTAGGTGAAAGAACGTGTGTTAAGTCGTTTATATCGTGTGTTTTACTTGTTCATATGTATCGAACGCGAGTGCTTTGAGTGGCTTTACGTTTACAGGTGATCGGAGCTTAAAGAAACTAATTTGGAGCATTTAGGATGGAGTGGAAATGAAAGTAATGATATATGATATGTTAGAGAGTTGAAATACGAAGACACGGCCGTAAATGCGGAGGAAAACGGAGTTGAAATGCATATTTTATGAAGAAAATGAAGTTGTGGTACTGTAGCCACCGTAGCCTACGGTGGCTGACCGTAGGGATCATTTTTATTGTATCTTATTCCATATTTAAAGGGGGTTAAACCCTAGAACAGGATTTCTTCATACCCTAACATCCTTGGGTGATTTTGGGGCCATTCTCCACCATCCTAACATCCTCTAATCATCATAAACATTCATGTTCTCATCATCTCAACCAAGAATCAAGATTTCCAAGATGCATATGCTAGGCTAAAGCTTCTGTGACCATCTCCGGGCGTAGGGTTGTTGTTTGTGGTTAGACTTTTTGGTATTTTGAACCTTAATATTGGATTTGGATAATCATTCGGTTAATTGAATCTTTACATTTGCTTGTGTGCTTAAATAGTTTTTCGTAACTGAATGCTTAAGATTGTATCAGTTAATTGGTTTGAGGTTATCAACATTTAGGATTGAGTTCTTATCTTCATTGACCCATTTATCATTAACCATAAAATTGATTTCATTCATCAAAACCTAAAACTAATAATCAATTAGATTATTATTCAGCTGTGCTAATTATTCGGATTCAGTTCTGATAATCAGCAGAGCCAAATACTTAGTGTTTTGCTTATTGATTCAAACAAAGAGATTTCCAAATAGGTTAATTACTTGTCCAACTTGCTTCATAACCTGAAACCTGGAGATTGGTTATTTCCTTATAATTGTTTACAAATCAAAGTAACAGTGTTTTCACTTAATAAATCTCTCAAACTGCTTGACATCGTCTGTCCACTGAGTTTAATAATTAATAAATTATGAGTTTATTAGCACTTTTCGCTGATTCCCTGTGGATTCGGCATCTTACTTGCCCTTGCTAGTACATGTATTTTTTGATTGACCTTTCGACGTCGATAAGTGGCAACAATGAAGAGCGGGCTCCCCACATCCAAAACAGGCTCGGATATGTGTTGTAAGTGTTTAGTGAGGGGTATTCAATGGACCATATGATTGCGTCATGCTACGTTGCGATCGTCACGTGGCAAAGAATTGGTAATGGTGTAACATTTAAATTTTCATGTCAAAATTAATCAAGGGTTATTTGCGGTTGTTAAACAAGTTCCAGAGGTAGAACATAAAAGAAAAATGGTCTATTCCATTATGATGGCTGCTATTTGGTGTTTATGAAAAGCCCGAAACATGTTCATCTTTGAAAACAAGCCAGTAGAGATTGATAAAGTGCTTGGAGACATAAAGGTTTTGAGTTTTTTATGGATAAAAATTAGGAAGAATTGTTTGAGTCCAGATTAAGATAAGTGAAAATTGATGGTGTTGTAATTTGTGTTCTAGGTGTATTGTGGTACCGACCCTTGCTACTGTCTTGTTAGGAAGGGTTTTTGGTTGTTTATTTTATGAAAGTTGTTAAAAAAAAAAAAGACATGAGATAGTTTAAATAAGAATAGTCAAAATATCAAGCATAAGGTGATTCGATCTGTTCAACTCAATAAAACTTCGAGCGTGAATGACATTTTCATAATTACTCTGAATAAAATACTAATGTGACAATAAAATACAAGTAGCACTATACAAATTGCTCTACTTGTAATTAATATATTACTCTACTAATAAAGTGTGGCATAATTATTATTATTTTACTTGTTTTTTTATGCAGAATTATTGTATACAGATTTACAGAGTAATTACAATATTGTCACCACGTAATTGAGAAAGTTCCCCTTAATTGAAAAGGTTAAACAAGTTTAGTTCATACTTGACCCTGGGACAACCAAGCCGAGCTGGTTCAGTTTATAAAGAAGTCAAGCATGAACTCAAAATTTCAAGAGCCTAATTTTTACAGATGAATTTTATTTATATGTACTAGAATTTATTTTAAAGATCCAATTTTACTAATCACACATACACTCGATCTGAAATCTTTGAAATGGCCTTACCTACACGTGCATACGTTGATTATATCACTCATCTTAGTGTATGTTTGCAAAGAACAAAACAAATTCAAAATCAACGAGAAGATCTAGAGATTAATCAAAATCGAACAGAGAACAAGTTAATCAAAATTGAAGAGAACAAATAAAATGTACCACGAAATTCAACATTGGACGAGAAAATTTTGATCTATTTTGACGCAAATAATATAAAACATATTCTGTATTCTATGGTTAAGTTATGCTCCTACTTTATTTAAAACCAAAATGCATCCCAACTAAAAAAAATGGGCTCCCTTCTTAGTATCTGCTAGCTTGCCCTTACGACCTCATTCCCCAACCCCTCTATCGTTGTGTCTAATAGTTTAGTATGTTGGTGATTTTATAAGTGTTGACAAATCAATGCTAGTTCGTTGAATTCACATAAAATCAAGGGGGGTTACTGATAAAAAGTTTGTAACAATAATGAAGTGTAGATATGAATGTTTAATACTATTCGAAAGTATCATCAAAATACGCACGTTAATCCGAAAGTGAACACAAGATCAAAAAAAGATCCAAAGTTATAAAACCTAGCTACATGTTCTCAATGAAGAAAACTAGCCATGAAGAAATATGGATATTAGTTCTTGCTTAGTAAACTTCCTGGTAGGTAGGACCGGGGTTAGACTTAGTTTAAAGTTTCAATTAAGTTTAACTTCTCTTACCTCTAAATTAAATGCCTAAACCAATTGATCGTATCCCAAGCCTGTTCTTGTCGGTTAGATAATTTGAGCAGCCAATATAACATGTGATCTTATTTAAACTCTTTTAACTAATAATCAAGTTTTAACCACCTAACCACATGCCCTTCAAAAGAAGAAGAAGAAAAAAAAAAAGAAAGAAAAACTACCTAACCACACAAATAAATTATTATTTTAAATTAACCAGTGTCCCCTTCCTACAAGCAACAGCGCTACTTTTCTTACAAAACTTGTTCAAACACAAACACTACAAATAACACTTACCCTATTAATATCTTAAACTTCTATATCGTATTAGCTGGTCCCAACTAATTAACAATCTAATCAAAATTCTAGGTTCTGGGCTATTAGACTCAAAAAAAAAACCCGAAAGATGGAACAATTCCGAAAAAAGGCAAAGTTTATTATTATTCTGTTGGCGATTTTAATAGGGCTTTGTTGGGAAACTGAAGGTGCTACGATAACATGTGAAACTCAATATGGATTCCTGCCATGCACAAGTGGTCCTTGGGGAACACTTTTCTTGATCTTGGTTTATCAATACTTGATGTCTATAGGTCAAAGTTATATTTCAAATGGGTCGGATAAATTCTTCAGCCTTTTCGGACCGGGGATCTTTGGGGCTAGTTTCTTCCATATTCTTGCAAACTTCTCTATGATTTTCATTGTCCTTCGTAAGCTTCATTAATTTCTTCCCGTTTGATAAGTTTTCATTTCCATAAGTATACTATATTATTACGTCGCATGTGTGTGGGTACTGTTCCATTTTTGCTGTGGTTGAGAACACTGGATGGTTTGGTGGTTTAAGTACTAGGGCGAATAAAGCTTGTTTTTGTGATCGTTCGAAAAAGATATTAAGCTATTAAAAAAAAGTCTAAATATGATTTTACTTAATTTCTTTGCATAGATTTCATTATCATTTTTTTTCAATTGAAAACCGAGTTTTTTTTAAAACAAGGAATTTTTTCCTTTATAACACCCGAAAAATGTTATTTGTTATACAACTTAGTTCTTAATAAAATTTATATCTAAAGTTTTTAAAATTAAATAAAATAAAACTGTGTGTTTAGATTTTCTAGAAGAAACTAAATAATGATTGAAAGTATATCATTCGATATATTCTTTTGATCAATTCACACCTCCTATGAGCAAATTCGGTTAATTCCTTGTCAATCAATGACTAGTTTTACATATTTGTTCAGAAATCACCTAGGAACATAGTTGATTTTCCTGATCGCGTAGCTAGTAATACAAAAGGGGGAATAAAACAAATGTGATACTATGTTTTCCTATTGCTAATACCTTTTGATTACTGAAATTTATATATTACTAGTTTGTCTTTATATTAAATTTATTTTCTATTTTAGCATTAAAAAAATAGTTGATTAAATTCTTAAAATCAGTTTCATATATGAACATTTTTCATTGACAAATTGTTAAAGAATCTAGTTTTTCAAGCGATTTGTTTGCTAGTTTTTTAATGCTGGTTGGTATATATATTAACTGATGCGTCATTTTCTAATTATATTATATTAGAAGTTTTAATTCGATCTAAAGATTAATCCAGATTATGGTATACGTAGTCATGTTTTGTGCCTTAAATGAATTCATTAATTTTTCGATAACGTAATAGAAAAGAAAAAAAAACTAGCGGGGCCCTACCAAAATGTACAAAGAGGAGACTTTAAAAACACCAAGTAGAACCTTAAATTGTGAATGAAATTAATTATGAACATGCAGGGATTTTAGAGAAAAGAATCCTAACTATTTAACCAAATAAAAACATGAAAACGAAAAATAAATAAAATCTAACCTGTATGCTTGGCGGTTGCCTAGCCTATACAGCGATAGGTCGCCCTCAGCAAATAGCGACGACATGTCGTTGCTTGGTCCTCTTACGCTGACGACACCATGTCGTCGCTATAGGGTCAACGGGTCAGGTTAAATTTCTTGTAGACAGTGTATAATCTTTGCATTTGCTTGCTAGAAATAGATAACAATAATAATGTGTTATTGTGTTTGATGATAAATACGCAGAGTCGCGGTTATCCAGCGACGACACAGGTTCGTCTGGTAGTGCTGCCGTGAGGATGAGTGTGCTAGCAGGGTCAGCAGTCATGAGCCTAACACTGATTTGGCCATCTATAATCGTTTTTGGAAGCTATGATCTTGCAGATGATGATCACACCATTTTACCTCAACTTCCAGATCAACAGCCATCATTTCTAACGAAATTAACAGGTACTTGACTTTCTGAGATCACAATATTCAATCAGTGTGCCATAAAATTCATATACCCACAAAATCACAAGCTTTTATATTGTAAAAAATTTTAGTTTGGTTTTTGATATATCCTTTCTATAGAAAAATAAAAATGGGGTAAGATATTATAGTGGATCAAGTTAAAATAAGAAGTATGGTTTTTGTAAGAAGGATAATAATTAATCTAATCTATTAATTTTGAATTTAGATGTTTGAGATTAGTTTAGGAGAAAATTAAGTATAAAATAGAAATAAGGACATAAAAGGAATAACCCATAATTATCTCCATATACAAGGCACATGTCCATTGCTCCATTATTTTAAAACGTCACGAACATTTTTATACAACATTATTTTTAGACAGAATTATAGAAATTGTCCTTTATCTTTCACCCAAATTTCACTCGTTGTCCCTAATCTTTAAAATTAATCTTTTTTGTCTTTTATATTTCAAAATCCAACAGTGTTTGTCTTTTTCGCTTAATCTGGTTAGATTTTCTCGTTAAGTCAAGTCATGTGCCTTGCACATGAAGGCAAATTAGTCATTTTATCTATTAAATTAAAAATTTAACATTTAAACCAAAAAAAACTTAATATAATATATATATTATATATAAATAATGAGTAGATACACACACTCTCTCCCCCTCCTACTTACCACCAGCCACCACCGCCAAGCCCACTGGTTCACCACCACACCTACCACCGCCAAGCCCTACCGTCACAGCTTGAACGGCCGCCGCAGCAACCACCCTCAACAATGACACTCAGGCCACCGCCACCCCCTCACCACCACTATCTTCTTCCTTGTCTCCCCTGCTATATGACATCACCCCCACCACCACCGCCATCCACTCCCAATCAAATTCAGATGCTGCTTAAGAGAAAAACAAGAATCTTTCGGCGAATCTTAAGAAGACGTTGTTGACTTAGCTCAAGATGTTTGTAGCCGGAGGTAAGTTGGTTTAAGTCAAAGCTTTACGGTTAAAAAACCAGATCTGTAAATTGGTTTTCCACCGTTGCATTTTGAGGAATCGATTGCAAAATTAGTGCTTGTTTGGTGGTGGTTGGAAATTTGGGCTTGATTGGGGCAAATGGGAAAGATTCAATTATGTAATCAGGTTTCAATCTTGGCGGTGAACCTGTGTTGTTGTAGTATGGTCCATAATTTACTGTGAATCCATTTGTGAAACTAAAATAGTTTCTCTTAGTTTGTTAAAAGTAAATTTGTGGATTTTTATATAGAAAATCAAGTGCATAGAATAACTCGGTTCTCTCTCTATAAAAACCCCTGGACTTGATTGCTATCGAAGAGGGTGGTTGACCATGGTGGTTTCTGGTGGGAGTGGAGGTGGAGGTGGTTTTCTATGTCGGAGAAGACGGCGGCGGCTGCCGCTACCGGAGAGTTTGGTGGTGGCTGTCGGAAAGCTTGATGACTATGGAGGAAGATGAAGATTAATTTTAATTTAATAGGTAAAATGACTAATTTGCCTATTGTGCAAGACATATGACCTGAATTAACGAGAAAATCTAACCGGGTTAGGCGAAAAGGACAAACGCTGTTGGATTTTGAAACATAAAGGACAAAAAAGATCAATTTTGAAGACCAGGGACAACGAGTGAAATTTGGATGAAAGATAAAGGACAATTTCTATAATTTTGTCTTATTTTTAGAAAGAAGTTTAAACATAATAACGAGTGTTTTTTGGTTTTTTTTAATATGAGTAACATATTGCTTTACAAAAAAAATATTGGGTTTTTAAATATTGTGTTATATGTTATGGTCATTATGTTTTTCTTTATTGTGTTTTAAAAATTGTAGTTTTACTAAATTGTGGTTTACAAATTATGTTTTAACATATTTTCTTTTTAAATCATCGTGTTTAACAATATTGTTCTTTTATGTTTGAGCATAGTGTTTTTACAATTGTGTTATGTTTGAGCATAGTATTTTTACAATTCTGTTATTTCATTGTGTTTTAGTAGAAAAACATAATTGTGTTTTTGAGTGTTTGTGTTTTTCGTCCATTAGATATTACAAGTGATCTGAATCATTTCAAAACCTCTAAATCAAATAGCACCGTCAAAAAAGGGTCATCAAACTAAAAAACACAATTATTACCATAGTCTTCCCCGTATCTACTCTAGGTTAACCCTCCTAAAATGTTAACAACTCACGACACTCTCTTCGGCGATCAATTTTCCTGCCAAATCTACAGGTTCACACTCTCATTTCAATTCTTCTTAAAACTTCACCATTCAGTTTTCACTTGCCATTTATTTTATTGATCTATACGCTCTTAATCACGTACGCACGGTGATTTTTGTCTGTTCGTGTTCACAGATCCAACATCTAGCTCGATTTCGCGTTCTAAATCGATTTTTTAACCATAAAATCGATTAGCTTTTTTAATTTTTGGGATACTAGGTTCCGAGGATCACAGTGGTGGCTGCTGGAAAGTGAAGGCGGTGAAGAAATGGCAGAAGATGGATGATGGGACAATGGTCGAATGGATGGTAGTACGGTGGTAGATGGTGGTTGTATGATGGCAGATGACGGTGGTGGTGGAAGAAAGGTGAGGGACATGTAGAGATCTAGAGAGAGGAGAGAGTGTGTTTTTCATATAGATGTGAGATATAGTGTTCAATTTGGGATGGACAAAAATACCATTCTTCTTAGCCTTCTTATAAATATTAAACTTTTTATTTGAACATAACCCAGATACATGAGGGTGGTTATTGTAGAATACATAATTTATATAAAAAACGTGAGAATAGATCATGGCATTTCGTATTCATTATTTATGGTTGAGATTTAGTTTCTAATTAATTTGGAAAGAGATTATGTTTTTAGATATAAGGATGGGCAATATCGTCCTTCTTTTGTTTTTTATTTATAGAAGTTCAATTTGGTTTCAGATTATTAGCATCCCTTCGGGTAACAAAGATAATGAGAATCAAATCAAACTCAACATCAAATCTTTCAATAAATATATAATCTAAGATTAAGTATTTGCAGAAATTAGATACTTCATTTACTTATCTTCATCTAGTACAATTTTTAACAGCACATTCATTAGCAGCAAACTCAAAAGCAGCACATTTAGTAACAGGGCGCTCATTAATCACACATTCGTTCAACAATAGAAGATTAGTCAGTCAAAAAGATAGGAGAAAATGGAAAATTAAATATGCGCAAAATTGGATTTTAACAAACCAGCACACTCGCTAACAATAGACTCACTAACTACGCATTCAGTAACAGTACGCTTGTTAACATCACACTCGTTCAACAATCAGAAGAATTGTGAGTCAGAAAAGATAGAGAAAATAGAGAATCAAAGCAACAAAATATGGATTTTATCAAACCAACATATTCATTAACTAACACTATGTATAAAAAAAATAGCACCTAAAATGTTGAACGAATGATGAATAAGAGCATTCTCAATCCGTTCCCCATCTCTATATCTATAATTACACTAAAAAACACTACATTTCTCTTTCATGCTTAATTAAATAGTATTTTTTATACATTTATCATTACAGTTTTCTCTCTCCTCTACTCACAACCAATCCAACAAATATTAAAAAATAAATAGGGAAAACAATGTTTCCCCAAATGTTTCCTCAAATTTACAAAAAATCACTACATTTCTCTCTGCACCCTATAATTTATACTCACAACCACTCATCACCCCACCCTATAATTTACAAACTTCCCTCACATATTTATAGAGAATAGGATGAGAATGCTCTAATAAAGATGTCCATGTTTTGAGTTTGATTTTTATATTCATTGTTTAATTCATGCTTGAAAATAGGTATTAAAAACCAGGAATTATGGAATTCAATTGAATAGAAACAGCTCAATAAAGTTTCTTATTAGATTACAATTTCCATAATACCCTTTTTAATTAATTTGTCAACTAAATTCTTATCGGTTCCTATCATTCTTATAGAAAGCATGTTTTCCATTTGATCCTATCTCTATTACTATAATTACTATTTTGTTTTTTCAGCATTTGGTCTTACAACCGATATCGAGACACGATATACTGCGCGGCTTCTGCTCGTGTCAATGATCCCATTTCTCATTCTTCAACTCCCCGATATCATTAATTCTACTTCAGTAATTCGTGTGATAGTTTTAATTGCTCTCATTATATCGTTAAGCTTCTTCATTGCTTACATTGTGATTCAGGTTTGCCTTTCATATTATACGCATTACCTATCTCATATAATTTTTCTTCATTAAGCATGTAACAAGAACATAATTGTTTACAATCTATACATAGATCTTCCAACCATGGATTCAAAACAGATGTTTTGACTATGTGAGGCAACAATTTGTGAAGAACAAATTACTAAAACTATTGTCTACAAATGGAAAAGCAAATGAGCAGCTTATTAGAGAGTTAGTACCCACTTCAAACGCTTTCTTTATTCTTGAGTTAATTAATTAGTCATAGGTTCTTTTATTAAGAAAAGTTTTCTGTATGCAGCCTTTACAAGGAACTTGACAAAAATCATGACGGTAAAGTGACGAATGCCGAGTTGAAAACTTTACTCTTAGGAATTCAAGTGCAAGCAGACGGAGAATTAAGCCAAGAACTCGTAGATAGAATCATGGAACAACTTGATCTTTCCGGAGATGAATCTATTCAGGAGGATGAGTTTGTTAGAGTACTAAAACAATGGCTACAAGATGCAAGGAAATCACTATCTCGGAATGATTACAACCCTCTTAGTTTCTTTACCAAACCTCAGGCGGTAACTTTCTGTTTTTAGGAAACATGATTGATTTTTCTTTTATTATTGGACGGATAATTGGTAATGACACAGAGCAAAAGCACGAAAAAAATAAAAACAGATTTATCTAATAAAAGTTTCCTATATTGAATAATGAAAACATTGCATTAGGGTCCTTTTATAACAAATTCTGAATTACACATGTCAGTCAAATCTTCTAAATTTGACAGCAGACACCTAGTTGGTGGAATTAGGACAAATGGATACGTGTAATTAGGGTAGTAACTGATTTGTGCATTTTACATAAAAGATGACCGATTTAGAAATGACAAAAACTGGGGGGAGCATCTTCAATGACGACTTTAGATCTCTAATTCGTGACATTTGAATCCGATAGCTGGGCTAAACCGCCTATAGCGGCATGCCACATGTCTGGATCGTTGAGACCTTTCGTCCCACTACTTATGGGGCAAAAAATTCAATTAGTAGCCCAATTTATGCACTTTTTTCATATTGGAGACCTTTTTGCCCTGTTTTCCCTGTCTAGCAAGGCTAAGTAGAGTCGGCTAACTTTTAGATTAACTTTGTATCATCTAGGCTCTCTTATAACTCAAAAGATGTCTTTAAGATACTGAAAAGTTTTGTTTAAAAATGGTTTCAGATGATATTTCCCTACATACCACGTAAGTAAATAATTTACAGTTTGGGTATTTATGTAGAATGCAGACGAGGAACAAAAAGAGGCCTTGATACCTAAGGAGAAAAATGTTGATTCTCAAAGTTTAATTTATGAGTACATGAAGGCTTTGGCATTGGTACTCATTGGTATTGCTATGACAGTTCTTAGTGCAGGACAACTCATTATGAATGTTGCAAATTTTGCTACTTATGCAAAAGTCCCTTCATTCTTTATCCCATACTTTGTAATACCAGGTGCCATAAACATACCTCGCCTCTTATCGACAATTAGATCAGCAAGCCAAAAGACTCAGCGCGCTGCATCTTTAACTCTTTCTCAGGTATTTGTTAAGACACTATATATGTGTTCCAATACCAATACACCATATCAATAGTACTTCCAAATAAAAATGAGTAAATAACTTTGGCTTAACTAATTTTATTTTTGTAGATCTATTCAGGAGTGTTTATGAGTAATATGAGTAGCTTGTCAACATTTCTATTAGCAGTGTATATAAAGGGTGAGCCTTGGGATGTATCTGCTGAAGTTCTTGTCATGTTGGTTATATGCGTTGCAATGGGAATTTTCACGAGCACAAGGACAATTTTCCCACTTTGGACCGGCTATGTCAGCTACCTATTTTATCCTACCGCGATACTCATGTTGTATCTTCTTAATGTTGTGTGGGGTTGGTCATAGGATGGATTGATGATATATCTTGTATTTCACTTTTGATTTTGTTTCATTTTATTTGATGTATTTTCTGTGAACATTACCAAGTAATTTGTTTATGTGTGTTATTAAATTAGTTTTCACCTAACATAACATATTAACTCTTACAACTGTTGGTGTAAAAATGGCTTCCATGAACCTTGAACACACAAATATTTTACTGAGTTCAAACTAAATCTAATGTGAACAGAGGGTATTCACACTCATCAGTGGAGCTCCGTTCATAAATGGTGTTGGGTTCAAGCGACACCATTCTTTTGCATGTTTCATATAAACCATATAACACTAGAATTTCAAACGAACCCAATATTTTTTAACAGTTGTGTTATTTTGTAACCCGGTTAGACGAGCTACAAATGAGTATAGCTTTATACAAGTGTGTATTCTACACTTCTTAACTTGGAGCAATGTTTATACTTATTTCTCTTTGATATTTAGTAAATCCAACTAAACTTAAATGAGCTTAACTTATTACACTAGATTCACCAACTTTGATGCTAGAGTTATAAGCACGGTACGTATACTAGGATTTATTACACTAGATCCACCATTAACTTTGATGCTAGAGTTAAAATCAAAGTTTATCAGAAGCTTGGGCTAAAATTCCTGAAAAATTAGTCTTTTATGATTACATCGGAAAAGGGGGATAAGTACAGGAATCATTTAGGTTAAGATATTGTAGGTCCCGAAACCGGATCCGACAACGAACGACTTTGTTCTTGATAAGTGCTCGAGACGGATGCGGTGAAACAAACGACTGAACATAAATAATATAAAGATAAAATAAAAGAAGATCTCGTAACCGGTACAAAAGATTCATAATATTAAAATGAACCGATCCCACCCAAGGTGAGCTCCCCTTGGGTGGTTGTTTACACCATCAAAACACACACATAAATAAAAATACACATGACATATTTATAGCCTAACATGCATATTCCTTCTAAAAGCCTTATCCCATTGAAGCTAAGCGTGCGTGCCGAAGCCCTTGTTTCGTGTTCGGTTTTCTCGCCGACATAAATTATTAACTTGACCATAAATATATAATGGGTTTCGTACTTTGATATCGCAAGTCACATTTTTGGCCTTACAATCACCCCCTTGACTTGTGATCTCAAAACATCATCGAACCGTGTCTCGCATTTTCGCAAATCATCCAAATAACCGAAGCTTCTTCAATCACCCCCTCAAGGTATGATTCACCTAATACATTTATGAAGACGTTCTCGCTTCTTTATCCATCTCGGATCTTAAGCAATATAGGTTCAAAAGAGCTTGACAAAATACCGGGGACAACGATCAAATGACAAAGCTTATTATTTCCGTGAATGAAATTATTTAAGTACCTCACCTCTAATAAATAAGTATCCCAGATACTCGTATCCCATATTTTCAGGTTGAGAGCTTAAACAATTTAATTCCCTATTAAATCCAACTTGTTCAAAAATTATCACCTTAATAAATAAGCATCCCGGATGCTCGTAACCCACGTTTTCAGGATTTAATTCTCGAACACTTTGAAAATAACATATAAATAATATGCTTTTAACCACTGTCCAATAATAACGAAAAACCTAATCAACTTTGACTTTATTCAGTTTGGTCAATCCGAATTATTTCTCGGCCAAGTAGTGTTCTCCTATTCAACAAAATCAATATTAACACTCATTTGTATTTGTAGGTGCAGATTTAATCTCTTGTATCATCCTCTAAAGCCCAGTTATTACAAGCACAATATCCCATTTTAAAGTATTAGTTGATCCAACAAAAAGATCTAACACAAGTCCACTAGACCCGATATTTTTATATCCAACCTAAACCCAGTCCAACCCAGCAAACCAAACCCGGATTTGTGGATCCGACCCAGAAAACCCACATTCATTGAATCTGATGACAGAAAGGAATTAGATCTTACATTTTGACTAATGTGCACCATCTTTGCCACAAATATAGTCCTCGATTTCGTCTAAGTCGTTGTAGATTTCAAATTGCAAAATTATCACCAACAAAACAAGAGTATTAACGGGAGAATCATCACTTGTATGAGCAACCGCCATTGTCAACTTCGTAGAACCGTCATCAGGTGCCACGCTTAACGATACGAGCTTTCACTGGTGAAGAATGAACCAACGACGTACCTTCAAAAATACTAGAAACTAGAGAACCGGCGCCGGAAAACCAGATTCAGGTCACCGGCAGCTGGAAAACCGATTTCTGGTGACCGGCTGCTGTCGTCTTCATTCGTCATTCACCGCCGCCATCAATCCAGCCCCGGCCACCTTCACCACAGCCACTCCTACCGCCACTGTAACCACCGCCGCCGTGCGAATGGCCGGAAAAACATAACCACCACCGCTACCGCCAGCAATTACCGGCAAACCCCTCGGTCACAGCTTTATCCAACAGTTGCCACGATCAGAAATAACCGATGCTCACGCACATCAGAGTTTGATTTTTACATCTTCAACCTCGGAATCGTCGCCGGGAAGGACTGTAGGGTCGCCGGATTTTTGGCGTATGGCGGAACGGTTCCCGAAACGATTGGATCTAGCACTTCTAGATCCCGAACATCCGGATCTACAAGGAGAAGCTTCAAACACGTTTATTTCTCACTTTATTTCCAACTTTATTTTCAAAATCTTCAAGCTTTATTTTCAAACTTCAATGGGTCTTTAACGTCTCGGTTCGGGTAATCGCAGAAATAGAACCGAATATCAAGAACAAAGTTGAATTATAAGATTCGACCCGCTCTGATACCAATTGTAGGTCCCGAAACCGGATCCGACAACGAACGGCTTTGTTCTTGATAAGTGCTCGAGACGGGTGCGGTGAAACAAATGACTGAACATAAATAATATAACGATAAAATAAAAGAACGATCTCGTAACCGGTATAAAAGATTCATAATATTAAAATGAACCGATCCCACCCAAGGTGAGCTCCCCTTGGGTGGTTGTTTACACCATCAAAACACACACACAAATAAAAATACACATGACATATTTATATCCTAACATGCATATTCCTTCTAAAAGCCTTATCCCATTGAAGCTAAGCGCGCGTGCCGAAACCCTTGTTTCGTGTCCGGTTTTCTCGCCGACATAAATTATTAACTTGACCATATAATGGGTTTCGTACTTTGATATCGCAAGTCACATTTTTGGCATTCACATGAAACTCGTGACTGTGATTTTTTACATGAACATGGTAGTATCCGATTCAAGAGAATGGTGGATCAACGAGAGGAGGATACACGTCACGCGTGTTTTATAATTAAGTCTCTTTAATTCCCTTAAATATGTTTAGAGTGGTGAGACACCTGTCATGGAAAATTTGTTCAGTGTTGACATTTAGTGAGAAAGGAGGCCATTTAGGAAAATGACATTTGTTTGAGACTTGTAAGTTAAACAACTTGTATATTTTGGATATTGAATCTGTACTCATATATTGTGTTGTCTATAACCCAAAATCAATCGATTAAAATAAATAAACAAATCTGGTAATCTTGTATGCGACTGTAAATGAAGAAATTACAACCTGGATGCTGGATCATTCTCTGAATCATGTAATCACTATCAGATTACCTATTTGTGGGTTGCATACAATGATTTATCGAATAAGACAGAGAACTGTTCATGGAATTGGATCTTTATTGTTTTTGTATATGGATGAAGAACCAGAGAATTATTAAGTGTACGTATCGATCACAAATAACACTGAATAGTATGTTTGAAGCGTCAAATCATTTACTTTTAGAAAAGAATATAACCAAAAGGCTTGTTTGGTTCAACTTTGAAGCAAGAATATATATAATCTAAATCTATAAGTTTACAAACGGATATTTTGCCTTGAATCATGGTTTCTTGCGCTGTATAACAAATTCTTTTGAATTATGTATCTTTAACTATAAGTATTTGTTGTCGGAATATTTTAACGTTTCATTTAAGGTGAATAATGATGTATACAACTTATATAGTTAAAAGAAGATTATAGAATACTCCGTATAATTTAATATAATGGCGCAGTCTTATTTGTTCACTGACTTTTTATTTTTTGAACAGCCAATAAACAAACTATTATGTACGCAACAAACGAGTCTCAATTGTCCAATAACTTTTTTTAAAATGGCCAACATAAAACAAACCGTTACAAGCATGAACTAGTAAAACCAAAATAAAGATCAATAAATTGGCTTCTGATTCTACAACTTTCATGGTTTGATCCTAAGTTAACTATTTTGATAAAATAGCCCCTTTCATTTCACGATATCACGTTGAATTAAACCACTAATACGTTATGATACTTATGCACAATGTATTAAAAACCGGCTTATATATATCTACCAGTAATATCGGTTAAACCGGATGTTAGACAAGTGGCCGGTATGTTTTAGTACGGTAAATTGGATGAACAGTTTGTAATTTGAACCGTCGGTATTACCGGTAGCACTGGTTTATATCGTCGTACCAGTTGAAGCCCAAGTTAAATTTTAATCGTTTAGACTATAGAATAAAGGTTTTTAGCGTCTCATATTTACCTCCGATAAAAGTTTTACCTTAGCGTCCTTTCCTATATCATTAAAATATAGGAATCATGTACTTTTGGATTATTTGAGTTGAAGTTAAATTTTTTACATAACTATAGGTAGCGTTTGGTATGCATGAATGAAATGGGGGAATGTAATGAGTCATTGTGAGAGAATGAAAATGGGATCTCGGTTGGCAAATGGAATGAAATCAACCATTACATAAGGAATTACATTTCATCAAAACCATTCATTCTTACCCTCTTCTTATTTTTCCAATCCATTCAATTTTCATCATACTCTCTAGACAACACCACCTAACAATCACCACCGCCACCATCTGCCAACCACCACCATCACCGCCACCATCGTCGCCGCCACCACCGTCGTCGCCAATTGGCCGCCATCGCCATCACCAGCACTACCACCACCGTCATTGCAACCAATGTCACATCCCAATCTATGGTGGAATATGCGGAGACGCGACTAAGATTGCTCGTAGCTCAAAGCCACTAATTAAATAAGTGACAATAACTAATTATTTCATTCTAGGAAAACGCCATAAAAAACTAACATACTTTTTTCTTTTACCTACAAAAGTCCCTCAACAATTATGAAATCCTTATACATGCTAATTTGGAACATAATTATGAAATCCTATTAAGTTAATTACATAAGTGGTCCCTGTGATATGCATAGATTTTAGTCTTGGTCCCCCAACTTTGAAACATCACATTTTTAGTCCAACAATTTACACAAAATTAACAGTTTTGGTCATCTGAAATGGATGGATCGTTCCTACAAATTTCAAAACATTAACTAGAATACCTTTAGTAATAAAAAATTACAAAACAAAAAATAAAAAATAAAACTCAATACTTAAAAACGGGGCCACCTACCAAACCACTTCATCTTCAACTTGAGAGCCACTGCAGGCCCGCCGGCGACTAAAAGCACCTCACCAAACGGCCAACACCATCATCAATTTTAGCCATCTAACACCACTGACGGTGACAGAAACCGCCCGTAGACCCACCGGTAGTCGTATAAGCGTGGAGATCTACTAGTGATGACGACGCCGGTGTGGAGATCTTTGTGCGGGTATAGATCGGAAAAACGACACCACTGAATCTTTCAATATATCCCATGTATGGTGACCGGCCAAAAGTTGTGGATACACACGGGAATGTCGATGGGGGCCGAAAAAACAGTAATTAGTTACCCCTGTGAAACCGTCGTCTTCTGAGCTCAATGGTGACCAGTGGAACCGGATCTGCACATGAAGTTGGAGTTGGTTTTGGTAATGGGCGGCCGGTGAGGGGAGAGGAGTTTAGGTAACTAGTTGATGAAGAACGAGGGGTGAATGAGGAACAGGGAGTTTGGATACCAAAACTGTTAATTTTGTGTAAATTGTTGGACTAAAAATGTGATGTTTCAAAGTTGAGGAACCAAGACTAAAATCTATGCATATCACAGGGATCACTTATGTAATTAACTTAATAGGATTTCATAATTATGTTCCAAATTAGCATGTATATCACAGGAACCACTTATGTAATTAACTTAATAGGAATTTTAATAGGGAGTTTATTGTGTAATTAACTTAATAGGGAGTTTATTGTGTAAAACACTATTGAGGGACTTTTATAGATAAAAGCAAAAAGTATTTTGATTTTTTATGGAATTTCTCCTTTCATTCTCATACATAAAGTTGTGAATAAAACCAAGAATAAGGTAAACAAAAATAAATACTTTGCCCTTTAGAAAAATATTGAGCCTAGTTTAAGTTTTATAAACTAGTGCACACTCTATAAAAATTTCAAAAAGTGAATGGTGTCACTTAAACTCGTGCCACTGCATATAGCGCCGCCAGTGGGTTTAGTCATTTTTATCAATACTAAAACATTATAATAAGCATATTCCTAAAGATTGCATATACATATAATCATTTCGGTCGACTGAGAAAATATATGTATTATTTTATAACAATAATGAAAAATGTATGATATATGTACTGTTTTTCAAACAATATTCAACATCTGGTCCCGTAGCTCAGTTGGTTAGAGCGTTGGTCTTATGAGCCGAAGGTCGCGGGTTCGAGCCCCGCCGGGACCGACTAAAATTTGTTTAAGAATTTTTTTTTCAATATATGCCTTCTCAATGGAGTGACGCAATATATAAATATGAAAGTTATGTTTTTTTTTCTAATAATTAAGTGTTATTATCTTTTTGCATAATAGAGCACGCATATTTTTGTTTTTGTTTTTGTTTTCACATTGCACACAAAAATATTACTATATCACATCGTAAACGGATGTTGTCATAATAATCAGAAAGATATTAGTGTATCACATCATAAATGGGTGTTGTCATAATAATTCATGTTTTCATTCACATAGTGTAACGAAGAACCATGCTCATTCATAGTTTTGTAAAGGTTAATCGGATAAGGCTTCGAGTTAGTCGGATTGTTTGGCTACACTGCCGCTGATCCCTCGGATTAGGTCTTCAGTATGCCGAATCGTGTGTGGGAAGCCGAATGGAAAGGGAATGATGACGAATGATCGGGTATGTGTTGCAGTTCGTGCAATACCTTGAATACATCGCTAAAATATGAGATGTAGGATGGTTTTGATTAGTTTTCAAAAACTGAGAAACACCCGAATACCTCCTAAAAAGTCATATCCACCACGTTTTCCTAAATGTAGTACTCAATGTTCTATTATTAAAATAATTGTTACTCTTTCCTGGGTCCGAGGCGATCAAAAATTGAATAAACGTGTGTATTGAATAGTACATACAATAGTAAGAAATAACATTTTTTTTAATAAATAAACTCTTTCTTACTTTTATAATCACCAGCCAACGATCGGAATCACGTATTCACGTGTCAACAACAATTCAATGATCTTCACATGCAATTCCTTTACAATCTAAAAGTCACCTTAATTGATTATTGAAGATCCTTAAACCAAGGATATAATCATTATTATACTAGCCATGTGACCATTTCAAAGATAAAAAAAGTATTTGGTTTCCATACTTCTGTTATACCATTCATTCTTTATTTTTTACCATTCATCATTTTAGCAAGTAGCAACTGATCCACTATTATCTTTCATCACTCGACCTAAGTTATATCTACCAAGCATCACTGGAAGGCCATGTTTTTTTTTCATGTGTGTTGGTACGAAAATGTAATGTCATAACTAGTCGGTCTACGTAAGAACTTTTTACCGTATAAAATAATTAGGGCATTACAAAAGTATTCTAGGTATTCACGTGAATTCCTATCAACCATATTTAAATGTTCATCCCATTCGTGAGGAGGATTACTAGTTGCGAGTTCTTTAATTGTCAATGTGCATTTTTGTAGCGTCGTGAAACTAATTTTTTCATCGTCCCGTCTAGACATTCACGCGAATTCCTATATCCATTTTTTCATTGTCCTGGTTGCAAGTTCTTCAATTGCCAAAAGAGTGAGAGATAGTAAATGGAATGTGAGTGCTCTTATACATCCCTTTTAACGTATAAGAGTATAACTCGTACTCTCATATATTTGAAACAATAATTAACTACTCCGTATAAAAGAGTAAAAGTAGTGACCGACATAATCACAGAAAAATAAACCAGTGAGATCCCAAAGTAGCTACAAATAAAAATGATCCATCGTAATTCGTAAATGACTAAACTCGGTGGTAACTTTTATTTAAGAAAGTATAAAATAATAAAATAGGATTTCATATGTTCATGTAAATATAAATTTCGGCCACAGAATCTTTTTAAAAATAACTTATTGTTAATTAGTCGTATTTCGTACATTTTATTTGTCAGGCGAATGCATAGATCCAATGTGCAGACATAAAAGATGAATTGCTTTCTCGTTTCTTTTATTTGTCCCAATGAAACGTGACTAAAATAGATATTTTTAAACATAAACGAATTATAAATTTATTGACCGACAAGTTGCTTCCTATTTAGTTTCCTCCATGTTTAGTAAGCCAGAAAAATTGCATGAAACATTAAATAATGATAGAAATAATGTTTTGATAATTAATTTGTTAATTATGTTATAAAATATTTATCTTTCTTGTTCACATAAATTACCGCTAATTTGTGAGCTCTATTTATGAATCTTTAACCTTCTTCAACTTCCGCTTTGCCATCACACTAATGTGATTCATCAATCTAGATTAGATTGGTCTTCTTATTTTTCTCACGTTTTGGACATCCATTTATATGATGTCCATTGTCCAAACTCCTTACACCGAAACATTATATATGTAAGACCGGAAATCTTGAAAGCCTCAGGGTTGGTAAGCATATATAGCATATTTGTTTCACTGGTATAAATTAAAAATCGTAGTAGCGGAGCATTCAAACAATTTGGAAATTGACATAAAACAAAACCAAAATAAACCCAAGTTAATTAAAACAGTCTAAAATATAATGCCACTCTTTAGAGTGTGGGTAGCTTCAATTCATGAAGTAGCCAAGAGTTTCTCATTTCAAATAATTAATTTAACTAGCTAAATATCAAATATTTGTTTCAATATTTTATTAAAACTTAGTAAATCATAAGAAGACTAATGCTTTAACTCAACAGGCCAGCTGTATTGGAGAGAAAGTGAAGATTTGGAATGAAAGCCACAATGTTTCAAGTTTGATCCCGATTTAAACCGGGTTTTATTGTAGTGTGCCTTCGGGCAACGAGTTTTCCCCAAAACATGAGATAGTGTGTTCTACCCATCGATGTCTGCAATAACACGTATGAGGTTGTCTTTTACCGTTGAGTTGCCCCAACTATAAACAGATTTTAGCTATATCTTATCTTAAAATATAATTTTATAATTCTTAAATCTTCTTTATTTGTTACTTTATTTGGCTCATAACATTCTAAGATATGAATCTTAATAGAAATTACTAGTTTACAAAAAGTTAGATTTATTCAACCCCTATAATACATGTGTTTTTAACCTACAACCAAAGTTGCATTAGTCACTAGACAACCCTAGAGGGCCGATCAGGAAGTTGGGAGTACCGCGACATGGTAAATATAAAGAAAATTAATTGGTTGTGATGTGTGTGAATATATATATAAATTTGGATAAAAGTTCCACACAAATCGGGTTTTAAAAATAGGTTTTCACCTACAACTAAACCACACACGAAAGGCAAGTGTACCTATAGTTTGTAATAAAGTGTCGGCAAGAACCGAGTGTCAATCCATGGATACGGTAATTTTCTAGTACTAAATCTTTGAAAATGACCAACCGAACAAAGAAATCTTAATTTGAGTTTTTAACTAACTAAAGTAGCATACAACAAAGCAAGTAAAAATACAAGAAACAATCAATCCAACAAAACTACCTAGACATGCATTCACTCTACCAATGTGATAAAATAGCAATGATATGGTAAACATCATGAATCAAAACATAAATACTAGAAATGACAGACCTCTTCATTTGAAACATATGAGTTTGACTTTTACTACTTGCTAAAATAGTTTTTGTATTATCTAAATACCATTATTCCTTTTAATTTATATAGGTGCACAGCTTTCAAATAAACAAATTGTTCAAGAATGTACGGTTAGGAAACTACGGACAAGGGTAATTCTTTTAATTTATAGTAATTTCTTTTACTTCATCTATTGAATTTACATTTTTTAACGTTATAGGATATCATATTCTGTCTACAAAACACCAAAAATGGCATAATAGTTTCAATTATATTGATCATAAGTTGATAAAAATGTATGCAGGATACAGACATACAGTCACTGAAGAACGAAGACCTGCCAATGTCTCCGTCAATTCAGTTTCTTACTCTATTGGGTTGAAAATATTTGTATTTGAAAATGTATTATCATTATTATTATTATTATAAATAATTTATTTTTGAAGCCTAAAGTTTCTGCATTTACAGTACATCAACTTCCGGAAGCAATGACTGTTCTCATATGCCAGAGGGTGCCATCATTTGGGTCACCTGAAAAGGTCAATACTGTCCAATGTTCATTTTCTTATGTTTGAGGTATCTGAGAAGTGGTTTGTTTGTTCAAATGGATCTCTCACTATACTCCAAAGACTTATTTTCTAAATATTTTCTTTACCAATCTAACTAAGTGTATTTTAAGCTTTGAGGTTTGTCATGATATTATGATATCATGTTCGGGTTTTTAGTTTACAGGATAAGGAATGTGGCCAACTGCAGCTTCTACACAAGATTCTTTGCTCAAAAACATGAAATCAAGTTGCTTTGCGAATACATGGCCACCTGCAGCTTGCAGTTGTCGCCAACAGCTTGCTTTTGCTGCTTGTCTGCTGATTGATCCATTTTGTTTTGTAAGTTGTGTTTTCGTTTTCTCCTTTACTTGAAACTTGAAATCCTCTTATGTATGTTCTAAATTGTAAGTAGCATTTAGCAATATGACAAGTATGCATTTTCTCTATGATTGATGATTGTGTTAAAATATAAGAAATTCAGTAGTTGACTATGTCTTTGTTTTTTTTTTGTAATGAATTGATTAACCTTTTTGCCCTCTTCTTAGAATTGAAACTATAACTCTAATTGTGCAAATTCTTTTGTGTTTTGTTCGGGATTATGTTTAGCTGTAGTATTAATATGTATATGTTTCCTTGAGTATATATTGTTATAATAATCATGATAAATTCTCTTTTCATGCGTATCTTTTAAAGTTGACATAATCGTGTTTTGGGCCCACTCAATCCACACTTAATATACACATGTTTTGAACCAAACCCATTTGGTCCGTTACACCAACCCACCTAACCTATCTGTTTTGACCCCTCTAATAATGTGGCTGATCTTAATAACTTCTTGTGTATTTGCCGATAATCACGGGAATGTAGGGCATGGCTGCTATAGGTGATGTGGTTCGTGTTGTGGTGAGTGAACACATAGAAGAGCTCAACCGTTTGAACGCTTTCATACAGGGGGACTACTAAACAGGTTAAGAAATGCAACCAATGGTTATACAGAAAGAAGGGTGTGTTTCATTTTCAATAATGAGGTAGCTATTTTAGGTGTGTATAAATATTCTCCGAATGTTTCTCATGTTTCTTCTGTTATCGAGTATTAACGATGTTGTCACCCAAGATTGGGGATAATAATGAAATTTTAGATGCTTGAAGCTTTTTATCATTTAAATAATTATTAATTAGGAGTTCGTGTTTGATGTTGGTGAGTTGTTTGCTAACTTATATGGGGTATTTGTGGGTTTATTAAAATGTTGGAGATTTTATTTTATCATTTGCAATTTGGCTTCTGTCAAGAGTTTATTCTTTTAGAAATGGAACACTTCTCATGTTCATGCAGTGATTAATTTAGTTATGACATTTGATTATGGTTGTAGCTGAATAATTATATGAGTTTAAATCATGAATCAATTTCCATGTATGATTTTTGTGGTCGAAAAACTCCGGCATATATTGGTTTGTCAACTGTGTGGGGAAATCTGTCTATTGCATACATTTCTTATCTATATTTTTATGGTTTGAAGACGTTAGATTCATTCTAATTCAAGCATCAACCAATGCAGATTGGTGATTGGGTTCTAGAGATTGTTATAAAATTAGGTCTCAAAGTGTGAAGGAAATCGGAAGTGATCGACGTCATCATTTTTTTGTTCTTTTTAATGAAGTCGGTCTTTTTTACACATAAGTAAGATGAACTACGCTTTTTCGTTCAAGTGCAAAGAAAGATAGTTTGTCGTTATTTCATTAAATATATTATTAGAAAGATAGTATTCTATTAATGCATTCATCACATTCTCGCGTTGATGTTCTCGTCCATTGGACGGGTAAAATGCTAGTTATAATTGGTAATGTCTTGGCTACAAGCTTGATTAGTCTTTATAATCTAAATGATGGTTAGGCATTATAGAGAACATGAGATGCAATAGGGTTCATCAAGATTCAAACCGAGTTAGGGTTTGTCAAGCGTAAAAGCGAGTCAGGGTTTGTATATTTTATGATTAATATGAACGAGAGTTAGGTCGTTTAGTTCGTGTTTGATTATCGACCGGGAATTGAAAACAAACATCTTTATAACTCTAACGTATTTTACCAATGTTAATAAAAGGCACTTCATACGACACCGCAGACTACGTACGTAGTAGGCATGCAAAGAAAGATCAATGACAGGTTGCGTTTAAACTGTCCTAACAGAAAATTGAACCTTAGATTGGTTTTTCTATGAAACTGCAGACAAACAAGAAATCTTATATTAAGACAAAAAAATATTCCAAAAACGAAGTACAAAGCCAATCCACTGTCACATGTAAAAACAAAGCAGACTTCGATTTTTCATAGGATAATAATTTCAACGTCATTAGATCTTGCCCATCAGCTTCTAGAAGCATATTTTTATCCATCTATATATACACTATTTTGTCTCATGGCAACCTCCACATGTATTATTCAATAACTTCAACAACACTAGCTATATATATAACTAAATATCATGGGGTTGTCACTCAATAGATCAATCACTCTAGTCATCGCGGTGCTCATTTTTATATGAGCGCATGTCACGTATCATCACACCGTTCACGTGTGCTAAACAAAGAGACCATGTTACAGAAGCATGAACAATGGATGGCACGTTATGGGCGTGTATATAAAGATCAGAATGAGCAAATAGCGCGATTTAAGATATTCAAGAACAATGTCGCGTACATTGAAGAATTCAACTCACAAAACCAGGCTTACAAGTTGAGTGTCAATAAATTTGCTGACCAAACAAATGAAGAATTCAAAGCTGCTCGTAACAGGTTAAAGGTTCACCACACGATTATTGGCTGATCAAACAGCATCATTTAGGCATGAAGAAGTGATTGATGCTCCGTCTAGCTTGGATTGGAGAACGAAAGGAGCCGTGACTCCGGTTAAGGATCAAGGTCCATGTGGTAAGCCAGTCATAAACTTGTTCCATTATATATGCATACACATATACATAAGGCATGGCTCATGAGCCACTCGAGATCGACTTGCTAAAAGCTCGAATTAACGTGAGCTTAAACGTGAAAATATATGAAAATATATTTTGTGATTGATGCCCTGAATGGTATACATAGATGATATAATATAGGGAATACCTAACCGTAAATAAGGAAAAGAGTCTGCTAAACTATTACATATATACACAGTATCAATACAAATAATGCATGCTAATACGCCCCAGCAGTTCGAGCGGGGTCTTGACCAATGCTCAAACTGGATCGAAACGACTGAAACAAATCACGTGGTAAACCTTTTGTAAATATGTCGGCATACTGATACGGAGCTGGAACATGGAGAACATGAACATGACCCATACGGACTTTTTCCCTGACAAAGTGAATATCGATCTCAATGTGTTTTGTGCGTTCATGCTGTACAGGGTTACCAGACATGTAAACCGCGGATACATTATCACAATACACGATCGTTGCACGAGTAATGGAAACATGAAGTTCCAACAACAGATTACGAAGCCATGCAGTTTCAGCAACAGCATTAGCTACACCCAGGTATTCCGCTTCTGCACTAGACCGAGATATAGTGGGTTGACGTTTTGACGACCATGATACAAGATTATTTCCCAAATAAACACAATATCCGGACGTGGAGCGTCGCAAGTCAGGGCATCCCCCCCCCCCCCAATCTGCATCCGCGTACACAGTCATAGACGTAGGAGCTGACGGTGTAATCCGTATACCATAATCAATTGTGCCTCGAATGTAACGTAATATCCTTTGCGTGAAAGAAAGATGAGGTTTCCGTGGAGCGTGCATAAACAAACATACCTGTTGTACTGCGTAGGCAATATCGGGGCGAGTGAACGTGAGATATTGTAGAGCCCCTGCTAAGCTGCGATATAAAGTCCCGTCTTCAAGCAACGGCCCGTCAGTAGCACCAAGTTTAGCACCGGTTTCCACGGGAGTAGCACACGGTTTACAAGAGGACATGGAGGCCCGTTCCAGAATATCCAAGCTATATTGAGACTGAGATAAAAATAAACCATTGCGGTCACGTGTGACAGTGATGCCAAGAAAATGATGCAGTGGCCCCAAGTCTTTCATTGCAAACTCTTGAGATAGCGACCGAATAATTTTGTTTAACAATGTTGTCGAGGATGCTGTTAAGACAATGTCGTCAACATACAAGAGCAAATAGGCCATATCATTCCCTTGTTGATAAATGAATAATGAGTTATCACAAGCGCTTCCCCTAAAACCTTTGCTAGTTATGAACTTAGAAAATCGGTCGAACCAAGCGCTTGGTGCTTGTTTAAGTACATATAATGATCTCCGTAATTTACGCTAGATGAGGTGCATTTGGGTCAACAAAACCAGCGGGTTGATGCATGTAGACATTTTCATGCAAGTCACCATGAAGAAAAGCATTCTTCACATCGAGTTGATGTATCGGCCAAGACTTGGATAACCCAATAGACAGAACAGTACGTATCGTAGCCGGTTTAACAACCGGACTAAAAGTCTCGTCACAATCGATACCCAACATTTGAGATTGACCGTTCGCGACTAATCTTGCTTTATATCGTTCCAAAGTCCCATCAGAATGGTATTTATAACGAAATAACCACATACAATGTATAACAGGATGATTAGCCGGGTAAGGCACCAAAACCCATGTACCACTTTTTTTTAACGCTTTAAACTCGTCTATCATGGCCAATTTCCAGTTTGGATCGGATAACGCTTTTTGGTAACTAGTGGGTATTGGGGAGATCGGACTAGCGGAATGGGTAGTGTGAAGGCTATATTTAGGATTTGGTTTAGCGATCCCAGATTTAGCTCTAGTTTGCATGGTGTGAATATTGGGTGGAGGTGGTGCATTAAGATTTGTGTCAGAATGTGGAGAAGTCGCAATGGGTTGTGGATCGGTGTATTGGGCCGAAGAGGACTGATTTATGGGGTTAGGTTGTGTTGAAGTGGAAGGTTAAGGGATTGGGTCGACGTGGGCTTGTGGAGGTGGAGGCGGTGTTGGGGCTGGCGATGTTGTTTGTGTTCTGGGTATCGGGTTAGGGAATGAGACCGGATGCAAAAATGGTTCATCATCAAGGAAATTATAATAAGCATTGGCTATGGGTTCATGATAGGGAATGAGAACTCGTCAAAGACGACGTGACGCGAGATATAAACTCGGCCGGTAATAGGATCTAGACAGCGGTAACCTCAAAAATCTGCAGGATAGTCAAAAAAGATGCATCGGGTAGAGCGAGTGTAGAGTTTATGTGGAACGGTGGCGGAAAGATTTGGGTAGCACGCACATCCAAACACATGAAGATGATCGTAAGTGGGGTGGCGATTGTATAAAGCATAAGTTGGGGTTAGGTAGTTAAGTCTTTTAGTGGGTAGAATGTTGTGTAGGTAAACTGCTGTGTGAAGAGCCTCAACCCAAAATGGTGGTGGTAGGTGTGCATGCATAAGAAGTAGGCGAATGATGTCATTAAGACGCCGAATCATACGTTCGGCACGACCATTTTGTGGTGAAGTTTGAGGACACGAGAACCAAAATACGAGTCCATGGGTAGAGGCAAAACTGTGAAAGTCACGGTTATCAAATTCGCCACCCAAGTCACATTGAAAGGTTTTAATGTTACGATGAAATTGGGTTTGGAAAAATTTATAAAATTTCATGAAATTGGCAAACACTTCAGATTTAAATTTAAGCGGATAAACCCACACATAATTGGTAAAGTTATCGAAATCCATGTAATACTTATAATTTGAGTTACTAGGGACCGGCGAGGTCCATAAGTCACAATGAACAATATCAAAAGGTGCAACCGTGATAGAACTAGATTTAACAAAAGGTAAACGTTTACTTTTCGAAATTTGACATGAATGACAAACATTGGAAATATCTTTATTACATGAAATAAAAGACCGACTGGAAAGTAAATATAAGATAGGATGTCCCGGATGCCCGAGACGGTTGTGCCAGTTGTTGGTAGCAGTTGTAAGTAAGCAGTTTGCGGAAGCGACCGTAGGTTCGGTAAATGGGTATAGATCCCCCATGCTGTCATGGCGCGAAAGAGTCTTTCTAATTGTAAGGTCCTTCAAAGAAAAACCATACGGGTCAAATTCAATAGAAACAAGATTTTCACGACTAAATTTACGAACAGCAATTAAATCTTTAATAATGTTAGGTGCTAGAAGAATATTATTTAAATGAACGGTTTTCGACGGGAGGTGGTAGGTGGAATTACCCGATCCGGATATTGGTAGAGTTTGGCCATTACCGACGAGTATATTTTCGTTAAAAGGAATAGTAGATGGGGATTGGATTTTACCTGGGTGGGCCGTCAAATGAGATGTTGCACCGGAGTCCATGTGCCAAGGCGTGTCGGTTTGATTGATTTGCATGGCCTGAAGGGCGGCCCCAAGTTCAGTTGGACAGAGAGGGTTCGGACCATATCCATTAGACGCTACGTGGGCCTGCTGTGGTTGGGCCGCAAAGCCTGGTGGCATATTTGGAACATCTGATTTAGTTGTCCATGGGGAATTCCAGTTGGGTTGGGCTGGATGTGGGCAAGGTGGAGGCCCAGACCACCCATGTTGAGTTGGCCCATTCCAGTTGTTCCAGCCAGGAGAGCCGTGCCACCCCTGTTGTGTGTACCCATTGTTCCAACCATTCGAGTTTCGACCACCACGGCCATAGTATCCACGACCACCGCCCCTGTTACGACCCCGATGTAGTGTTCCCTGATGTTGTGGGTAGGGTTGATTCAACTGAGGGGTCTGATTTGGTGGAGCCGTGGCAGTAGAAGATGGTTGGGCAGGGGTAGCTAGGGCAGCCTGAGTAGGGTAGGAGCCAACAACCGTCACTTGGAAGGCCGTTTATCATCTGAAGTACGAGTCGGGATTCGTCCACCGGCCTTTCAACATCTTCCAATTGATTTGCTAGGTCTTTCAACTGCTGAAAATAATCATCTAATGATGAACATGCGACAAGAGTAAGATTGGTAAACCTGTGTTCGAGTAGTTGTGCTCGGGCTTCCATATTGTTGAGGAAAATTTCTTTAATCTTATTCCAAGCTTTTTGAGCGGTTGAGTCAGCTTCAAGAACCCGACCCAGGATTTTATTATTGATGCTGCCATAGATCCATTGTAAAACAATGGCATCAACTTCAGCCCAAGACTCGTATGCCTCATCAATGACGGCCGGTGGTGGTGTTTCATCAATATGTTGCAAGACCTTGTAACCTTTGGCATGCAGTTTAAAAAGTTTGGTCCAGGCTGAATATGTAACTTGTTTACCATCCAAGACCCGGATTTTGTTTTGTATGTTCGTAACCGAATACACGGGGTGAAGGGTTTTGGTGTCTGGTTTGGGAGGGTTGTCACCGGAATTATTTGCATCGTCGGCCATGAGCAAGAACAGGAAAAAAATTGATATGATGGCAAGGATTAATCGAGGGTTAGGTGTGGCTGTGATACCATGAAAATATATTTTGTGATTGATGATGATATAATATAGGGAATACCTAACCGTAAATAAGGAAAAGAGATCTACTAAACTATTACAAATATACACAGTATCAATACAAATAATGCATGCTAATAAAACGAGCTTGACCCCAAGATCAAGCCTAAAAATTAAACGAGCTTGAGCCACAACTCTAGCCTAAGAATAGGCTTGTTAGAAAAAAAAAATTCAAGCTTCATATATCTGATTTAAGCTGGCTTATGAAATTATACGAGTCTATTATATATATAGTTTTTATATTTTCTATACTAAATATATTATTTTATAATAGTTGTTACTATGCATAAAAGTATATATTCTAAAAATAACTAAATAATATATAGTATTCTAAAAATAACTAAATAATATATATTATGTTGTACATAAAATTAAAATTAAACTATTTATAAATAATAATTCTAAATGCATATAAATTGATTATCAAATATTAAACCAGCCAAGCTGAGAGCTTGAAAAACTACTCACAAACGGAGCTCAAGCTATACAAATAAATATCTATAAATTAGCATCTTTATATATATCTGATTAATATATATGCATATATGTCTAATAAATAGGAAGCTGTTGGGCATTTTCGACAATTGCTGCTACCGAAGGAATTCATGAAATCACTACCGGGACACTAATCTCACTATGGGAGCAAGAGCTAATGGATTGTGACACGAACAGTGAAGACCACGGCTGTGAAGGCGGATACATGGTTAACGGGTTTGAATTTATAGTTCAAAACAATTGTATAAACACCGAGGCAGCATACCCATACACGGGATCAGACGGAACTTGCAACACTAAAGAAGAAGCCATCCATGCAGCAACGATTAGCGGGTACGAAAACGTACCAGCAAACAATGAGTCAGCACTATTGAAGGCAGTGGTTATGCAGCCTGTTTCGGTTGCGGTTGACGCATCTAAATTTCAGTTTTATGGAAGCGGTGTTTTGAATAGAACTTGCGGTACTGATTTAGACCATGGAGTCACAGTTGTCGGGTATGGAACTAGTGATGATGGCATGAAGTACTGGCTCGTGAAGAATTCGTGGGGCTCGGATTGGGGTGAAGTGGGGTACATCAGGATGCAAAGAGATGTTGAAGATAATGAAGGGATGTGCGGCATTGCTATGATGGCTTCTTATCCAACTGTCTGAAGGCGGGACACTTGTGTTTAATTCAATGTATAATCAGACTTTTAATCATGTACATATTGTTATGTTTTATACAAAATGACTGGATTACTTGTGTTGTTATAAAAAGAGAGTATCCTAAACAATCTTGCCTTCTCATTCATCATTAAAGATTATTATACAACCATTTCTTTAACTAACCGGCTGTTAGTTACCGGTTACAATAATCCTTTTTAAGTGTTAAAATGACAATTACCGTCTAGGGCACGTTCGTTTCACAAAATCCGTAGTAGTTCAAAGGAATTAGAATAAAATCTCACTAACATGGTTAATTTAGAATAAGTGTGAACTAATTAAAAACATGATCACGAGCCCTGTTTTTGTACAATTGTCAAAGTGAAGTTAACAATATCAACCTCCACTAGTGACCCGATAATTTACCCTGGAATAACATGTACTAAAAACACAAATAGAATTAGATTTCAAGACAGTCATCATCATCATTATCAGTGGTCTCATCCCAGTCAAGTTCAAAAGAGTTAGCTGACTTCATCAATTCCGTTAGTCCCGTTAGATCCTCTAAATAAGTCGGATGATTGATAGCTTGCAGAATAAATTCCAGACCCCTTTTTCTATACTCTGAAACCACCTGAAAATCACGAAATGTCCAAAATAAGTAAGTTTATGCGTAAAAAGTGTTGTAAAAAATCATTGACCCGTTTAACCCATTTATTTCTTTTAAGTGTCATGACTTAAAATAAGTGTGTATTTATGCACATTTATGCCAAAAACTCGAGAAATTAATATAACTTAAAGCGTAACTGTTTTATGCACGTTTGTATTTTTGTCGTAAATTTATACTTTTAGATTATTGATATGCAAAAAAAATAAAAGAATCTGGTTAAACGGGTAGTGTTCGCGTCAACCTGTGTTCGGGTTCATGTGTTTGAAAGGATTTTCGGGTTCGACTCAAAATTTCCATTTCAACCCAACAACCCAGGATTTTCAGAAAAATATTGTCACTTTTTAAATTCAAAAGTGACAAGAATTAGTACCCAATTCAACACCAAAAATCTATTTTTTTTTCTATTTTAAAGAATATATATTTACAATTTATATAACTTGACTAACCGTTGGGCAACAAGCAGTGCAACTATTAGAGGAATGTCCAACAAGTATCATCTGAGAAAACTGTGAAAGCGCGCCTCGGATTTGATGAGGTAATATACCGAGCGGTTGCTCACTGTTACCACTATCCAAAGACTTGCCAAATTCGGCTTCCGCTGATATCCTATAAAAACAAGTGTGAAAAAATAATAATAAATAAATACTTTCGTTAAAAGAATTTAATTTAAAACCGAAGCATTACCCGAGAGGATGATGCAAAATTCCAACAAACAGTTCAACTGCAAGGGCAGATGCAATAGGGGCGAGCCCGGGGCGTGTCACCGTGCATTGCTGGTCCAAAGTGCGGTTAGCGGTTGACTGCATGATAATTTTTTGACTAATTAATGAAGATAACTCTTTTTGTGTTACATGTGAAATGTATACCAACTAATTATCATATACACAACACACAGCCAAAGTAACATGACACGTGTACATAAAGATCAAATGAAGAAGTCACATACATCAACAGGGGCAACAACGTCATTGCAAAAGTAGCAACCGAGCCTCAGCTTGCTATCACTCTGTGACAGTGACATTTTTTCAACACCAGCTGATATTGTAACGGGCTCGGTTTTTGATTCATCAGTTGCACTAAGAGGACCCGAACCGTGACGCATTACCAAGAAACTGTCGAACCCCAATGCGGCGGTTATTGTAAGCTGAAATTGATAATTTAAAAATACATCAATGTCAGTATTCTTGGCAGTAGAAACCCATAAGGGCATAATGGTAATATACTACATTACAATAAATTTTAAGAAACTTGTTTTCAAGTAGGGCTGTTCAAAAGGCAGCAGCTCGCTTGTTTGTAAATGAGCCGAACCAAGTTTAAATGTTTAAACTAAAGCCCAAATTTTAATATATAAAAAAAGTATGAATTATGTAATACATCAACTATGCGTTATGCTAATGTTAAAAATAATGTTTCTTTTCTTTATATATATATCAATATGTGTAAAGATACAAAATTATTTTTTGTTTTAACTTTTAAATATAAACGAGCATGTGTAACGAGCCACTAGCTGGCTCGAGATCTCAGCTCGTTGAGATAAACGAGCCAGCCAAGCCAGATCGGTTTTTAAATGCGCCGAGACCGGGCCAAGGTAAGCTCAGCTCGTTGGCTCGTTCTTAAGGCTAGTTTAACTAGATCGTCGGCTCGCGCGCCAACTTGTTTAAATTAAAGCCCAAATTATATTAAAATTTTGTAGTTCACTAATTATGCATTATGTGTATGTTAAAATAATAATTTTTTTCTTTACATATATCAATATCTGTAAATATATAATTTTTTTAAATAAACGAGTTGGCTTGACAAGCCACGAGCAGGCTCAGGCTTTTTACAAGCCAAGCTCGATCTCAGTATTTCAACTTGTGAAGATAAATGAGCCGAGCCTGAGCCCAATCTGACTCGACTTGGCTCGGCTCGTTTACAACCTATTTGCAAGTGAAGCCTAAGCCATTCATTTAGCATAAAAGTTGCTTCTTTTTCGTCTTTTCACATTTATTTAACATAAAGATTTACATATTGACTTTTGAAATCGAACTCAAACAAACCTTATTAGCATTGGCACATAATAGAGTCGGAAGCCAACGACTTTCCCTCGTATCGGTCAACAAAAAAACAGCATCGTGAGACTCGACCAAATCCTGCAAACGTTTGCAGTCATCGAGCACGTTTTTCTCGTCTTTACTAGAAACAGGATGCCCGGGCATCGGTATAGACATTACTATGCCTTCCACTTCCTATAATAAATATAAATCAACAAATAAATAAATTATGTAACTCAAATATTTAGATTTTTATTAGATAAATTTAATTTACCACTGCGGGAAAAATTTTACGAAGACTTTCGGCTGCTACAACGGCTTTTTTATCGCCTTTGACACTATCATCGAATGTATATAACGATTGTCTTAACGGATTCGACATGGCCACTTGACCGCTATCCACTAATGTTATTTTCCGCACACCCCAAGCCTGCATATAAGCGTGAGATTATAAGTGTACCGTCAACAAAAGTCGTCAATAGGGAAATATTAGTGGTGGCAATTTCTGGCATGACAAGAGAATAACGGGTTTTGGTGTATCTAAACTCTTTAGAAAAACGGGTAGTGTTTGGGTTGACTTGTTTAGATGAACATGATGCATGTTCTGGTTGACCTATTTCTATAACGGGTCGACCCACCAACCTGTTGACGATCCATTTTCTTAACTTTCTTTTACAACTCACCAACTTGATTAACACGTTTACAACATGGTTATCACTCGCCAACTCGTTTGACCCGTATTGATAAGCGGGTTAACCAGGTGATATTCGGGTTAGGGTTGATGTTTTTAACACGAAAAGAAATACGGGTTGTTTTCTGGTCGACCTGTTTAACCCATTTAGTTAAAGGGGTAGACCTACAAATCCCTTTATGGCACGTTTAAACATTGATGCTTCACACGAATAAAAATAAGGGTCGTGTTCAGGTTGAACAATTCAACCCACCAACTCGACACAGTTGACAACGGTCAACAAGAATGTGACTCACCATGAGCATGCGTGCCACCTGGCATCCAAGAGTCCCGGCTCCCAACAAAAGACACTTGGTACCAGACAACATGTTCAAGTTCAAAGACGGTAATGCACGCCATCTCATTAATTTTAAATTCAAATCCGCAGCCGATATAACCCTCCTGCATAATTTAAACATTTTAATTGCTTGATTCTTGAATTTTAAAATAGAAAAAACAATTTAACCTCCCGACCGACCTTGTTGGATCCATGGAAGTAGATAAGTCAATGTGTCTCGATACTTTCTTCTTACTATTCACTTCCCATCCAATTACATTTGGCACATGCTCTTCATCTTTCCATGCTAATTTAGATTTTACAAAAACAAATTTAAGTTTTAAAAGAAATGTAAATAATTATTTTTTACATGTAATAAGAAACAACTGCAGACCTTGTGAAGGCTGTATTAGAGCTTGACCAACAAGAGACGAACTCAAATCAGCAAAGCCACGATTCTCACGATAGCATAAAAACTGAACCGTGTTGATATTCCATCGGGCAGAAATAAAGGCTAAATAGTTGCGAAGTGGCCATCCAGGGTTGCTTGGGCCGTGATATGGATCATAAAAAGCAAATAAAATCTGCCACCAAAATAACTGGCTTTTTAGAAAACTTTTGGCGCTAAAAGATAGCCATTCTTGAGTCCTATCAGTAGATTTGTTTAAAAAGCTTGTGGTTCGCTCAAAATCAACTCATTTGTAAACGAGCGGAGCCGAGATGGCTCGATTTGTAAACGAGCACAGCCCGAGTCAAGGGAAGCTCGGCTCGTCGGCTCACTAGTTAGGCTCACTGGCTCCTTTAAATAAAAGCCCAAATATTAATATATATAAATGATAATTGATAACCCAACATTATAACCCAAATTGTAATATATAAAAATTGTAAATTTTGTAGTTTAATAACTATGCATTGCGTGTATGTTAAAAATACTATTTTCCTTTTTCATATTATAATATGTGCAAAAAATATAATATCAAATTTTCTAAAAAAAAATAAACGAGTTGCCAGAGCTTTTACGATCCGAGTTTGAGCTTAACATTTCAGCTTGTTTACATAAACGAGCCAAGCCCAAGCCCAACCTAGATCGGTCGACACAGCTCGTTTACAGCCCTAGTTCTATGTTTAGAAAGATGTGTCTTCACCTTATGATCTTCGTGTTGGCATGCTTTAAGGTCCTTCAGGGGTCTAATGGTAGCATGTGAATTTGAAGAAATGCAAACTAGAAAGAACGGTATGTCTACAAAATTACATATTATTATATTAGTAGCGTTATATGGGAAAAACCGCATGCCATTTACAAATGTTAAAACTTGAACATTAAGGTCAGAAAAAATGATAAATTCTCTATATTTATATTGACTATTTAAGATAGTATTCATTTAACACTGGAATAAACACATCATGGTGTTAGTTAAGTACTTATAAACAAACAAACGACTCCAAAACCTTTTCTTAACATGCAATGTTTAGTATCCAGAAAACTAGATTACATAAAGTATGGAACAAAACAAAACAAAAGGTACTAAAAACAGTAGCAGTAAACTACAGATAATATAAAACAGTGAGAAAGGCAGAGACATGAATAAGTACTTTACAATTTTCCATTTCAAAGAGATTGGTTGGACCGAAAATCAACACACGTATATAAACATACACATAAAAGGTCAAAATGACTACCTGCAGTTAAACTCGACTTACGCCACTCATTACAGCATGCTGACACAGATTCAGCCTGTACACCATGAAAGTAAGATTGTACATTTTAGCCAAAAAAAAAAAAAGTTAACTAATTGCAAGAAAAATGAAGCTATAATGCCAAACCTCTTTGGCAGTGAACCATTCCGATGCGGGCTTTAAATCAACCAATGTTGCCGGAGGATCAAGAACCAAAGCAGGAAAAGCAATCGAGTAATTAAAGTGAAATCTCTTAAGGTCTGCAAACGATACAATAAGGAACCTCAAAAGCAAAGAACTGTCCTCCTCTACCTTTCCCGATCTAATATCGTCCCATATCTGATATTCAAGATTTTGACATCACATTCATATGTCGCCAATAAGTAAAATCAAACAAGCGTACTCAGTATAATCTTACTCAAAGCAGGGCTATCAATAGGGTCTGGGGAGAGGCAAACCTTACCTCTAGGTGTGTAAACGAGCTGAGCCAAGCCCAAGCTCAACTCGTTTTGACTTATGAGGGCTCGAGCTCAGCTCAGCTCATCAATTGATATTTTAAGCTCAGGCTCGGCTCCTTTATTATTTATTAATTAATTTATATACGTTTTTTATTATTTTTATATATTTAAAAAAAAAAACTTTAAACGAGCCTAAGCCAAGCTCAACTAGGTAATGCAAAACTAATACCTAAATGTCTAAAAAGAGGTACAACATAAATGCACACAAGGCTCTAGCTCAGGCTTGATAACTAAACGAGCTTTATTTGAGAGCTCGAAAAAGCTCGGCTGGTTTTGAGCTTTTTATCAATCCGAGCTCAAGTAGTTCGGATTATTTTCTTACGTCTAGAGTATAGTAATCCAGATAACACAAACAAAATGTAAGCATTGATAATACCTTGTTTCCTTCAGCCTTTAACAAAGTCTTTTTATCAATAGCCTGATACCCTTCAAATGTATTGGTATTATACAGCGTCCCGGGCACCGAACACTTATTTCTATTCCCACGGGTGGGTAACTCACCCGACTCGGTTGACAAAGATTGACCAAGCAGATTAAAATGGGTTGAAACATGAGGGTTAGAACAAGGTGCATAAAAACCTAAATAAATAAACATATACCAAAATTAGTAAGCAAAATCTTAACTTTATCCTAAACCCATGTATCTATCTAGCATACCCATGATTGGAATTGGGTCCTCATTGGTTTTGAATTTGTTGAGTTTTAAAGAACATAATCCATGCCAAAAACCCTCATCAATAGAACTCTGAAAGGGTGCAAATTGAAGAACAGAGCCTTTGTTTTCACCGGACATGATTATACCTTATTCGGGTCGAATTTGATCTGGGTTTTGTCGATCTTGAAGAAAGATTTTGATGATAAGCAAACAAGAAACGTGTATCAGAGAAAAAGGTTTTGACTTTTTTTTAAGTCCAATGGAATTTTAATTTTTACTATATATATTATATATTATATTTATTCATTTATCTTATCAATTTTACTAAATCATGCTTAAAAAGCATTGTATATTTTGCATTAAAAACTTGTATTTTGGAGAAATATGTAATTTCAAAGTTTAGGAAGAAAAAATATATAAAAATCCCTAAAAAAAGATTTTTCTGACCTTTTTTGTCTGTTCCACACAGACCACACTTGGACATTTAAGTCTGCAGTGTGTTTGTTTTTCTAAAAACATTTCATTAAAAAAAAGTCTGCACCACCTCTTCCTGATATAGACATAGATAATGGTCTTTCAACATCTTCTAAACTCATTATTTTCATAAGATATCAAAAAAAAACCCTAACCAAGAACTCTCCTCTCCTCTCTTCTCCTCATCTATCCTTATTGTCACCTTCAACCTTCCTCCCTGCCGCCGCCTGCCCACCTTACCGCTACTGCCTGCCACGCCTACCTGCTTTGCTGCCACTACTCTGACGCCTTGCTCCGACTCTCCATCCATGTACACTAATTGTTAATTAATTGTGTTAACTTATTTTTTATTTGAGTTGTTAACTGATTAGGTTTTTTTAGGTTTTTGTTAATTGATTTGTTCAATTAGGTTATTAGGTTTTTGTTAATTGAATTCTTGTTAATTGATTGTTCAATTGAGTTGTTAATTGATTGGTCGGTTTGTTTTGTTAATTATTCCTATTCCTATTATTTTTTTACTATTCATATCAAGAATGTGTGGAATACGACTTTGAATGTGTTCATAAAACTTGTATGTTTATAAAATAATAATAAACATGTGAACAATGCACCGGTGTAAGGGTATAAGCATTACCTAAATAAATCAGATTTTATAAAAATTAAGGTGTACATGGTTATACATGACCTTAACATGATAGTCAAATTACAAGGAAATCACACTATAATTTACGTGAAGCCACTATCGTGTTTTCAAGATATCGCTCTTAGCAAATTGGTTGAGTTTATCGCATTTGTTAGTCGATTATAAGTTTTTTTTATTAGTAACTTAGCGACTATCTAGACATTTAATATCCATGGAAGATGGAAGTTCACTTGGTCCCTAAACTAAACTATAACATTTATATAAATAAAATTAGCTTAAACAAGTAGATATAGTTTGTAAAACTATTTAGTTATTAGATTTAAGAACACAAAACTTAATTAGTTTATTACTATTAATAAAAAAATAACCATCAAAACTCAATCCGATATAGAGTTACCGTCACAGGACATGTAAGCATGTAACCCACAAAATAAAAAATAAAAAAATAAAAAAAAAATGAGCCATGATATATATTTGATGTTTAGTGAAGCCCAAAGAAATCTATAGTCTCAACATTATAATTGTTTTTCTTATTAAAAGGCAGGATCATTAAAGTATGAATTTAAATTTTTAGTTTATAGTTGAAACAGAGTCTTACAAATCGTAACACGTTCCATCAGTTGTATATAAGTAATCAACATTGTAACTATAACTTATTCTGTATTATGTAGATGTAAAAGTAAATAAACCTTTATTATGTCTCTCCTTACATATCTAAAAAATTAAACACTACAACTTTAATACTTCAAAAAGAAAAAAAAAACAATAAAAATAAAAGTAAATAAAATCATAGAATAGAAAATAAGATAATGGGCGAGTTTACAAGAACCGATAAAATACAGGGGCAAAAGTAAAAGTAAAAGAAACAAAACGACATGTTAAAAGCCCGGGAGTCGGTCTTATTAAAACCTTTAAACCTTTGAAGACGGAGCCACATACAAGAAAGAAAGAACCCTAAAACACCGACAGATTCTAACCACTAAAACATCCAAATCCATCCCATCACTAGAATCCTTAATTATGTTTTAATTAATAATTTCTTCACAGGTGGGAATTGAATTCGATTGAATCCCAATAGCCGTACTATACTAGAATCCTAATTTTTTATATATTTTTCAGTAATTGGAATTTTTATATGTAATCTGTCATGTTTTGAAAAGCTACATATAAAAGTTTGCATAAATACTTCAAAGCTCACACCAAGGCACCGAATAACCCCGGCTCGCTCCCCACCGCCGATTAATTGATCAAAATTGAAAATTTTATATATGTTTATATTTGAAAAGTTACATATAAATTCCAATGCGATTAATCGTTAGTACCTACCCCACCGGCGCTTGACTAGCGAGTTCTACAACACTGGCTAAAACCAAGCGCCAACTAGCCATTAGTTGCTGCACCGATAAGCTCCGACTAGCTATTGATTGGTGCTTATTACTGATTTTTACAACACTGGAATAAGGAATCTGGTTGATTGTTTATTTAATTGAAGTTGCAGGGTATAAATGAGCACTCAAGTGGCATCTACAATGGAAGCAACCGATCACGCTGACATGGAATCTGAAGTGAAGCCTCAAATGATTTACAGGTGCAAGAAGTGTAGGAAAATTGTTGCTTCAGAGGATAATATCGTTTGGCACGAGCGAGGTGAAGGTCAGAAAAGCTTTAAGTGGAAGAAGAGGACCGGAGATGCAACAAGCGGGCCGACTGAATGTTCATCCATTTTTGTAGAGCCTTTGAAATGGATGCAAGCAGGTCAGTAACCAAACTTCCTGTTTTGCTAGAGGTGCAAAAATGAACAAACGGGCTGGGTCGGGTTTCAAACTAAATTTTCTTAAATCTTGGTTTTTTAAAGCATGATACTTTTTAATAAATGGATGCAAGTAGGTGAGTCGGGTTGGATCTCGAACTAAAGTTTCTTAAATCTTGGTTTTTAAAGTACATTGCTTTTTAATAAAATGGATGCACACTTCCCATTCACTAGAGGTGCCAAATGGACGGTCCTGAGGGGGGTTGTTGACGGGTTGGGTCAAGATCCTTAAATTTTGGTTTTTACAGCATAATCCTTTACCAAAGTGTATTCCTTGTTAACCTTAATCATGTTATGCAACAGTTGAAGAAGGTAATGTGGAACAGAAGCTTCAATGCATCGGCTGCAATGCACGTCTGGGTTCGTTTAATTGGGCTGGTATGCAATGTAGCTGTGGAGCGTGGGTAAATCCGGCATTTCAGCTCCACAAGAGTCGTATGGATGAATGTCCGTTTTAATATTTCCTACTTGGTACAAGTTTTGTGTTGGAATTTAATTACATCTTATGCTCGTTTTATTCGTTTTGCCATGTTATGAGGATAAAAAATTTTATAAAAGTTTGCATAATAATTTTTCCTATTTTTTGAGCAAGGAATACAAGAACGACAAAAGTATCCAGTAGAATCTCACTCAGAATAAGAAAATGTTAAGAGGATACTAGAGACCCTTGGCTCCAAAAATCTTTCGTTTTCATTCTTTTTTCGTTTTATGTATAATGTAGGTATGGTAGTCAGATTACATAAAATGTAAAACGACCATACGAAAGTACTAATAATGGAAGGAAGAAACAACGTTTATTTGCTAGTGTTTCAACACCACTTTGTTACATAATTGGAGTTTTTGAACCTACTGGCCGGCGGCAAACGCCTCCTCCGGGAAAACCTTGGTGATTCCCGCAAGACTCTTGAAATGAATCTTTCCGGTGGGCGGATCCTCGATGCTGATGTCATTTACTGGCGGCCACAACATCAACTCTTTAGCCTTCACTCCCTTTAGTTTCTTGATCCTCTTCTTCTCCACATAACCAGTGATCTCTGAGTCGTAACTAACGAGCTTTTTGATCATCTTGAAATTATGCTCGACTTTTTTCGCCTGTTGATAGGGGTTTGTATTAGATTGAAGAGACCGAATTGAAATAACAAAAGAAAAACCGATTATTTGGTTTTATATGTTCCTAGATACCGAATTCTTGGTCAGATTTTGGTTTTGCGTGCAACTAAAACTGAAAACCTTAACCAAATTGAATTTATAGATTTTCATTTTTTGGTCTGAATTTTAAGTGATTTATTAGAATGTAATAAATGGTAAATTAACCTGAATGTGTAATAATTCATTAACAACCAATAAAAAGATTTGGGCTCAACTTTCTTTTTGGGCCTTTTGTTTTGGGCAAAAGTTTCAATCACAGATGTTAATATTATTAGTTATTATTTGGGCTCAAACTTTTAGTTCCAAAATCATTATTTAAACCAAAACTGATCCAAGCCTAGCCCGAGAAACCGAAACCAAACGGATTTCAAATACTCAAAAACAGAATGTTTAGCTTGAGCCCAGCATTGACCCATGCACACCCGTACCTGCAAAATCCACATGTAACCGGTGGTCTTGACGAACCCGACTTCAATGACATTAGCAAGCGGTAGGAGACCTAATGGAAGGCCGTGCTCTTCAAGAATGGAGACTGCAAATTTCAAACCTTCTTCATGGCCTGTCTTCAAAGTTGCTCCTTCTTTTGGGTCCGCCATTGATGTTGGATTGAAGCTTTTGTTTAATGAGTGTTTGTGTGTTGTGAACTTGTGATTATTTGGCTTGATTTGTTTTATAAGGAAGGCTATGAGAATGAGACAATGTTGGTGGGTAAATTCGAGGTGGTCACAACTTTGAAACGCTCACCGGCGAATTGTCTGCTAGCATTGTGAAACATATTGAACACTTATGATTTAAAGTGTGTTTGGAGAGTCAAAGTTAAGAACTACATAACCATAGATCATAAGATGCATGGTTTTTTTTCTTTCTATCTAGATATAGGTTGTTAATGAATAAAGATGGATAAACAGTAAACAGTCTAGTGTCAATGTGCCATGGACGTATCTTGATAAGCTATTTGTAAACCGTACAACATGATTTATGCCGAGTCAGTCTGATTATGATATTTGGGACGATTTAAACGGCTGGAAATAAATGAAAGAGTTTCTTTGGAACAAGAACATTGGTAATGCTTTGAGATAACTTCCTTACAAGAACATCTTAAATGGAAGATACTAAAAATGTCTAAATGTGCATCTAGTCAGAAGTCATATTAGCAATGTGTATATTTTATAAAAATACTCCTTTTTCTCTTTCAAAAGCTTGCTTTTCTTGTGAGTTCATCCATAATTTATGTTCACCAACAAAAGGAAAGAAAAAAATATAGCTTGTGTTCTTCATCTAGTAAAAATCACTAAACAGTCATAAAATTGAATTGATTCACTACAAGTCTACAACTAAATGAAGAAAATATCAAACATAGACTCATCTTACATGACTTGTAGGTTTATGAGGGCAAACGTTATTCGCGAATTAAGTTAGATTGTTTTCTAGCTTATTTGCCTATCCATGTAAAACACGGGTCTTCTTGTTTTTGCTCATATATGTTTGGTGTCATGTTTACGTTTGATGTCATGTCTTTAATAGTCGAAAACTCATCAAATAATATAATGCATTACCACTATATAAGGTCTTCATCTCACATTTTTGTGTACATTTCATTTTTCCAAAACATTGATATGGATTTACTTTTATTACTCATATTCTTTGTAGCCAGCATATTATGTTTTCTAATCTTTGGTGGTCTTGAACCATTAAGAAATGGAGTTAACAAGGTCAACTACGGGTCAGGAGCGAGGGCACCTGAAGCTACTGGAACATTGCCAATAATCGGTCACTTGCATCTTTTAGTTGGTTCCCAACTTCGTCACAAACGGTTGGGCTCTATGGCTGAAAAGTTTGGACCCATTTTCACCATCAAACTCGGTGTTCACCGAGTTCTAGTTGTTAGCAATTCTGAGATGGCCAAAGCGTGCTTAACTACCAACGATAGAGTCTTTGCTAGCCGGCCGAAAGAAATGTCAAGCGATCTGATGGCCTACAACTATGCTAATGTCGGTGACGCACCATATGGACCATATTGGCGTCACATTCGCAAGCTAATTGTGCTTGAACTTGCGTCCCACCATCGTGCACAAATGCTTGCTCATATCCGAGTCTCTGAAGTGAAGTCATACATGGAAGACATTTACAAAACTTGGGGTAGAAATAAAGGGTCTTCTAGGTTGACATGAAGCAATGGTTTGGAAACTTAATTGTGAACATGGTTATACGTATGATGTTTGGCAATAACTTTGCTCGCAATGAACTCGTCAGAGATCAGTTTCGGAAGGCTATTAGGCTGTGGATGGACATTTCGGGTGTGTTTGTTCCATCGGATTTCATTCCATGGTTGCGTTGGTTAGATTTAGGAGGGTATGAGAAGAAGATGAAGAAGACTGCAATAGAGATGGATGATGTACTTAGTGCATGGTTAGAAGACCAAAAAAAGAAGATGAATGCTACTTCTACACTGCAGGTAGATGAGAGCAGACACCAAACCGTCTTCATGGCGACGTTGTTATCCCGTGTTAAGGAAGAAATTAAAGAGGACCTTTATGGCTTAAGCACTGATAATATTGTGAAAGCTACGAGTTTGGTATGAATTTTGTCACTGACTCAAAACCAGGCAAATTGTTCTCCTTTTATGTGAAGTTTTCTTTCAAATACATATATATATTTTTGTATCGTTAGGTGATTTAGGACACCAATCAAATAATTTTATTGGACCCTAAGTGGTATTCAAAAGAAATCATATTTTTAATATTACAATATCAATGAATTTCGCGGTAATCAAACCTTTTTTTTTCCTTTTCATAGTCAATATTTGCGGGTGCTACGGACACGACAACAGCGATTCTGATATGGGCTTTATCTTTACTAGTAAACAAACCTTTGGTGTTAAAAAAAGCTCAGCAAGAGCTTGAAAACCATGTTGGGAGAGATAGAAAAGTTGAAGAGTCAGACATGCACAACTTGGTGTATCTTCAAGCCATTATCAAAGAGACGATGCGCCTTTATCCAGTTGTACCGCTTTTGGTTCCTCACGAGTCTATTGAAGACTGCATTGTAGGAGGTTACACCGTACCTAAAGGGACACGCCTTTTGTTAAATGTTTGGAAGATTCATCACGACCCACAAATATGGACTAATCCATTCGAGTTCCGACCTGAGAGATTCTTAACAAGCGAAAAAGACATTGATGTGAGGGGCCGAAACTTCGAGTTGATTCCATTTGGAAGTGGTAGAAGAGTATGCCTAGGGATGTCCTTTGCTCTTGAAAGTATACAGTTGATACTGGCCAACATAATACATGAATTTGAGTTCCAGAATCCATCAAATGAGCAAATTGACATGACCGAAAGTGGTGGATTAATTAGTCATAAAGATGGTCCACTTGAGCTACTCATCGCACCTAGACTATCGCCACATGTGTATGAAGCCTTGCTTTAGGTTCGTACCTTCCTTCAGTCCATTCAGGTGCTATCTGTTTGCTTGCACTTGTCGTGTTATCGCTATTAAATGAGTGTTACGGACAGAAGGTTTTCGATAGACATGAGAGGTGCATATTACTATATTAGTGTATGCTTATGCTATACTTGGCATATAAGCTACAAAACTTGGCATATAAGCTACAAGTGTGTAGAATATAGAATCCATTTGATGTACAAACAGGGTTCCAATTATAACAAAACTATAATGATTGTTAAAGAAAAAGTAAAAACAAATGGTTTGCTGATAATATTGAGTATAAAATTATATAAACGTTGCTGGATTTGTAGAGCTATTCTCGGCTCGTGTCTAGGTCACCGTGGGAATTTCAGTGCCATAACGTAGTCCGTCAACTTGTAAATCACATGACAAAAAATGAATTGAGATGAAACTACGGATTTTTAATAGCAATACAACTATATACAAAAGTTTAAAGTTACCAATTTTTACAAAAGCTTTATTTTATAAATTATTTAAAAAGATAATTAAAATAAACTAAACTTTTTTTCCATCCTTAAAGATGAACACAACGGATGTCTCAAGGATGATCGCCCCAATACTAAATTGTTAGCGAATTATATGTCATGAAATTATTTGTTCACTCCTGCCTAGAATAATTTTATAAACTTTCACAGCATAATTTTAATTTTAAAAAGTTGTAAATAATCATTTTACAACAAATTTTTTTGCGTTGATGGAAAGATAATATATTTTTATAACGGCAACTTTGTTTTTAGTGTTTAGGTAAATCCATCAATTTGAGTTTATCAATCATTTTGGTCAATATACACTTGAAGCATTGGTTGTTTATGTGGTATGTCTTTTATATCGCTCTGATCAATCTATGGTGGCGCAAAAGGCTATCCTGCTCTATTGCTACGTAGCAAGAGAAGCCTGCTTATGTGGCTTCGGCGGCGTTTCGCCTTCTCTTCGCTCTGGACAGGAGCGCTAGGGGACACGGGGAGGGAGTAGGCGAAGCGTGTCGTTCGTAATGGAAAGAAAGAGACCACTACTTCGCTTTTTTGTTGGATCGCCGGCACGAACGCAGTGGTCTCTGACCAGGACCAGGAACCAATTCGAATTTTGATCTTGACATGTCGGTGGTTTTTAACCGTAGGCATTTTGCCAGGAAGTTGGTGGGCTCATCATGAATTAGGTCGGGGTGGCTGGTGGTTTCAGGATCCCATGGAAAATGCAATCCAGAGAAACGTGTGGTTTCTGAACCCATTGAGATAACCCAAGAATTTCGCTATTTCGATTCTGCTAGTCCTTGGGAACACGCACCGGGTCTCGGCGTGAGCTGCCAAGCCGACTAGCGACGATCTGCGACGGGAGAGTTGAGAGGGAAACTAAGTGTTCAGTGAACCGTTTCCCTCTCAGACTCTCCCTTCCTAGAGCTGCTTTGGAGCGAGGAGGCCCTCGGCCATGTGTATTCCAACCCTTGGCCGGGGCTTTACGTGCGTACGTGTGCGCACACACGAACGCGTACACGCACACGTTCACATGACGTGCGCGCGCGCAAAACAAAACCGATTCTAAGACCACTGTAGGCTCTTAAAACACATGTTAAGGCACCTGCATAAGCGTTTATACATAAACATTCAAAAGTCAATGCTACCCCTACCAGCCATATGGACCCAAAGAAGAAGCGCTCTAGCGCGGATGACGGATGACACCTACCAATTGCCCAAAGTGTTCAACATCACACTCCCCAAATTAGAGAGTCCCGTTGCCTCACTCTGGTCAGCCTATATTGTCTTAGCCGTGCTCACGTTGACTTCAAAGTTTGGCATGGGCGTTTCACCAGGAAACCATACCGCCAGTTGCCACAAGAGTATAACTCTCTAGCGTAACAGACGGTGGGACGAAAACCAGGGTGTGCTCGTCAGGATCCGAACTAACAACCTCACAAGGCCTAGTTCAAATCCTTTTTTATCATATCCATCAAATATGACGTAAATAAGAATTTAACTTAAGTGTCTGCTAGAGAAGCTAAGCATTCCTTCCACTAGGCCAAGGCCGGATGGATAAGAAGATAATATAAATATATATAATTTTTTTTGGCCATTTAAAAGGCCGACAATTTATAGGGAGGCAAAATGTCGAAGGAAGTGCGCATCCAACGTAGATTTTTCTAGGATGATTTTTTGGCATTATTTAACTGTCATATTCTGCTTGTTTGCATGTGCGCATAACATCAATTTTATCGCCACTAAATTGTTTTCTTATAGCAAGCATGTAGTCATTTACCTTAATTATTTTTAATAAATTGGGTATACATGATATTTTCAAGATTTGTAAAGGAATATATGATATTGCCCCTTACATTTAAAACACTTATAAAATTTGATATTTTGAAAAGATAGGGGGTGATATGGTGGTTTATGGTGTAAAATAAGATGTCAAGAGTTCAAACCCCGTAGTGTACAAATTTCTTGGTCGTTCAAAAACAATAACATAAAAGAAAAGAAAAGATGCAATTTACAGTCCTACACCTTAATCACTCTCTATCAAAAAAATATAAAGCACTTTTGATAGAATTTACTTGATTCTTATATGTTTCTGTTGATGATCTATATATAAGACTTCTTATTAGTTCAACCTTGTGGCTAGCTCAAAGTTCGATTTAAAAGAAAAGCTAGCCTCGAAAAAAATCTTTTTAAACTACTTAAAAAGTTTGTATTATGTGCATGTTAAAAACATGTCTTTTAATATGTGTAAAAATAAAAATTTAAAAAAATTGATGAGCCGGCTCGAGCTCAACTTTTCAGCTCGTTAAATATCGAGCCAAGCCGAACCAGCTCGAGCCCGATTCCAACCTGGCCTCGCTTGGCTTGGCTTGGCTTGGCTCAACTCGAGGGTATTAAACCACTTTGTCGGTTTATATATGATTATTAACTGGTTTGTGGCTATCAATGTATGACTATTGAACAAAAATATAATATAAAAAGATTATAAACTAATTACAAATGAAGGAACAATAACAGTATTAACATACAAGTAACTGTAGAGCTGTAGAAGTCCAAGATCATCTCAACTGTCACTCCAGTTATCTTCCCCGTCGTCACTTCCAACCACCTAACAGTTTCAACAAACATAACAATTTGATTGTTAGATTTGGGTTGTGACTTATCTCAAACGGGTCAAATGAGTTAACAGATGGGGTCAAACCTGGCGGATCGCGCTTGCCTTCTCGAGAATTGCAGTGACGTTAATGCTGGTCGGGCCAGCAGGTGTGGTAGTTGGAGGAGCAGTTGATATTCGTCTTAGATTGCGTGACTGCACGCAATAAAATTGTTAATGTATCTGTGGGTTTGTCGGTTTGAAAATTTTTAAGTTGAAACTGAAAATCGAACCGAATTCAAAGTCGGCAGAACCGAACCGAAAAACGAACTCGAATTTGGTTCGGTTTTGAAGGGAATAACCAGATTTTAACAAAAAAAACCCAAACAACAAAATGCAATTCAGGTTCCTCAGTTTCAGCTTAGGTTTTAATCAAAATGGGATAAAATTTGGGGTAAATGGATAGGGTTAAAATGTAAACCAGGTTCCTCGCTTTGAAGATATTTTTGATAGAAACCAAGAACCAAACAGAATTCAAATTTTGCAGAACCAAAAACCGAGTTCAAATTCGGTTCAGTTTCGGTTTTAATCCAAAAGAAATCCTGATTTTAACAAAATATCGCAAAAAATAAAATGCAATTCAGGTTCCTCGGTTTTGGTTTCAATTAAAATGGGATTGGTTTTGAGCTAAATGGGATTGGGCTAAAATGTAATTCAGGTTCCTCGGTTTTAACCACCTACTTAGGTTTCCTAAAACCATAAATGAAACCGAAAAGCGATTATGCCTAATTCAGTTCAGTTAAAAACCAAACTGAAAACTGAATATGCCAGTTGGTTCGGGTTTAAATAACTTCCATTCGGGTTCGGCTTATGATGTAAAAGCGTATAGTGAACACAACGTCAATGATGTATCCTTATGAGTGTTTCATAGGTGCTAATGTGCTATAGGGTTTAGTTAACTGAAATGGTCGGCTTAACTGTGGATTTTAAATATTTTATATAAAACCTAAATGTATATAACTCAATAAAAATATGGAAAGACTACATACTTTATTTCTAATCTGCTGTAGAAAATCTTCCCTTTCATCTCCAAATTTCCCATTAATAATGTGAGTAGATCCATTTTGAGCGTGTAAATTCCACCAATCAGGCTGCAACAAATAAAATGCAATATTATTTACACAATAACATGAAAACATAAATAATATAAAACTTACCTTGGGCTTAACCTTAATGCTGTCTGTTTCAACAACATTCTCCTGTTTTCTTGGAGCTGGCTTAGGCTCCAGAGGTGGCGTAGGCTGCGTGGGTTTCAGATTTCTTGTTGCTGGCTTAGGCACCTGAGGCGGCGTAGGCGGTGTGGGTTTCAGATTTCTTGGAGCTGGCTTAGGCTCCTGAGGTGGCGTAGGCTGCGTGGGTGTCAGATTCAAAGTATAAGTCAACGTCTCTGAGAGATCATCAAGGTTTGGCTTGATACCAGTACCGCGCCATTCCATTGGCGGCAGAGGCGGTGGAGGTGTGGGTCCCTTGAGGTCATTAGTCACCTGATTTTGTGAAGCTTTCACAGTATCAAGATTTGGAATATCAAATAAAAGACCATGTGTAGAAGACTGAAATCTGATTCCATTCACTTGAGAGGTGGAGACAGATTCTGCAGATGAGATTCTACCAAAAGCATCATCTAATTCATGATCCTTGAGTCTGGGAGACTCACTGGAATCCCACTGCTCGGAATTGGATTCAGATGGATGATCGGATTCATATGGAGATGATCTACAAAACGTGTCATCATCATCGAAGTCGGAATCAAACTCGTGTAATGAAACTGCCTCTGGAACCAACTGAAATGACGGAAACATGTGTCCATTATTATTATTATTATTCACATCGGGAAATGCCAATTTCAGTTTGGAAGTCTGGAATCCATCAATCGGTTGGAATGATATTCTCATATGTTCAAGAGGCGGTGAAGAAGGTGAGATGAGCGGGTGTCCATTCCCAAATTGTTCTCGGAACGGTATCCCGGTAACAGTTGGATACCCTTTATGAACGGTTGGATTCTCGGGCACATCAGTTTTCACTGAGTTTGCAAGTGTTTCGTTCCCGACAAGTGATATTTGTTTCCTAAAACCATTGGCTAATAATCTATTGCTAAATTCAAATACCCGAGATGAAGTAATAGGATCATCTGCACCGGGGAGTTGACCAGATGATTCAGGTTTGACATCATTGATGGCGGTTTTAGCCTCTTCCACAGGCTCTGGACTAGTGGCAGCTGGCAAACCAAAATCAGGAGGTTTGGAAGGTTCTAATCCCAACAGGCCACCATTCGTCCAGAACATTACTGGATTGCTGACGATAGTTTGACCACCAGAAGTTGATCCGGATGGCTCGATTGACTTGTGGGTGATCATAGGTTCATTCACCATAGGCTGTGGGCTTGGTTCTCTATAGCTGGCAACGATCACTGCATTTGTAACAACTCTTTCAACTTGATGATTCTCAATGCTAGATGAACCGTTAGCTTCAGCATGTGCTTCAAGGGATATTGGCATTGGGGTCAAGTAAGTGTTTTCAGGAACATGAAACTCAAAATCCATTGAAATATCGTCTATTTGAGTTTCTTTATTCTCAAAATCCAACCTTTGGTTGTCAACATCTGAGCACCGCTTCAGTTCTTGCTTCGTGTGACAATCTAGATCGTTTTCAGATTCTGATTCAATAGTGTTAAGTGCATCCATGTAATAATCAGTCTCGCTTTCAATCTCATCATGCTGACCCCGGACAATGACAGGTATCAGATCAGGTTGTTCTTGTTCGTCTTGAAAGTCAAAGTCAACGTCGTCAACAACTCCGTTGCTCAGATTTTCCTTCTCATCAGTTGTACAAGGCACCTCTGTAGATTCATTTGGTTGCTTAGTAGAATCTATGATTTCTAACTTTTCGTCCCAGGTAATGTAAGCTGACTTTGACTTATTATCATCTAATAGATAACCGTTGTTGATATTTTCATCGAGTGAAACCGAATCAAACTTATCAAGATAAGAATTATGTTGCACATTTGAATCAGAAGACGATTCTTTAGCATTATTGTCTTCTGACTGTGTTGAGCAGCTTGGACGGAAGATACACTCTATGTAGCCCGACCCATTTTTCGAGTCAAAAGAAGTCAAATGGTCAACTTCAAGGTCAATTACAGGTTTTTGTAAGGCATCTTGAGAAGCAGAAGCTTTCTCTTCTAAGTTTACCGAGCCAAAATCAGTTCTGCAGAGGAAGAATTACAATATAAATCATAAACTTGTTACGGTTTTATCGCATTAATGATCGCACATAAATGATAAGTTTTCTAGTGCTTAAGAATATTATCATACCTTCCACCGTGCATGATTACTGGTGTGTCATGTGTCACGTCTCTATACCTCGATGAAGATCTCTTTTTCTACATAGTAGTTAAGCACCATTATTAGCTAACTAACTAATGTAACAAACTCTATATTATTTATTCTAACAGATTGAACTCATTATTAAAGAGTAAAGAAACCTATGTGGTATATGAAACATACCTTGTTTCGGCGGGCCTTCTTTTCTCTCGAGACCGTCTGAAGATGAGCTTCATAAGGTCCCACTGAAGATCTTTTGAAATAAGTTGGATCAGAATATCTTTTAAAGCAAGATCCCGGTCCTCCAATATCAAACCTGAAAGTCAGCCATTAAGGTCAACACATCTACCAGTATAACAGCATTCCAAAACACATATTCGTTATTCATACTTATCAAGTTTAGACAGGCGCGGAGGATCACGACAATCCTCATATGGCTCCATAACGCAACGTGGCAAATCACTGTAAATGAAATGATTGTGTTCGGTTCTAACTCGCGTATGCCAGTGAGAACCTGCAATATATCATCAACACAAAATTCAAATTGAAGTTCAAATTAGTGTTTTAAATTCATAAGCACGATAAATATTATCTTACCAGCTGTGTAAGCAAAATGTAAGTGACTCCTCTGTGCTAAAATAGCCTTCTCTAACGGAGGAAGTGCAGCTTCAACGGCGTGCACTCGCTGTACCATTTTATGACTTCTAGAAGATGTAATTAGCACTTGCTCTTGTAATCCATGGAAAACTTCTGCTGCAAATCTATTCAATCATCTTATTATTTCAGTTTCCTAAACCTAGATTCAATTTTATAACCAACACTAAGTGCTGTCTGGTAGCCTCTTAATGATCATAGCCTCTTGATGATCAAATCAAATCATTTCAGATTAAGTTAATAATAATAATAATAATAATAATAATAATACTTACTCAGCCAGATCGCCTAGCTGACGGAGGATTCCGACGAGTCCGGCAACGGCGACGCCGTCGAGCACGGCCTTGGGATCTTCACGGTTAGTGTCCGTATAGAGCTCCGGCGTTCCTAGACCGTACTCGTTTCTCACCTGCACTCTGACTAACGGCATGCTAACGGAAACCGTAAGAGAGAGAGTGTGTTTGAGTGGGAAAGTGTGAGAGAGAGAGAGAGAGAGAAAGAGTAAATGAGAGAGAGTAGGTGAGTGGATGGAGGCAGGTTAACTGCTGCTGCTATTGGACTGAAACAAATAAAGAAAGAACGAAAGATCAGTGTTTTTAGATTCAATGAAATATATAATATTATTAAGAGACGACGACGAAGATGGCATTGCCACCTCTACAAGCCAAATTTTGGTTCCTGGGTGAGTATCATTGTTGCCACCTAAATTACTCTTTTCTCCTTGCTCTTTTTCTCTTAACTACTAGTTCTTTTTTTTTTTTTTAATGTTATTCCTTTATAAAAATAAATATAAAAATTGGATTTTAATAATCCAAACTATTACTTATTGACCAGTAATAATCCCAACTAACAATCTAACTATTGACAATCCCTACTTTCAAGTTTGTTACCAATTAACAATCCCATACTAACTGATGACCAACTCCGTTTGATTTTAATTAAACAAATAGTCCCCATAGTTAAACACGTATTGATTTAAGAAAAAGATTCAATATTTATGAACTGAGGTTTACTTCTCTATCATCTTTGCCGATCCCAACCCCAGTTTCATGATTCAAAATTTCTTTCTATCATATTCTGATTTAGTTTCTTTTCCATTTTACACATGCACATATATGTGATTTCTTTATATTTGATTTCATATTCTCTAACAGATCTTTCAATCATATTCGGCAGACTTGAAGTCTTTATGGCTGAAGTTTGAGCTAGCCATGGAGAGAGCTTTGAAATCCCTGATTTGCTAGCGTTGTCATAGCTTAAAATATAATTAGGTTTTCTATTATCCGAGTTTTATGTCTCGTAATTACGTTATCGCAAATTCATTTAATTATCTTAATGAGCTCGTTGAAGCCCTAGCTCAGGCACTCGCCGTGCACCACTCATCACCGCCACTGACTGCGGCGAAAGATTTTGGCTTTGAATCGTGGATTCCGTTCGTTCCTACTTCAAATCTGAAGAGGTATGTACCCGCCTCAACACCGAGCAAGGCGGGTCAACCCACAAGATAAAGACATTATGAAGGCACAAAGCCAAAACCTATGCGCATGGCGCATACAAAACATGCTCAGGCATCATATGCCCAGGCACACATATGCTCGCGCATCACATATGCGCGCGGCGCATCAGCGCGGCGCATATCACATGCTCGTGCATATCACATCTGCCCAGACACACATGCTCGCGCATCACATATGCGCGCAGCGCATCAGCGCGCGGCGCATATCACATGCTCGTGCATATCACATCTGCGCATGAAATATCTGCGCGTGAGAATAAAGAGAAGACCTCGCGCATCCTCAGGATGGGCGCATATCACACGTGCGCATAATCAACCTCGTCCTTATCCAAATCAGGATTAGGGCAACCCTGATTGTGCACGTCAGACAACCTTCCAGAAGGCATCTTTTTAAGGAGTAAGAATATGCTGATGTTGACAGCTGCCAAATTAAAGGTCGACAACTCAGCATGACACATGTGTTACCACGTGATTACAACCAACGAGAAAGCGCCAGGTGTCCCAGAGGACACGTGGCGCAGTGCGATTGGAGGAAGCCAACGAGGTTGAGCCCAACCGGTGGTAACCCTAGCACTATAAATACAGCATCAACTCCACTTTGATGACACATTCATACTCAATCATTAACAGTTACAAGCAGTGATAACACATTCAATCATATTGAATCACATTCACTCACAGTCAGTTACATACAATCACACAGTCTCACAACCAAAGGGTATTGAGCAATTAAGCAATACTCTTGAGATTCTCCTACACACATTATTATCTTCTCCACAAATATACTGATTCTCACGCCGGAGGGTTACCCCAAAGAGGACCCCTCTGTCCCTTTCTGAGGGGTAAGTAACGGCGCTGTTCATTTTGTAGGTGGAAGAACACTGATCCAGAAGAACCATCGGTGAAATAGTATAATCACACCCGAGGAAAGTAGATCTGCTACCAGTGAGTAGATCCACGTTTCTTCATTGGCGCCATCCACTGTTACAAACGGCAATCAGATCTCATCAGATCTATATAAAAAAAAAAAAAAAAATCAATCACCATGGTTTCTGGAGTTCGTAACGTTGATCAAGCTCTGGAGGATATTGAACGTGAGGGTGTTAACGACGGACAGCAGGTTCTGAGGGTTCCGCGTGATTCTACGCGTACCACCAGCAACCGTCCCTTCGTCACAACCCCTCACGGCCAGACTGAAACTCCTCCAGACGATCTCACGTTACAAAATATGGCCGGCGCGAAACTGAAAGGACCAATGGGTCCAGGAGAGGAAACAAATGATCCAAATGAATGGCTCATAAACGAGCAGCGGCGTCTGATGGAAAAATACAATGAAATGGTCAAGCAGAAAAAGCTAGCCGACCAAACACAAAGGCAAGCTTTTGATAAGCAGACTACAAAAAGGCCGCGCGCGCCGGAAGAAGGACATTCTGTTCACACTGCACACACTGAGTTCAGTGATGAAGAAGTGCATAGCATGAGGAAGACACGGGATACTCATGCAGGAGGCTCGCAGCTCCGCGCGCCAGTGAACATGGCGCCTGGAGCCAGAGCAGATCTGGATCTGCACATGCCGTACAGCCCACCGGTCAGAGGGCAAGTGGACGTAACCACGCCCTACAGACCAGCCATCCTGGTAAAACACTCAAAGTTTACTGCGCGCATCGCGCAGGCTCCCGTCCAGCACAAGACAAAGATGCCAAGTGGTCTGGGCAAATATGATGGCACAACAGATCCAGATGACTTTTTGCAAGGTTTCTATAACACGGGAAACCTAGAGAGCTGGACGATGCCAACATGGTGTCATATGTTTGCTCGCTGCCTCACGGGCGCAGCGCGGGTATGGTTCGAGAGCTTGCCGACAGGGCAAATTGATGGGTTCGAGGAACTATTAGAAAAGTTCCAAGCCCACTTCGTACAGCAGCGCAGGCACACGCGCGATCCTGATGACATCATGCACTGCATACGCAGGAATGATGAAACGATTGAAGATTACATCACTCGTTTCAATCAGGAATCCCTGGCAATCGGGGGTATAACTGAGCAGCTCCTGCGCGTGGCCTTTATACAAGGCGCGCGCAGTGATCAACTCCGCCGGGCTCTCGTAAGCAAAGATGGTATGCCCACCACGTGGGCCAAGTTAATGGAGGCATCGCGAGTTTTCGCGAGAAATGAGAAACAGATTGCCCAAGATAGGGCAAGAGAAAGAGCGCATCAGGCAGAATCACCGCGCAGCAAAGAGAAGAGGGCCAAACAGAACTCTGTATGGTCCAGGTTGCAGCCAACAAGTTTTTCTTCCGCGGAAAAACAAGCGCAACCAACCTCACCCCAGCCCCAAAAAGAAGTTCGTAATCGCGGGGAGGGTGACAAGAGGGAGGGCGGCAGAGATCCTAGCAGACCTCTGCCAAGAATATGGACACCCCTCACTAAAACACCTTCACAGGTGTTAAGTACTGAGAATGTCCAATTCAAGCCCCCCAAGCAGCTACACTACAAGGGACCGCAAAACAGTGGCAAATATTGTGAATTTCACAGGTCCCCGGGCCACAACACCGACGCATGCCATCACACAGTCTCACAACCAAAGGGTATTGAGCAATTAAGCAATACTCTTGAGATTCTCCTACACACATTATTATCTTCTCCACAAATATACTGATTCTCACGCCGGAGGGTTACCCCAAAGAGGACCCCTCTGTCCATTTCTCACAGTCAGTTACATACAATCACACAGTCTCACAACCAAAGGGTATTGAGCAATTAAGCAATACTCTTGAGATTCTCCTACACACATTATTATCTTCTCCACAAATATACTGATTCTCACGCCGGAGGGTTACCCCAAAGAGGACCCCTCTGTCCCTTTCTGAGGGGTAAGTAACGGCGCTGTTCATTTTGTAGGTGGAAGAACACTGATCCAGAAGAACCATCGGTGAAATAGTATAATCACACCCGAGGAAAGTAGATCTGCTACCAGTGAGTAGATCCACGTTTCTTCAAAATCCATCAACATCGGCGAGAAAGAAAGAAAACGGTGGTTCATGGCTGTGGCGGCCGGTGGTTCTGATGGCCGTAAATACAGAGAATTCGAGAAGAAGCTTAGAGTAATTTTTTTTTAAATCAAATCCAAGATATGTATTAACTGTGAGGACTATTTATGTAATTAAAAATAGACGAAGTTAGTCATCAGTTAGTGTGGGATTGTTATGGGTAACAAACTTGAAAGTTTGGATTATTAATAGTTAGATTGTTAGTTGGGATTATTATTGGCGGGTAATAATTTGGATTATTAAAATCCAATTTTCCTAAAAAAAATAGTCTAAACATAATAGTTTTTTTTATAAAAAACACATGAACTTATTTTAGTTTGTTTTCTTAAAACCTTTACCATTTTAATTTTATACTAAACATTTTCACCATTTTAGCTTCTCTATAGTTATTTAGGGGTTGTTTGGGATTCCTTATTTTACCTCCTTATAACTTTTCATTGTTAATAAGTTACAACATTGTAACTTATGAAACTTTTCCTCGCATAATATAAGCAATCATAAACACTTTATTACTTTTTAAAAGTTAATAAGTTATAAGTTGGTGAAGATAATCCCAAACACCCCCATAATGAAATTATTAAACTTTATCATAACCAATAATAAAAAGTAAGTGAGGATAAATAACCAAGTATAGTGTTGTAAAAGGCGGCCAAGTACTCCCCGATTACTCGCCGTCTATATCGAGTACTCCCGGTCTCGGCCGAGTACTCCGTAGGTATTTTCCGAGTAATCCCTGACTACACCCGAGTACTCGCGACTCCCTAGTCGACCGTCTAGTACCGCCTAACGACTTTTACAACCATATTTGATGGTAGGTTATTCATGATAGTTAGGTGATACGATATCAGGTGCTCAAGTAGTAAGAGTGAGCCCCTTCAACTAGTGTTACAAATACCAAAGTATATCAATTAGTTTGTGTAAAATAACAAAAGTTTGACTAAAAGGAGAGAATATTGTAATGTGATATACTGTATTAATTTAAGTAAAGAAATACTTAGATTGGGTTTTCTCTCAAGTTAAAGTGTCGTATTCTCTCACCTTATTAAAGATAAAAAGATTTTCATTATTATAATGGATTAAGACTTCCCACCATCAAAATCTAACCAAATATATACTGCATTTATTTTCTATATATATGTTTTTTTAACATCAAATTTAATTTATATCTAAAATCCCTTAATTTTATACATGCAAGGACGCCATCTCTATTTTAAAAGAGTATGTGTATGTTCTTTTTGGAAAATAATCAATTACTTTTTTCATTATTAAAATGATTAATAGGAAAATAAGACTTCCCACCATCAAAATTGACAATCTAAGAAGAAATACAGGATTATTTTTAAGTCTGTATTTGAAAAAGAAACTAAATACAAATAATATTTGATGTTTCATATTTATTAAAAGTACAATAAATGAATTTGAGGGTATGTTTGGTACGGGGTAACGGAATAAATGAGGGATGGAATGGACGTGGTAATGGAATGGATAAAAGAATGAAATGGATCATTGTCATTCCATTGTCATGTTTGGTTACCAAATAAGAACGGAATGATTAATCACTTTATTATTATTAATATTTAATATTAATAATAATAATAAAAAATAAATAATATTAATAATAAATGAACATTCATAATAACTATTTTTAGGACCCTCGTGGTGCAACGAGATAGTTAAACCGTATATGCGTTGTGCAATGTTAACTCATCAAACTTAAAAAAAATACTGATAATGTAGTAATAGTTCTAATATAATAAATAGTTATATCATGATATACAAAACAATAATGATAATTATATAATAATATTATAATAACTATAATTGGAAAATAATAATAATTATTATAATATAACTATAATGTTATAATAGTAATAATGATTGTTGACTTTTTGACTTTTTAATTTATTGAAGAAATGAGAAAAAAAACACTCATACCCAAAAGAATGAAAATCCTAAAAATAAAAGGAGTTTTATTTCATGTGGAATAATTCATTCCATTCATGCATGGTAATCAAAATGCTTTTTTTTTTGAATTCCTTTGAAATAAATTATTTCATTCCATCTTCCATTCCTCCATAACAAACACTACCTGAGTAAACAAATGCATTACTACTTGCCAATTATCCATGTTCAAGTAGATCAGTGAGGCATTAAAAATTTTCAATATAAAAAGGAAATGTCTTAAGTTTAAGTTTCACATGGGAAAAAAATAGATAGGTTGGGCCAATGAGTTTGTTCACGATCGGTTTCATTTTGAGAGTGGTCTTTGATACTTAGGAAATAGAGATAATCAGATGGTCTGTCAGTGATTCAAATTAACCATTAAAAAAATGCATTGTTACCATTTGTATGGTTATTCTCAAATTGTAATTATTTGATGTTTCATTTACATTAAAAAATACATTAAATAAAATTGAGTAAACAAATGCATTAATACTTGCAAATAATCCTGCTCAAGAAGTGACGTGAGACATTAAAAGACTCCAATTTAAAAAGGAGAGGTTTTAGGTTTAAGTTTCATATGTGATAAAAAAAAATAGACAAGTTAGGCCAATGGGTTTTCTCACATATGGTCGGTTTCTTTCTGAGCGTGATCTCCGTTATTCGGAGAATGGAGATGATCGAGTGGACGAGTGATCCGTAAGTGATTCAAATAAGTCTTTCAAAGTTCAAACAAAAATATGCAGTACTACTATTTGTATGTTTATTGTTTCTCAATTTGTGTTTTACTCTTCAATATTCTATTATACTTTTGTGTTGTTTTAGATTTTTTTAGCTGATCTTACTAAATATTGATGTATTTAATGATTATTAAACCCTTATTTCCTTAATTTTTAAAAATGATTTATTGGCTTGTTTCTGTACGGATTTAATATATTTTTTTTGGAACGACCAACTAAGTAACGCCGGGTACTCCGTACTAAACACAAGTTAAATGCGTATTGATTTGATTTACCATGCTTCAGACTTATAAAAACTTTTTTTTATTAAGAATCAATAGATGAAACAAAAATCATTCAAAAGTTTAAAAAAAAAAGAAAAAAAAAAGCAAACCAAAAAAGCTTATTACTTGAAACATCCTTATGCCCATCATCCTGCCTTCCAATGCTTGATAGCTTTTATTAAATATCATTTAGTTTTATAAAAATAAAAAACAAATAGTTAAAAGTATTAAATGTCTGGGTGTTTTATCTTTTTCTTTTTTGGATAAAGAAACTTTTTTTATGGAGTTGGTTAGACGAAAGTGGCCTTTTGTATTTGTATATTGTCTTTGCCAGGGTGTGTAGATGTGGTTCCCATGATACTTCGGGGGGACAAATTGAATTAATTAATCCGCCGTGATGTGGGCCGGTTTTTAAAGAGAGTCTATGCGATTCATTAAGATGTTCTATTTAGACACATTCTCACTTTTAAGATGGTGTATGTAAAAAAAAATGTGTGTAAAATGGGTGTATGAATTGTAAAAAGGGTGTCTGAATAGACAAACCCTTAATTAAAGCTTATTATTTGTGAATACTTTTTTTAAAAGGCGTGAATACATTTTCTTAACGGTTATTTGGATAACTAACGAGCCAATGACCCATAAACACATCTCCATTTCAGTATAAGGAGAAAACCCATCAGAGATAAACAAAACTTCCAAATCCAACCCGCAACCTCTCTTTTTTCTTTTGTCACAAATAAGACTTGAACACAAGACTTCTCCTTTTTAATTTGAAATTTTTGGGTGTCTCACCTTCTGAGCGAGGCATTGGCGCATTTGTATACATATTGTATATAAATCAAATTTTTTTAGCAAGCTATTACTTATTTACTTGTTAATAATATAAAATAATTTTGAAATATATCTTTTTATTTTTAACTTTCATTAAACACAAAACCAAATTATTTCTACTGAGAAGATAGTAAGGTTCAGAACCAACATACAAAGCTAGAACAAATTACATAAATTTATATAGTCGAAATTTTCCATCTATCTATATAATTATAAAATTAGCCATATTTTTAATCCACAAGAAGCTCTAACATCGTTATATATCCAAGCAATGTATCAATCTCTATCGGCTTATTTTCAAACAGAACTCGTCACGAACCTTCCATAAATACCAAACTGCCACCATAACATGGAGTGAATCATTTTTCTTTTGTGACCAGCCTCCAGAATCTGTTTTCTGGCCTCATATATGTAGTCAAATCTTCTTTAGCTTGGATAGGCTGAATATTTTAAAGTATAAAATTGTCGTAAGATTTTAATTGAAGTTGCATATAAATTAATGTAAAAAGGCTTGAAACATCATTTATTAGTCTAATACTCAAATGTTTTCTACTTTACATATAACAAAAGTCGGAAGCAAGATGTACGTGTGAGAAAAGTGTATGAGACGTGAGAATAGGAAAAGAAATAATGAAGAACACACTTCCACTTTTTGACACAGAAGGAATGATTTATTTTTAATCTTTCCTAAAAACAATTAACGATTGCATAATTTGAAACGTTATATTTGCATAATCCTCACCCAATGTATACCTATGTTTGCAGACATTGATTATGTGAGCACATATTTGCGACAAATGTGTTTTTTTCTTCATAACGGCTATATGCACATCTATCTACTCCTATTCCTAATTATAAACTACTCAACGAATAGGCCTAAATCAGAACTCCTTTTTGATGATGATGATGTTTATTTTTTATTTTTGTGGTACTCGAGTAGGAAGAAAAAGTGTAAAAATTTTTCGGATAGAGTGGTTGAAAACCCATCTTCTAGTCATGTAACCTTATTCGTTTTTTGCCAGACTAGTTGCTTGCTAATCGATGCCATTTAATGCAATACTGTAGTTCAAAAATAAAAAAAAAACAGAAAAGGCTGAAAGGGATCGTTGTGGACTACTCTAGTCTAGTCTACTAGCATATCACATGGAAGACTTTGGGCTTGTAAGATGAATGTCAGATTGTCAACTGTCAAGTGGGCTACAGATATTTGGGCTTTCTGATTAGGGATTCTGTTATGGGCTTGTAAGATAGATGTCATGTGGAACTTGAGTCAAGCAACACAATTTGATAGTTAACAAGGTTAGAATCCAGCGTGTTACAAAGTTGAATAAATATAATATTATATCCTTAGACTACAGTAATAAAAAGGTTATCTTCAGAAAACTCGTTTATTGAACGAATAAACCCGTGTATTACACGAGTTAAATAAAGTATAATGTAATATGTAAAATACAATCGCCAAGTTACATCTTTAAAATAATGAACTTTGGCATAACAACTACGAATTTTTATAAAAAATTTGAATTAAAAAACGATTGATTTTATATTAAAGTAAGAAATTGCAAGTACCAATAGTTAGATTTGTATTAGATTCATTTGGTTATGATACAATAACTATTCAATATTCATAATTAAATAATAAGTATCCATAGTTAAATTTAGAGTAACTATTTAAAAGTATATTCTTTTAAGGTGTATTGGTTTTTATTAATCTTAACTATTATCTTTTGATTGTTGCATGTTTCAACTAATAACGATCCCACCTTTTATCACATTTGATCCCAACGGTCTGCGACAAACAGATTTCTAATGCCGTTAGTTGCAGGTCGATGGAAAACTCACATTTTTCGGGAAAACTCAACATATTTGTCCCAAACAGCTTTGTAACATTGGGTCGGACCTTCAGTAACATTTTTCCAGTAAAAGCTCCAATTACTGAGGTCGCTGAAACTCTAGAACCATCGTCGATTCGGTTGGTGGTGCTCAAGTGGTGGTGGTTGGTTGGTGGTAAGTTAGTTGGTGGTGGTGGCGGTGCTTGGTGGAGTTCAGGTTGAGTTTTCATGCAAAAAATGTGACTTTTTCAGCCAAAAACATTTTTCCGACGACCTGCTAGTAATGGAGTTAGGATTCTGTTAGTTGCAGACCGTTATGAATAAATATGTTAAAAGATAGGACCGTTAATAACCAATTCTTTAGTTGGGACCGACAACGACCAAAAGATGATAGTTGTGATTAATAAAAATCATACCCCTTCTTTATTATTGTTTAATAAAAGAGAAATACGGGAAAACACAATTGAGGAAGCCTGGAATTGTTTCATGCGTCCTCTAGGGTTTTTATTTATTAGGTATAGAAAAGATGGGATAGATATCACATATAAACTTTGAAACACGAGCAAAAAGTGTTGATGGGTTAGAAGTGACGAAATTTAAACTTTCAAATTGGAGGACTGAAAATAACAAAATATTCAAATCAATAAGACTTCAAATATTCAAAATTCAAATGGTTCAAGCCTTTTACTTTTGAATCACAATCAGCAAATAGTGATTGACACGTGGGTTAGTCCATACTTAAAAACAAGTCAAGTAATAAGTTTTTCACCTAAGGACATTTACCTGGTCTTGTTTGCATAAATAGTGTTGTTCTGTCTAGGGATGAGATCTGTACTATATTCGTACCTAAAATCAGTAAATTTGAGTATCTGTACTTGTACCTAATTTTCTGGTACGGGTATGGGTAACGGTATGGTTGCGGGTATAGGTATTTTCGGGTACGGTACTCGATTTGGTACAATTTCTTCTTTTAAAAAAAATCTCCAATAAACTTGGTATCGGTACCATACAATACAAACAAACAATTATCTATAATACCACACCAAAACCGTAATAACACAACCAAAACATAATACTAAAACTAAAAACGAAACAAATCAACCAAAATATAAAACCCACTCTTAATCAGGTAATGAATTCCGAAACATACAAAGTCTCCCAAAATTATTTTTATCAAAATGTAACAAAATTAACTTATGCAAAGAAAGTTAACATTCGTTTAATCTTCGCTAGTCATCTTTCCATTTTCCTTTTTCTTTGGTTATTGTTTCCTCAATTTATATAGAAAAACAAAAGAGAAAGTTAATACATGTTATTTAATGACATATGCAATTACACATGCATGAAATAAAAACATATGAATATACAATATATGAATATAAACATATTGATCGATAAGGAACTGATTCAACTGAAATATATTATATTTTGAAAATCTCGATTAAAAGTTAAATCATGAGTGTTGGAAACCTAATAAAAAGCCTCTACATATTCTAAACGGGTACCATTACCTGTAATGCCCGTACCTAAAATTAGTAAATTTGGGTACTTATAGCGTACCCAATAGACGCGCACGGGTACAGGTACAGGCAAAGGTGCGGGTACTAAACGAATACGGGTACGGGTATTTGAGAAAAAAAATCTCATCCTTGGTCCTGTCAAAGCAATCACTTGTTCTTTTTTCTTTTCTATTTTTTTTTCTTATGGTAATTAGTAATATTTAAAAGTGATATACACTATTATTTGTACTAATTTCCAACTATAAGATTAGGTTTTTGGTTTATGTGATGTGGTTTTTGGGAAATATTTGGGTGCAAGTTCATTAAACCGTTGATTAAACATGATTTTTTTTACAATGGGCTACTAAATTTCGGTGTTCTAACGTCTTTCAACTTGATTTATAGATTGGGTCAAGTTTGACACAAGCAAACCTTGATTCTCAAATGTACTCTTTTAACACTAATTCGAAATCACGGAACTTTGAAATCTTATTGATGTTGCTTTTGGAACTTGAATTGCTAAAAAACTTGTTCGAAATCAACTTGATTTGTAAACAAGCCAAGCTCGAACCAAGATATACTTGTTCGTTCACTTATTCATTTGCTCGTTTAAATCAAAAGCCCAAATTTTAATATTTATATATTATAACCCAAATAGCATTACAGAATCTCAACCTCTCAACCTTAATAATATTCCTATTCTTACATAATGTATAAGCCCAATACCCAGTTGAGTTTTTCACTTCATCAAAAGTCAGAAGGTGAAAAACCCCTGATTTCAGTTTCCTGGCTGCAAAAATAAAATAGCTATCACATGAGATATGGGCTTATTAGATTTTTGGTATGTGGGCCATGTGAATACACCGTATCTGGGCTTCATGATTAGGATTATAAGTTTATTTTGGGCTTGTAGGATAGATATCATATAAAATGTCTCCACTCTCAAGGGAACAAATTTAAAGTGTCTGGATGAGTGTTTATCCCTTGTAATAATTACGACAATTAACAAGTTTTGTAACCCGGCAACTTGTACCAATTATTCAATTAATATCGTCTATTTTTCCTATTTTGAGTTTGAGGATTTTCAGGAGATCGTACAGAGAATGAAATAGACGAGGGAATGTGAATTCTTGTGTTACAGGTGATTTCATTCCGTTGATCAACCAAACATTGTTTTTTCATTCCCTTATGAATTACGATGGTTTATGACATTTCAGCTGTCATTTCTACATACCAAACACTATATACCTTAACTATTGAGTTCTCCTCTCATCCATAATCTACGTGTCAAAATGTATTGGCGATATTTGAGACGCGATATGTCTGAAGACGTAGAAACTCTTTATACAGAACATTATGACGTGGGACTGCAAAGGACAAGTTTTTAGATTTTCACCTGAAGCTATGATAATCCATTACCCTACTTGTTTGCTAAAAATAATGTTGTCATGCTCAAACGGCCCATTTGTTTTTGGCACGATATTTTGTAACACCCTAATATACTAAAAAGTGATGGATCTATACGACTATACGCACTTGAATATTGTATGTTGTGCTACACTACATACAAGTACAACCATGGGTGAATCTATACATACACTGACGGTAAACCTTTTTATGTGTGATATAACATCTGATCCTCATTACATGTATGCTATTTATGCATTTGATACTTGCGTAACACCAAATCATCAAATATATTTTCTCTTAAACACCAGTATTCAACGTGTTTTGGGATTAGCGGTAGTGGATGAGGGGATCCCATCTGAACACATTTAGTGTGTAATTCTCCCCTCATCCACTACCATTAAACCAAACGTGTTGATGACATTTGAGGTTCAATATTCTTTATCGGTTATCTCTTGTGTTCATGATTGATGCGAGATTTGCATAGAGTGTTACAACTACCATGCAGAGAAGAAAATTTGTTTACGCATGCATTTCATAATATTATAGAAGATACCATCAATCTGACCCTTTTAATGGGTTTCAAGCCTGTGGATCTTCTAACTGATTGTTAATGTTAACTTTGTCTTAATTCAAGTCGGGATGATCTTCTCCACGCACCGCTGCAAAGGCCGAGGTGTAGCTACAAGCATTGCTAAATAATTAACGGTTTTGATGAATAAATTTTATTCATACTCCGCACTTGTTGAGGGTATATATAATATCATGTATCTAACTAGCTACAAGCTGTTGTTCTTAATAAATTTTATTATATTTATAACGATGAGACTGCTATTTATTAAAATATATATATATATATATATATATATATATATATATATATATATATATTAAATTGAAGGGTATGGTGGTGTGGCCCTTACGAATTGTTTGCTTTTTATGGAAAAAGACAGTCGCAAAATTCAAAATGTTGAATTGGAGAAACAAATATAAAACAAAGGCGATTCTTCTTTCTCTTTTGTAAGAAAACATAAGGACCCATGAACAACGTGTGGTGTCCGATTCATTGAAAATCTTTATAAGAGAATAATGTAGTTTTAGATGGAAGGATTCTTAATTTCAAATCATAATATTCGAAATATAAACAATTATACACCTGCAAACTAAACGCTCAGACAGTAGCGAATATAGAAGAAAAGTTCAGTGATATCCCAAAAAAATTTTCGAAGATAGCGGTATCTTAATATTTGTTAAGGGTTACCCGAATACATATAACGGAGAAAAAAAAATTGATTTTGCATAGATTTGACACTTCGCTATGAAAGTTGAGGGGCATCCAGGGTTCATGCACAATTATTTTTACCCTATGCGTAAATATATTTATGTACTTTTGTACGTAATTTAGGTCTATATTTACGATTAAGTCACCGCGTAATTGCTGTATTATAAGGGATTGATGCACAATAAAGGATTATTGTACAATAATTAAAACGCAACTCTATACATATGCTTTATAGGTTTTATATATTTTATAAGTTTGTAATACTGATGGCGAGGGAGACCGTAAGGCTAAAAAGTACCACTACAAAGTTTGTGATCGGTTTTGGAGGTAGCTGATACGGACCTTCGATAAAAGAATTCGTGACTATTTTTGTGACCAAGTTTAGCTGTCGTACTTTCTTTCTCAACATTAGCGACCGAACTTTGGTTGGAAATTAATTGCTCAGCATATTTTTCAAACAATTGACTTTTCTTTTAAAAGTTCAAGTTTGGTTTTGCTACTAAAAATTATTCAAATTATACAAATAAGAATCGAACTTATACTGATTTTACTAAAACTACAAAAGTACACACAAAGGTAAAATTATTTTTTTTTTTTCAAATAAAAACATGTTTAACTTGAAACATATTTTATTTATCTATTTATTATGTTTATTAATATTATTTTTTGTAATTGATCCAAATCGTTATCTATATGTAACACATGATGGTATTCTTGTGATCCATGAAGCGGCTGTAGTTTATTTGTGTATCTAATATTTTCTGTCCGTTTCGAAAAAAGAATGTAACATTTCTGGTAAAGAGAACTTTTAATATATTATGATTATAGTAGGCTGGTATTTTAGAGTGAACTAAAATCAAATAGAATTTATTTGAATTCAAGTTTAAATACAAATCGAATTCAAATTGAATAATTTAAATCAAAATCAAATTTGAATAGAATACAAATTTAAGTAAAAAATAAAAAATAAAATTTTGATTCGATTAACTCCAAAATTTGTTACTCGATTCGTTAAACACCCTTACGGACATTTGTCAAACTATTTGCAGGCCCACCTGACGATAATAAATTTAAATTCAAGGAATCTCATTAATCAACAATAAATGATATTGAACAAGCATTCAGCGTCCCAAAGCAGTGTTGGCAAATTGTTTGCAAGTGGGCACAACTTTGGACCAAAATAAAATTCAAAATGTATATGCTTGTGCGGTTTTACATAATTTGATCTTGTAGGACATAAGGTGTGGATTTGCCAAATCTCTGAAGATAATTTTCCATGGCTTATGTAGAGATCAACGATGAAGAAAAGCGTGAGGCGATTTGCAATTGAGAAACATTCGATTTAACAAGTTATGCAGGCTTAATTTGTTAACTAGACTCGATTCAGAAAACATTCCATTGGCAGATTAGCTGATTGAATACTAGTGGCAGATCTGTCTCGTTTTACTTAATTATAGCCTATTATTGGTTTTCTTGGGGATTACTTTGTAAACCAAAAATTTTCTCTATTATAGCATCTCTTGTACATGTAGTTCATCACGAATGAGGCAGATTGTAATAACAAAATACACTGGTTATAGCACATGGACGTAGGTCAAGCAATTATCTCTCGTGTTCATTCTCTTGTATATTTTCCTGCAATCGATTGCGTGTGCGTGTTTGATAATCAAATCCCTAACAAGTAATATATGAGCTATGACTCATTACACATGGGAAAAAAAATCAAGAAACGAGTCTCTGCGATCTAGGGTTTGTATTACCAGCACCATTAGCCGATAAAAACCCAACAATTGCCAAAAATAATGAAAGAAAAAAAAAGGAATCGTGAGGATACATACTGCCACCATCACCTATTGTCCCATAAAATTACTATTGTTCTTTGTAGACTGTTTGTCTGAGTTAACATATCACAATTGTTTGTGTTTGCACTATTGTCGTCATCATAATTTGGAATTGAGAATTAAAAGTCAAAAACAACGGCCATTTGTCACATCCTGACTTAGAGCCTAGAAGTGTGACATCCGGTTGGTAGCTGTTTTGTAAATATATCAGAGTTGTAGGTTTATTTTAGCGGAAAACTTTATAAAATATTAATTTACATTGAAAATTTACTCGGGAATTAAATACCCGAGTATTCGGTTACAAAATATTGTTTTTATATTATTACAAGGATTATATATTCAAAATTGAGCCATATTATATCGCGATCGTCTATCACGATGACTCTAATCCTTGTATATAGCCACCTGCACTTAAATACCTGCAATGGTTGGGTAAAATACGTTAGTGACGAGCTGGTAAAACGTTGACTGACTCTTAAAAGATTTTATAACAGTCGTTAAATACAAATATAGTTTTCTGTTACAGTCTCAGCAGGAATGCCGGTCATTTCCGGGATTTGTACCACCGCCCTAAACACACAATTCAAGAGTTCCCCGAGCATGTTAACCCGTTGGAGAACTGTAATCCCTACTTTAAACGATCACTCACGAATAATAATAATAATAATAATAATAATAACAACAACAATAATAACAATAACAATAACAATAACAATTAATAATAATAATAATAATAATAATAATAATAAGAAGAAGAAGAAGAAGAAGAGCAGCAACTCATCATAGGGCTTTGGTAATAGAGACGGTTTGGACGTTAGCAGGGCTTCGGGACTTTGTATCTTGCACGAACTTTGAGAAAACGAGTTGTTGGTTTGCCAGGAAGGTTGGGGCATGAATTCCAAGGTGATGTATGTGAAAATGAAGGTGTTTTGGGATGGAATGAGCTCAATCCTGTAGCCCCCCCCCCCCCCCCTTTATAGGCATTTTCAGGCTCCCATCGTGCAGCGCGATGGAGCTTGGGCTGTGGTCGTCGCGTATCGCGACGCTGCAATTCATGAGATCACGCCACGTGTTGACACCTGTACCCGGTTGCTTAATGTGGCCTTCGCGTATCGCGATGGTCTAGTTGGTTTGTCCATCGCTTAGCGCAACACCGCCATCTCCTCAATTTTGTTGAACTTCCATCGCATATCGCAATGGGATTCTACTTACCCCGTCACGTAGCGCGATGGGCTTAGAAATCCAGAATTTTCATTTTTAGTCCCATGAATTTAAGAAATGCCATTTTTGGCCCAAACATAGAGGAGAGGGTTTCGAGATGTTACACTATCCATATTTGAGATCATTAAATCATCGATCAATAAGTATAATCCAACCTGGCCGCCAAAAGTTTATCCAATGCCGCCGATCATATTTTGTTTCAAATGAAACTAGTGAATCAGGTTTGTGTTTCAAGTTCGTTTCTGTATTCTTATTATTGATTCAGTTTTAGGTTGGTTCAAGTAATATTGGTTGGTTCATGGTTTTGGTTTTTGGTTTTATCATTGAGTTTTGGTTTGGCGTGATTGCCGTGGGTTTTTTTGTTTTGTTTTGTGGTGTCCGAGATTCTTCAGACCGTGTTACAGTGATCCAAAATCAGTTTATCGGGTGTTATGCGAATGAGAATAACATGTTGAATGCCTTATCAATGTTTTGTAGAATAGTCGTTAAGTTCTTTAGGCTTGAGTCATTGTTGTGTCGCTTCACTGTCTTTGGATCCTATTTGTTTCTTATCTTGTCTTTTGAAATGGCAAAAGATAGGAAAGTTCAGATCAAAAGGCTTGAGTGTACAGATTATCTTATGTGGAAATTGTAGATTGAAGCATTAATGTGATGGACAGATCTAGATGTTCTTTTAATGGTGGAAAGACCAGATAAAAATGAGTCCTATAGAATGGGGGAAGATAGATAAGAGAGTCATGGCAACAATTACTCTTTTGTTGTTGATGTTGTGGTTTATAACATCATAAAGGAAACCGTAACACGTGGTATGATGGAGGCAATATTCAATATGTATAAAAAGCTTTCAACAATAACAAAGTCTTTCTGATTCGAGAGTTGGTTAGTACAATGACGACGGAAGGAAGTTCAGTCAAAATACACATCAATAATTGAATTTGATGTTGACCAAACTTAAGTTAGTGGGAATCAAATCCGAGGATGAGGTTCAGGCTTTACTACTGGTATCTTTATTACATGACAGTCGGTTCGAAACTGTTACAACCATTAAAAGGATGAGGGGCTCAGGCTTTACTACTGCTATCTTTATTTCATGACAGTCGGTTCGAAACTGTTACAATCGTTAAAAGTTTAGCAGATTCCAGTGGCTTCACTTTTGAGGGAATTCGAGATTTAACTTTGGGTGAACATGTCAGATAACGAAATTATGGTGAAACATTAAGTGAACAACTAATGTGGTCACACAAGGAAAAATAACAAAGGTCGTGGGAGCGGGAACATGAAAAGGAGCAATTCTAAGATTTATTAGGATGTGGTTTGTTGGAACTGCAAGAAGGCAACACACTTTAGTAATTAGTGTCTAAATATTAAGAATGATATGAAAGAAGTTAACACTGCAGAAGAATACGCAAATAATGATGCTCTAGTTTTTAGTGTAGAGAGCAATGTGACTTTGTGGGTCGTATATTATGGGGCTTCATTTCATGCTACCCACAATAGTGAAAAATTGTAGTATTTGAAGGAAAGTGATTTTGGTAAGGTAAGGCTGGCGAACACTGATGTTCTTGATGTTACAAGCATGGGTGACTCGGATTTAGTTGTTTCCACATGTTCATGGACCTTGGAGGATATTAGGGTAATTCTAAGCTTAAAGAAACAATTGATCTTTGGTAATTGGATTAATAGGGACATGAGGTTAAATTTCGGGAACATGTAGTGGAAAGTTATTAAGGGAAATCTTATCATAGATCAAGGAAAAAAAAAGAGATTTGTTTTACATGAATAGTTTACCATTCAAGAAGAAACCCTCCTAGTTTAGAAGAAAATCAAAGTCCTGTTCATAGAGTCTAGTGCACATAAGAAGGTTAGTTTTACATAAGAGAAATCCAGAGCCATATGTTAATGTCATATTCAAATTGAGCGTGCAAGGATAGGTTGAGAGAAACCATTGAGGGGTTTTCATGGAAGTAGGAGAACTAGAACTTGGCCGGTCAGAGCGGCCAAAGTTGTAACATTTCGGGTTTTCTTTTTTTCTTGTATTTGTAATCTTTGCCAGACCCAGTTCGTACTCGGGTAATTTAGAAATAGAATTTTCGCATTTTTAGTATATATTATTTTATTTATTAATTGATATTAACTATAAAAAATATACAAAATCATCCCTAAACTAATATTCTTAACACAATTGCATCCACAATTAGAGTTAAGGGACCAAGTTGCAAGTTGTGTTCAAAAAATGCGCAATAAAGTTTTAATCTGCTATTTATGAGGTTTAAGTCAAGTTGGGATGGTTTGATCCGGTAAAATCTAAAATAAACCAGGTCTTGACTTTGGGTTCCATTAGACTATATAATAATAATAATAGTTGGATCTTACTTGTCCTGACAAAGGCATGGGTTTAAGTGGACACAATATCGGTGATCATAGCTTTTGCGTTGTTCTAAATTTAAGATAATCTCATATGTTTTTAAGACTGCATTTCTCCGATCCTGACACCATTGCAACTAAACTTTTTCAGGGGGGAGGGGGATATTTGATATAACGCTTAATATAAATAAATCCCTTGTATATTTTATATAATATTTTATTAGTTTATGTTCAGTTTTTATTAGAATTTGTATATTACTAACATATTTGAGTAATGTAGGTCCCGAGATTTGTTCGTGGTTAAAAAAGGCGAAAAAAGAGCTAAACCAGAGAACCGGAGGATCAGGAAACGAACCAGACCGCATCAGGAGTGAACCGGACCGGACCAGACCAGGCCACCCCTCCTCTTTGCCAGAGCGTCACGCGACCAGGAGGGGAAAAGCCCGTCGCGCGGCGCCGCCACACCAATATTCCAGAATCTTTTATTTTGATTAGTTTTGGGCGTTGGAAACCTATTTAAACACCTTTAAACTCAGCCCTAATGATAACCTGAAGACGCAAGCCGCTTGGGACGAATTTCAGAGCTCAAGAAGAGATATTTTGGAGGTTTTGGAGGTTTGGAATAATACGGTGGCGTACTTATCATTCAAGAACGAAGACCACGGGTTTTATCGCCTTTAATCTTTCGTTTATCTTGTTTTTCACCATGAATTCTTGCATGATTGTTTCTTTTAAATTTAAGATGCTTGGCTAAACTTTATGAACTAATTAGGCTTATGTTGAACCTATTTTGATGTTGTGATTTGACTTGGATTTACTTATCGTTATGGTTTTATGATTTAGTAAAAGATTTAATCATATTAAATTGATGCATGTGGATGCTTAGGATTGTTTGATTGATTGTTATTATTCTATAGTTGCCTTGATTATTGTTTGTCATTATGATAGGTTGCTATTAGGTCATCTACTTTGTGTTTTTGACTATTTTATTATTGATATGCGTTAAGATCATAGAAATAATAATTGTTAATCAATTATACTTAGGTGTACTGCTAACCTAAATTGTAAGGTGCTAGGTTATTAATAGATCTTTATTATTTAATCTTGCTAGATTTAGTTCTCCGTAAGGATTCCGTCTAGGTTTGATTATCTAATATTGTCTATTGAATCAATTAAATATATTAAATTGTCTTTGATTTTCGTGCTGTAAGGTAGGATTTTGTATAAAGGAACCAAGTCAATATTAATTAGGTGACCATAAGGAAACTTGATTTTCAATACTGGTGTGCGTTAATACTTATTAGAAACCCATAGATGTCTTCTTGAGAAGGGTCAGGGCCTTGTTCGGGTTTTCTTTTAAGTGTTTATTTTACGATCCCAGTCCATAACTAAATATTTTCTGATTAATTAGCAACTGTAATTTAGGGGATTCTAGCCTAGGTAGTTTTACATTGTTATCTGATTTAATCAACAAACTTGTCTTTCGTTTAATTTACTTGTTTTCTTAAATTAGTTTTTAATAATAGTTTTAAATTAGTATTTTAATTAAAAACCCCCTTAAATAAATAATAAATAAATAAGCCGTGTCTGTAGTTGAGTCTAATTAACTAATAAACGTAATTTAAAGAGTCTCATGGGTTCGATATCCGAACTTATTTAGCTTTACTAGAGTCGATCGATCACTTGCTGGTTAGTAGTTTAGTTGAGTTTTAGAGAGTGTAGAGTATTACTTAGTGTCTAGATTAGCGTAATTTAGTTAATAATTATTAGACTACTTTTAGCACATCAGCCACCTTACATAATGGCAATACTACAAAACTTCTATTCACACAAGAATCAAGCAACACAACATAAATGTCGTTAACAACAAACATACCTATCACAACATCAGGAGCCTTCTTGTCCTGCTCCTGAGTCATCATGTAGGCTCTTGCCTTAGCTTTTGGTATCTAAGCATCTTTCTTTTCACTTCCACCAACATCAGAACTGGTATATTCTCTTGCCTTGTGGCCAATCTTGCCACACTTGTAGCAAATAGGTTAAGTAGTACAATCACGGGAGTAGTGCTCGGTCTTTCCACACTTATAGCAAGTGTTTGCTCCAGTACCCCTCTTACATTCTCCACCATGCATGTTTCCACAAGTTTTGCATACTTCTCTATCTCTCTCTCTCTCTGGGTATCTTATCTTTGGAACGCTAGATCTAGATACTCGGCCGTTCAGCAGGAGCGGGCCACTTATTTTCTTTCTTCTCCATAATCTCCAATCCTTAATGACAATGCCATCATAAAAAATTATGCAAACTCTACAACGTTGTCATAGGTTATTGGTTTATTAGCTCCGACATAGATTCGTACTCTTTATGGTAGCCCCCTCACGTAACATTTGATTTTCATAGTCTTTATATCAACCATATTGTAACATCCCAAAACTTTCGGGTAAATTTTGCCAACTTTCAAAAGTAAAAGGACCAAAGATGTTCCAAGATTGATTATGAACCAAGTCCCCGGATACGTAAGACGATAACCAACACAAAAAATGAGAAACAACAGAATCTGGTTGCCATCACGTATTGTGACGGATAAAGCCCAGGTCCATTGCGATACGCGACACCCTTGCAACTTATATGGAACTAGAGTTTAGGACCCGCGCTTCGCGACGGGACCGTTAAATCGAACAAAAACATATACATAAAAAAGTTAAACGATAAACTTGGTGCCGAAACGAAGTCATTCTGTATCAAGTTACGACATCAAAACTAAACAAAAGAAACAAAGCCGTCTATGCCAAAATACAACAAATTATATCATATGTAGAATAAAAAACCGGTGCGTTACAGTTGCGAACCAACACAAATTCGGTTACTATCAGCGGTACCAACACAAATTCGTAAACATAAATTAGTAAGCCAAAAAAAAGTATTTTAAAGGCTAGGTGTGAAACGTTGAAGCGCGGGTATAAAACCATACGAAGATGAGATATTTTTAAATCATGAAAAAAATTTCAGTCATTATAAAGACAGACTATAAAAATATAAAAGCAAAGTTTAAGAAAACCATTTAACCGAAAAATAAAATATGTAAAGCCTACACTCGCTCAAGTTTAGTGTTTAAAAATATAGTTTGTTAAGTATTTTATTTAGTTTAAACAAAAAATAAAATAAAGAAAATAAAATCATCATTTTAATTGTGAAATTATGGATATTGATTTAGTGGTTATAATTAATAAAATATTAAAATAGTGAATGGTAGAAGGAATAGTAATTTAATATTAAAATAATAAATAGTAAAAGGAATAGTAAATTTGTGAGGGAGGAGAGAATCTTCTATTTAATATATATATAATTTGGACGGTGTCACACTACTTGATGGCCTTACCCATTTGACGATCGTGATATGCGAAGACCATGCTAAGTAACTTGGGACACGCGTCGAACCACATGTCGACACGTGACGAGCCATCAAGCCACGTGGCACCACTTGGCAGCCCACAAACAATTAACAGCCTCACGCTACGCGATGACATGTTCATCATCTCATCGCGATATGCGATGGATCCTAAATTTATAAATAGGTAACTCAAATATTTTGGTCAAATGCATGACAATCAATTAGCTAACAATTAATAAAATTATTTATATCTAAATTCATTTTCTCCATCAGTTTGTTTCTTTCTAAAATTTTCAAGCTTAAATGGCAAAAACCGAAAAATCAAAAACGAATTAAAACCAAAACAAATACCGAAAAACCAAAGCCTAAAAAACCGAAGCCGAACAGTTTCAAAAACCCAAAAACCGAAGTTTCGTTTTTTGGTTTTGTTTTATCCTAAAACCAACTAAAACCAAACCATGCACACCCCTTGTTAGAAATGAGACAAAACTCCTATGGTAGACCCACTTTTGTATTTGAGACAGGAAACCAAACTATACTAGATTTAGGTACGAACGTAATTTGAATTCTTTTACCAAAACATAAGAAAATAGATTTGTTATATATAAAACATGATAAAGGGATGATGACCACTAATGATTCATACTCAAATGCCATCATATATGCACATCATTTATGATACATTTTCAGATTTTCATGTAAGAAACATACACTCGTGGGGTGGGACCACCTTTCATTAACATTTTCTAAATAATTCTATCTACTTTTTGCCTCCTTGAAAATGTCTTACTTTTGACACACTTCATGTATTTTCTAACCTTTTATCATTATAAGTAGAATAATCTTCATCAATTCATGATCATATATATATAAATATGAATACTAAACATCCAAACTAATCGATTTTAGAGTGTTCAAAGAGAGAAAAAGTGTGTGTGATCTAAACGCGAGAGAGCATGATAGGAAGGAGAGAGGGCTTGGTGGGGGGCTCTTGTGCAAAAATGCTCGTAACTAAAATTTTTGAGTGCTGAGAAGAAAAATGGTATGTTCTTGAGATGCTTAACATGTTTTAATTGTGAGGGGCGAAGCCTAAATAAGTTAGGCATGTAATTATGTAAAATGGGTCTTGAAACTTACTATAAGAGAAACTTTTGTTAATAACAAATCAATGCTTGACTATATAAATCAATCAATCCATAAGGCTGTATGCTATGGTGAGGGGCATCGAAACCCCTTCACGGTGCCATGTCAACGCCACGTCATCGGCTCGTAAAAAACGGGGCATCGAAGCCCGTCCCGCTATGGTTAATGCCCCTTGGGCGCCCCTATATATATATATATATATATATATAGGGGATGGATCATGCGAGAAGTGATATTATAGCAAGAAGTGCGAGAAATAGATCTGGACCATTCAATAAGTTAATCAATGGTTTATAATAAAAGTGGCAAACTTGTAATAAATATGAAAGAAAAAGCCAAGGTTATTAATAAAAAAGGGTAATTTGGCCATCCAAGTGTAAACATTTAATATGAAATGTATATCATTAATGGTTATCTCTTATTTTACTCCAAATTTTCTTTTGGTATTTCTTAACTAGAAACTTTCAACCACAATTTTTTTTTACTTCCACAATCTTAATCATTTGAAAACAATTTTTTTTTCCAGTTCATCTAATCGGGTAGTATTTTCTTTTGAGTTCAAAATAATTTTGATAGTACGTTGATTAATAAAATAATTGATTTACTAATATACTGGTTTAATGCATATACATGATACATAAAAAACATACACCAACTTGTCTCAAGTGACTACACGACATTAGTTTTGCCTACACTACATTAGATATTTCTACATTACATTAGTTATGACAACACAACATTTGAAAGTGTCCCCACGCTACATAGATATGTCTAAAATACATTAGTTATGACTATATAATATTTGAAAGTATACCTACACTACACTATATGAGTTTTACCTACACAACATTAGCTATATCTACACTACATTAGTTATGACTATACAGCACCTGAAAGTGTGCCTACACTACATTAGTTTTGCCTAGACAATATTTGAAAGTGAACCTACACTACATCAGTTTTGCCTACATTACATATGATATGTCAACACTACATTAGTTTTGACTATAAAACACTTGAAAGTATGCCTACACTACATTAGTTTTTCCTACAGTACATTTGATATATCTGCACTAGACTAGTTATGACTACACAACATTTGAAAGTAAGCCTACATTAGATTTCCAAGACTATATATGATATGTCTACACTATATTAGTTATGACTACACAAAATTTGAAAGTGTGCATACACTAGATTACGTAACTTTATCTACATTACATAAGATAAGCCTACACTACATTAGTTGATTATAATCAAACAAAAAATAAAAAAAACACTTCACATAAGAGATCAAATAAAAAAATTAATTAGCCATGTGTTAGAATAAAATGATTTTTGATCAAATGGATTTTAATTGTTTAAATTTTAGATGAAATAAATAATAATAATAATAACTTATCATTTGCTAGTAACTTATCATAAATTAAACCATTAATGAGTAAGAGTTACAAAATAAAACATTTTATATTTTACTAACATGTTCTTCTATTTAAATAATCATAAATTAAAAAAAAATCATGTGATTGGTTATAATCTCTTATCGCACTTCTGAAATGAATCAAATCCTATATATATATGCATATATATATATATATATGTGTGTGTGTATGTGAGAGAGGAGAGAGAGAGAGCCCCCTTTCCGCGCCCATCTTCACGACCACCGGAACCCCTTCCGCGCCCCCACCGACGGCGTCCTGCGGCGGTGTTCCGCGCCCACATCATCCCATCCACCGCGCCATAGTACATAGTTTAAAGGTAAAGCACCTTCCACATGTCATGCATTATTCACTTGGTGTAGCAAAATATTGATTGGATTTGCATCAAATTAAGTTAATAATATTTAATTAGAGGTCTAGCACTAGATTATTTCATCTCTCCATAACACTAAGGGAGGCCAAGGACAAAAGGGAGTCACGATCATTCAATTATTAAGGGCTTTTAATTACATAAAGAAATGCAATGAAATTGTAATTAATTATGTTAAGATATAGTAATACCAATGTAATCTTTAAGGCCCCACCAAATCTCTACAAATCAAACAAAAGAATCGATTAATGTAGCGTATAAACTATTAGATGTGGTTCTCATTGATTGACATTAAAAACTTAACTTCTCTAACAATTTTCATTTAAAGAATAATTATTTAGAATGCTATCTTACTCTACTAATAGAAAAATGTTAAGATTTAGTTGCCAAACATGCATTTACTCCTACTTTAATTTTCTCTTATAATTCTTAATTTTTCATCTCATTCATCATAGTTATCCACGGGTTATTGGTCAAAAACATTTTATGAATTAGGTTATAACATAGTTGAATGTATTTTATTCATCATTCAAAGGTTGCAGATTATAAAGGTAACAGTTACACATGGTTTGAGTCAAAACATCTTCTGCAATGTTGAACCCAGATGGTTTGAGTCAAAAAAGTTGAATTTAAAAATGTTTCGACTCATTTAACACGTTTAATGCTTGTGATTAAATGACTGGGGGTTTAGAATTTGAGGAAAATGAGCGAAATAAAGCATTTGGAATAAAAATGAGCTTTAAACACATTTAATGTTTCTGAAGCTTCAAACACCCTCCACCAATATAAACAGGTTCATTGAGATATAAAATTTATCCTATTATAAATATTAACTTTCTACAACATTCTTCACAATTGCTGCTAAATTACATCAATTGCAGTGGTTACTGATTACAAATTAGTTAGGCTTAAATAATCAACCATTAAATATAAGTGTTGTAATAATAATGTTTGAAATATGTATGTATTATCTTTAATAGCACATGCAGTTAAATTTTTAGTGCTTGGAGTTTTAGTGTTCTACATTGAAAAACTATCCGTGATTTAAAATACACGTGGGTCACCCACATTTGATTATTTATTATTAATTTTGTTCATTTATTGATTTCTTTTTATATAATAATGTGAGAATTGTTTCCATCCTTCTTGTAAATTGATGCCTGTAATGGATACTATTGTGTTGGTCTTAGATTTAATGTTAATAAAAACCAATACTTTGGACCTAAAATTGGGATGGATGGTAATCATGTTTTTATCTTCTTTTTTAAAATGGAAACATTTAAAGCTTAATATATGAACATCTTAAAATGTACTTATACAGACATCTTAAAATTTACTTATTAAATATCAACACTATTATTTTCTTTTATATGTTTATTCTCAATGTATATATCATGGGGAGGTAAATTGTCTCAAAGGCATGCGGAGGACCTTGCACTTGTAGTAGCTCAGTTTTATCGTCGTTAATGAAGCTTTTAGATTTATTATATGGAATATCAAGCTACAGACAATTTCAATCATAAGAAGTATTTTGAGAATCGCAATTGAAATAACGGACCTTATTTATTTTTATTATTTTATAAATCTTCTGTAATACGCAGGTTCGAAAGCTAGTATTTAATAAAAAAAACTTTACAACGCAGTAACACACTTTTAGATTTAAACTATTTGTTAGTAATGAAACTTGTAGTTGTATCCTTACCACTTGAAAGAAATTACCATATTAACAACTTTGGAGCTGCATACCCCTTGGTTAGTGTCTTTAAAAAATTTAACTTACTATTCATAAACGTTTATTGATATTAATTAAAAACATGAGAAAATTTTATACTCATATAAAATATGGTAAGCTTAGTGAATAGTGATTACAAGGAAAATAAAAATTTATTATAACAACGAAAAATCTATAGATAATAATATATGTTCCTTTAACGTTTCTCTTGGTGTATAAATTAAGAAAAATTATCAAAATAACGTGTTTATCAAACATGTGTTAGCTTAGATCAAATAAACTTAAACTTTTCATTCGTATTGAAGACTATACTCTTGTGTTGCGGCCTGCGGGAATTCGGTATATGTTCAAAATATACTCTTGGATGCCATGGTGGTGGTGGTGGTGATGCAATCTGTCACATAAGCACGATTTCGCCAATTATATGCCACATAAACAAGTTTTTGGCACGCAAACATGCCACGTTATTAAAAAAGTAATGATGCTAGGATTCGCTAGTTAGGGTTCGTTGATAGAAAAACATATAAAATGTGGGACCGCCACCAGCCATCTTGTTAGTTGGGACCGGCAACAACCAAAATGTGAAAGTTGAGATTATTTAAAAACAATATACCATATTATTATCATGATTTTTTATATACACAAACCGAGCCAAGTCGCAAGCGAGCAACGATTCACACCAACCAATGCTCGGGATATGCTCGTTTAGACTATTATTATTTTATCGAAGTAGTGGTTGTCGAATGGTACGCCAACAGTGGTTGTCGAACGTTAGCTCCGGCGGCAGTGAAAGGATGGATGGCTGGTCTATGCTAGTGAAAGATGAGAGAGAGTTGGTGTGAGAATGAGAAGGAAGGAGAACGATGGATGGAAATACTCATAGTGATTCCTTGTCTTATACGATGTAATACCATCAGTCGGATCTGTTTGTTATGAACGGCCAAGATTTAATCACTTCCTTGTCACCCGGATCGTGACCTTTAGCGGTGACAATCCAGATATCGCTATTAAAGTGTCGCTGCTAAAGCTTAGTTTTTTTAGCGCGAGCTTTGTAAATTTTTATTGTTTGCTAACCTAAACATATTAATTAGTTAGCTCAACAGTTAGGATATTAGATGGAGAGGAGTTTAATTTTTTTTTGAAGGGCCAAATTTTATAAAAGAAAAAAGAAGGGGCAACCTACAAGCCGCAAGAGCCCACACAAGATGTAAGAACAAAATTAAAACGAAAGAACAACTACAAACACACTACAATGAAAAACTGACAAAGTTAAACCTACACTAATCCTCCCAATCTAAGATCGACCGTCTGAGTGATAAAAAAAACCAGCTAAACTATTTTTTTGTACATTTTTACTGTGTTAGTTCATATCTATCTATCTATCCTTGTTATTACTATTATGATTTATATAATTATTAATATATTTTACGGAAAAGTTAATCAATAAGCTTATGAAGGGGTGTGTAGCATCAACCTAACATGCCACTTGGTTACGTGTAACATCATATATAATGGCTTACATAGTACCTATAGTTATAAAAAGACAAAAAGTTACTCTCATACTCTATTCCTATACTAGCGTTGGTTTTACAAGTTGTAACGGCAACTGTTGAAATATGTTTTTATAAAATCAAGCTTATCAAGACGGATTTGCACAATCGAATGGGTGATGAGCATTTGAACAATGCTTTGATTTGTGTGGTTGAAAGAGAAACGCTTGATAAAGTAAAATAAGAGGTTGTAATGGCTCAAGCTTTCAAAAGCCGAATAGGAGAAATATCAACCCATGCGTTTAAATTTATTTATTATCGTGTTTCAAATTTTGTTTCATTTTCATTGTATGAAATACGGCAAAAAAATAAAAAATAAAAAAAATTGAACTTTAAGCTAAACAGCAAACATAAAACATATATGGTTAATGGTTCTAATTTGTTTGGGCTTTAAATTTTAGTTGGACTTTAATTGGTTTGGACTCATAATTTGGTTGAGCTTTAGACAAATACGGATAACATTATATTTTTTTCAGGGGCAACGAAATGCAAAAACCAACAAAATAATTTTTTTTACGCTACTGACGTAAAGTTGAGGGGTAGCGGAGGCTATCCCTGCTAAGCTTATAGGTTCGCCCCTGATAGTGCTACTCCGCATCCCATTATGGGCTACGGTGGCGTTAACAGCACCAGTCGTAACTATCGGCATCTTGTCAACATGAAGAAGTACCTCTCTTATTTCTATTCTATATTTGATGAGAACTATGTTCATTTTGTTGACAATTCTAATTAGAGGTGGGGTATAAAGTCGGTACACCTAGAACCGGGCCTGTACACTCAACCTGTGGGTAACGACCAGGTTTCCGTTTCTTAGGGAAAACGTATTTGGACCCGAACCCACCATAACCGATTCCCTCTCTACCAGCCTACCGGGTTAAAACCCGGACCCTGAAAAAACATGGTTTGCGCACCTCTAGCTCTAATGTTGAAAGTTGAAACTGATGAGTCTCACAACACATGAAGATATAAAGCCTGACAACAAGTGTAAAACTGACGAGTCTCACTTTCTGAAATTATAATACAATTTCTTCCAAATGAATTTTTACCGAATCCTATTCCAGAATGTATCTACTATCTAGTCCTTCATTCCGTGTCAAATCTAGCGTGAGATATCCTTTGTCATGTCATCCAGAATGTATTTTCTCTTTCTAGTCGGTGGTACTTTGTGTGTATTTATATGATCCGTGAACTTGTTGAAGGTAAACACATTTTCAAAGAGACAGTAACCTTTTAACCACCATAAATATTTGTTTATTCAATGTTGTACTATAAAAGTTCAACTTAAATATTGACAATTATTATAGTAGTCCAACGTCTTCGATCTTTTTGACGTAATTCAAACGAAACACAATATATATAATATGTATTTTTTTCAATTTTAAATTGTTAGCAGCCTCTCCATCTCTCTCACGATTCCATTTTATTTTATCTTTATTCAAATAATTATTATTATATAGTATAATTGTGAACTTTGGTGCCGCTAAGCTTTCCATTGAGGCACTTGGCGGCACCATATTGGTCAAAGATTTTTTTTTTTTGTTTTACTTCCGATATTCCGATATTGTAACGAAATTAACGAAAACCGACCGAATGACAATTTTGTTTTCCTTTTATTTTGTTTTAGTTTTGGTACCATAACGAACGTTAAGAAAACCGACCGAACACCAATTTTATATATGTTTTTTAGTTCCGTTACCATAATGAATGCGACGAAAACTGACCGAATTTGTGTGGAACCACCGCCTCAACGTCTGGGATCAACAACTCTCGGGTTTTACTAACGCCCAAGTTTTACCGACTAACGCCACCTCATTGGCCCCCCTTAATTTTCATTTTTTTGTTTTGTTTTAGTTTCGTGTATGTAACAGAAACCGACCAAATTCACGTCAGATTAATGTCTGAACGCTCAGGACCGACGATGCTTGTGTTTTATCACCACCCAAATTTTACCTACCTGCCCGACAGTCCGACACAACGCGTCGGATAAAAACACTAGTTCAATATATAAAAAAATTATCCATCCATGTCGGGATTATCTTACTATACATACTTCTAAAAAACTTTTAAGTGAATTCATTGGCCAATAAAATTTAGAATATGTAATGTTCTGTATATTTAATGCCGAACACATCTAAAATAGTTATTTGTTTTTTACATTAACCTCGTGATATAACTATAGCAATATCAGTTAATAGTCAGACAAGTTTTTTCTATATGAATTAAGTCAATAGAATAAACATAAAGAGTCGATCAAGTTTGATCAAAACTCGAATGTGTTCTCAATTTCGTGTGCTCCCCCTTTAACAAACTGGTTAGAGCCATAAATAGAATCCGATCAAGGAGGTCCTGGTGTTTTGATCACAAACAAGTCATCATGGCAATTTTCAAGTTGCAAGGGGTATCAAGAAGTTGAACAACACCAACTATAACCCATGGTCTACACGTTTGATGTCTTACCTTTAGGGGCAAGATTTGCTATTCAGGGCTGTCTTAGAGAATTATTAAAAATTTTTTAGCTGAAAGTGAAAAAAAATTTGGGCCTTAAGTAACAGGGGTTTTTTATTGTGTTTAAACAATTTAATTTTTAAATGGACTTACTTGGTTATGATTTGAGTTGTGTAAAAAAATTTCTGTATAAAATAGGCTTAAACGTATCTCAAGTGAGATAAATAAAAATAGGATTAAACAAGTCTAAAGTGAGATAAAAGTAGGATTAAACAAGTCTCAAGTGAGACTAGAACTCCCAACCTTTTGGTTGGGTGCCACTAGACAAACTAGTGGCTGTATAATTGAGTTTAAACACTAAATATACATACTGTTTTTCATAAAAATATATGTAATTTTTTTTTAAATTTCGGGCCTAGTGGGGTATCGGGTCGAGGTCTGTCGATCCCCCTGCCCTCTTTGAGAGCCAGCCTTGATGTCATTAATGGGTCTGAAACCCAAGTACCAAGAATCAACACCAATGATGCGATCCATAAGTTGAGGGTTAAGGTCTGTAAAGTGATATTTGTTCTGAGACCACATTGGAGGAGGAATTACTCGATCATCTACAAGGCGTAGAGTATCCAAAATAAGCTTGGGATACGTTCGTCGGTTTGCATTTAAAGAGGAATGACAAATGACTTTAGATGTTGGAAATCGAGTCAATGGTTGTGTCACAAGGGGAGCTCTCAAATTTCCGATATTTTCGAAAGGTGAAAAACTTTTGTCGAAAATCAGTGACTTCTTAACCGACTCTTGTTGAATTTGAGAATCGGCTTGCCGGACAAGAAGCCATGGTAAAACAGATGGTCGACATCTTGCTCAAGATAGAAGACACAACCTTGTTTATCGAGAAGGCGGATGGGAAATCTCGGTTCATAAACCATCGAATTGAAAGTTTGATTGAATTATTTGATCAAATTCAAACAAACCAAAGGCTAATGAGAAAAAAGAACTGTTGGGTGGAAGCAACGAAAAGCACAAGAATAAATGTTTTCTCTAGAGTAAATTATTGTTTATGCCCCTGTGGTTTACGGAAGGGATCGGCTTGCGTCCCCTTTTAAAAATTGTGCAGGCGAATTTACAAAATAAAGAAGAGCGCGGATGGGTCGGTCGAGAGGTATAAATCCCGTCTTTTATCATGAGGCTTTTCTTAAGAGTATGGTCTCGAATATGAAGAGACATTCAACCCGTTGCGAAGTTGACTACCGTGCAGGTCCTTATCGGTATCTTGGAGAGTAAGAGTTAGGACCATGGAAAATGGGTGTCAACATGTTTTTGTACTGCGATCTTGATTGGGAAATCTATGTGGAGTCGATTTCGAAGAACGACCTCGACCAGGGTAGTTAGAAGCAACCTCTAAAGGCTTGGTACGAGAAGATTTCTGAAACCTTCAAGTACAACGAATTTATGTGAACAACAACGGATGCAAGTTTGTTGGTAAACACTAAAGGAACGAAAACGACGATTGTACTCGTATACGTGGATGATTAATTTGATCATCACGGGAGATTTATTAGATAAAACATCCCAACTTAAAGAAAATTTGAACACGAGGTTTAGAAATGAAAGATGTGGGACGAATTTGACATTTTTTTTTGGTTTGGAGCTTGATTATGCTAAAATATATAGTACTACACCATGGAGGTCAAAACCAACGAACTCCAATCGACAATAATTTCAAACTATACTCGGATGAAGGTAGGGAAGTCAAATATCTGATCGGGTATAGACAAATTATAAGTACGTAGTCTCATTTACTTAACAGTAACGAGTGTTGAGTCGATAGATGCAAAACGCAAGAAAACTACATCTACATGTGGCTAAGAAAATGTTAAGGTACATATAAAAATCTTTTATATACCGTCCCCACTTTTCGTCGCACATAACTCCTTTCACGGATTTACAAGATTCTAAATAATAATAATAAAAACAAAATCGTCTAAAAACAATGTATCAAGAGAATCAATAATCTTATATGAAGCAACAATAGCATGCTAACTAATTGAATTAGATAAAACGCACTGTAGGACGTGATCTTAAATGTATTAGATGGAATACACTAAAATAAACTGAAACATTCATGAGATTTGTGATTCTAACCAAAAGCTTTACTTTTATCATCAACGAGACACTCTAAAGATAAAGAGGGAAGAGTACACTACGTTACATCAAAGAACAATGGATCACAGTACAGTATAATCAAATTTAATATTAATGCTAACATTATAAGGATATAGTAACAATGACTATGGGGAAGCATATATGATATATAGCAAAAGCCACAACACGCTATATTCTTTAATATTGGGACACGAGCTATGTATTGACAATCTAATAAACAAAATGTGGTACTCTCTCTATCATCTGTTGAAGCTGAATATATACCTGTCACTTTGTATACAGTTAGATGTCAAGCCTTTTGGTTATGAGCTAGGAATCCTAGAAGATTGAAATATGCCACGAGAACAAGCAACAAAGGTATATTATGATAATAAATCTGCCATACATTCATATTAAGTTTCATTATATCAAGAACTAATCAACAACAATTTGATGCTGAGATTGACTTTTGAGGATCTAAAGAACAATTGGCAAATATATATCTAGTATACTATTAAAGCAATAACGTTATCCATAAATGATATGTATTTTTATAATTTATTCTAATAAAATAATTTAATTTATATTAAATTACATTCAACTTAATTATATTCAACATATTCTAATCTACTATACTAATAATAGTAATAATCATGTGTTTCTTAATGAGTTTTAGTTTTTTTTTAAAGTTTCATAGTAGTTATTTTTTATTTTGATTTCATTTCGATTTTGTTCAGTTTTAGTTTTTATAAAGTTGTTTCGTTTTGGTTCGATTTTTTTTTGTTTTTTAGTTTCGTTTTAGGTGGGTTTATCTTTATTTAGTTTTTTGTTTTTATAGTTTTTGTTTTTGGTTCGGTTTCAGATATATCAGCTTTAGTTTTTTAGTTTCACTTCGGTTTTTGTTTAGTTTTTTTGGCATTTGGTTTTGTTTTAGTTTTTTTTTTCAATTTGTATCTAGTTTGTTTAATATTTGGTTTTAGTGTCTATTAAAAAATGAAAAAATATGAAGGGTTCACAAATTAAGTGAAATGTTCACGTGAGTTTCAATTTTAAGGTTGATATAGTTAACTAATTTAGTTGATTGATAGGTACAATTATGTTAGATAAAAGCCTTTATTTTTGGCGGTTACACAAGCATCATCACACCATTTCACAATGCAAAAGACCATTCATAATGGGGCGTCGTATAGACAGAAAATGACTCTTAAGGAGCATTAACCATGACGTATGGCCTAACTACTGATATAATTTTGTACTAATACATATTTAATTTTAACAACTTTTACGAACACGTTTCACACATATCACCAACAATAATTACAAATTTATAATCAGGGATATAATTACCTTGACAAACCGGCCAACAAACTAAATTACTTTATCCAAGATATTATTTGTAAAAGTTACCTCTATTTAAAAGATTTTTGCCCACACCGATTATATATTGAATGAAGATGTCAAACATGGTGGTGTTGGTGTATATATATGATGGCGTATGAAATGTTTGATAATTATCAAGCCTACCCTACTTATATATATCATAATTAAAAGATTAAAACTAAAGTAAATGTTAGTGCTTATAATGCCCCGAAGGAAGAAATTGAAATGAAAACGATAGGGGGAAAAAAGCTTTTCCGAAGGGACCCAGTAGATGTCTCCTCAATAGAAGACTCAATATGGATCTTCATCTTTTTCTTCCTTCTCCTACCCAACCTTTTATTTTTACTATTTTTCACCTTGGATCGAGTTGTCATCTGAAAACATTACTCATGTCAATCAACATACCAAAAGATCCATCTGAAGGTTCCTCTCGATCAGCAACCGGCGATCAGAGCCATCAGCCTGCACCGTTAAGCCGATACGAATCACAAAAACGACGCGACTGGAACACTTTTGGACAGTATCTAAAGAATCAACGGCCGCCGGTTCCTCTAGCGCTGTGTAACTTCAGCCATGTTATCGAGTTTCTTCGATACCTTGATCAATTTGGAAAAACTAAGGTTCATGTTCTTGGGTGTGCCTTCTTTGGGCAGCCTGACCCTCCTGCCCCTTGCACCTGCCCTCTCAGGCAGGCTTGGGGCAGTCTAGACGCCCTCATCGGGCGCCTGAGAGCCGCATATGAGGAGAACGGTGGCTCTCCGGAGAAAAACCCGTTTGGAAATGGTGCGATTCGGGTTTATTTAAGGGAAGTGAAGGAGTGTCAAGCTAAGGCAAGGGGGATCCCATATAAGAAGAAAAAGAAGAGGAAGAATCAAATTAAAGCTAGTGAAGAAATGAAGGCTTCAAAATTGCAGGCCACTTGAATTCAACATCACATGGTACATAACTATACTTATAGTCATGCATATGGATATATACTTCTCATATCTACTTGGTGGTTAATTTTAATCTATGTTTTATTAAAGTTAGTGATCATTCATTGATTACCCTAAAATCCCGTGAAGCAAAAACCCTAGTCTTCGTGTGTCTAAACTTTAAGTTCTTGAAAAAAATAGGCATCTCTTGAAATCCTTAGAGAACATATAACACATCTCTTTCTCTCTCATATCATGCAAAACACTGTTTAGAAACGGTGCTTAAATTAATTAATATTTCTAGCTCAAGTGTCTACTTTATATTTATTTTGTCCCTTTTGGGATTCGCAACGATTTTGTGCGCCCTACGGATGACCGTGTAATAACTCACCTAGCTCCTATATTGGGTGTGTTAGATCATATATCAGCTTGTCTGATCAGTTGTAATATTAATTCAAATTAAACATAACAATTGAATCTCCCTTGTAACGAAGAAAAATAATAAATAAAAACAATAACAAACGCAAGCCACAAATAAATGCAGTATACTAGATCATGATCTACGAGTTCTTGTCCAACACTATAGGCAACAGCCAAGCTGTCATTGTACGCCTATTTTGGCTTATGCTTATACTCCTATCAGGTTCTCTTCATTTCTTCTAGATTGCGTGTTTAAGATTAGTTTTTTCGTTTTCAGCATATTAGTATTATAAGCCCATTTAAGATTCCATAATGATTAACTTAATTAGCATCATTTTCCTTGGATATTTCATAGTATATATTAGTGTTTCTTTAAGTATAATAGTACTATTTCATAACGTATATTACATAGAATTAAAGTATGTATTTCATAGGATTAAAGTATATTAGTATTTCATCGTAATAAAGCATCATTTTCCTTGGATATATATTAGTGTTTCATCTTATGTTAGTGTTTCTTTAAAGTATATTTGTTAGTATTACAGTATATTAGTATTTCATAGTATATTAGTGTTTCTTAAAAGTATATTTCATAGTATATTTAGATAGGGTCATTGGTTCTTAAAGTACATTAGTTATTAATCGTGTTCATGAATCGTTCTTAATTATCAATATTAGTTATAATTAATCATACTTACAATGTACGTATATTATTAATATTACTAGCTAAGGAATTTTTCTTTAGTTTATAATTCCTAAATTTCTTTGAAAGGAGGTAGTATATATCCCGCCAAATTCCATAAATAGAAAGAATAAAGAATACATGAGACATATTCTTCAATTCGTTAGTTGTAGCATCTCTTGGAGGTACCCAACTAGACACTAGCTGATAAGAGATCATTTACCGGGAGGGATCTAACTATATCACACTAATATACTAGCTGCTCTCTCTCTCTCTCTCTCTCTCTCACACACACACACACGCACTCACACTTCTATACCGATCCTATTGTGCTCAGATGATCTCATTCTTCTAGTTTCATGTGTTGTTTAGGTGAACTTCTCTTAAAATGTTTTATGTTAGGCTCAAATTCTGCATGTAGTCTGAAAATTTTCACGTAGATTCATTATAGAATAAATATGGAGCATCAAAAGTAATTTCTTTTTGCTAGAAGGGAAAAAGTTATCCATTTTAGGCAATGAAAAACCATATTTTGTTTTGCAGGATTGCACAATGTCAATAGTGTGAAGATATGATTAACTATTTTAGCTAGAATTTAAGAGGTTTTGAATCTTTCCAATATGATCATAGTTTACAAAAGTGGGCATTAGTTCATATTGTTTTCCATAAGAAAAAAGTTACCATTGAGTTGGTAATATTGAAATTAACTATAGATTTACTGAAAAGAAAATTTCTGATACATGCAAATGAAATTATTACAATAACCCCGTTCAATTGGGTTATGTTATCCTAATTGTTCAAGTGTATTTAGGGATATATGTGTTTTAAGCTAGGGTTCTAGAGTATTTTAAAGGGGTGTGCACATCTTCACCCATTAAATTCTATATTTGTCGACAACGTTGCATTCAAGAGAGATCATCATGAAGTTGATTGGTAGTTTGAGACTAAAGAACATTACTAGAGAAGAAATGTTTCCCTCACAAAATGCCTAGTAATATTCATGAAAGACAGTAGTCGTTCACTATCTCGAAAAGTTTAGCAAGACCAGCTAGGCTCTAGTTTAGCTCAAAACTTGAATATCTATCCCACCATTTGTAGGTTGTGCAAACGCCCCCCTCGATCTTGCTTCTTTCTCTTCTTCCGCCCATGGTGAATGCCATTATCATTTTTTGAATTTTGGACACACTTGATGAAAGTAGATGTGTCTGAAAGTAAACTCCTACATCTATCTTGAATAATGTCAAAACAACTAAGAGAGTTCACAACCTTCATCCTAGCCACCTTTTCGTTGGAAGCGTTTGGGAAATTAGTTATTTATAAGAATCTAGATAATGGTGAATTGCTTATATTTAGTTTTATAAAACTTGTTACTATTTTTGTAACAACCGGAAAGAACTAAACTAAATAAGTAAGAGACAAAATGATACTCCTACACATACCTAATATATAGCGGATACGGTGTATGTTACAAAATCACCTTACATTCGCTATTTGGTATTCTATCAAGAGTTAAGAGTTGTTCCTCATTTATTATATCTTCAAATAACTAATGTCCTCGTGTACAAATGCCTATCTAAGAGGTAAAGATTTCCACAATTCCTTCACTATAATAAGATGGAAGGGAACACTTTGGGCTTCTCATTCTCAAGGAAGTTATAATCTCTTTACAAATATTTGTGAACGGTTCTTACAAATTAAAATGTTCTTTTCTTGCTTTTGATCTTGATTTATTTGTTTGAAGTTGTAGACCAAATAATCTCTTAAGGTTTCATAATTTTGTTACATTAAATTGCAAGAGGCCCAAGGGAAATCCTTTTAATTGATGTATGTAGGGATGTTCATCGGATCGGATAACGAATTATTCGGTTCGCATTTTAAATTTTTAGGACCCTATCCGAAATCCGATACGAATTAGGGGTGTTTCTATACGATCTAAGTTCGATCCTAATCTGAATTAGTTATTCAGATATTCGGATCGATTCGATCCGAATATCCGAATAAGAATTCGAATGAGATTATTCGGATTTCGGTTTCGGTTTGGATTTTGATTTTATTCAAGTTTCGGATTTCGGATTTTCTGAACACTCCTAGATATAAGAGAAAGAATTAAAATGTTGTTAGGAGTTGGAAAGTTAGTTGGACCATGCATTAACCATGTTAGGTTTATCGATACTTCCTCTCATAAATTTTTGCTTCTATGTAACAATTAGTCTAGATATGCTCCAAATCATGTTTTTGGCATGCGAGAAATAAGCCAGAAAGTGTTCTGCTAGGATTTGGCACACACACAAAGAAGAGCAATACTGTAAGAGAACAACAAATTACAAAAGTGAACACACAAGATTTATGTGGTTCGGTCTACGTGACCTACATCTACGAGTTGCAACAAGGGTATTTTATTTTGCTATTACCTCACTCCTGAGTAATTACAAGTACAAAATCTGTATACATAGAGATACGTTAGGTTTACTAGCTTATTCAACAAAAAATAAAAACGAGCCCTAATAAAGAGATATAGGGACGACCCAAAACCTATCATGTCTTTGATCTTCATTAAGCCCAAAATAATTAGTCTTTAAGTAAACTGGGCCAAACCCGAGCCCAGGCTTCCACAAACCCAACAATCTCCCACTATCATCCATCGTGAGCATTTGTATCTCTGGTAATCTCCTTACTTACCTGGTCGTAGCAGCCTTCTCATTAACTAACCTGAAGGCCTGTAGATATTCCCCCGAGCTCTAACACATCAATCATTGCTACAACTGTCACTGACTCATCCTTTATCCATACTGGCTTCCACTTACATAAACTACTGAATCCTGAGATAATATGAGAACAAACATTCTCCATATACAGCTGGTAACCTTTTGGAGATGCTTTAACATATGAAACACTAGTTCTTTTAACCAACTTTCATCTAGAAGATGTAATTGAAGCTTTGACTAACTGAATGTTAGTGCTCCCACTATTACGAACACCTCTAACTAGTTTCCTTGAATCCTTCCACACACTTTCAACCTAAATCTAACCCGTGGTTTTGGGTTTATCTCCTGCAAAACAAACCTTCTTCTACATATTAGACTCGGTGAACTGGATTTTGACTTTCTATTTGGGCAATTAACCCTCAAACATAAACAAACCATGTACAGCGAACCTCTCTTTCTTCCTCGATCCATAAAAAGATTACCTTTAACCACCTTCCACCGCTGTTCCCAAACTTAGATTCATGCCCATGATCATCCAACTGTCCAACATAAATCAACAACCTTTTTGGAATAACCATGACATCCCTCAAAGTCCATGAGCCGGCTGAAGTCTTTAGATCAATGTTACCCATGCTCGTAGAATTAAGAATTTCATCGTTCGTAAGTTTTAACTTTCCAAAATCACCAAATTTCATATTCTTCATCGTTTCACTACAATGAGTGGCATGAAATGATGCAGCATAATCCATAACCCAGCAATAGACATTACTCTCAACACTATAAACCAAAGCCTCGTCATCTGAACAGTCTTCTGCAGTGTTTTATCTTCTATAACATCTTTCTTACTATTCGAACGCGGATTCTTAAAGTGTCATGTCTATTTACAATTTTAGCATTCAATATCTTTACGAGTCTTAAACTGACTCCTCTTCCTGCTACCACGGCCACGTTCTTTTCCCCTACCCCTGCCTTCTGTGACTAACATATTACTTGAATATTCACCTGAACTTCTGCGTCTTGTATCTTCTCCTAGAATTAGGTCCCAAATCCCATCATTACTAATTTTTGTAGACGAACTACACACTGCATCACTCACTATTCCAGACCAGCTGCCGGGCAAAGAGGATAACAATAGGCCTTGAACTTGATCATCAAACTTAATATTGACTGACACTAAGCGGGACCATATCGAATTAAGATTATTAATATGCGCTGTAATAGACCCACCCTCTTTCATTTTTGTAGTCACTAGCAATCGGATAAGATAAACCTTGTTTACTCTCGAGGGCTTCTCACACATGTTGGATGGTGTCTTCATCATACAGCGCACGATGGTTTCCTTCATGATGTTAAATGTCACATCTTCTGATAACGATAAAGTAATACGAACCCTGTTCCCATTGACACAAGATCGACATACTAAGAGTAATAGATGAGAACCACCGTGCGTTCCAACATAAGTTGAAGAACTAGGCTGTTCGCATGTACGTCCTGTTGGACCCTCCCACTACGAAATCATGGTTGTTTATGCGTCACTTCCATCAACAGAAACAGTAAACATCTAGCATGTAATCACATATATGATATGAAACAAATACATACTAGACATATATGTGAATTTGGATTATAAACATGAAACAATTATAATGAAAATCTAACTATATTATTAAAGCAACACAAGTTGTCCACATAACATTTAACTAGGCACTCCACATATGCCAAGTAGATGCCATATAACTATTTCCTATTATATTACGGCCCATAACTCGTTTTCCTATTATAACCCATGACTCGTAAAGCTTTATAAAACTTTGAAAAATAAATTATTGTGTGATACGGGTTTTGAACCCAAGACCTCATGTTTCAAACCAAATGGACTTACCAACTCCACTAAAATAGTAATTATCACACCCCAACCTATGGCGGAATATGTCGGGGCACGACATAATTGTGTCATAGCTCAAAAGACACTAAAATAAATCCACGTGTCAATATCTAAATTATTAAATTCATATTATTCAAATACACAAAAACACAAACATTGTCTAATGGAAATAAACATTACAAATAAATCAAAGGAAATAAATAAGTATTTAATTCATCATGCAACCTAAGGTCAACTATTCCTTAGCTAGCTTGTTTCTTCATCCCAAAAAGCTACCTGCGCCATGCGGGAAAATACATAGTTTGTCGACATAAAGTTGAGTAAGTAATCACGGTTTTATTTTATTTTTTTTATCTTCTTGTTTTTCTTACATTTTAATCAATATATAAGTTTAAATGGGCATTGTTTTAACGAAATCGAACCTCGAAAGTATTACTTTGGACGTGGTTTCATGCCATAGTTTCCTATCTATAATTATATATATGTATGTATACATATGAATATATCTAATATATATATATATATATATATATATAAATGTATAATTATTTATATATATAATAGGAAACAAATATTTTTTTTATCTAAATTAAAGATTCAAATAATTTTCCCAAAAATACATATACATATATAATATATTGTATATATATATACTTAAATAATTGACAATAATGTTTTATCAAACATATATAATGTTTATTAATAAGTAATATCGTTTAATATCTATTCACTTGAAAATATAAGCATGGATAAAATATATCACTTATATTAATTGCCAAATAATAATAATAATAATAAATATAATGAGAATACTAAAATTAGTTAATAAATAATTAACAAATAAATGTGATTTCTTGGCTTAACATATATAAATGTGATTTCTCTTTAAGTATAAAACCAAAAAATATATTTAATTGTTAACATTTTCATAATTCACAATATCACATTGTCTTCTCATATCTTTTTTATACAACCGTTTAAGATTTTTCATCGTTTCTCTCTATATTTTAAAGTATAATATATTTTTATTTATTTTCTTTTACAACAAAACCCTAGTCTTTGTAAGTTTTTAAATCTGTGACAACATTTTGTTATAAGTATCACTTTTATACCCACAATATTTAATATAACAATGTCGGTATAAATGTTTTATTTTAAATAAATCAAACATTAAAATTTGGTTTTCAATTTAAAATTTTAGTGCATAATATATCAAAAACTTAATAGAAAAAGTCATAAATAAAAATTATTATATGATACAATTGAATTTACGTATTACATATAATAATTTTTTATTTTTATTATATTTTTCACCTATGTAGAACACGGGCTCTAACCTAGTTTGTAATATACTACACCGAAAATATATAAAATATAGAGAAAGGAGTTATGAAAACTCACATGTAAAGTTAAGCAAGTGGAAGCGAAAACGAGCGCCTAAGTTAGTGAACTGGGTATGTTTTGTTGAACACATGATCTTAGAAAACATAAAATATTTCTAGGTTCAATTAAGTGTTCAAGAGAAAAAAATGAACAAGAAAGACATGTAGCGTTCGGTTCATGGTTTAGAGTTTTAAGCTTGGAAAGAAAATATATATTTACTTTATAATTGGGTGTCTAGAATTTTTGTCGTATAAGTTTTAAGTATGTTAATTTTAGTTGTTAACAAAAGATTATATTATAATTATGTTTAATCATGTTAATAAGTTTGACTCGTTTCGATAAAAACCAAAATAGGTCTAAAAGTAAGAAAAACGTGTTAAGCCAGTGATTTGTTTCGGTTTTTTTTTTTGGAACCCAAACTTGACTTTTTGTCAGGTTTGATTACGACATGACACTAATATTATATTTTGATTTGTAAGATGAAAAAGATCAATTTAGATGTTAAATAAATAACATAACCAAACCTTGATCGAACGTTCGGGTAAGTGAGTTGGGTTTGTTTTTTATGAACTAACACTGTTGTCAAATTATTTTCAACATGACATCAAGTTCTAAAAGATGGAGTAAGCAGAAAATAATACAACACACCCGGGGAATGAAACCAATGTTAAAAGAAAGAACTTGAGACTTGATTTGGTTTGACTTTTGAAAGTTAAACTATGCAAACACCAAAAATTGGAGGAGCTAGATTGCAATTGAGAGTAAGTTTGAGTGCGAACAAGTGTTTACAAAAGTTGGAGCATGTATTTATAGTACAAAATTCGTTAATAATAATGGTTGAACAAATAAATTGGTCGAGATACAATGTGCAGCATCATAAATATCATAATATAAGTCAACCATAAATCATAACCAAACATCATAAATGAACTTAAAAATCAATATTTTCTTTAGTAAATGAAGATCCGAAATTATATCTAAATTTTAAAACGGGTCGGTTTTTCGGGTTTGAAAATTGACGAATGTCGCACATGGAGACTTATATGGGGAAGTTTATATGAAGATACCTTAAGGATTCTCTAAAGACAATGAGGCTAGAGTTTTTCATCTTAGAAAGTGTCTATACGGCTTGAAACAAGTGTCACTCGATTGGTACCAAAATTTTAAAAAGCTCTTTTCTAGGTCTCGGTTCAGTCACTCTAAATATGATCTCTCATTCTTTAACTATAAAAGTCATGAAACTTTTATCGCCACATTTATTTACGTCGATGCTTTGATCACTATGCAAAACGACTTGCACGAGATCAAACAAATAAAGGCTTGCTTGGATGTATAATTTAGCATCAAGGACTTTAGAGTATGGGAATACTTCCTTGGTATATATGTGGTAAGAACACCTGATAATATTGTAGGGCTAATATTCTATATTATTATTAGGATTGTGTATGTCTTTTAGTTTGCTTATACTCGGTTTATTATGTACTCCGTACGTTTATTATGTATGGTAAAAGCCCATTGGATAAGCTCACTTAGGCCCATGAAATGAAAACCTAAGAAAAAATGGGGAACCTATAAAATGGTCACTTCCACCCATTTCTCCATATAATTTCTAAAAACTTCATGTTTTTCCCTTTTCTTTGTGTAAAAATAAGATCCGAGGGTTGTTAATGATTTCCGTTAACTAACAGCATTGATTGATCCGAGTAAAGTTGTGAGATCCATTAAACAGGACCTACAATTGGTATCAGGGCTTTTGATGATAGCATGTCCCTTAATAACCGGATATTACATTGAATGGATTTTGCTCTTGATAAGCGATCGAGACGGGTGCGGTGAAAACAAACGATCGAACAAATAATATAAAGATAATATTAAACGACTCCGTAGTCGATAATAAAAGATTCATAATATTAAGAGAACCGATCTCACCCAAGGTAAGCTCCCCTTGGGTTGTTGATCACACCATAGAAGCACACATAAATAAAGACAACAAATGCCTTATTTATAGCCTAGCATATTCCTTCTAGAAGCTTTCTCCCTGTTGAAGCTAAGCGCGCGCATCGAATCTCTCGTTTCGGATTCGAAATGCTCACCAACATTACCAATTAATTGACCAAAATATATTTAACGAGTTTCTCCATATTTATATCGCAAGTCACAAATTTTGGCCTTACAATCACCCCTTTGATTTATGATATCAATTATTTAACCGTGTCACACATCTTTACGAATCACCCGATAAAAACCAAAGCCTCTTTGTTTCAAGTCACCTCCTCAAGGTATGATCCATATAATTTCATTCATGAAAGAGTTCTCGCATCTTTATCCATTCTCTCGGATCTTAAGCTAAATAGGTTGAGATGAGCTCGAATATCCACAAATCAATCTCGAATTATCGGATTCAACGATCGAATAACAAAACCTATTATTTCCTCTTCAACTCCAAATCCAAGTTGTTTAAAGTTCATCGCACTGATGCAACTTCTCGAACGTCTTGGAAAAAATATAAATAATAAGTTTTGAACACTCAATCAAACTATGGCAAAAACCAGATCTATTTTGACTTATGTTGGTCAACCCGATCAGTAAACGATTTACTTGGCTCAAAATAAGAACAAACCCAAATCATATATTCTAGGAGCCTGCATTTATAATCGGGCCCAAAAACAATCTGGATAAAAATATCTAGCCCAACACATCAACTCAAGGTAGCGTAGTAAGAGGCCTAGCCAACAACAATCCAGCACTCCAACATGTTTTTTGACCCACAAATAATGTTTTCTAATGAAGTTTTAGGCCGCCAACAAATAAAAATGTATTTTCACAAATATGTTAATTACCGGGAGTGAAAAAATAACGTCAGCAGATGAAACGTGAGACATAGAGGAAACCTAAGCATCAGCTGTCATGCTCTCCGGTCTTGCACACCTGAGGTCACAGCCACCCCTACCGGACAACCCTGCTCCGACCAGCCACTCTTCAACATCATAATCGCCATATTCTTAAACTACTATCAACATCAATTCATAATCTACTCATTCACCATGGATTTCCATGAAGAACCCTAGCCACCATGGAGGGAAAATACCCAAAATTATAGCAATAAACATCAACTTGGGTTAAGAATAGATCTTATCTTGTTCAGCATCGTTAACACAAATCGATTGCCAATTTCATTGATCTGATTTTTCGCAACCTCAGTGTTACACCCCGACTTAGGACCTGGGTGCGACGCCCGTTAGTTGGTACCTGTTTTAAAAATATATCAGAGTTGCGGGTTTGTTTAGCGGAAGTCTTTTAATAAAATATTCATTTATGAAATGTCGGGTCAGAATACCTGTTTTGTTATTTCAACACCCGTCATTTCAAAATATGGTTCTTTTACAATATTTAAATGAAATATCTGAGCCATCAGATCACCTCTAATGACTATGTCTCCAATCTTCTATCAATTCATGTCTGTCAGTTCTAATCTTTACAGTTTCCCTAAAATGTGGGGGAAAAATACGTCAGCGATATGCTGGTGAATCATTGACTCTGAAAACATTTTAACTGACAAGATAGTTTTGGAACAAACTCAGCAGAAATGTCTCTTATTTCTGGGAACTTGTGCCACTGCCATACACACACAATTATGGTTCTCCAAGAACTCATGCCCATTGGAGAACTTTCGTTATGTCTGTTAGCCTGCGGCCACGTAGCCTTGATTGATAGGTTAACAAATATGTTAGGATCCAGACACATGTGTACTCGGTCTGAGTTTCTTTTATTATCTATCTTGTGACTTAGGGATCATGTAATCCCTTAAAATTTAGAGATCATGTAATCTCATATTTGACTGACTGTTTAAGATAAACAACCTGTTTATCTGACTGACTGAAAAAGGTTTAACGTATTCACCTGTATTGATGATGTGATTGTTTGAAAACCTTTCTTAATTGCGAATGATTTTCAACCTATAAACAAATAGGTTTGAATGATCGCCTTGATAGTGTTTCTTGATTAGACTGCAGACTTTAAGTCTGGTTTTAACCTTGATGGTGTTCATGATTGTATTTGTGTGACGTTTGATATAGCATGCTTTGGCCTAATAGGGTTTTTCACGTTGGCAAACTTCTCCAGGTAAGTAAATGGATCCCGCGGTTGATTGGGATGTGTACGAATTACTTACCTTAGCCAAGAAGAGTCTACTAATGATATCCCCATTCCAGTTACTACATGCTCGTCAAAAGATAGTTTTGTATAACATTATATTTATAAAAATAATGTTTGATTGAAATCTGTTCATGAATGCTTTTGAAAATACTTTCAAAGTTAAAGACAATAGCCTTGACTGAGTCTAAGCTTAATATAATACCATTGAAAATAGACTTAGATTCTACCTTATACTATCGGTTCAGTAATATCAGAACTTCTTTACTCAGTATGCTTATTGACCTTAAGCGGCTAGTCGGATACTATGATTTAAGAAAATCCGCAGCACTTCAGCTTATGCTTAGTTTAGGGGATCAATAGCTCATTAAACAGCGTAACGACACCTCGTTTTTTCACGAAAACAGCCCTCGGCACTTTGAAACGTCCTTGGCACGATTTCCTAGGTTAAGTGTGTGTAAATGAAGGTGAAAATGGGATGATTGGGCTAAGTTCGTGGCTGCCCTATTTATAGTTGTTTTTGTGCATCTTCGCGTATAGAAGAGCTTACTTATGAGCGGAAGACGAAGTCGCCTATCTTTCCGGGCGCACGCATAAAGGCATGATTAGTTCCACAAATCTCACTGCACTGACCATAGTATGGCGGTTCTTGATACGCGAAGTTGCATGTACGGCGCCGCAAAATTAACCCCGTGCTGACACGTGTCACCACGTCACTGGATAGCGTTGAAGTGTGTGCCGACAAGTTCGCGATACGCGAAGATGTTCTGCCTTGCATCTTCGCGATACGCGAAGATGCAAAATTTCTTTTTCAGTCCCTCTGTTTTCCAAAATTGACAGATTTGGCCCAAAATAAATATGGGGTTTTCCTAGATGTTACACTCAGCACACATGAACACCCCCAAAAAAACCAGGTCTACAATTTTCACCTCAAAACTTGATGAAAACAGTTTGAAATTTGTTTAAAGACGCTCGGATCAAACAAAAATTATCAATATTTCATTCAAACATCACTTTGAACGACATATACTTTAAATCTGAACCCAAAAGACCGTTGTTCTTCATAAAACCCCAAAAAAAATTCTTAAAAACCTATAACAAACCTCGAAGTGGCAGAGAATCCAGATCTAAACATAAGACGAATTTCGAGCAATTTTATTTCCCCAAATCTTCAAACTTTATTTACAAAACTTCAACGGATCTTCAAAAGCTTCAAGAAATTAGCGTATCGGTCCAGGTAATCATGGAATTAGAAGCTGAATATCAAGAAAAAAGCTGAATCAGTTGATTCCAAACTGCTCTGATACCACTTGTAGGTCCCCTAATAACCATATCTTACATTGAACGGATTTGGTTCTTGATAAGCGATCGAGACGGGTGCGGTGAAAACAAACGATCGAACAAATAATATAAAGATAATATTGAGCGACTCCGTAATCGATAATAAAGATTCATAATATTAAGCAAACCGATCCCACCCAAGGTGAGTTCCCCTTGGGTGGTTGATTACACCATAGAAACACACATAAATGATGATAACAAATGTCCTATTTATAGTCTAGCATATTCCTTCTAGAAGCTTTCTCCCCGTTGAAGCTAAGCGAGTGTATCGAAGCTCTCGTCTCGGATTCGGAATTCTCGCCGACATTACCAATTACTTGACCAAAATATATTTAACGAGTTTCACCATATTGATATCGCAAGTCACAATTTTTGGCATTGCAAGTCTCGTCCTTAGTCAAAGGAAGTATACCCTTGAAATCCTGGAAGATAGTCGGACGGAAGGATGTCGCCCAAGCTCGTTTCCCATCTAGCCAAATTTGAAACTAGAAATGGATGAAAATAAGCCAAAGTCGATTCCATTCTATATCAAGGTTTGATAGGGAAACTTTTATATTTGCAAGCTACTCAGTTGGACAAAGCATATGCTGTCAATGCCCTCACTCAATTTGTTTCAAACACTAGACACCATTTGGACGCAACCATAAGGGTTCTTAGGTATCTTAAATCCATTCACGTTCAAGGAATACTCTTGTTGTGAAATGGAGATAGTAAACTAGTTGTCTTCTCTGATTCTGAGTGGCTTGGTTGACATTTACTAGGAAATCAAGAATCGATTATTTATTGCTCTTGGGTGGTGCTCTGGTTTCGCGGAAGACAAATAAATCAATAACCCTATTTTTCATGAACGTACCAAATAAATGAGAAGGGTTGTTAGTTCATTCGTGAACATGACGAGTCACAAGAAATTTGGGCTTTGGATGTTGATACAAAGCTTTATATTGGAAACCTGTCCACCGAAGGTTTAGGAGCTCAACACTTACGCTCTTTTCTCGACAAACTGGGCAAACTTACAGGTTCCAACTTGAGAAGGAGTAATGGATTTTAGTCAATCTCCTTCCATATATATCTACATAATAATCGGCTACATTGTAAGACATTTTGGTTTATTCTTTTTTCCCTTTCCTATATCATTGTGGCGTTTACCCTCATTTGATAACCAAGAACTATTCGATATTCGAATTCCTCAATACTATATTTTTCTAGATAAACTAATTAATGCACTAAATGGGCCTTGTAGTACGTTAATGAATCGGTTAAGGTTTTAGAAAGTTGCATTAAGTCATAATAAGTCATACTTTTTTCCTATATAGACATGTGTACGGTAATTAGGACACCGATAATCATAACTTTTCTAAGTGAATCGGTTAAGGTTAGATAATGCCACAAGTCATTTAAGTGTTTCTTTCTTTTCTTGTCAATTTTAGAAAAAAAAAGCTGTTATGTTCCTTGATGAGTTGATGTCAACAACATCCATCACATTGGTCTTGTTAATGCCTTCATGTTTGAATGACCATTTATGATCATCTCCCCTAGTTTCTTTAAATAACGATATATGATCATCTCTCTCTCTCTCTCATTGTAGATCAAAAATATGTGTTTTCCTGTTATACATACCCTTATACTATTTATTAGTTGAAGCTAGAACAAGGTGACCAGACTTGAAAGAAAATTAACTGCAAGAAAATTAACTTGCAGTTTCACTAACAAAGAGCCCCCCCCCCCCCCCCTAAAGCCCAACATGCATTGGCCAGTGTTCTTTTTAAAAAAATTGTTCACGATATGGAGTCACACTTTGACATGATAAGTAGACAAAAAGTCATCTTTGAGTGTCTGCAAGCACCACATGCTCAAGATTTTCTTCTTGCTATTCGGCCTATTTCTATAGATGGGTTAGATCAGCATATGTCTCCAGTGGAGTATCGTACTATCCTTAAGTATCGCCTCATGATTCCTCTATTCCCGGTTGATGAGATATGTCATGTTTGTCATAAGGCGTGTTTAAACTCATATGGGGAGCACGCGGTGCATTGTAAAGAGCTCCTGGGGCTCAAGTACCGACACGATCTGGTTAGGGATGTGCTCTTTGACATATTCAGGCGGGCTGGAATTTCTGTTAAGAAAGAAGCACCTGTACGTGAATTTCATTGACTCGTCGGAGGGAAGATCATCTCTGAGACCGACTAATATTTTGGTATTTGGATGGATAAGAGGAAAAAATGCTTGTGTGGATTTAAAAGGGGTTTCCCCTCTGGTGGGCTTAGGAAGTAGTTGTTTCACAGGCGGTCAAGCTGCTTCAGGCAATGTGACTAAACATGAGAAGGCGTGTCTTGACAACCAACATGTGTTTATTCATTTTGCTTTTGACACTTTTGGTTTCCTCGCGCCTGAAGCTGTGGAGTTACTTACCCGTATTCAACGGGTCATGCATAGTAATGTTATGAATCCAAGATCAGCAAATGTAGTTTTTAAAAGATTAGGTTTTGCAATTCAAAAAGGGGGTAACGGCGCAGCTTGTTGCCCGCTTGCCTTCTGTTTCGATGTAATCAAACACCATAAGAGTAAATCAGATTAACAACTGAATACTTGCTAACTAGCCTACTAGAATGGATATAATTAGGGTTATACACTAACAGCACATGACCATGTCGAACGAAGTTGTATTCAGGATTTTAATAATAATAATAATAATAAAATTAAGAAGTAAACTATGTGAACCATTAGCAACCAATATAGAAAGTCATAAATATAATTTATAAAATGGAATTTATAATCACTCAAAAACTTGTAAAGCCATTCTTTGCAGAACTGAATCTAACCAAGTAAGCTCATCTTGCTGCTGATTTCCAAGCAACTCTCACTTGGTGTATGCAACTTGTATATTACTCCTTGTTCTTTGTTTTCATTATACTCATACGACCATAAGAAACCCTGATTTTCTATGATCTAGATTCTCTAGTAGAGTGTTTAAGTGGAATACTTGTGCAAGCCACTAAGTCTGAATTCAGGGGCGGAATCAGAGGGATCAAGAACTTGTAGGATTATTTGTATATAAAATATGTAATATTTTAAGAAAAATATGTGTTGCACCTTTTGTATTAAGTAGAGAAAAGAACTAAAGAAGCTTATGTTGACCACCGATTGAAAGTTTAGGTATCACCACTGTGAATAGCAAAAGTCTTTAACTTATATTGAACTCAAACGGACCATCATATTGGTTAAATGTTTTGTGATTCTTCAGGATTTACATATTTATATATTTGAAATAGCTATTGGAGACTGGAAGTGGGTGCCTTTTGGTGTGCAACATATATGAGTAGACTCTTGACAGTTTAATAAGCTATGATGTTTCCAGACAGCTTGCATATGCACCTAAAATATGTTTTTATTATGTTATATTGCAGGCAGTTTAATTGGATGATAAAGTTTAAAGATGGAAGGCAATGGAGCTAGAAGGTTCTCTCTTTAAGGTATAATTTATAAGAACATACATTAGATGACGTACATCTAAAAAATAATAAAATATAATAATTTGGATGTAGCACATTATATGCATTATGCTCTTTTCGTTCCGTTACTTTTTTTACGTTTAAAACCATATTTCAACTAGATCCAAAAGAAAGTATGTAAACCATATCACAGCTAGCTAGCAGTGATTAATCTTTTGCCACCTTTCATATATATGTGTATGGTTGGCATCCCGGCCAGCTCTTTCATAGCGTAGCCTATCATCTTCAGCCTCTAGATTATTTTTTTTTAATTTAAAGCAGCACAATCTCATTCTTGCCTAGGTTTTTCTATTTTCTTTTTATTTTTTGGAACAGCGGTAACAATATTATACACTAAGCCAGAAGCTGGGGGGGGGGGGTGAACAGTACAACAAAGAGCTAAAAACAATTGAAGGGCTTATAAAGAAACAACCATACAACAGCACCCCAAATTACCAAATTATATACGAAGCCGTTGAGTATAAAGAAGCTAAGTTTTAAATATTTCTAAAAAAATCTACCCAAAGACCGAAAATAGTACCTGTTAAACAAGAATAAAATGTAGTTATCTCCAATTTAGCTTAAAAATAATCCAAATTATCCAATATGTATTTAAAAAGGTTTTCTTAAACCGAATGTCTGTAAAAAGGTTGAAAAACCTTTTAAAATTAATGGGCCTTGTGTCCATTTAAAAAAGGTTCCATCCTCGATCTCTATCAAACTTTTTTAGACTAAACTTTTTATAAAAAAAAGAGAAATAATAATGTTTTTTTTCGATAACATTCCAAAAATAAAAACTTTTACTGTTGTCCGTTCTCTTAATGATCTTTTCTTGCTTTTATTACATGTAAATGGGGTAAATACATGCAATGTGTAATAAAAAAACGCTTAATTTTTTTTTTATGGAAAAGAGCTATATAAAAAGACAATGGTTAGTAAAAGCTAACCAACCATAAAGAAAACAAATTTGCATGGAAATAAGTGGGCTTTGAATCCACTTGTCCAACTAATTTTCAGTTTTTTTGTTTTCAGTAACTATTCAACGAAGAAAAAAGTGAATAATAGAATCATAAATTAGCTTTTATTTCAAACTATTTGCTTTGAAAATGGTTTCATTCCTATTCTTTCATATAACCCACCAAGTAGAAAACATAATTCCTTCCACAGGGCTTTTCTTATTCTTTGCTAGATGAAATTTTATGGAACGTATTAGGATCCATTGTTGCCAAATCCGATAATTGCAACTAATCACGGACAAAATTCCACACCTCAGTTGCACTCCAAAGGGCACATGATGAACGGAATATCAAACTCTTTATTGGAAACATTAATTCTGGTTGGTATTGCAATTCTGAATACGTGTGTGCACTATGTAAATTGGGTCAGATACGTATCTACACTTTATAAATTATGGGTTAACTAATGCACCGTGCAAATAGGTATGGACTCACTGTTTATCGCACAATTCATTAGACCTTTTAAAAATGTAATTTCTTATTGTAACACAATGCTCAATTTAAAGAAAATAGTTCTCAACTTTATGTATTTTATAATTAAAAAAAACTATTAAATCTTTAAGCGTTTGAAAATTTGATTGAATAGTGTTTTGATAAAAATAAAATGTAAACAAACATTAATGGACATAGCTAAACAAATAAATTGTAAGTAAATAAACAGAATTGAGCACTCATAAATGAAAGTTCACGAAAGTAAGTTAACAAACATGACACGAGTTCATATGCATTCACCTGTTTACAGGAACAGAACTTATCTTCGCCTTCTTTCATTTCTTAAATAAATGAACTTCCAGCCAAACAGTTACATGTCAGGTATATATCTTTCGAGAAGCTACTCGCTAGGCATTTGGTATACTATATATGATTAAAATAAATTTGGTATATATGCCGTATATACTTAATAGTTTGGTATAAGGGCTCTTTGGTTGTACTAAATTGATGAAATATAATTCACAAGCAGGGGCGGACCCACATAGTGTGGATCGGGGTCCCGGGACACCAATGTTTTTTAAAAATTTATTAGAAGCGGTATATTAAATTTTTTGAGGACCCCATAAGATTTAATACTTGGAACCCATACTATTAATGTTGATGTGGTCTGGTGGAAAGTCCCTTGTTTTATCTTTGAAAGGTCATGGGCTCAAGTCTTACAAGGCTCAGTTTTTTGTTTTTTGTGTTAATTTTTAGTGTTAATCAATCATTTGATTGCTAATGTTGCAATGATAACTTTGAAAACATTCAAACACCTCTAAAATACATATCATTGTTTTCAACTTTATGCATCTTTTTCTTTAGAAACATTCAAACACTTTAAAATATCAGTTTTATTTTTCACTAGTTTAAGTTAATGGTTTTCAACACATGCTTATGAAAGGGTGGATCTAGGTTCTATCTCAAAAATGTTTAAGAAAGGGAAAACAAAGTGTTTATGTGTCAACCCGACCCATTTTGACCCGTTCAGGTAGTGATGATTGAAAAGAAAGTTTTATTATGATATTGTTTTTTATTATGTTCTTCGCCTCGACCCGACCTGAACAACGACCGACCCGAAAAATTTGAACACCGAAAATATGGGACCCCATTGGCAAAAAATCCTGGGTCCGCCACTGTTCACAAGTACATAATTTGCAAGTTAAAATTGAAGAGATAATTTTGGTTGCAAAGAATTTGATAAATTTAATACAAAACGCTGGATGTTAGATTTGATGGAGATGAACTTTTCGAGGAGACCGAGCCAGTTAATCATCTGAAGGTTATGGATTCAAGTCTAAATAATTTTGAAATTTACCATTAAAAGAACTATTTGAGGAGACAGGCCTGATGTACCCTTTGATCCATGTGGTTTGGTCCATAGAGAAAACTCGAGTATAAGCTTTTTCGAAGACGGGGAGAATTTAAGGTTATCTCCTAATTTGAATTTTAAAATATTATTTTTGTTTTATCTTTTACGTATTTGTGTTAATCTCTAAATTTTCAGGGTGTAGAATAAATATTGTTTCTTGATGAACGTTTATTTTGGTTTTTTTCGGTTGAAGAGTTGGATTTTATAAAATTACACCTATTAGCTGATAATAATCTATTCTTTTACTTTAATCAATGATAATCTTAACTTTCAGTTTTGCTGGCAACAACCTTGAATTAATTTTACAATAAATTTGATATATGCAATTTCAATTCACTAGTACGTTTCTTCGTTTCATTCATAAACATTATTGTGAAAGAAATTCAGTGAAAAATATATAAATATGTGATGCGCCTATGCCAGTGGGATTGTTCTTGGCAACAAAATTGATAGTTAGGATTATCATTACTAAGAGCGTAACTATGGATTATCTTTGAGTTTCTATCTGTTTGATCGCTTTGTTAACCGCATCAAGATACATGCTTTTTACATAAAGCAATTGCATCTCATCTCTCGTCTAGCTTGACAGGTCCTGACAAGATATGCATCATTGTGTCACGTACATTTATGTTGATTCAATATTCTTGTGACTTAACATCAAAAAAGACCAACACAGAAGTATGGTGTAATAATGAATTTGAATATGAGCCTATTAAGTGCAGTAATTTCAGCTTCATCCAAATTCCAAATAAAAACGCCTATGAAATTAAAAACATGTGGTTCTTCACCAAATTAATGAACCAATTAGTATTTAAATATGTCAACATATTACAAATTCTTCTTATTGCAATATTAATGTGCATCTAACACTTGCTACAATTCAATCAACAATGTTTTTCTTGTTGGTTTCATAGGCCTTGTTTGAGTCCGGTTTTAGTTGAAGTCAAAAGGAGGAGATGGTTGTGAGGCGGGCGGTGCTAAGCCCAATTCTGTTTGAGAAGTCTTGTTTACTAAGTTATAAACCCTTGTCTGCCTTTAATTTATATATATCATGTTATATACTTGTAATCGTTGTCCCTTAATAAATAATACCTAACTGTCACTTGTGGACGTAAGTTAGTTTAGACCAAACTATGTTAAATCTTCGTGTTCATTCATATTGCTTTTCGTTTATGTTTGGTTCATGTGGGTAAATCCTAACATTTCACCCAAACAATTAGAATACAAAAGCATCCGACACCAAATGGTAGGGGTGTTTATGGTTCGGTTTGAAACCATGAAACCGCCCAAACCGGTTATCGGTTTGGTCTCACAGTTGGTTTTCTTTCTTAACTTTCGGTCGGTTGGTTTGAAAATTTTCAAACCGTAGCGAACGGTTTGGTTTACGGTTTGTATTGGTACAACCCGTTTAAACCGGCCGAACCATATGATGTAATTATATATATTTATATATGTTTTATATATTATATATGTGCATACAACTATATTAATAGACATAACTAAATAAAAATTATTAACACATATGGTATACATTACTAAATATAAATTCTGACAGAATATACAACATATAAACAAAGTGGGTAAGCCCAAATTCAAAACTCAAAGCACGTCAAATGGCCTTTCAAAATTTTAAAAGAGAGAACTCAAGAATTAGTTTGGTTTGTGTAATATTCTATAAATTATCGGAAGCTCTATAATTAAATATCATAAAATTATTTTAAACATTTTGTATAAAACCCATATAAGCCCAAACCGTGAAACCAAACCGAAACCAACCGTTACTAATGGTTCGGTTTAAGAGTTCAACGGTTTGGTTTTGGTTTACGAAAATCAAAAACCGTTACTAATGGCTTAGTTTACGATTTAACCTAAAAACCACGAAAACCGAACCATAAACATCCCTACCAAATGGCTTGTCACCTACTCTCACATGGCTTTGTTATTATGATTTAACAAGTACCTGACCATTGTCACCTATTTAATTATCCATTTGTCACATTTCAATCCATTCCTTAAAGGACCCACTTGGATTTAGGACTGCAATACTGCATGGCAAATCCAATCATGAATTGCCCATAATGCCAACCTCCAAACCCAAACAAATATTGAACAAGCTAGAGAAACCATCAATTATGGATGTAGAATACAAAGCACAATTCGCATTTTACATTATCTCGTTAATTAACAGAATATTGAGCTAGTCCGGCCTGTGAGTTTTCAGGAGCATGTTCTCATTACAAAAAAAACAGCCAAAGCACACATGGTTGTAGCTCAGTTTTTCCCATGCAATTCGTACTAAGAATTAAGAAAAGCAAATAAAAAGGAGATTTCTTTCTGAGAAAAATATTCTCTGTTGTTTGGTAACATTTATAATAACTAATTAAACGTACAATAGTAGGAAAAGATTTATTAATTGCTTTAACTTTTATATAAGATTGTACCAATATTAAAATATCCATGGGCCACATGCATGAAGTATGTTACATTGCGATTATTTGTCGTGAATATATATAACATGAATTTAAAATATCGCCTCAAAATAAACTTAATTATAATTAACTTGGTCATATTTAATATGTAATTTTAATTCATTAACTTTTAACTTTATTTACGACAAAGTTGCAACTGAAACTGCACGGTTGCAAAATCTGCAACCGTTTTGGGTCACCACCCAGATCTTGATAGGTCACTAAACTTGAGATAGTTTTAATTTCAATCATAAATCAGTCGCTAAATTTGCAACTGTTATTTTAGGTCACAACTCACAAAATGCTTAGTTTTCTAGTAGTGTAATAAAGTCATAAATTATTAGAACAACAAAAGAACTATAAGTTCATAAGATTTAGCAAGAACAAATTCAGTGTGGTGACGTAGATAAGTTTTAAAGGCTTTGTCTAAATATTGCACTTTTTAAGGTTTAACGATAGTGTACACATAATTAATACAAAAGATGGGTAGAGGGGGGATTGAGTTGTTCAAAAAGCAAACGACTAGCTTGCTCGAAACTTGTTTGAAAAAGACTTGAAAAAGGTTTGCTTGAAATTGGCTCATTTGTAAACAAATTGAGCTGGCTCGGTATATAAACAAGCCGAATAGACATAGGTTCATTGCTACGACCGAATGTGAATATTTTTAGAAACAAATTACATAATATTTCACCCGGGCCTCAGGTATTACACCCCGTTGTGGTGCTCTCAGATCCAATAAAGCATCGAAGTGGACCATATCATCCTAGTTGTTTCATGATAATCGATATGTATACATACTATTATATCAGTAAGGCGTTAACGAATTATATAAGCTTGCTATATTGTTGTAAATAGCAATTAACGTTATAGCACTAAACTATTAACAGAGAAGATTATTATATGCAAAGAAGAGATCTCGTATGATATCGGGTTTGATTTTGTATATTATTATCATATTATGTTTACATGTTTAGGGATGCTTGGTTAGACAACTATTGTATTTATATACAATGCATTCTTCTCAATAATACAGATACAATCCCTTAACTGTTTACATAAACATAGCAAAATCATAGTATTAGTTTTGAGGTTTTAATGTTTTAAGGACCCATTAAGTTTTTGGGTTTTATTTTTTAAGATATATATATTATTTTTTAATGTTTTTTTTTATTTTTTTGTAAAACATGCCTTGGCCAGGAGTCCGGCTCGCCCTTGCCAAGGGCTGGCCCTGACAATCATTTAAAATACCATTTACCGCTAGGAAGATAGACATGAACAACATTATATGTTGCATCTCTTGCATTCTTCCTTGTGGATCATGATGTAATTCAAATTGTCCATGTAAATGGCCGTGTGGAGTGTGGAAGATATATGTCACGCCATTCAAGCTTCTAATTTGATCTTGAAAGTAAATCCTAGCCATGCCCTTAAACCACCATCCTACATAGACTAGGGTTATATGTGAATGCCCGATGATCATGACCTTTTCACCCGGCGTTGACCTTCAACATGCCTAGATTTGCATCCATATACCCAACCCCAAACCATCAAAGGTGTAATATATGAAATGTTGAAAACCCTAAAATAATTAATATCGTTATTATGTCGAATTTAAGTTATTGTAATCCCATAAATACGGGTTGAGGATGACAATCATTACAAAGGAGACTAATTAAAGAAAAAAGAACTTTTAACAGACCAACACAACTACCAACAATAGTGTGGTGTGTCGGAAGTTTGACAACCCTGGGCATCTTAGGAGCAATTGGAACGTTGGTCTAAGGACCCAAGTGTGCAACAAGGTCAGATTGTAGAACACACAGATAATTCGGTACATAGGTATGCATCACTAATTTCTGAATCAGTTTATATACAGGATGATGATGTTGCATGGTGGGTAGATTCGAGCCACAAGCCACATAATGTAAAGATCAACCTTGATTTAGATTACTTAAAACAATAACGGATGGATCGTGATTGCACATGGGGATGTATCTACCAAACCAATCAAGGGCCTATGAATTATGAAGCTTGAATTTACTTTTAAACTTTATCAATATCTTATTTGTTCCTCATATTCGAAAGAACCTTGTGTCTAGTATGGTATTGTATTAATCAATAAGGGAAAATTCCTAAAATAGTCCCTTAATGATGAAAAATTCTAAATTTGCCCATCCCCCGCCCAATTCGTTATCCAAATTTATCTCACTTTTAGGATCGCCGGCAATGTGTTAGATAGTCCCACCGACAAGTTTGCTAACACAATCAACGATGTGTTAAGCCTCTAAACATATGGTCAACGATGTGTTAGACCTCCAAACACATGATCAACTAGTGTTAGGTATTCAAATACATCGTCAAAGATGTGTTTTAGCATCTTGTTTGTTTTTTTTTTTAATATTATATTATCATATACTTATATTTGGTTTTCTTCTGTAACTTTTAATATATAAAGTTCAATATAATTTCAAATATATCTTTGAGATGTGTTTTTTTTATCTACATGTTGACATAAGTTTTCTTTAAAACCTTGTCGGATTAAATTTTATTGAACATTTCGATATTAATTTAATACCGCTCGGTTTTGAGTAAAGTTTATGCCGGTCCGTAGAAAAAAAACATGTATCAACGGTATATTCAAAATATATAAAACTTTATATATTGAAAGTTAGAAAAGAAAACCAAATATAAGTAAAATTAGTCATGATAGTATAATATTAAAAAAAATACAAACAAACAAGAAGCTAAATACATCTTTGATGTGTTAAATTGTATGCTTAACATATCATTTACCATGTGTTTGGAGTCCTAACACATCGTTGGCCATGTGTTTGAGGCCTAGCACATCCTTGACCATGTTTGAGCCAACTCGTCGACGGGACTACCTAACACATTATCGGCAATGCATTAGAAGAGGGAAAATATGAGAAACGATGTTGAAGAGATAAATGTGAAATCTCTTACTATTAAGGGGTTATTTTGAAAATTTTCCCGAACAATAATGGCTAAAGCATGTGTTAGAATTGGATAAGTATATCTTTTTCAAACATGATACTTTTTGTTGGACCTGGTTATTTAAATGGCATGTTTAGATTAAACCTTAATGTCCCGTTTGGCAATGTTCTTGTTTACCTGTTTTAATAATATAAATATTTTCTATATTTTTAGTAGTTTTTTGATACGTTTTTTATTAAATATTATGATTAGTTTATATTTAACTTTGTTATTTTTATGATACAACAAGCTAAAATAAAGTATTTTAATTAATTTGAGACCAACAAGTGAGTAATCGAGTAGATTTTATATAACCACTATTGTTATTACTATTATTAGAGTTAATGTCCATTTTCGTCCCTGTGGTTTGCTACTTTCGCCACTTCAGTCCAAAGTTTGAAATTTTGTCAATTTAGTCCTTATAGTTTGAAACATTAGCCAATTACGTCCTCTAGTCTAACGGCATCCAGCTATGCCGTTAGTTTAAGGGGTATTTTTGTCTTTCTTCTATTTATGTTTAGTTAATGGCCAGTTTCGTCCCTGTGGTTTGATACTTTTGCTACTTCAGTCCAAAATTTGAAAATTTTTCAATTTTATGTTTAATTTATTCAGCTTTTTTTTCTTTTTTTTGTCTATAGCCTTTAAGAGCATAAGCCAAGCCCAAAACCATCAAGCATCGACCAAAACAGGTTTACGTTTACTCTGTCGATAACAATAATCATACCCCCCTCGTATTTAGTTTCTAGACATTTTCTAAACTCTCCCTCATGGTGGAATTCATTGGTAAAGTGGTCAAGGTAATTCCCTAAAACCGTACTATACCGATAAAACTAAAATCATTTCTTTGGTTAATGCATAATAGTTACGGTTTAGAGATTAACATATTGTAGCAAACATCTTGGTCGAAATCACATCAGGAGGTCAAATATCCCGCATTTCCATGTTTGCTCAAGAAATCGATACACTAGATCGCATGTGTGTTCTTCAAATCGTGGTGTTGTTCTTGAATTCTTCATATCGACTACAATTCTAGGGTTGAATCCGACGAATTCAAGAACAATACCACGATTTGAAGAACACACATGCGATTTAGTGCATTAATTTCTTGAGCAAACATGAAAATACGGGATATTCGACCTCCTGATGTTGATTTCGACCCAAATGTTTGCTACGATATGTTAATCTCTAAACCCTAACTATTATGCATTAATCAGAGAAACGATTTTGGTTTTTTCGATATAGTTCGGTTTTAGGGAATTACCCTGACCACTTTACCAAATTACCAATGAATTCTATCATAGACTGAAGTAGCAAAAACAAAAAAAAAACAAAAAAAACTGAATAAATTAAACATAAAATTGACAAATTTCAAACTTTGGACTGAAGTAGAAAAAGTATCAAACTACAGGGACGAAACTGACCATTAACTAAATATAAATAGGAGAAAGACAATAATACCCCTAAATCTAACGGCATAGTTGGATGCCGTTAGACGGGGGGACGTAATTGGCTAATGTTTAAAACTATAAGGACTAAATTGACAAAATTTCAAACTTTGGACTGAAGTGGCGAAAGTAGCAAATCACAGGGACAAAAATGGCTATTAACTCTTATTATTATTATGAGTTAATTATAAAAACAACTTTATCAAGATTTTAATTGATGAACGCTAACAATAAGCGTATGTTTGTTCGTTTAACATGGTCAGATAACCGGTTAAACCAATAACTAGGTCGGGTACTACCCGCTTTTTAGTCAGAAATACCTTACCTAGTATAATTGGTTTTGGGTATTAATCGAACTAGTTAACCGTTAAATAAACCGACAAACTTTTTTTTTTTAATAAAATATATATAAAAAAAACTAAAAAGCGGTTTTGGTTAACTAGTGTTGGTGTTCAATACTCCAAACTGATTTGTAACCGACGGGTTGAATAACTTATAAACTGGTTTTTTTCAAACCAGGTACTGACTGATTAGAATTTCGGGTACAAACCGGGTATCGGTCGGTTAACCAGTTTGGTTGTGCATCTCTAACTTCAAGACTTGAAGTAGAAGATGCCACAAATCCACAAATTGGTTATTGTAATCATTTTGATGGCCTAATGCATACGTTTAAAAGCCCATGTGAGTTTGGGTTTAAGCATATCAGAATTGCACATAAAAGTTCGGTGAAGGAATGGACGGACAAAAAGAATGAAAAAACAATTGACTCGTGACGGTGGAGGGGGGTTCGACGGCAGCGGAAACAAATACAAATTTTGAAGCAAGGATTCAAGTTCATCAAAGATTAGAGGAATACATTCGGTTAACGTCGTCATGTTAATTGCTCGGTTTGAACATTTTGATTCTTTTTCTTGCAATTTTCTTGTCACAAACTCAAAGAATTTTGTTTCGTTTATTATTGTTGTTATTGTTGTTGTCGTTGTTGTTGTTATGAGTAGCTAAATAATTAAACTACCTATATTTGGATTATTATTAACGTATGTTGATTGTTTTGGGTTTTTAACGAATCCTAAGATTGTTTGCTATTGAAAAGCTTGATCTTTACAAGCCCATTCTTTGTTTATAAGTTCTGCCTCTTGTTGATCACTGCCAAGTGTCGACGTGAGTGGTGAGTCACCTGCTACGTGTCATTCTTTGGCGAGTTGTGTGCCACCATCCGACACGTGGCAGCATCGTGTTACACGTGGCGCCATGCTGTGACATGTGTCTAGTGAGTCAGCATGAATCTACTGCTATATGTAGAAACGTTTGGGAACAGCTAAAAGGCAGAACTTATAACAACCAACGAACTCATTCACAACACCACACAAATGACCAGCCGATTCTCGACTTTCGTTTCTTACATCGTGATCCCAAACTGTCTTTACAAATACGGTTCAGGTGCTAGGGTAATCCCGGCAGTACATACTGCTTCGGCTATTGTACCCTGGGAAACAGACGGGCTAGCGGAGGTGGCTCAAAATTTGTTTTAAGGGACCTCTGCTTAACAGAAATCTTCAGCTACAACATGAAACTTTAGTTTGTTTGGTTTTGCAGATAGCTTCAGGTGTTCAAAGACGGGTTGACCAAAGTGAAAGAAGATACGACTCGGAAGTGATGCTCAGGTATCAGCCAACACGAGCTAGAAGATGTGAGCATGGTTCCAGTGCGATTTCAACACGATGATCAACTCGACTTAAGGTCTTCAGTATATTAGCATAAGTTAAGGTCTTCGGTATATATATGTTATATTTGTTGTTATTCTCGTTTAGACTTATATATAGTGTATGTACTACAATTTCCGAAATTGTATAAATAAATTATTTATTTGTCTTATTAATATTATTTAATAGAATCATGACCTAGGGGTGTTCTTCAGGTTTCAGGTTTTTCGGATCCGGTGCTTTGGGTTTCAAAGTTTTAAATACAGACCGAAAACTCAACCCAAATCTCTCACGGTTTTTCGGGTTCGGGTAATTCGGGTTTATGTTTTTTTGGGTTTAATCGAGTTTCGAGTATCCTAGGAAAAAAACTAGATTGCTAAATTTAAATGTAGCATAGTCTTCTTTACTCGTAATATAAATAAACCTATAACAAAACAAAAATAAACCAATAAAACATCCTAAAAAGAGTATAATTTAACCCAGTTCAACAATAATAAACAAGAACAACATAATCGTCTTCAGTATGTCGTGATTAGGGTGTTAGATTATAGTTTCTTTTAGTCATAAATTGAAACATTAATAAAGAATAAACAATCGATTCATAATATGTGGAATGAGAACAATCGATTTGTACTAAATACCGATGACGTCAGCGGTTAAGGCTCGGCCTATAATACCTAAAAATATATATGGTTTTAAAACTAAGGTGTATTTGGGTTTTTCGGGTTGACCCGAAACCTATAATTCGGACCCAAAAACCAACCTGAATTACTTTAGTTCAGATTCGGGTTAGTCTTTTCTCGGTTCGTGTTTCTAGAGTCAAGTTAGTTCGTGTACGGGTTTTCTCGGGTTGGATTTTGGGTTTTGGGTAAAAGTGGCAGCCCTATCCTGGCCCATGCCCTACAAATTGTTCATCGTCATCTAACATTCTAACTTTATTATACAACACAGAGGCGAATTCAGTCGACCGTCCACCATGGGTAATCTACCCCCTCATGTGAAACAAATGTTGGGTTTTAAAACCCTAACGCCAAAAAATCGCGGGCCGAAATGAAAGGGGGCAAAGATCTGGTTAAAACCTAGAGCCGCCCATCCCGAACCATCGTTTGCGGCGGTTTTATTGGAGAGCCGGAGACGGTGGGTGTGGAGATTTTTCAGCGATGATGGGACGCACGATAGGTTCTTGACACCGGAGATCAGAGATCGATGGTGTGGGGGTGCGTCTGGCTCTTGCTGTTGATGTGGTTGGGATGCTGCTTTAGTGAAGAAGACGGTTCATCTTTTTGTCTGTCACAGAGCATGATTCGGAATTTCGGATCTATGGAGGTTGTATTACCTACCATCCACTATCATTAGCTTTGACCGCTTATTGCAAGTGTTGAGGAAGGAACATTGTTTTTATTTAAATTTTTTATATTCTTTAAATAACATATAGGTAAAAAAAGACATAAACGCCCCTGAGTTAACGGGGAAAATAGATGAAGTTAATGATTTTGACGTAATTAGCAAGAATTTGGAAACTTGATGGTCCATTTGCATAAAAAACCTTTTTGAACCAAAGCCGCATTATTGATCAGGGATGATTTTGTCACTATATTCTAAAATTTGCTAGTTTGGTTGACTTTTAGGTGGTCATTTGTTATTTGGCAAGGAAAGGCGAATTGGGATCTTAACTACATAATTGATAATTGAGTACTTAAGAGCTTTTTAATGTATGTAATTGAAGAAACACTAATCTACCCCGGGCAGATTACGGATAATCTGGGGGTTAAGTAATGTTTCCCACGAGGGTTAGGTCCGGCAAAGAAGGATGTTCTTCAGATGACCTGCAAAACCGACACCGTGAGCTCGTCACTGAGAAGGGGGGGTTCCTCCTTGTGACCACCCTCCGGCGTGAGAATCAGACTAGATTACTCTGAATATAAGTGTATATTGAGAGAAATAGCTAGTGAAGGTAAAATACCAGATGATGATACCGTTCCAAGGTGTTGGAGTATTTATAGCCGAAGGTAGGTTTCCAAGCAGGTACAGCCAGCTGTAGAATATTCCTGTTCTACCAACTATGGGCTACGCACGTGCCATGCACGTCCTCCGACAGGTTGGTGAGTAGGCAGCGACTAATAGTGACATACAGTACAAGAGCGTGCTGCTCATCATACTGTTGTCAGTGAGCTGTCGTATCCTTGGTCAGATCTTTTGTCCATACCTCGTCAGGTACAGTACAAAAGATCCTCCAGTATCATACGGACTGGCTCATTTGGGCGGGAGTTCTCCCGGCTTTGTGCGGGAGTGTTCCCGGCTTGCTCACTCCTTCTTCAGGTGACATTACTGAATTATTTAAGAGTTAAGTGCCTTGTGCGTGTAGCTTTGCTGCGCAGGTAGCCTTCCCTGATGGCTTGTATCCGCAGCTGCGGGAACAGGCAGAGTACTTCACCATTGGGAGGCTTTTCCTACGGGAACAGATTGCGTACTGCGCGTAAGGACGTCACGTCTCTGAGCATGGTGGGTCCTGCGGACCCAGTTGGTTTCTGCGCAGACGTCCCTCTTAAAGGTGAGTCTTGCGGGTCCAACTGGGCTCTGCTGGGACCTACCTCTTCAAGTCCCCCCAGTCCAATGTTCTTCTCATGAATTTAATAAGTGAGGTGAACTTTTGGACTTAAGCAAAGGGTTTTGAAAAGGGTTTAGTTTTAAGGTTTTCCATGGGGATTCTTCCCGCGGAAGTCCTAATGTCACGTGCAGAAATTCCTGACTTTTCTGCTTGATCTTTGGGTATGATGCGGGTAGGTCTGTAACCTCCTCGCAAGTCAGGAGCGTTGAGTACCTCTTGTGTAGATTCTCCATGAGGTTTTGGTAGTTTTGAACATAGTGATCAATTATGTTTAAACAACCAATTCCATCTTGGAGCTTCAAACAATCTAGTTCTCGACGTTCCCGCTATGCGGGGATGTTATTCCCGTTTCCGCAAGCATGGCCCAGAAGATCCTTCTTGGTTTCAATTCCCTGCGGAGTGCTAGGTATGTGAAAGGTTTCGCCTTGACACTGTACCCGCACTCGTCTTATAGTTACTTTACTTCCAAGGTATTCCTGGCTTCAATTCCCTGCGGTTGCTTAGTATGTGAAGGGTTTTGCCTTGACACTGTACTCGCACCCGTCTTATGGTTACTTGGTTGCCGAGGTATTCTTGGCTTCAATTTCCTGCAGGTGCTAAGTATTTGAAGGGTTTTGCCTTAACACTGTACCTGCACCTGTCTTATAGTTACTTGGTTGCCAAGGTAAGGGGTATATTCCCGCTTACTTTTGAATCTTTTTGAAATTCGAAGAGTTGGTAAAAGGATAAGAACAGTCCAAACTGTTGAAACGTCGTCCGACGGTTTCTTCTGACAGTGTCAGGACGTGCCGGAAGTTATGGCGACGTGACAGTATATGGTCATTCCAGGCGCTTTTTCAGGCGCGTGGGCGAGATTTTTCGGGCGCGTGGCCGCGAAATTAATGGCACGCGTCCTTTCAACAGCTGTTGCCAGCTTGCTCTTTGCCACGTGTCATAGTTTCATTGCACCTGCGATTTCTCTCTCTTCCGCATTAAATTCATCGCATTAATTGCGATGAGTATATAAAGGGCGAGAGGGTGCACCTTAGGCCACACTTTCACTTCTCTCTTCATCTTCTAAACGATTTCCGGCGAATACTCACTATTCCGTCGAGCATTCTTCTGAAATCGTTGTTCTGTACATCCAAAACATGTCTTCTACCCGTGATTTTGAGGCCACTGCCGAGGAGTCTGAGTTGTTCGTCGAGAACCCGACGTCGACGTCCGAAAAGGACGACAAGAGCACTGCTGGCGAGTGCCAGTGCGCTCTTCCTATTGACCTCTACCAGTACATCGTCCGGAAGTTCATGCTTGAGCCTTTCGAGACTGAGTTTCCGGAGCCTCATCAGACGGTGTACGATGCCCCCAAGGGCAAGATAGGGGTGTACGCTGCATTCTTCGTCTATGGGAATCTGAGGTTCCCATTGACGAAGTTTGTATACCGTGTCTTGGAGAGGCACGGTGTGCATCTGACGGAGGTACATCCGATGGCGATCGCCAAGATCCGCCACTTTGAGTGGGTGTGCCTCATTTTGGGCGTGGAGCCCCACGTTGATCGGTTGATGACCTTCTACTCCTGGAGGTGCATCCAGGGGTGGTACACCTTGGTCAATCGGATCAAGGGTTTGAAGATCTGCGCTACCGAGCGCAGTCTTCGGTCGTGGAAGCGGGAGTTTTTTTATATCTCCGCTCGCGTCATCCCCCTTGCGATGACGTTTAAGAATGGGAGAGCACTCCCCGCCCTTCACGCCCTCAACCACCAGGAGGCGGAATGGTTCACCAAGATCTCCCGGATCCAGACTCCGGTGTACCGCTTTGCGGAGTCCGGGATGGTGATGCTCGGGATGAGCCGGGTGTGGAAAGAGGCGTCACAGATTCCCATGGTCCTCGAATACGGTTTGAACTCTGTCCCTTACGGTATGCTCTGTCTTCTTTGTTGATATAGGTTTTTCTTCTGTTTCTTTTTTTATTTCAGAGGGGAATGACTTGCAGTCGCTCCTGCATCCGCGGGAGGCTGATGGTCCCGCTCGGATGGGTACTCGTGCTCTTGATGAGAACGAGTTGCCCATCCTGGAGCAAACGAGGGATCGGTTTGTGGAGGTGTACCCGCCAGGCCACCTGATTCTGAGCGCCACGCGGCCAGGTAAGGAGTTATTCAACCCTCGACCTCTCAATGCTGAAACCTCTGCTGGAATTCCTCTAATTCTGTCATCTTCTGATGAGGAATCCGCAGACGGTCCTTTCTTCACGCGGAAGAAGAAGGCTGCTGGCGAAAAGGGCAAGGCGAAGGTTGCCTCCACCGCCGATCAGGGGAACCGGTCAAACTCGGAGACCGAGAGCGAGGAGGCGGCGGGGAACCCAGGTGGTGTTGAGACCACTGCTTCGGAGGCTGAGACGACTGTCACCTCCGAGCAGCCCAGGACGACGACGGTGACCGGTATGAAGAGGCCGGCTCCATCGGGTTCGTCCCCGCCTGTTCGCACCTTTAGGCTCAAGAAAACCCGTAAGTATAATCTTCATTTACTTTTACTGCATAGCTTTCCACCATTATACTTATATCTTCTTTGTGCAGGCGTGGATGCTACCGCATTCCAGGGTGGAGCGGGAGGTAGCAGTTCTGGACCCATGAAGGTAGGTTTGGTCAACCTACCTGAGGCGATGACCCAGGCGACTGCGCCTGCTTCAGTTGGTTCAGTTGCTCACCCGGTTGAGCCAACTGTTCCAACTGTGACGACGTCCCCGCCGGCTGTCAGTGCCATATTCACTGATTCTTTCACTGAGCCGGCGATGAGTATTTCTGTGGATTCTTCCACAGCCGCGGCCGCGGCTGTGAGTTCACCTCCGGTGAGTTCACCTCCGTTGGTTTCTACCACGGCGGCCTCCGCTATGCCTCCTCCGGCGCCGGCGACTACGGCCGGTCCTTCAGGTATGTCCGGTGTTGGGGCGTCAAGCCAATCTCTGCCTCCTTCCCATCTGCCTGACCTGTTGGATGGATATCCGTTAGGTTCGGGTGATGGGTTTGGCGGCTACAGGCCTGTTGTCGACCCTACAGGTGCGTAGGGTTATTTTGGCCTTTTTATTATTTTATTTTATATATGTTTTTTATATATCATCTTTTCCTAACTGCGTTTTGCTTTTGCAGTGTCGGATTCCAATGAAGTGTATGTTCCACGATGGAACATCCGCCGAGGAACAACCCTTCGGACGCCTGTAGAATGCGTCGAATGGGCGCGCCACGCCGCCCTCGCTGGTGCGCTGGGGGAAGCCATGTCCAGCTACCAGGAGGGTAGGCTGTCGAATGAACTGCGGATTCTCCTTGCCCGGATGCAGCCGCGCGTTGAGTTACTTTGTCGTGAAAACGACAAGTTAAAGACGGCGCATAGCCTGGAAGTGGCTCAGGCGCGGGCCATCCGGGAGGAGAACAAGAGGCTTGCCGCAGTGGCTGCGGAAAAGGAGAAGGCCTTCAAGGCCCTCGAGGTTGAAGTTCAGGCCCGGCTCGAGGCCCGTTCCAAGGCTGCCCAAGCTGTTAACGAACAGCTTCGGCTGGCTAAGGAAACTGCACGGAACGCAACTGAGAGGGCCACCAAGGCTGAAGCTGTTGCTGAGCCTCTACGCATTGAGAATGAGGAGCTTAAAGCCAAGCTAGAGAGGCTCCAGCAGGCTCATGATGCCTTGGCTATGGAAGAAGCCAAGAAGCTCCAAGAGATCTTGGACCAGAGGGGCGTGCTTGACCACACTGAGCGGAAGCTAAAGGGCGTTGAAGAGGCTGCTGCTAAGGAAGTGTTGCTCGCCAACCTCACAAAGAACGAAGCCGAACGCGCCCGTAATGAAGCTCAAGCTGCCCTCCAGGAGGCTCTGGTTGCCAAGGAATGGCTTCTTCGAGAAGCGTTGTCGCAGGTATGCGCAGCTTCCTAACTTCTAACTTTATGCTTTTCCTTACTCTTGAGTTTTTGACAAACTTCTGTTTTGTAGGTTGTGCATCGGGTGTTTACGAACACATCATATGACGATGCGATGAGCGCAGCCCTCAAAGCTTCTCATGAGGATGGGGAAAAGGCTGGCTTCCTGCTTGGTCTAGGGTTTGTTGAACAAGGCATCCCGCCTTCCAACTTCCCTCTCTATAATATGGATACTGAAGCTGCGTATGACCAAGCAGTGAATCAGTATGCTGCCTTCCCGCATCCGGTGGTGGAGAAGGTGAACGAGATTGCTGCTGCTGATGATGGGCTAGCTATCCTTAAAGCTTTCCTTGAACCGCCACACTCTACTGATGGTGCGGGTCCAAGTGGAAGTGGTCCTGAAGCTTGATCCTTTAGATCCCTTTCCACCATTAGAGTAGATTTTTATTTTTGTATAGCTTCTTTTGTATGCGGGTATGTACCCAGCAATCTTTGTAATATTCGAATTTCGATGGAATAAAGATTATTTGCTAATGCCTTGCCTTGTTTATTTCACGCATATTTTGATTTAACTTAGCAATTTCTTTAGTACTTAGATAAGTTAACTTTTCAACGTGGCAGATAGTTAAAGTTTTGCTTCCTCTTTCGTGATTGTGCGGATAAGACCGTCACTTGCACTTAGTAGGATGGCTAAACTTTACCTATATCTGTCCTGCGTGGAAGTTTTCATTAGAAGTGGCTCTAGGCCTTTTCTTTACAAATTGGGAATTGATATACATGTAACATTTGCGTAATTGAGCTCCGTTCCATGTTCTTGGGATAGGAGTGCCATCGAGCCTTTCGAGCCGGTATGCGCCTTTTCCCAAAACTTCTTTGATAATGTATGGTCCTTCCCAGACCGGTGCCAGTTTTCTTGGGCGCTCTTGGTTTGAAGCCTCGTTGTTACGCAATATGTAGTCTCCTACATTGAAGTTGCAGAGTTTTACCCGCGTGTTGTAGTACTTTTGCATTTGTCGCTTGTAGTTTTCTTCACGCGCTGCGGCTAAGTCTCTGCGTTCCTCGGTTAGCATAAGGTCTAACCGTCTTTCCGCATCATTGTCTTCTGGCTGAATTAAGACCCTTGGTGAGGGCAAACCAATTTCGACTGGGACCATGGCTTCAGTGCCATAAGTGAGGCTGAACGGGGTTTCTCCCGTACCGGCCTTTTCAGCGTTCTGTTTGCCCAAAGGACGTGTGGAACTTCGTCTACCCAGCCGGATCTGTGTTCCAGGAGTCTTTTCTTTATGCCTTCGACGATGCTTTTATTTGCTCTTTCCACCTCACCGTTACCTTGCGGGTGTGCCACTGAGGTAAAGGTGTGGGTGATTTGAAGTTCTTCTAGCCACTTTTGTAGCTTCTTGTCAGCAAAGTTGGTGCCGTTATCGCTCACCAAAGTCTGTGGAAGTCCAAAACGACAAATAATAAATTCCCAAATAAATTTTTTAATATTTTTGCGGTTGTTTGGGCTAAGGGTTTTGCTTCTATCCACTTGGTGAAGTAGTCGATGGCTACCACTAGGAACTGAACGTTTCCTGCTGCTGTAGGAAATGGGCCTGTCACATCGATGGCCCACTTCTGAAATGGCCATGAAGAGGTGACTGGAACAAGTTCATTCTTCGGACGATGCGTGTTGGGTGCGTAGAGCTGGCAAGACCTACACTTTCTGATGTATACCAGCGCATCCGTATGCATCCCTGGCCAAAAGTATCCCGCGTTGTTTAGCTTAGCTACAACAGCGCGTGGACCTGCGTGTACTCCACAGATGCCTTCGTGTACTTCCCTTAGGAGGTAGTCAGCATCTTGGTTGTCCACGCATCTTAAGAGTGGGCCAAGAAAGTTACGTCTGTAAAGGATGTCATCGATGAGTTGATAGTTTAATGCTTTACATCGTATTTTTCTTGCCTGTGTTTTTGACTCTGGTAGTATACCCGCTGCAAGGTAATTTATTATTGGTGTCATCCACGTTTCTGTACCGGTTTGGATGACACAGATTTCCTTGTGCGGGACTGATGGTGCTTCAAGGAGTTCAATGCGGATGTCCTTTCCCAAATGGGTGAAGGCTAATGATGCAAGCTTGCTTAACGCATCCGCAGATTTGTTTTCGCTACGCTTGACGTGTATGACTTTACAATCATTAAAATCGCGCATAAGGGTTTTTGCTTGTGCAAGGTATAGGGCCATTGTGTCGTTCACGGCCGTGTACGTTCCGTTTATCTGATTGGCTACTAACATGGAATCTACGTGGGCTTCCAAGTTTTTCACTCCCATTTTACGCGCAATTCTCAGCCCTGCCAAGAATGCTTCGTACTCGGCTTCGTTATTTGTACTTGGAAAGTCCAGTCGAATAGCGTAAGTGTATTCTTGGCCTGCTGGGTTGGTTAATTTCAACCCTGCGCCTGAACCCTCGTTGCTGACTGCTCCATCAGTGTAGAGTCGCCAGACATCATTGATGTCCTGTGCTGGGGAGGGTTGAGCCTCCTCCTGGCACTCTTTCTCCCGCGAAGCGGGGACTTCTGCAATAAAGTCGGCCAGGACCTGGCCTTTCATAGCTGGTCTTGGCTTGTACTTTATCGCATATTCCCCCAACTCAATTGCCCATTTGGCTAAACGTCCCGATAATTCGGGTTTGCCTAGAACATTTGCGAGTTTGAAGTTGGTGAGAATGGTGATTGGGTGACCCTGGAAATATCGTCTCAGTCTGCGTGAAGCTTGTACAAGTGCTAAGACTAATTTTTCCAAGGTGGAGTACCGGGTTTCTACGTCTGTTAGGACACGGCTAACATAGTAAATAGGCATCTGGATACCTTTCCGCTCTACTAGCAGGACTGCCCCGGTTAACATGTTGTTCACTTTAGGAATACCAGATCTGAATGGATAATTTTAAAACTATAATTTGGGTTCAGGTTAAAACAACACTAATAAAAATTGATACGAATCACAACAAGCTGCTGTCCAAACTGGTAAAAGATCAAAATGGTTTGAGTCAAAAAAGCTAAATTTAAAAATGGTTCGACCCGTTTAACATGTTTAGTGCATGTGATGTAAATGACTAGCATTTAGAATTTGGGGAAAATGAGCGAAATAAGATATCTTGAATAAAAAGGAGCTTTAAACACGTTTAAAGCTTCTGATGCTTCAAGCACCCTCAACTAATAGAAACATGCAGATTGAGATATAAGCTTTATCCTGGTAGTAATAATGACTTGCTACAAAATTCTTCTCAATTGCTCATAAAATACTTTAATTGAAGTGGTTACTGGTTACAAAATAGTTAGGATTAAATAATCAACTATTAATGATAAGTGTTGTAATAATGTTTAAAATATGTATATATTATTTTAATGGCACATGAAGTTAAATTTTTAGTACTTGGAGTTATACATATAGAAAAACTATCTATGATTCAAAATAATGCGGGTCGACCCCATTTGATTAATATTTATTATTAATTATGTTTATTTATTGTTTTCTTTTATATAATAGTGTGATAATATCCTTGTAGACAGATGTCATTGTGATTGTTTTAGATTTAACTCCAACAAAAAACCAGTACTATGAGCCGAAAATTGAGATGGGTGATAAGTAAAAGCCCTGCATATTTTAATAACTTTTTTAACGTTGACACATTTAAAGCTTCATGATTATGAATATATACACATCTTTAAAAATACTTATTGCATATTAACAGTATCATTTTTTTATATGTTTATATTCACTAAGTATATAACTTGGAGAGGAAAATTGTCATCGTCAAGGGAGCTTTTAAATCTATTATATGGTATGCCAAGCTACATGCAATTTCTATCATAAAAAGTATTTTCAGAATCATAACTGGAATAACGGACCTTATTTATTTCATTTAATTTTTACCTTTAATTTTGTTCCTTTCTTTGAAATAACAGAGCTTATTTATTCTTATCATTTGTCAAATTTCATGTAACATGCAGGCTCGAAAGCTAGTATGATAATACACTATTTATAAAGGATTTCCAAATTTAAAATTGGGGGTTAGGTGAGTTGACTTGTGTTATTATTGTTAACATATAGAGATCCTTCTCAACCTATCCTCATCCTTCAAATTTCAGAAATCACCTAAAAACACAACTTTATCTCATTCTTCGTGTGTGTCTGTATATATATATATAGACAGAGAGAGATAACATACAAATAAAAATTTGGTATAAATCGTGCGAATCAAAGAAATCAAAAAATTGACGGTGGCACTATGGTAAATAACAAGAAAACCCCATCTCTCATGTAAATCATTTTTTCATTCATTACAAACACATCCATCTTCTCCATAATCGATAAAAAGAAAACCCTCCAATTTCATTCAAGAAAACTCACTTTTAGACAATTAAATCCACCAGTTTTCTAGACATATGCTATCTACAAATCGGCAAGTTGTTGATTTAATAGAGTAATTATTAAAAACACGTGTTATTATCTGAAACCATTGAAAACACTTTGTTAGTTTAAATTTAAAGATTCTAAAGTTTTTAGGATTTTTAAATGATATTCATGTGTAGAAGAAAATATGATAATTACTCTGCTAGAGCAATTATATATATATATATATATATATATATATATATATATATATAACTAGAGTAATTATGAAATCAAAAAAACTACCATTAACTAATCTAGAATTGGCGAACGAACCATCAACAGAATCTACAGCTTCACAAATTACTCTACTTATAAATGTTTATTACTCTACTTGTAATATAAAAATACATTGCTTGAGATTAAAAATTACACTACTTGAAATTGAAAATTACTCTACTTTTAATATAAAATTACACTACATGAAATTGAAAATTGTTTTATTTGTAATAAAATTACTCTATTTGAAATTGAAAATTACTCTAATTTTATGTTTACTCACAATACCAAACACCACTAACGTAATTACTCTACTTATGACACAAATTACTCTAGTTATATGTTTAGGTTATAATATTCAATTGTATAATTAATCTACTTAGAAAAATAATTACTCTCGTTAGCATTTGAATACTTTTGAAGCGTAATAATCAGTAAAATATCATACTCTGTTTTTTGAATTTTTGGTTGTTTTAGAAAATCTTAGTTGCAAGCTTCAAATCATTAATCAATCCATTTGCAAAAAGCTTTAGTTGCTCAATCTCCTTCAAAATTCACTCTGTAACTATTGATTGATAGTTTAATCTAATTCGTAAGGCTGAACTAAATAATCAAATATAATTTGCAAGCTTCAATTCATCCACCAAAATCTCCTGTTCATCAGATTTGATTGATTAGGTTAGCTATGCGAATATGATTTGATCGATTTGAATAGGATTTCATCAATTTCATTCGATTACCAATTGGGTTAGATAAACAAATATGAATTGGTCGATTATGATTTGATTGACATCATCAGACGAAGAACGATTGATTACAAATTAGATTTTGCCATTGCTTAATTTATGTGTTTCCTTCACTTCTCTGGTTTTGTATATTAATTACGAATTTGCCACCGTGATTTCATTTGGTTTGCACGATTAGCATGGTTTTTTAATTTGTATCTGATCCTTCTCATATACATATATATATATATATATAGGAGGGATCTTTTGAGAACCATGTTGAGTTGTAAGAACTTAAGAACTCCATTCTAGGCCACTCATTTAATTAGGTGGATTGGAATATGTGGTTGAGATTAAATCTGGCAAAAAAGTCAAAGTAGGAGAGAGAATAAAGATGTAAGTGGTTACACTAACTTTTACGTCCGTTACACATGTGTAAAAAGTTGGCTCGGTGCGTAAAAAATTCTGTAATTTTTTTACGTGTATGTAACTTACATATATCACGCATGTGTAAAAAAAATTCGAAAAAAAAAATCGTTACACTGAGTTCTTTCGAGTTCTTAAAACTCAAAGGGGTTCTCATTTGAAAGCTCTCCTATATACATATATATTCCCATCGTTATAGCTTAAGAGAAACCTAAAGTGTTTGAGGATTCACTATCCATCACTCCAAATTCAAACAACCAATTGGATGATGACATATTAGGGAAACAAATAATAAACACGAATATAGAGATAAGAATAAAAAATAAGATGTGGAATATTTTTAAAAAACAAGAGATAAATTTAAGAAATAATTATTTTTAATGAAATTAATAGAAATGAGTATAAAAAATAAATTGTGAATGCTCTAATGCAGTGTCACGATACAAGAGTCAATTATCTTGAAAGTGATTTTCATTTAAAATCCCATTGATAATATAAGGAGATGTGTGATACAAAAGTTAGCACATTGTTACTTAGATCAAATAACAAACATAAACATAGTTAAAAACCTCAGTATAAGGAGCACAATTTTGACTACAAGTGGATTATGAGGCCAATAAGTACCTTTTGTAACCAAATGAATTGGTCACATATATTCTGTTTTTCTATGGATTTGACTAACGTTTTGTTGAGGATGATTGGTGTTGGTTGTCACACCCCGACCATGACGGAAACGTCGGGGCGCAACCGATTGTTCATCGCACACGACACTATTAAGTGACAATATTTAATCAACTCATTTAAATTCATAAAAACACAAAGAGTCACATAACTTGTTCATACAATAACCGAATTCAAATCATAGTAAATAATATATTGTTCGTTTTGCTAATATCCTAATAGTCTCGATAACGTTTTTTTTCCTTCAAGTCCTCGAGTCAACCTAAAGTCAAACCTGTAACATTGCATAAATAGATTTTGTCAACACAAAGGTTGGTGAGCAATTTCATAGTTTTTGAACAATAGATATATAATATGAAATTCCACAACTTGTATACAAAACAATAAATAATAGCAACAATTTAGATAAATGAAATCGTTAATAAGAATACATTAACGACACCTTTCTATAAGGGGATGCCAAATATACTCGGATTTTGTATGAAATCGTTAATAAGAATACATTTACGACACCTTTCTATAAGGGGATGCCAGATATACTCGGATTTATGAATCAACCATCCAAAAGCAGTAAACACATTAGCACTTAAGCATATAATCACCAAATCGAGCTTTTATTTAAGTGAAGTATACAATAAAGTTTGTGGTTTAAGACTCAAGTATAAATCATTTGGATTTGAATAAGTTTGCAATGTCACCCCCAAAATATAAAAGAGTGAAAACGGGGGATGAAAGTACTCACATTCAAGTAATAAACTTGAAAGATTTGATGATTTGGAGATTAACCGGAACGATGAGTTTAACGAACGAAGCCTAAAGGAGAAGAAGTCTTGTATTAGAAAAGTTGTCTTGGAAGTCTTTAAATGAAAATAAATGATAAGAAATATAAACAATTTAAAGTTTAAGGTTTAAAATGTAAATATTTAAGAAATTATAATAATAGTCCTTTAAAAATGTAAGTTTGCTCGAAACCGGGTTAAAGTATCTAGCCCTTAATTTTACTCAACCTATGTTAAGTAATAAGGTGGGTAAAAATGCAAGAAAACAAGTCCCTTTATAATATAGATACTAAAACGGGTTTTAACGAGTGTTCGGGTGGTCGGTTCGGGTCTTGGTGACTTGACCAAACCCAAAGTCAACTTTCCCAAAATAATAAATGTATGAGATAGCTCAATAAATCTTAAAGAGACTTAACCAAGTATGTAGTTCTATTGTTTTAGAACTAACAACGTCCGTTAATCGAGTGTTCGGTTTAGTCGGTCCAAACTTTGTTATAGGATCAAGTTGGATTCAACATTCCGAGTACTTTGTGAAGATAATTAAAATCAGTTTATAAAGTATTTTTATAGAAATATATAAGCTTTAATGGTTAAAAACACACTTGTGTGTCTTAAGCGAGTAAACTTGGTTTAGTTCGGTTCGGTTCGGTTTTTTTATCTTGGAATAAGGCCAAGAATGGTTACCACATGTCCAAACATCATAGAACTTGTAAAATAATTTATAAATAATAATATCAAAGTTTTACATACAAAAAGTCAACAACAAAGTCTTTAAACGAAAGTTCGGTTTCTGGTTCGGATCTTGTTTTGGGATAAGACCGAGGTTAGATTCTACAAACCCATAACCATGGAACTAATTAAAATGATTTTAGAAACTAAAATCTTACATAAAACATGTTTATACAACTATTTAAACAAACTAGTAAACAAGAGTTTGGCTTCCGGTTTTGAGCTATTTACGGAATAACCGAGGCTAGTCTCTACAAACCCATAACCATGGAACTCAAAATGTAAAATAAAACTAAGATGAGCAGAAGTTAAACAAGTATAACTAGTTTGATAGTTAGATGCGGAAAATATATATAATCAAGGACTACTACGAGTCCTCCATGTAGCTTTGTCTTATGGGCCGGACACTTAACCGACCGAGACCGGAGAAATGCCCACCGAAGGTACAAAGGGTGCTATTATATATATGTTGTATAACATTCTTTAAGTATAAATAAGTGTTAACAAGTTGATTATAATGTAACACTATGGTCAGTTTGACTTTGGAAAGTCAAACTGCCAAAAAAAATATGAAGAACACCTTTGAATGCTTGAGAATTGGAAGAGAAAGAGATGAATGAGCAAGGATTAATAAAGGGGATAGGGGTGTATATATAGAGTGGGTTGAAAGGGTCAAGCATGGGGTGTGATATCAAGGTTTGCATGCAAGAGGGGTCAAGACAAGTCACAAAAAAAAAAAATAAATAAAAAATAAAAAAATGGGCTGCTGGTCTGCTGCTGATCTGCTGCTGGTCAGCACGTCGGTTCGCGTCCGGAAGTTCGTTTTTGATGTATCTTGAGCGTTTTAAGTCCGTTTTCGAATCCGTAAAAGGGGTTTTTCAAATTAGACAAGCGGGAATGTTTTAGTAACATAAAATCCAATATTTTATATATTTGAAATGTTCGGGATATAAATCGGGTCGGTTTACAACATAAAAACAAATACAAAATAAATACAATTTGACCCGAAATCGAGGATTGTCACATTGGTAGCGTCATTGAAGGTGCCAAAGTGACTTAAACGATGCTTACTTTTGAAGCAAAGTATGTTATAACTATGAGATCGTAAACAGATTTGACAAGCAGGATCATGTGGCAAACGACAAAGGCAAATTTGGCCCTGTTCTCAAACCCCAATCCCGCCAATTAAGATAAAACTTTCCCTAGATTTTAGTAGTGTTTTTTTCCTTTTGTATCTAACATGCATTAATGCATTAGAGAGAGACGATAGCATACTTCATAGACTTGTAATATGTGCATAAAGAATAGGAGCAGTAGCAAAGTATCAAATTGTGAGACGACTGAAATTTCTAAATTAATTATACATATAATTTTATAGTATTTAAAATTTGATAAGTTCAGAAAACCCATTAATAAAAGACACCCTCCATCCGGTTACCAATCAAAAATGATTTTCTTTTATTTTCTTGCATAATAATCTATTGGCAATGGTCAATCATATTAAAGATATCCAGATACGTGTATATATAACATGACATAATACAACCAATATAAATATTCACTAAGTTTCAACTTTCAACCTGCTGTTCGGTGAGAAGTAGTTGTTTTGCAGATGTGATATCTCCACAGCATTTGATGCTTCATGAACAGGTCAGTTTACGCAACCTTCATCACCATTTCTTTAAAATATATATATTTATTCAATCTCTTGTTTACCTTTCATTTTCCCAGCTGATTTAACTTCACTTCCAATTCAGCATTTGCATTTGATGCCACCTTTTCATTTATTTTATTTTCTTTTCTTTTGTCACACCAACTCTTAACATTCTCATTTTTAACCATTCATATATGATACATTCATCAAAAGTGATCAAACTTTTCATGCATAATAATGGGAAAACAAGAGTCCAAACAGTTTCATGGGTTCAGGAGTAACTCCATGAAACTGGGTTCGTTTAAGGGTGGTTATGTCGGTAAACAACGACATGTTTGGATCAGAAAACCTTTTTCATCACTTGTTTACACCGTTGCATTGATTGGTTTACTATCTATGTTGGATTCTCTTATCGGCTCCATCTTTGAGCCATCGGTTAATCAAAGTGCTTCCATAATGGCTAAAAATGAGAGTGGTGGTAAAAACGTGGTGCAGATGTATGATCAACTTGCAAGCATGGCTTCTAGTGCTCTTGTGGAGGTTTGATTTCTTGTTTCAACCTTGTATGTTGTTGGATATGCGATTTCTTATTTGTCGTGTGGACATGTTGGGTAGGTTGAAAGTTGAAACGGACCAAGTTGCTCGTGAGCTGCTCAAGATCGGCTCGCTAAGGCTTGTATCTAGCCGAACTTAAGCGAGCTCGAACCTGAGCCTGAGCTTCACTTTGTGAGCTCAAGTTGGCTCGCGAGCCTAGAAATATATATTTATATAAATTTTAATATGTGTAAATTCTGATAAAACAAAAATAAATGATAATCCTTAATTAAATATTATGTTATATAAAAAATAATAGTTAAAAAATTTTTGTTGGCACGCGTATGAGATAGTTAATAATCCAAATCAACTCATTCATAAGTAACTGGACCGGAATTACCATCTCTACTTAGTCTGATTGCAGTTTATATATGTTTCTATGTTCATGAATGCTTCTTCATGTAGAGAGAGCTTAAACAAGACGAATCGAAATTTTGGAAGGAGTCTTATCATCAAGCATCTGCATGGAGTCCTTGTGCAGATAAAAAGGAATCAATAAGAGCCCGGTAAATACTGATTTCACTATGTTTTGGTAATTTGAATACTCTATATTTGGTAAAATTGACCAACATGAGTCAATCTTTGACTTCTTTTGTATAATAAACTATTCATTGTTTGGATTTCATGAATGTGATTAGTGCTAAACGGGTCGTGTTCGTTGGTTTGTGGGTCCAACCCAACACGAACCCGAAACCTTGTCATGGACCAGAACACTATATGAACTCAATGATCGTTTTAGGCATATGAACCAAACACAACACGACATAAACAAGACCCGTTTAACCTGATTTTTTATTTTCATATTATTTATAACTTTAAAATTAAAATTTGTGACAAATTTATATAATACAGCTATGCTTCAGTTATGAAATCTTATGTCTATTTCTCTTTAAAGTTTTAAATTTTGGCATACAATACCCAACCAATATAATTTACGACATAAAAAACATTTTAAAAATAAAATAAATGGATTAAACGGGTCAATCAGGGAACTCATCGGGTTGACACGTAGACAACCCGTTTTGCTAAATGGGTTCGCAGGTTCGAACTGACCCAAACACTTTTATATTAAGCACAAACACGCGAATATCGTGTTAAGTTCATTTTGTGTTCAGTTCTTTTCGTGCCAGAAATCACACCCCTAAATGTGATATTCCATGTATATTAGATTTCAAAAGTGTCACTTTTGGACTTTGACCATGAAAGTCAAACTTGGTTTTTTTTTCAAATGGTTCCCTAAATTTAAACGTATCTTGTTGAGTTGGTTTATATTTATTTGTCAATGTTGCTAGGACAGGAAAACTACAAAGCAACACTGGTTATATATTGGTTAGCGCAAATGGTGGTCTAAATCAACAGCGGGTCGCTGTAAGTACAAGATTATGCATTTTTAAATCTTCTTAAAAACCATTTGAACTCAAACGCATATCAGTATACTTTGAGAATTTGGTTTGTTTATGGCCTTTATTATCATGCATCTATATACAAGAATAAATGTTGCTGCGCGTGTAGGTTTGCAATGCTGTCGCTGTAGCATCATTATTAAACGCAACATTAGTTATTCCAAGATTTCTTTTCAGCAATGTCTGGAAGGATCCAAGGTATGTGGATCTTATTATCTGTTTGATTTTATATATAATGTTTGATAGTTGTGTTTGTGTGATTCAGTCAGTTTGGTGATATTTACCAAGAAGGTTATTTCATGAAAAGTTTGAAGAATGAAATTAATATTGTAAAGGACCTCCCTCCTCATCTGAAATCACTAGATTTCAAAGAAATCGGTAGTTTGGTACATCGTCATTTTTAACTTTTCATTGTTTATCTGTCAATCTCAAAATAACAGATTTTGTAGACCAAAAAAATGAAAATGGAAGATTAAAGAAAGACTGCAAATTCATCATAATTCATAAATGTAAGTATTTCTATGATAATATGATGTTTTTCCTGTTGACTTTTTCAGATAACAGATGCAGATATAAGCAAGGAGGCAAAACCAACAGAATATATTGAAAAAGTACTTCCTATATTATCAAAAAATGGAGTTGTTCATTTCCTTGGATATGGAAACCGGCTTGGTTTTGACCCGTTACCTTTTGAACTTCAGGTTAGAATTTAGAACTACTACTTTTGGCTCAGCTAGTTTACAAAAACAGTAGGCTCGGCTGGTTTATCTAAACGAGCAGCTCGAGTAATCGAGTTTGACTTACTGAGCTGGCTCATATATTTAAAAACAATGATATTTTTTGTATATATAAAAAGAAAAACTATATTATTATTAATGCACATAACTAATAAACCACAAATTGTCAATTTATATATACTGAAATTTGGGTTATACTTTTGGTTACATTTATATATTAAAACTCGAACTTTATTTTTAAACGAGTTGACAAGCAAGCCAATGAGCCAGCTAAAGGAGCCTAGCGCGCCCAACTTCGCTTGGCTCGGTCTCGGCTGATCTACAAACCGAGCAGGCATTGAACGAGCCGATTTCGAGCAAGCTTTGAGCGAGCCACATAACTTTTTGAACAACCCTACTTTCAAAGTATCATCTCACTACTGAGTTTCTTTCTAACTTTAAAACCAACATTTTAACTTTGTTGCATGCATGCAGAGGTTAAGATGCAAATGTAACTACCATGCACTAAAATTTGTGCCCAAAATTCAAGAAACCGCTTCATTGTTGATTAGAAGGATAAGAAAATATGATGGCCCGAGGAACAAGCTAGATAAGCAACTATTAGGAAACTTCATAACCGGTTTTCGGTTAAACGGGCCTGATGTTAATAGAGAACCACTCAAGTATATTGCTCTGCACTTGAGATTTGAAGTTGACATGGTTGCATATTCTCTATGTGAGTTTGGTGGTGGACAAGTTGAGAAAACCGAACTCCAAGCTTACCGAGATGTTCACTTTCCGTTACTCATGCAACGATTGAAACTGTCAAAGTGAGTAGCTTTACTTCGCATTTGTGTTGCGTAGTAAAATGGGCTGGTCGGGTCGGTTTAAGGGTAATTTAAATAATAATATAATTTCAAATGAACTGATTACGAGGTTTTAAGCATTAAAAATAACTATAGGTCACTTTCGACGTATTTAGTTTGCCCATATCAGGCATGTTGACGCTATGCAGAAGCACAAATGTAAGAGAATAACTTTTACTAGTCTTAAACATTCAAACTATTTATCAGCTCTCTTTTGTAGCATAAACCTAAATTTTTCTTGTTGAGCCAAATTTTGGAAAAACAAAAATTTTCGGTCTAAAAGTAATATAGGCATAAATTACTCAAGTTAAAGATTAATGCGTTTTTACAATCAAAAGGGAAATAATCTAAAATTTTGAACTTAAGGATCATTGTTTTATAAAATTGTAGGGCTGTTTCTGCAGAAGAACTAAGGAGGACAGGAAAATGTCCATTAACACCAGAAGAAGCTGCACTAGTTCTAGCTGCTCTTGGTTTCACAAGTGAAACATATATATACCTTGCTGGATCTCAAATCTATGGAGGAAAGTCAAGGATGCAGCCGTTGACTAATTTGTATCCACATGTCGTCACAAAAGAAGACCTTCTCTCCCCATCAGAACTTGCACCATTTAAAAACTTCTCTTCTCAAGTAAATCACTAATCTTTATCATCTTTAAATCGGGTCATTAGTAACATTTCCATCCCTTGACTTTGACTTTGACTTTGACTTTAACTTTGATTTTGACTTTGGTTAATAGCTAGCAGCATTGGACTTTATCACGTGTGCCACATCAGATGTCTTTGGTATAACCGATTCAGGTAGTCAGTTATCTTCACTTGTCTCCGGTTTCCGAACTTACTATGGCGGGGCCCACGCACCGACACTAAGACCAAGCAAGAAGAGACTTGCGGAAATCTTGTCAAAAAGTCAAACTATAAACTGGAAGGAGTTTGAAGCAAGAGTGACAAAGATGATATCGGGAGCACAAAGTGTACGGTTGAGGGGGTGGGGCCAAAGCATTTATAGACAACCGAGATGCCCTGAATGTATGTGTAGGTCCCACTAATCGTTGTTCTAACCAAGAAGCACATAAGAGCGTTCTTTTGTTGTATATTTTTTAGAATTTAAACAATGGATTAGTACGGGTCAAATGGGTCGTGTTGACTCACAAAACTCCATTAAAGAAGTCATTTTTTTTGTATAAAAAGGTATTTAGAAAGTTGCACGCGTTAAAAGAAGACGACTTTGAGTGACTTTCAACCACTTTCCTGTTATGGGCAAGATGGGCAGGTCAGTTTTAGTGTGGGTCAATTGGCTTGAGTTGACCCGCAAAACTCCCATTACAAAAATCATATTTCTAATATAAAGAAGATTATTTAGAAAGTTACATGTGTTGAAAGTAGACGAATTTGAGTGACATTCCTATTACGGGCAAGATGGGCAGTTCAGTTATTACCGATTTGACCCATATAAACTTAATTACAAGAATCATGTTATCTTTATATAAAAACTATTAAAGTTACATGCGTGAGCAGACGACGTTGAACGAATGGGTTGAAATTATCATCTCTAATTAAGCTATAAACAACATTAGACATGCTTACAGCCCGATTAATGTCTCATGAAATAACAACTAACAAAACTTGAGACAAAAAAAATTTACATGAAATAAAGAACACCAAGCTATATCATGATGTCATGAAAAATAATACAACAAACTTTTCTTAGCTGGCCCACCCCCCTCTCATCCTAACCAAAAGGGACTGTATCAGCACAATCTCATTCTTGTAAAATGACAAAACTACCCTTAGCCATTAAACTTTCGGTCTAAAAAACTCATGATGGTGGAAAGAACCTGTCAAGATTGAATGGGAGAGTGTAAAACTCCTCGTTTCGACTATCACCTTTAAACGTTCTAAACTTGGCCCACCACGGCATCCCCCTGTCTTTTGCACTGTCTTTTAGCTCGAGCGTGTTGTCAAGAAACAACGCCACCATTAACCCCACTGTTGGGGATGAGAAGAAGATGGTGTTGAGGAAATCATTGAACTGCATGAAAACATACATGTATAAAGACTAAATTACTCTTCCAGCTTCGTTGTACGTAGTACCATCATGAAAAAACAGGTGTGAAAAGACCAAACTACTCTTCCAGTTTCATGCGTGAAACCACCATGAAAAGACCAAACTACTCTTCCAGTTTCATGCGTGAAACCACCATGAATATTCTTCCAGATGTAAAAAAGACCAAAATATTCTTCCAGTTTCATATGTGAAAAGAGCAAACTACCCCCTTCAATGTCATATGCAAAACCATTATGAAAACACATGTGAAAAGACCAAATTACCCTTCCAGTTTCATACGCAAAAAGACCATGAAAACAGATTTTAAAACACCAAAATACCCTTCCAGTTTCACACGTGAAACCAACATGAAAACAGATGTGAGAGACTAACTTACCCATTCAGCCTTTGTATGTGAAGGACCATGAAGGGCACCAGCTGTGTACTCCCTAAAGTACTCGGGAATTGACAACCCGAGAAAGAAAGAAACACCCACAATAAATAAGTTTCTCATCGAGTTCATATTTGTGAATTGCAAGAACGACAGCCCGACAGAAGCTGACAAACACAAAACAGAAAAAATGAGATCAATTTACACTTTTGTCGCTTTTAATAATAATGTGAAACAAGTCAAAATTCTCACCAACAAGACCAAATAGCACACAGTATACCGCAGCAAAGATTGGGAAAGGTATGGATGCAAATAAAGCTCCAAACTTCCCTGCGGGTTACAAAAAAAGATAATCAAGGAGCGTGAATTCGATAAAGCGAAGGGTTGACTTTTGATGTAGGATGCATTGACTTACCTAAAATCGAGAAGAAGATCATGAAACCGGCTGAGATTTGAATGACTCTTCGGCTACCCACACGAGTGCTTCCTAGAAGACCGACATTTTCTCTGTTTTGTTTCATGGAAATTAATGTTTTACCTCGTTAATGTCTTTGGTTTTTCTTTTTCTTTGTTTCAAACAACATAAATAGTATCATAAACACTTACATGGAAACTGTTGAGCCAGTTGCTGTTCCAAAGAGACCGCTCAAGAGAATGCCAATTCCCTGTGTGATGAAAAATTAATATAAATGTATCCAAGCTTTATGACTTAATAATAAGATTTTTATATGCTTTATAGATATAAAACTAACCTGCCACCCGATGCCACGACTGAGAACATGAGCAGGAGGGGGTGTAGCACTCGCTAGGCGGGCTGCTGCTTTATACGCGCCTGTCGACTATAAAACCAACCATAAATCTTTATCTTACATTCATTTGTGGGGCCCATTGAACGAAACTCAGTTCCAAATATTTTGTATCTTTACCTCAACAAGTGAAACCAGAACTGCAGCCATCATTCCAAAAGCATGCCCTGCTTCAAAAGTCGGTGCACCCCATTGAAGCGGATACGAGATCTTTATCCTGCATCCGGAACGAACCGAACGTTCAGTGAAGCGTTTATGAATCGTCTGCTGGCAAGTTCGTTTATTTAATAAATGAACAAAGATGAACAAAAAGTTTTGTTCATTTAGTTAAACATAGGAACATGAACATATGTCTCATTTGTTCATTTAAATTTTTATATGTCCGTTCCTTTATTTTCATTATAAGTTTTTTTAAGATCATTCACTTATGTTCGTTAATAAATTACGTCATCTTTTTAGGTGCACTACAATTTAGTCTAGCTTTATAACTCTTTAAACCCAACACATAGTTGTTCACAATTACTTTAAATTAGTTTTGGCTCAGTTAATAAGGTTTGTTCTTTACGTTCGTGACCCGTTTGTTTATACTGTTAACAAACGAACAAACGTACACAGGCAAGAAAAGCCCGTTACGTGTACCTGTACGTGTTCGATCGTTTGTTTTGTTAAAGTTTAACGAACGAACACAATATGATCCGTTTGTGTTCATTCAGTTCGCTACAGGTCTAACTCAAACTACAAACCATGGTGCTGATGATATGAGGTCAGCTTTATCAGTTCTACAGTGCATTTGAGTCTGTTCTGGATGATGTTTATACGCGCCACTAGCGGTTAATAAGTGTGCATACGCCCAGATCACTGCAATCGTTAAGAGAAGCGCGAACCGCTCCAATATTGGCAGTTGCTTTGCCTGAAACTGTTTCAGGTACTGTTTCCCAAACCAGAAATTAGATCACATATAAATTAATCTAAATTTAATGTAATTCAGTCAGAGTAAACGATTTATAAGTACCTGAGAGAATGTGACAAAAAGAATTAGCATTGGTATGCCAAATTCAACACATCTTCCAACCTATAAACAATTTGAGTAAAGTAATAAGCTTTTATGTCAAATTCAATAATGGGTTGACTTTCAAAGTCAACTGTTTGAGCCTAGCCTGACTGCCTGAGCCCGAGCCCGAGCACGAGCATCACTAATGGACCTCGGGCTAGCTCGAGAGACTAAACTAACCTACTGTTCATATAATTTTTATTTAATATATTAAATATATATTTTTCATAATAATTAATAATATACATAAAATTATGATAAAAACTAATTTGTTTAATAAACAAGCTACAGTCTTACCTTCACTTTTCAAACTCGAATTGGCTCGTGCGCCCGTTAATTTATAAAACTTCTAGTTAATATATTAAATATATGTTTCTATACACAATATTATTATAAAAGTAAATAAATAATATATATTGTGTTATATTCAAAATTTATAGATAGCCATAGATATATACAATATAAAAATAATTACAAATCTATGTAAACCTAGTTGAATAAATATTGAACAAACCCCTCATGAACCAAGCTCGGCCTCAAGCTCTCGTTAGTTAAACGAGCTCGGCTCATTTACACCCCCTAGTATTGCTTCTTATTAACTTGTGTTAAGAGTTCATACCACTGGAAATCCTCGGTCAAAGAGGCCAAAACCGACCAATGCAATCACGGGAACCATGCCAACCGGGCTAAAGAATCTGCAATGAAAGAAAGTTAAATGAATTTGATTAAAGAAACAGAAACTAAAAGATTGATGCTTTATGAAATTAAATTATTGACCTTGAACATATAGCCCACAGCTGACTGTACCCCAAGATTATCTGCACACTCGATGCCACGATAAGTGCACCTTGTATTGCTCGCATTGTAGCAAGAAATCTCTGCAAGTGCAAAGAAAATTTATCATTACATATTGTGATTCCTCATTATTATTGATAGAAGAAATAACCTTTTCTCATTAATATTGATCAACAGATAGCATTTTCAACTTCAACTAATAACATTGTAGCAAGAAATCTTGCCCGTTTACCCACATAAAACCGAATATAATAAATAAAGTGTTGAACTTATTAGAAACTTGAATACTTTATATACATTTTATACTAAAAATTGTATATGAAAATAATTATAAATACATATAAATAAATAATAAACGAGTCGAGGCAGAAAACTACTCGCTCGATTTCCCATTAGTTAAACGAGCTGACCAAGATTACCAATAGTCCAATACCATATTAAGGTCCACACGAGAAGCACTTAGGTGTGGCCCCTACCCTTGACATGATATGGGGTCTAATTTTTCTTATAGTAGACAAATTTGCAATTGCTGATTGACAAAAGAAAAGATGGTTTTTATAAGGTGGGGCATGCCAAAGGCCCCCCCTTGAAACATGGAGATTATACTTTACCTACTCACAATCTCAAAAAGATTTAATTTCTTTTGTACTAGAAAGCATATTACAAATATCAAAACATCATGTAACAAGTTCATAGATTTATGTTACCATATGATCATCCCCAATGGCTGCAAGAGAAGGGTCATGTATGATTGAAATTATAGGCACCATGAAAGCCCATGATCCGCCAACAACAGCCGGTAATCGGGTACCGAAAAGTGTTTGCAAATATGTATTAATCCCTTGAACAAACAGCAATGTTTGCACCACCCTCACCTTATCACCCTGCAGATATCAATGCACAAGTTGTAAAGCACAGTTATAGATATAGTGTGCAAACTAATGCAGGTTTTGGAAGAAAAAGACTCACAGAAGTACCACCCATCAAAGGTACAAGAAAAGCAGGAATCATGACAGCAGTTCCTAAAGACAAGATGTAATGTTGAAACCCTAAAGCTATGGCTTCCCCTGTTTATCAAGAACACAAGATCCATTGTATTAAGTTCATATTATAATGCTAAAGTGTAATGATTTCATTGATTTTATATGCAAGTTAAGAAATTTTTATACCCATGAGGTATTACAATGCTAAAGTGTAAAGATTTCACTAATTTTATAAAAAAAGTTAACAAATTTACATGCCCATAAAGGATTACAATGCTATAGTGTAAAATTTTCACTAAATTTAGGAAAGAGTCAAGATTTTTGCATACCCATAAAGGATTATAATGCTAAAGTGTAAAGATTTCACTAATTCTATATTATTAAAAAAAAAAAGTTAAGAAATTTACATACTCCATAAGGGATTACAATACTAAAGATTTGACTAATTTTATAAAAAAGTTGAGAAATTACATGAGCCATGAGGGATTACATTGCTAAAGTGTAAAGCTTTCACTAATTTTATACATAAAAAAGGAAAAAGGTTAAGAAATTTGCATACCCCATGAGGGATTTGAGTCAATGCAGTACTCTAAACCCTGAAGTTGATCAGTTGGAAGATGAGCGATTTCCTCTGCTTTTGGAGCTTCTGCCATTGCTCTTTCAAAATCAAGAATCTTTAAGATTCAAGATTCTTTCTTGTTTGGAAAAAAGTTTTAATTTGTTAAAATGAATCAAAACACAAATGCGTTCAAGATTCTTTGATGTTCCAAATGTGTTAAATCAATGGCTGGATACGGATTCAAGATTCTTGGATTCTTACTTGTTACAAAATGAGGTCTTTTGGTGGTGAAAGTGACTAAAAGCACATATAAATGAGACAGATGGATGATTGGATTCTGTGTGTGAAAGAGAATTAGAGGGTGTATGTATGGCCAATGAGACAGAAAGTAAAAAAGAAAAGGTTTAAGGGGGTCAACAATGGTGAAATTGAAGCCCAAAAAGCAAAAGTTGATTGGAGAGTTGCAGAGGGAGTGTTTTTAGTGAGGTTGAAGGTGTTAGCTTTAAGTAGTGATCTGTTTGTTAACATTTGACAGAAATGCCCCTCGAAAATACTTCCAAAGTTATGTTACCGTTGGTCCCTGCAGTCAGTGTGTATTTAATATCTGGATGCCCATACATCACATTATTTTACTTTTCTTACTTTTATCATCATTATTATTATTATTATTTTTAACCAACTTACAAGGTAATAGCAAATAGTGCTGGATAACCCAACCATTATTAGAGAACAACTTGTTGCTACGAGGCCTACTGTGGTAAGATCTAGTTGAGATAAGATACGAACTTGTGATATGTAGCATGCATCCCAAATCTTCCCTTCCCCTCTAATTCACGAGGTACACGAACTACCCTGATAATCAATTAGATTGGATAAATTACAGCTTGTACTGCATACGGTTAGAAAAATCATAATTTGTGCTAAATAGATGATTTATTCAATATGTAGTTAATAGTATTGATTTTAATTTGTATTGTGAATATTGATTTTGATTTTGATTTTGATTTTGATTTTGATTTGTATAGCTAATATAGAATCTTTTCCTCAAAATTTATTAAATGCTGATACATTGTTGTCTGCTTTAAAATTATATATGTATTTTACCATAAATAAGTAAGATTCTCTTGGATTCAAATTTGATTTATGATGTCTTAGCGCCTTTATTCCAGTTCTTGTTTTAGCTGAAAATCTATACATATATATAGAAAAAAGTGTAACCCGTCCGTGTAAGCAACAACGTGGAGACACAAGTTTCTTAATGGAGGATAAATTTTTAATATTAAAAAATGTATAAAATTTATAATGTAGGATAACTTTAAGATGGCATAAGTTTTATTTATTGTATTTACTTCCCGAGCTCACTTAACGAAGGAAAGGAAAGGAAATGAAAACAACATTTCCTTTCATTTATTTTCCTTTTCTTTCCATCCATTCAATTCCCTCCAAAAAGGAAGGAAAGAATTTACACAATAAAATCCTCCATTTTTCTTTCCTTTCCTTTGTTTTCTTTCCTTTAATGAAACTCAGGAACACACTTATTGTTCTTTCATTCCTTTAATGAAACTCAGGAACACAACATTTTCTTTCCATCCCTTCATTTACTTTCCTTTCCCTTGTTAAATGAAACTCGGGAACAGAAGCCTTAACCCTTAAGCATTAGTTTTCAATGAAAGTTAGCTTCGATTTATGTAAAGAATCAATTTAAGAAAGTAACATTTCTGTTATTGTTTTCCTTTGGGAAATAACGGCAGAATATGTGTAGGGAACAGGGATTAAACCCTATATAGCGTAACCACTAGTCGTTAAAAAAAACAACATAATATGTAACAATCTATGGTCCCACTCCAAACACATATTGATGGTGTAAACCCCCCCCCCCCCCCCCCCCCCCCCCCCGAAACGAGGATTACATACCTAGCATCTTTTCTACTATGTTGCAATTTTAAAAGCGGGGCCCATGTAGATTATTAGCTTCGAGCAAAATCCTATTGGTGTAAGACCAAATCTAATGCTAAATGAAAATCCGTCAAAATTTTCCTATTGGTGTAAGACCAAACCTAATGCTAAATGAAAATCCGTGAAAGAAATTTGACGTATCATAGTCCTTTTTATGTCTTCATTAATTTCCGCACACTCCCAAATATTTTCTTTCTTTGTCAATGGCAAAGTAACTCATCCTCTTTTTCAAGTCATCATCCACCCCTCCAAATATATGCTAGGCCATGCATAATGGTTAATGCTTTTCAAAAGATATTTTTCATCACATCATCATTTTTTTTCGCTAAAAATATGTGTAATGATTAATTATCCTCATTAACACTTCAAGCCACTTACGGCTTTATTGTAGAGATGTTAATGTGTCACACCCCGACCATGACGGAAACGTCGGGGCGCAACCGATTGTTCATCGCACACGACACTATTAAGTGACAATATTTAATCAACTCATTTAAATTCATAAAAACACAAAGAGTCACATAACTTGTTCATACAATAACCGAATTCAAATCATAGTAAATAATATATTGTTCGTTTTGCTAATATCCTAATAGTCTCGATAACGTTTTTTTTCCTTCAAGTCCTCGAGTCAACCTAAAGTCAAACCTGTAACATTGCATAAATAGATTTTGTCAACACAAAGGTTGGTGAGCAATTTCATAGTTTTTGTACAATAGATATATAATATGAAATTCCACAACTTGTATACAAAACAATAAATAATAGCAACAATTTAGATAAATGAAATCGTTAATAAGAATACATTAACGACACCTTTCTATAAGGGGATGCCAAATATACTCGGATTTTGTATGAAATCGTTAATAAGAATACATTTACGACACCTTTCTATAAGGGGATGCCAGATATACTCGGATTTATGAATCAACCATCCAAAAGCAGTAAACACATTAGCACTTAAGCATATAATCACCAAATCGAGCATTTATTTAAGTGAAGTATACAATAAAGTTTGTGGTTTAAGACTCAAGTATAAATCATTTGGATTTGAATAAGTTTGCAATGTCACCCCCAAAATATAAAAGAGTGAAAACGGGGGATGAAAGTACTCACATTCAAGTAATAAACTTGAAAGATTTGATGATTTGGAGATTAACCAGAACGATGAGTTTAACGAACGAAGCCTAAAGGAGAAGAAGTCTTGTATTAGAAAAGTTGTCTTGGAAGTCTTTAAATGAAAATAAATGATAAGAAATATAAACAATTTAAAGTTTAAGGTTTAAAATGTAAATATTTAAGAAATTATAATAATAGTCCTTTAAAAATGTAAGTTTGCTCGAAACCGGGTTAAAGTATCTAGCCCTTAATTTTACTCAACCTATGTTAAGTAATAAGGTGGGTAAAAATGCAAGAAAACAAGTCCCTTTATAATATAGATACTAAAACGGGTTTTAACGAGTGTTCGGGTGGTCGGTTCGGGTCTTGGTGACTTGACCAAACCCAAAGTCAACTTTCCCAAAATAATAAATGTATGAGATAGCTCAATAAATCTTAAAGAGACTTAACCAAGTATGTAGTTCTATTGTTTTAGAACTAACAACGTCCGTTAATCGAGTGTTCGGTTTAGTCGGTCCAAACTTTGTTATAGGATCAAGTTGGATTCAACATTCCGAGTACTTTGTGAAGATAATTAAAATCAGTTTATAAAGTATTTTTATAGAAATATATAAGCTTTAATGGTTAAAAACACACTTGTGTGTCTTAAGCGAGTAAACTTGGTTTAGTTCGGTTCGGTTCGGTTTTTTTATCTTGGAATAAGGCCAAGAATGGTTACCACATGTCCAAACATCATAGAACTTGTAAAATAATTTATAAATAATAATATCAAAGTTTTACATACAAAAAGTCAACAACAAAGTCTTTAAACGAAAGTTCGGTTTCTGGTTCGGATCTTGTTTTGGGATAAGACCGAGGTTAGATTCTACAAACCCATAACCATGGAACTAATTAAAATGATTTTAGAAACTAAAATCTTACATAAAACATGTTTATACAACTATTTAAACAAACTAGTAAACAAGAGTTCGGCTTCCGGTTTTGAGCTATTTACGGAATAACCGAGGCTAGTCTCTACAAACCCATAACCATGGAACTCAAAATGTAAAATAAAACTAAGATGAGCAGAAGTTAAACAAGTATAACTAGTTTGATAGTTAGATGCGGAAAATATATATAATCAAGGACTACTACGAGTCCTCCATGTAGCTTTGTCTTATGGGCCGGACACTTAACCGACCGAGACTGGAGAAATGCCCACCGAAGGTACAAAGGGTGCTATTATATATATGTTGCATAACATTCTTTAAGTATAAATAAGTGTTAACAAGTTGATTATAATGTAACACTATGGTCAGTTTGACTTTGGAAAGTCAAACTGCCAAAAAAAATATGAAGAACGCCTTTGAATGCTTGAGAATTAGAAGAGAAAGAGATGAATGAGCAAGGATTAATGAAGGGGATAGGGGTGTATATATAGAGTGGGTTGAAAGGGTCAAGCATGGGGTGTGATATCAAGGTTTGCATGCAAGAGGGGTCAAGACAAGTCACAAAACAAAAAAAAAATAAAAAATAAAAAAATGGGCTGCTGGTCTGCTGCTGATCTGCTGCTGGTCAGCACGTCGGTTCGCGTCCGGAAGTTCGTTTTTGATGTATCTTGAGCGTTTTAAGTCCGTTTTCGAATCCGTAAAAGGGGTTTTTCAAATTAGACAAGCGGGAATGTTTTAGTAACATAAAATCCAATATTTTATATATTTGAAATGTTCGGGATATAAATCGGGTAGGTTTACAACATAAAAACAAATACAAAATAAATACAATTTGACCCGAAATCGAGGATTGTCACATAATGCCCCTATAAAGCCCAATAGTGCCCGAGGGAATAAAGGACTTTATACGTCTCTAATAATGCCCTATTGCGAATGGTCTAAATGCATTGCATTGGTGATGGTTTAATCACTCCTCTATAGAGGGTCACAGGTGTCCGTGTCCAAGTTGGCAGATGAAAGAAAAACTTTTCAGTCTAAAGGTGTTTTCACTTTTCACAGGTTGTGTGTTGATGAAGAGGGAGTTCATGTAGAGGACACCAATTTGAAAGATACGAGGGGGTACGCCTATGGGTGGTGGATTGGAGATAATATGCGATCACACCAATTTCTCTTCAATGACGAACTAAGGGCGCGTTCGTTTCATGAAATGGAATTGGAATTTGCATAGGATTTTGGAATTGGATTAGAATCTGAACATTCCAATAGAAATTGGAATTTGAAGGAATTGGATTTAGAATCTGAACATTCCAATAGAAATTGGAATTTGAAGGAGTTGAGATCCAATTCCATTATTGAGGTGTTCGTTTGGCAAATGAATTGGAATCGTTTTTTTTTTTTGGATCTTTTGTTTTTTAATTTATATTTTGCGTTATAATTTTTTTATTATTTTTTTTTGAATTTTTTTAGGGGTTTTAATTAAGACTATCCATTATCACAACCCAAGCCAACCATTTATTAAAAAACTAGGGTCTGTTTGGTATAGGTTAATGGAATGAACGAAGGAATGGAATGGACAAAGAAATAAAATGAATCATTACCATTTCATTGTCTTGTTTGGTTATCACGTATGAATGAAATGAATCATAACTCTATTATTATAATTTTTATTAAACAGTAAACTATACACACATAATATTTTTGTCAATTAATGGAATGGTAATAACATAATACGATATAATAATAAAAATATAATATAATAAAATAATAATAATGATGATAAAATAATAATAATAATAATTGTTGATCATTTTTCATTCCATTCCTTGAAAGAATGAAAGAAAAACCTTCTTTTACTAAGGAATCAAAAATACTATATATGAAAGGAATTGCTTTCATTAGAAATTATTCATTCAACTGATGAATGACAACCAAACTTGTTTTATTTCATTCATTTGGAATGATCCATTCCATTCCGCCTATTATTATTTCATACCAAACGCTACCTAATTTCTCTCTCTTCTATCTATACAACCCAACCCAATCCAATATTTTACTCACTATTACAGCCCAACTTAAACCAATATTTTATTAAATAAAAATGCTTCATTTTTTATAAAAATATCAAAATGTTCAATATTTTTTATTAATAAAAGCGTATCGTTGCATTTTTTTTTTTAAAAAAGTTAAAAGTTGTACTTTTCATGAAAAAACCAAGTTATATATAAAAAAAAGTTTGGTTGCAAACTTAGGTTGTTCACCTAGGTTGCAACTGGTTGTGGACAAAAAAGAATTTCTAATTTTTTAATTAATTTTTTTCTATTTTTGTGCCACCTTGCAACCGGTTATGATAAATGGTCATCATAGTGTATAGTCTAAGATCAAAAACCTCTTAAAAAAACATTCAAAAATAATAATAAAAAATTCATAATCAAATATAAATCGAAAACAAAAAAAGTAAAAAAAAAAAACCTAAAATGCTTTATTCGTTAAAAAAAAACACCTCGAGAAAAGATTCCAACGAATTCACTTGAAATCCTTCACATTTTGGAATGATTTAAAATCCCTTTATTTGAAGGAACTGAATTCCAATTCCTTGACAACCGAGTACACCAAAATGGAATTAAGATTCCAATTCAAACGAAACGAACACGCCATATTATGGGATTTTAATTCCAATTCTTTTGAATTATGTGAAAGGAACGCGCCCTTAAGAGTCTACCTCTTGATCTTGAGTTTGATCCATTACATGTCAATTAATGCTATTACAGAGGGAAGGAAAAAAAGACCTAAAGTGATTATACCCGAAATTGTATATTGAACAAAATTTTGTTTATAAAGATTTTGCTAAATATACGGAGATATTATTTAACAAAATTTATTTATACACATGTAATTACAAATCATTTACCAGCAAAGTCCCTTGTAATCATAGGTTCATCCGGGTAATTAGGAGTTTTGCCATATAAGGCTTCCTCCTTAGGGGTCTCAGGTTTGGATCCAACAAGTGTATGTCATTAAAAGAGAAAGAACACAAATATTCTAGGATCGAACTTGGATAAGGAGAGATTAACAAGTGTTATAACCATTTGAGAGAAACACCATTGCCACCAAACTAATTTATAAAATGAGTTAATTGGATTAAATTAAGCAGCTGAAGATACATTTGGTTCGTACTAAAGAGAGATTAGTTAGGTTAAAAATAACAACTGTTTTCCACCTCTGATATTTATGCTTTAAAAATAAAATAAAAAATAGTTACGGCTTGATTATAGTAAGCAATGGTGGTAACTTATGTTGCTAATAAAGAGGATAATGGCGCTATAAACAAAACAAAAGGAGTTTTAAACCCATAACACCTTAAACTTATATTTATTTGCATTTACAGAAGAGGTGGCATGATGAATAGATTAATTAATGGCTCGAAAGCAGTATCATATTGAAATGGATTCTTAAAATAATTGTTTGTGTCGACTAACGAAAAATGTCACAATGCCTATAGGAATTGTTGCAGCAATAACTTGAAACATGTATGATGAACAAGTGATTGAAATAAAGTCTTTTTTTTAACTCAACCTATATAGTAGACGGTTATGTTAAAAAGCATCAAAATTAAGACAAAATCAAGAGACAATACACGTACATGCATCCATTTCTACATGCAAGTTTTTGGGATACACGATTAGGACTTACGAGTAGCGACGGATCTAGTAATTTTTTTTTCATAGTGGGTAATCAGGCTTTTGGGACACATTCCGTTAGGAGTAGTTTTTGGGACACACAATTATAAGAAAAAAAAAGGTTTTTGAAAGTAATAATGATAATAAAAGACAAAATAATGAAAAAGAAAAATACAAAAAGATCTTAATCGTATTAATGTAAAAGTTGAGAGAGAATGTACATTTAGTAAAAGGGGAATTCTAGGGACCCCCCCCCCCCCCCGCTAAAACACCCATCAATACGCCCGTATAGGGTTATACGGGGCGTATTGGGTCTCCGTATATCCCCCGTATAGTCCTATATGGGGCGTATAGGGGACCCAATACGCCCCGTATAGCCCTATACAGGACGAGGGCGTATAGGGGCTATCTGGGTGTCCCTAATAGGTGATAATGATGGCCAAAAGACCAAAGTTATGAATAAGATTGTCTCAGAACATCAGTCGGCTTTCTTATCCGGGAGATATATTCTTGATGGCCCTTTGGTGGCTAATGAGGTTATTGCTTGGGCTAAGAAGAGGGAAAGAAGAATTTTTATATTCAAGATTGACTTCGATAAAGCCTTTGATAATGTGAATTGGGAGTTCTTGTTGTCGGTTCTTTCTCAGATGGGTTTTCCTTCGGTTTGGTGCGATTGGATTAGTGGTACCTTGTTGGCGAGCAGATCGTCTGTTCTTGTTAATGGATCTCCTACATTCGAATTTGGATGTCATAAAGGCATTCGTCAAGGTGACCCGCTATCGCCTTTTCTTTTTATTATTCTGATGGAGGCTTTTTCAGGTATGTTGAAACAGGCCTGTGATATAGGTGCGTTTCATGGTATTACTCTTCCTAATGAAGGTCCTACTTTATCCCATCTTTTTTATGCGGATGATGCTATGATTATGGGAGAGTGGTCTTCTTTTAATTTTGATAACTTGAAACGTATTCTTCGCATATTTTACTTGTTTTCGGGGCTAAAGATTAATCTCCATAAATCAGTGTTATTTGGAGTAGGTGTAGAAGATGGTGAGATCGATATCCAAGCCGGTTTCATGGGTTGTAAGCCGGGTAGAATCCCGTTTTCTTATCTAGGGATTATGGTTGGCGCTAACATGAATAGGGTGGTTAATTGGGAACCGGTTGTGTCCAAGTTCAAGAAGAGGCTATCTAAATGGAAAGTTAATTCGTTATCTATGGCTGGTCGGTTAACCCTTATTAAATCGGTGCTGGATAGTCTTCCCACTTATTATTTTTCGCTTTTTAAGGCACCCAAGAAGGTTACCAATGATTTAGAAGCTTTGATGAGAAGGTTCTTATGGGGTGGTTCGGATGAAGTGAGGAAGATGTCATGGGTGGCTTGGGAGGTAGTCACCAAACCTATAAAAGAAGGGGGTTTAGGTATCGCTCGTTTAGAGGTTAATAATCAAGCGCTGATTACTAAATGGCTTGGGAGATTTCTAAATGATCAGCACGCGATGTGGAGAAGAGTAGTGTTGTCTATTCACGGGTCCTCGCGCTGTTGGGGGCTTGCTCCGGTTAATAATGGAGTTCCCGGGGTTTGGAAGAATTGTGTTATGTTCTGGAACAAATTTAAGGTTGATGGTGTGGGTTTTAATAGAGTGATCCGGGCCACAGTTGGGAATGGTCGCCAAGTTCGGTTTTGGACGGATTTGTGGTTGGGTTCGGCGCCGGTTATGGACAAGTATCCGTCCTTATATGCGGTAGAAAAACATAAAAATGTCTTGTTAGCTGATCGGTTGGTGGTCACTGGATCTTCTAGTCGCATTGTGTGGGATTGGCTTAGAGCTCCTTGCTCCCAACAGGAGGTGTTCGAGAAGCAGGAGTTGGAAGATCTCCTTCAAGAGGTGGTGATGGTTGACCGTGAAGATTCATGGTCTTGGGCGGTTGGTAGCTGCAAAGAGTTCGAGGTTTCGGCGATTAAAAGATGGATGGTGCGGTCCGTTGAGGATGCTGGGAGTTCCAGTTTCCAATGGAGCAATTGGGTCCCGAAAAAATGTAATATTTTTATGTGGAGGGCCGTTCTGGATAGCCTTCCAACCAAGCAGGCTTTAGCTAGACGTCATTTGTATTGTGATGATCATAGTTGCGCTTTATGTGAAAGTAATGAGGAATCGCTCGAGCACTTGTTAACCGGGTGTTTCATTTCTATGGCCGTTTGGAATGCGATTGGTTCATGGTGCAACATCCCTAGATTTTTTGTTTTTCATGTCAATGATTTGGTGGAAGTGCATAAGGTTTGTGGTGCGACGGGGAATAAAAGATTGATTATTCATGGAATTGTCATCATTACTTGTTGGAGGATTTGGCGGGCTAGGAATGAAAAGATTTTTTCGGGCAAGAACACTAAGGTGGCAGAAATGGTTGCGGATATAAAATCTTTGGGTTTTCTTTGGTACAAAAATAGATCTAAGATAGGGGTAGTGGATTGGAAAAGTTGGTGTTTATTTGATGTAACGTGATCGTTGGTTTTGGTTTTTGGTTTTCAGCGCCTTTCTCCGTCTTAGTGATAGTCGTTGGTTGTGTCTGTTTTTAATGAAAGTCAATTTTCAAAAAAAAAATTAAAATCCAGTATCCTTTTCATATTTAACCCGAAATTTGAACTTTAACTTCACTAAAATAAAGTCTCTCTACTTTATAAATGCTTAAATTTAACCTGAAATTTTGACGGGTGTTACAAAAACACTTAAGAACGCACACGTACCAAAGTTTGTATGAAATCACTATCTAGATCTGAGTTTACGTTTAAATTAGTGTTTTAATGGTTTCAACTCATTTAATGAACTGGTGTGAGTTCAGAACGTAAAGGATCGATTTAGGAGGTGGAAGTCAGAGCGTTAATTGATTCAGATGTGAGGGCGACCCCGTAAGGACGAAACCATGGACAAAATCTCCAGTATGACCCGGTCTTCAGAAACTAACAGTATTAGAACGGGTATTCAGGTATGAGATTAAAAATATATATATAATATTTCGTGGGTATAAACGAATATGGGATTAGGTGATACTAAACCCGATAACCGAAATCATATATACCCATTAACCCGAACCATATAACCGAAATTTTTTTAATTTTAATATTTCATCCACTCTTGTCTAGATGCCACTTATTTCATTTCGTATAAGATGAAATTATCTTTTAGGATCTTTATTTTGATGATTTTATTTATAGTTAAAAACATAAAACTATATAAAAATAAGAATGAAAAGAAAAATATGTACTCGAAAATCCTAACATGTATTTTGTTACAAACTAAACATTAAGTGATACTTGCAGGTATGTTCAATACTCGATGGGTAGTTTCCGACATAGACCCAACTAATATTGAACTGGGAATGAAATATGGTTTTACAATCAAGTATGAAACTATAATTACCGAAATTCGTCTCAGTTTTCGTCCTTGTTTTCTGTTGAGAATCATTTTTATTTGAATCTCTTCATACATATTAAATGGGATCTTAGGAGTGTGTGTGTATAATATAAAAAATATTCCATAAATTGGGATAAATTAACGAAATAGCAATGACTATATTTTGAGCCAACGCAAAAGACAAGTGAAGATCTTTGGTTTTCTGCAACTGCAACATGCCATCTTCTTTTACAACCGTCAATGGTTTTAATGTGATTTAAATGAGTAGGTCTGGGTCAAACCAATCATGAATCAACCATTCATTTTTACTTTATTTTGCTACATATTACTTTTGGCAATGTTTTAAATAAATAATGCAACTTGCACTGAATTTAATATATTTATAACTATTAAATCTATTAAGATAATAAACCACCATACTTGAGCGTCAAACTAATGATGGACGGTTAAAATTCTGTCTAAGGTATGGACACACCTAGGTTGGGTTATGAAGAGTATCACCATTAAAAAAAGAACTATTTTTAAGTGATAAACCCGAAAAATCTTAAATTAATAAAATGAGTTTTAAAATAAGTTAGGGGTAATTCCATTAAGTGACTATCTGCCAATTATTATAGGATGTGTTTGGTTCACTAAGAATACACCTTTTAGCAGTTCATAAAGACCTTTTATAGGTAGCAGGATAAGTTTTATAAATATGTTGAATAACTCATAGTTTAGGTCAACTTTATTAATAATTCAGCATAAAATTATCACACGGCCCCATAGAGTAATCAATTTATGTAAAACAGATTAACTAATCACATTGCTAGATTTAAGGAATTTCATTGATAGTAGAATATTCCCAATCAAGGGATGGATTGTGACTATCCAAAACTCAAAGACCCTTTCTTTAAATTCATTTGATAATTAACTCGGACAAATGTGATTAATGAAGGGAGCCCCTTAATGAGCATACAAAGATAGTGATGACCATCCAAGCTGAAAAAGTGTATACAATAAACACAAAAGAGAATGATGAAAGCTAATTCGCTTTCTTTGACTGATTTGCATTCATTTAAAAGTTGACATGTTCTTACCAAGAACTCAATTAGTTTATTTTATACTATGTATAATCATATATGATATTATATTTATATAATATACGTTAAGATCCAAGTTATTGTACAATAATTGTTTTATCGTACAAAAGGTACGAGAGAACACCAACCTCTTATTTCATTGAAGAAATTACGTAGTGACATAGTTGTAAATATGGAACCTAAACTACGCACAAAACTAAAGTTTCATAATTATGCATGAAGTAAATAATTGCCAATGAAGTAAAATAATTACGTTTAAGAAAACTAACCACGCATGAAGTAAAATAAGTATGAATGAAGAAAAATAACTAAGCATGAACAAGATCACGCGTGTTATACGCACATGATTTTAAGATTTTGTGTTTTGTAAAAAATAATGGCGTATAAAAAAGTTATCAACGTTTTTAAAAAATAGGGAAACTTGAAAAGAAAAATCAACAATTGTGTTTCGTAATTACAATTATGCCGTCGAACAAATTGTCCATAGTTATTGATTAAAAAGACAAAAAGTAACATTACTTGTTTTATTTTAGAGACCGCCCGTGAACTAGGATACGAAAGCCCAAAGATGTCATCAATACGCATGAGTGTGAAAGGATGAAAGCATCCCATGTCCATGTCAATGACTAAAATCTGCTTTTGATTTTAACCTTAAATTATTAGTCTACAATATAAATATACATGCAAAATATGAAATCATCATCATAGCAATATCTGAATGATGAAAAAGAAGACTCGCAATATTCAAGCTTTTGGAATTGGAACATACCATCATGTCAAACAATCACCTTTTTCTTCAAAATCTCTCAATAGGTTTGTGCATTTAAGTGTTATTTATAAGAGTGTACTTAAATGCAAATTAGGCACTAACAAGCTAGTAAGTTATCGGTCAAGTTCATCCATTCAGTTTTATACATCATCTTTTATATGGTTCAATGCTTACTAAACGATTTATTTGAACGACAATGGTCATCCTAGAAAAAGGTTGAACTTTGGGCCCTTCGGATACAATTCCGATGCCTAACTACTAGGCCATCTTGTGATGGTTAGTTACTAAACGATTTAAACACGAAACCTAAAATCTAAAAGTAATTTAATGTGAGGAAATACCAAAGGAGATTTAAGAAGTAATCCCTCTTGCACAGTACTTGAGTATTTAACTGCTGATCAATTAGTAACAACCTTAGGGTGCCATAATTGACAACACCAATAACATGTGATAATACTTAAGAATTTGCTTTAACTACCCCTCTGGTATCTTCTACATACTGCAGTCACAAAATTGGATTCTAGCTGTAACACAGACAAGGTACTTTAGTTTTAGCATTATCATAAATATTGCTGGAGCAAAACTGATTTAGTTTAACAGCAAAAGTTGTGCTAGATTGTTAAAAGGACACTTATTAATAGTGGAAGCTAGTATACATTTTCAACTTTTCAGTCAGCCTTAAATCACGCTGCAGTATTCATGTTGGGCAAATTTGTAGAATATACGTACACTTCCATTATGTAGAACTAGACAGTGAGTTTGATGAGAATATAAAAAACACCACCAGTCAAATTCAAACTATATATTGTAATTTTGTTTTATTTAATAAATTCCTTTTTTTTTTCTTACAAATCTTGAATTTTTATCAGCAATCTAGATATTGGATTACATCGAAACAGAAGGCAAGCGGGCAACAAGCTGCGCCGCTACCCCTTTTTGAATCGCAAAACCCAATCTTTTAAAAACTATATTTGCTGATCTTGGAGTCATAACATTACTATGCATGACCCGCTGAACACGGATAAGTAGCTCCACAGCTTCAGGCGCGAGGAAACCAAAAGTGTCAAAAGCAAAAGAAATAAATACATGTTGGTTGTCAAGACACGCCTTTTCATGTTTTGCCACTTTACCTGAAGCAGCTTTTAATGCGGCTTGACTGACCGCGAAACCACTACTCCCTAAGCCCACCAAAGAAGAAACCCCTGTTAAATCCACACACACGTGTTTCCCTCCTATCCATCCAAACACCAAAATGTCATCCGGTCGAAGAGATGATCTTCCCTCCGACGGATCAGTCAGGAAATTCACAGGTGCTTCTTTCTTAACAGAAATCCCAGCTCGCCTGAATATATCAAAGAGCACATCCCTAACCAGATCGTGTCGGTACTTGAACCCCGGGAGCTCTTTACAGTGCACCGCGTGCTCCCCATATGAGTCTAAACACGCTTTACGACAAACAGGACATATCTCATCAACCGGAAATAGAGGAATCATAAGGCGATACTTAAGGATACTACGATACTCCACTGGAGACATATGCTGGCCTAACCCATCTATAGGGATAGCAAGAAGAAAATCTTGAGCATGTGGTGCTTGTAGACACTCAAAAATGGCTTTTTGTCTGCTTGTCATGTTAAAGTGTGACTCCATGTCGTGAACAATTTTACTAAAAATTGTAATTTGTTGGAGAATTCGATTATGGATACGGAGAACATGAACCAACGAATAGAGTTACTAGAATAACTAGTTTTAAATTGAAATCAAGGGTATGTCTCGCACCATATATTAAGGGATAATATTAAAGCAGGTTTTAGGGTGTTTTTTTAGACAGAAAAAGTGATCATAATTCATAAGCTATAAAAAAAAAATTAAATGAGTGCTTACTTTTAACGCTTTTTTAATAAATAATTATTTTGAAAAATAATATATAATACTTATAACATATAAAATAAAAGATAATTTTAATGAGAACTCATGTACTCTTCAACTCTAATATTAAATTATACTCTTTTTTAACTATCATGAATTCATGGGACATGAACTTAATAAAAGATAATTACACTTTTCGAAAAGACAAAATCTTACCCAACTCTTTAATAACATTTAACAAAAAAGAAAAAAAGAAAAAAGATAATAGAAATTACGTACATAAACAATGGTGGATGAGTGTTTTTGAAAAATATTTAAACTGTTTCCATGAAATTTAAGAAAGTTAATTAAATCACATAAAATAAATGAAGGGAAGGGCCACGTTCGAATGTCAATGTCGACTAACATTCGAAATAACTTGAAAGTTGAATAATCAACAATGAAGGCCGGGTTCGATCAGTAATAGAAGGGAAAACTTTAGTACCGTGATGTTTACGTCGTTCTTGATGACTTAATGATGAATAAAGATTAACATGGTCAACAAAAGTCAAAACCGTTTATCAGTTTCTGTTCGGATTGAAACCGGTTTCTTGATCAGGTTACGGCTGGTTTCGGTTTAGTCTTTGACCGGGTTTGGTCTGGTTAACCGGTTTGAAACTGGTTTTGGTGGAGAAATTGCAAATTGGTTCCGAACCTACGGTTTTAAATCGGTTTCTACATAATCCGTTTCAAATTGGTTTGATTTTTGAATTGATTTGGTTAACCGATTTATTTATCCAACTCTAAATCTAGTATTATGGTCCATATGCTGCCATTAATGGAAATTAACATTAGGAAAGTGACCATTAATAATTTGAATAAAATTTGTTTTTCTATTTAGAATAGAAGACAAATCATAACTATCATAGAAATGGCATTGCGATTAGTAATATTCTAAGTGTTACCCCACTTAACATCTATTCTTCATGAGACCAAAATGACTTAAAAAGATAACCACATGATGATTCTTCTTTAAAAAACAATCAAAATACATGCATCACTAAAATATTTAAATTTGAGGGACCATCGGACGGTTTGAGCATTGACCGTGAGACTACTTATGTAGATTTTCAGGATGCTTATTTTGACTTGATTAGTTGATACTAGGATTTGGAAGCCAAAATCAAACGATTATATTATATATATATAACATGCATACCAACTTGCAATTTACGCCGATCACAATCTAGAAGCCAAGTGACACTAACTGCATATGCTTCTTTCCAACATACGAATTTCTGGCATTGTATGGCAAACGTACATCACTAAGCAACTTTGAATTGAATGTCGAGCACGGTACGGTATGAGACTATTTCAACCACAACTTCTAATATATACACATGAAGTAGATATATGCTAATTCACTCACATTGTATGATCATCATGCATTTGCCCTTCGTATTCCTCCTACCTTTATTAACACTCTATTATCCACATGTTGTTGCTTCTTCTTCACCAAGTGTGTTAGCCCAAGGCTCATCGCTCTTTGTTGAAAAGAACGATCGTATGGTTTCACCAAATCGTCTTTTCACAGCCGGATTTCAAGAGATTGGCCAAAATGCTTATTTCTTTGCAATATGGTTTTCTGAGCCCATGTTGGATGGAAATTACACGTTGGTTTGGATGGAAATTACACGTTGGTTTGGATGGCAAATAGAGACGGGCCTGTCAATGGAAAACGCTCCAGGTTTTCTTTGTCCAAAGAAGGAAACCTTGTTCTAACGGACATTGGCCAAAGAATTTGGACGTCCAACACTCACTCTAATTCGCCTTTGCAACTTCAGCTCCTTGACTCGGGTAACCTTGTTCTTATCCAGTTAGATAAGAACTCGTATCTTTGGCAAAGCTTTAGTTTTCCAACCGACACTATCCTTCCCAATCAGCTTTTCACAAAGATACCGCCCTCATATCTTCAAGAAGTTCGACAAAATTTTCTTCTGGATACTACAAGTTCTACTTTGACAATGACAATGTAATCCGCCTTCTTTACGGTAGCAATGAAGTTACCAGCGTTTACTGGCCTAAGTCATATGTAGTAGCGTGGGACGTAGGAAGGTCTACTTACAACAATAGTAGATTGGCTTTTCTTGATTCCAAAGGGAGTTTCCGATCCTCTGATAATCTTTATTTTAATACAACGGACTATGGTGATGCCATTCAAAGAAGACTCACACTTGATGTGGATGGCAATATTAGAATTTACTCACTTAAAAATAGGAGGTGGAGTGTTTCATGGCAAGCATTTTCAGCACCATGTAGAATTCATGGGATTTGTGGTCCAAATAGCCTTTGTACATACAAGTCTGAATTGGGAAGGAGATGCACTTGCATGCATGGATACAAGAGCAAGAACCACTCCGACTTGTCTTTTGGGTGTGAACCTATGCATGATCTGTCCGGACATCATGAGAATTATGACTTCATAAAGCTCGGTCATGTGGAATTTTATGGATTTGATTCTAAATTTATACGTAATTCCACTTTTAAAGAGTGCAAGAGGGAATGCTTGAGTAACTCCAACTGTAAGGCCTTCCAATTCACCTTTGAAGAAGACTCAGGCTTGTTTCAATGTTATGTCAAGACACTGTTGTTCAATGGCTACTACAAGGGTACTCGTTACAATACATACCTTAAGCTACCAAAAAATGATGTATTAACACATAATCAAAGGGTTGCTAATGAGTCCGTCTTGGATTGCTCGAGTTCTATAATTCAGCTAAAGCGAACATATGAAAACAAGAAAGCAAATGGGTCGCTGAAGTTCATGTTGTGGTTCAGTGTTATCCTCGGGGTAATTGAAGTTACTTCCCTTGTATTATTCTATTATATCACCAAACAACCCTCCGGTACAACAACCCAAAGCTACCTAGCAATTGCAACTGGATTCAAAAGGTTTACATATGCAGAGATAGCTAAGGCATCTAATAATTTCAGAGAAGAGATTGGAAGAGGAGGTGGTGGCGTTGTGTACAAAGGCATACTTCCAGACAATCGAGTCGTAGCAATCAAGCGACTTCACGAGGCTATCCAAGGAGAAGCTGAGTTTCTAGCAGAGATGAGCACAATTGGAAGGATAAATCATAAGAACTTGATAGAAACATATGGCTATTGTGCCAAGGGAAAGCATAGGATCTTGGTCTATGAGCACATGGAGAAAGGCTCATTAGCTAGGAACTTAGGTAGTAACCAACTTGATTGGAAGAATATGTTTGACATCGCATCAGGCGTAGCGAAAGGGCTAGCTTATCTACATGAAAAATGCTTGGAGTGGGTTTTGCATTGTGATGTTAAACCACAAAACATATTGTTGGATGCAAATTATAATCCCAAGGTGGCGGATTTTGGTTTGTCCAAGCTATTCGACCAAGGTGTAACTGGAAATTCTATCTTTTCGAGGATAAGAGGGACTAGAGGGTATATGGCTCCAGAATGGGTGTTTAACCTTCCAATTACTTCAATGGTGGATGTTTATAGCTACGGGATTGTGGTGCTAGAGATGATAACAGGACGGAGTCCCACATATGATGAACCAACCGATGATAACGAAAGGTTGGAACAAAAGAGGCTAGTAAGTTGGGTTAAAGAGAAGGTCCACGAGGCTGACGAAAGTTTGGAAGAGACACAAATCATGGATATATTGAATCCTATGATATGAGGTGAATATGAAAAAGGTCAATTGAATAATCTTCTTAAAGTGGCTCTGCAATGTGTCGAAGAAGATAAGGATTCTCGGCCAACCATGAGCGATGTTGTGAAGACGCTTCTACACCTTGAGATGGATGATTAGTGGTAACCGCATTTCGCTCATATGGTTAAAGATAATGGAGTCGATTATGAGTTGTAAGCTAGTTGTTTGAAAAATATGTAATTTCATGTTCTAAATAGGCTCACTAGGTTGAGATTCCCTTTAATTTGTTTTAATTAATAAATCTCAACTCCTTATGCATCTCACGAGTTAAGAATGTTTTGTGACTTGTCATCATGGATCAGTTCTTTGTCATAACTTTTAAGGATCAGTTCTTTGTCATAACTTTTAAGATATATCAAGTGTTTGATTTTAATTGAGTTTTGTAATTTGTCATAATAATTAGAATAGTTATTAACATATTAATTATAAAGTTCAAGTCACTCACAAAAATGATATTGTTCTACTACAACTATCTTACAAGTGGGCGAAGCGTGTTTGGTTTGCCACCTGGTATGGTACGTGGTCTTTTCCAGTCGTTTCTTGTCGATTTGGTGGGCCCTTTCGTCACTCTATTTAATCTCTTTCCCAATCGTGTTTCATTTATTTTTCAAGTTCAATTGCATGAGTCGGTGGTGTCACCAGTACATTGCTGGTACTTTGATAAATTAGGTAATGCTTTCTTCACTTTGTGCTCGATTTGCATTGTTGGTTTTACGATTGCTGTACAATGTAGCCTTTCATATTTTTTTTGGGGGGGGGGGGGGGGGTTAATTTGGTGTTTTAGTGCTATTTTTTTTGGTTCGTAGTGGAGAGGCTTTGGTTAGCAAAAGATATATGTTGCTTCCTGGCTGTTGAAAAGTTTCAGTTAACAAAAAATATATGTAGTGGTTAGGCATAGGTTCGGTTCTTTGACCAGTTTATGATCGGTTCTTGGCGACCAGTTTATGAACAGTTCTTGACGGTGTATGATTGGTTTTTCAAGCAGTTTGTAGCTTCAATCAGTTCTCAACCAGTTCATATAAAGGACAATTAACATTGCTCTTTTGACCAAATGGTGTTAACAAAAAAAAAAGGGAAAATAACCAAAATGGCCCGTTGGACCAACCACATTCCTTGACTGGTCATCAATTCTATATAATACCCAAAATGGTCATTCCAAGAACAGTCGGACCGACCATTTAAAATCTGCCATGGAACCAACAAGATGTTGGCATGTGTCCTCAAAACAACAAGATCTGTCATCCGACTGAATAGACAGTCGGCCAATGGAATAAACGGCCGGATAGATAAGTCGGCCAACGGAATAGATAAGTCGGATGACAGATCTTGTTGTTTTGAGGACACGTGTCAACATCTTGTTGGTTTCATAAACCGCGGATGGAAGATTTTAAATGGTTCGTTCGACCGTAATGGAATGGCCACTTGGGTATTTATAGAATTGATGGCTAGTCAAGGAATGTGGTGAGTCAAATGGGCCATTTTTGTTATTTTTCCCCCAAAAAAAACTGATACAAATAGTTTATGGCTAAAGGTTATCTTCTCAATACATAATCACCAAAGTCATTGCCATTATATACCTCTAAAAGTATGCATCTTTTAGTAGAGTTGGGATCTAAAGTTTTAAACAAACTGCCAATAAACAGACAAAGTTGCAAAGACCATGAATATCAAAAGCTAAAACACTGCTTACCAGTTACCACATAACAATTGTAGCAAATTTACATCCATTGTTAATTGTTTTGTTTCCGGATTTTTAAAATAGTAACATCAGTTATAATTTATAAAAAGTTTTTTTTTAATGTATTGTGAAATCATAGCTTCATAGATGTTTGTGTTTTCTTTTGGCGTTCAAGTTAACTATATCTGTAATCTCGCAGTTGCTCGGTGGCCGCCACCAGACTCTCCAGGAATCAATCAAAGTTCAAACCACCCACCAAAATATTTAAACACATCACATGCTAACTGCAAAATGATTTTCAACAGACACCCGGCCAGCACATCAAGAAGAAAACAAAGATGTAACAACTGCAGCATAACAGGCCCAAACACTCTTTTTGAACATTGACAGCCCGTCATCAAACTGCCACGAAGCACTTTTTGGTAATGAAGTTGGACATAATTAGTTGAACAACAATGGCAACCAAAATTTGTTAGCAAACCAGTCAAGAAACATATGCATCACCAAAACATGTATGCTTTAAGTACAATGTATGCATATTTTAGGTAGCAAGTTGAAAGCAAACAATGAACATATATGTAGGTTTATCTAACCGTTTGTAATGAAAACTTAAGAATGTTTTCAACACTTTCTAGCGAAAACTCACAACTCTATGCCCAAGCCGCGAAGTACGGGCCGGGTACACTTCCTAACAAAAGTGTTATGGTAAAAGATTGTAATGATGATAATTAATGTTCTGTTTACAATGAGGGAGGAATAATCCATATATACACAGACAGTAGTTCGTAAATCAAGCCAAGAATTGTGCTATACATATAGAAACCAAATAAAAAGGATATAATAATTAAAAGATATTAAAGGGTTTTGACTAATATAGAAACCAAATAAAAAGGATATAATAATTAAAAGATATTAAAGGGTTTTGACTAAGAAACAATAATCACGGAGAGAATAATAGACTTCTGTACTTCCTAGTTGTTATTAAGGAAAAGGGTGTATGAAAAGAATAAATACATACGTATACAGCATTTGTAGTATCAAAACTCATAATCAACAAGCCTTTCAAAACATGATTTTCTTGAGTATAAAAAAACGTAAAATTCAGATATTTATGCTATATCTTTTCTTTTTTTTAATTAAGCATACTAAAATACTAATATGGTTCAAATATGAATGAAAAGTCATACCACAACTAAATATATAGTCCATCATTTTTTTAATATCCATTATTTTTTATATACTTAATTTTATAAAGGATATATATTCATACAATAAAATGCAACCTTTTATTCCCTTAAATTTGACGTTGGTGTTATAATAATTTAAAAATTTACGTTTTGAAGGGCTTGCTTGTTATGACGGTGCACCTTATTAACTCTTAACAGAGGTGCACCTTTTCAGTTTGGCTTCATATTGTTTATAATGAGTTTTGATGCTCATTTCGATTACAAAGTTATAGCAACCCATAGAATGATGTATGTACTTCAGTGTTCCTCCGTATTGTTTTTTTCATTCAATATTTTTCTTTATGGACTGACTACATATCGTTTTCCTGTGACAAATTACAAGACCCAATTGGCCAATTAGAACCAACACTTGATATATCTTAAGAAAGATTTTATGAACACATGACCAAGACTCCGTTATGACAAAACCACAAGACATTCTTAATTCACTTCTGTACGTGATGAACAAGGAGTTAAGATTTATAGATTAACATGAACCAAAATGAAATCACTACTAGCGCACTTATTTTAAACATGGAAGATGCATATCTGCTACAATTCACAACTCATAACCGGCTAGTCTCCAACACATAAATTAACTACTGTAACCATTTGAACGAAATGTGGTTGCCGCTAACCTTCCATCTCAAGGTATATATAGAAGCGCTTTCACAACCTCACTCATGGTTGGTCGAGCATCTTTATCTTCTTCGACACATTGTAAAGCCACTTTTAGAAGATTATTGAGTTGACCTTTTTCATATTCACCCCTTATCATAGGATTCAGTATCTCCATGATTTGTGTCTCTTCCAAACTTTCGCTAGCCCTGTGGACCTTCTCTCTTACCCAACTTACCAGCCTTTTTTGTTCCAGCCTTTCGTTATCATCTGGTAGTTGATCATATGTGGGACTTCGTCCTGCTATCATCTCGAGCACCACCATCCCGTAGCTATAAACATCCACTTTTGAAGTAATTGGAAGATTAAACACCCATTCTGGAGCCATATAGCCTCTAGTCCCTCTTATCCTCGAAAAGATAGAATTTTCAGTTACACCTTGGTCGAACAGCTTGGACAAACCAAAATCTGCCACCTTGGGATTATAATTTGCATCCAGCAATATGTTTTGTGGTTTAACATCACAATGCAAAACCCACTCCAAGCATTCTTCATGCAGATAAGCTAGCCCTTTTGCTACGCCGAATGCGATTTCAAACATGTTCTTCCAATCAAGCTGATTACCACTCAAGTTCCTTGCTAATGAGCCATTTTCCATGTACTCATATACCAAGATCCTATGCTTTCCCTCAGCACAATAACCGTATGTTTCTATCAAGTTCTTGTGATTTATTCTACCAATTGTGCTCATCTCCGCCAAAAACTCAGCTTCTCCTTGGATAGCCTCATGGAGTCGCTTGATTGCTACCACTCGATTGTCTGGAAGTATGCCTTTATACACAATGCCACCACCACCTCTTCCGATCTCTTCTTTGAATTTATGAGATGCCTTTACAATCTCAGCATATGTAAACCTTTTGAATCCAGTAGCAATTGCTAGGTAGGTTTGGGTTGTTTTACCTGAAGGTTGTTTGGTGATATAATAGAAGAATACAAAGGACATAACTTCAATTACACCAAGGATGATGCTGAACCACAGCATAAACTTGAGGGACCCATTTGCAGTCGCTTTCTCATATGTTCGCTTCATCTGGATTATTGAACTTGAACAATACAGGCGGGACTCGTTAGAAATAGAATGATTATATGACATTAATACACCATTCCTGGGTAGCTTAAGATACGTGTTGAAAATAGTACCCCTGAAGTATCCATTGAACAACAAAGTCTTGACATAACATTGAAAGAAACCAGACTCTTTGTCAAAGGTGAATTGGATGGCTTTACAGTTGGAGTTATTGAGGCAAGCATTCTTGCATTCTCTGAGAGTGGATCTTTGTGAATAAGTAGAATCAAATCCATAAAATTCTACATGAGGGAGCTTTATGAATCCAAAGTTTTCATGATGCCCAGAAAGATCAAATGTAGGTTCACACCCAAAAGACAAATCTGAGTGGTTCTTGCTCTTGTATCCAGGCAGGCAAGTGCATCTTCTTCCTTTTTCAAAGCTATAAGTACAAAGGCTGTTTGGACCACAAATCCCATGAATTGTGCATGGTGTTGAAATTCCTTGCCATGAAACCCTCCAGCTTCTTTTGTTAATTAGTGAGTAAACTCTAATATTGCCATCAACATCAAGTGTGAGTCTTCTTTGAAGGGCATCACCATAGTCCGTAGTTGTAAAAGTAAAATCATCCGTGGACTGGAAACGCCCTTTGGAATCAAGCAACGCAAACCTAGTATTGTTATAGGTAGACCTTCCTGCCTCCCATGTTAGTATATAAGGTTTAGTCCAATACACACTTGTAATTTCATTGCTGCTATAAAGTAGGCGGAGTACATTGTCATTGTCAAAGTAGAGTTTGTAGAAGCCAGAAGAAAAATTTGTCGAACTTCTCGAAGATATGAGTACGGTATCTTTGGTGAAAACCTGAGTGGGAAGGATCGTATCGGTTGGAAAACTGAAACTTTGCCAAAGAGATGAGTTCTCGTCTAACTGGGTAAGAACAAGGTTACCCGAGTCAAGGAGTTTGAGTTGCAAAGGCGAATTAGATTGAGTGTCAGACTTCCAAATTCTTTGGCCAGCGTCCTTTAGAACAAGGTTTCCTCTTTTCAACAAGGAAAACTTGGACTGTTTTCCGTTGACAGGTTTGTCTCGGTTAGCCATCCAAACCAATGTGTGATTTCCATCCAGCATTGGTTCGGAAAACCATATTGCAAAGCAATAAGCATTTTGGCCAGTCTCGTGAAATCCGGCTGTGAAAACGCCATTTAGTGAAACCAAATGATCGTTCTTTTCAACAAAGAGTGATGAGCCTTGGGTTAAAACACTTGGTGAAGAAGAAGCAATAGCAACTTGTGGAGAATAATAGAGGGTGATTAAAGGTAAGAGAAGGACAAAGGGCAAATACATGATGTAATGTGAATGAATAAACAAATACTTCATGTGTATATATAATAGAAATTTTTGTTGAAATAGTCTCTCATCTTACTGTGGTAGTTAAAAGACTTATATTCAATTCAAAGTAGTCTAACAACCAGTAGGGAGTCATCTCACATTGTAATAAATATATATTTTAAATTGAAGAAAGCTATATTTCTTTTGACTAGTGATGTATGCCATAGTTCTGTAAGTCATTCGTATGTGGAAAGAAGCATATGGAATGTGATCGGCGTAAGCTACAAGTTGGTACGTATGTATGTATGTTTGGTTTAAATTACAGATTTATTTTCTACTCCATGTCAAACCGTAAAACATTTAAGATTACAAGTTATCATCACTAAGAAACATATTCACCAATTCACAACTTTACTATTCATGCACAAATTCACGCACACCATTATTAATATAGATATATAATGGAAACTCACTCTGGACTTACTAGTTTGAATTTGGAAACTCAATTCATATATGCTTAATATATATCATGCTCAATCTGGACAAGAGAGTACTTTTAAACTATATTAGTGTAATATGTGTAAAGCAGTTGGAGTAACCTTTGCCTTTGATCCGAGGCAAATGGAACATTTTATAAGAGTAGAAATAGATTTAATGAAATAATAACCATGTAGTCAACCTTCAAGTCATTTTGATCTCATCAAGAATAGATGTTGACCTTAGGTCTTTTTGGTCTTCTAGACAGGATATAAATTAGATGTTTCTTATTAATATTTAATAGCAGCATATATAGATAATCGTATAAAATTTTGTGATAGTTATTTGTCTTTCATTCTAATAAAAAAGACATATTATTCAAATTAGTTAATGGGTACTTTCCAAATGTTATTTTCCATTAATGGCAACATATAGATAGGCCATTATATATTATATTGTTTCCGGGGCAAGTAACTACTATGTGAATGTATATGAACCGTTGAATCATGGTGAGATGAAATCCTGACCGTAATAAGTCTGAGAAAAGTTAGCAGCAGTTGTTTGTTTTCTTCAACTCCATCACGTCACGCCTTCTCTGCCATATTTAGAAGTGTTGGTACATGATGTCAGTAGTTCAGTATCAAGTGTCTGTAATCGTGTTTGTAATGTTTAGTATTTGATGTAAGCGAAGTTAGCTAACAAGTTCGCTGATATGGGCGAACTTGTTAGACAAGCGAAGTTAGGGACAACTTCGCCTGAACATGCCAGGCGAAGTTGTCGCCTATATATACTGTTAGGTTACGGCAGTCTGTGTCAATAAGTTTTAGAGTTTTGGTCATTCGAGTTGTTCGAGTTAGAGAGTCAGAAGTATTGTGTGATCATTGTATCACGTGTTTACGGTTGAAATACAACGTGTGTTTGATTATTGTATCGTGTGTTAGCTCGTATCGTTTTCTATACTCGTAACGTCTTACGTAGGGATTCCGCACCTACGTAGAACGAGATATCTCGTGTAGATCCGGCTGGGAACCTACAATTGGTATCAGAGCATTTGCTCGTGATTGTGGTTCGGGATTATCACGCGGGTGTAGAAATCGTTCCGTTCAACCATTCGCGGGACGAGTTTACTGAGTTTTTGTGTCCTACTCACCTCCTACAATCATAAACAACCATTTACACCGTCACAAACCTCGAAAAACCCAGAAATCAAACCTGCAGAAACTTCGTGTTCATCAGGCGAAGTTGCCGTCACTGTTAGTAGGGTTTCGGCGAAGATATAAGGTTAAGCGAAGTTATCCACAACTTCGCCTACCTCACAAGTTCGCCTAAGCGAAGTTACCCACAACTTCGCCTTACTCACAAGTTCGCCTACCTCAAGCAAAGTTATTCACAACTTCGCCAAATCAGGCGAATTTAAGAAAGAGAGCGAAGTTCAGAATCAGCGAAGTTAAAACTTAAGCGAAGTTATCCACAACTTCGCCTACAGTACTGTTAAGAAGAAAATTTTTATTTTTCGGGTTTTTTGTGTTTCGTAAAAGATGACTTCAATAAACATTACGGAACTGGTGAAGATGGAAGTGGAAGCGGGTTCAGCTACTAAGGCCCCAAAGATGCTAAAAGGAACCGACTTCGTGGCGTGGAAGGATCGGTTTGAACAATATGTCAAATACCAAGACGCTAAGATGTGGGTGTGCATACAAGATGGTTACATTCCACCCACTGCTGAGTATGAGGGTCGTGATCAGATTAAGAAGTACAGCAAGATGGAAGAAGAAGAGAAGAAAATGTATGAGGTATCTCAAAGGCAAACCTAAGCTGGGGTTGTGGTACACGAGAGGAGGAGACTTGGATCTGGTCGCCTACACAGATTCTGATTATGGAGGGTGCAATCAGAGTCGGAAGTCAACGACAGGAGGATGTCAGTTTCTAGGTGGCAGATTAGTGTCGTGGCAATGCAAGAAGCAGACCTCAGTCGCAATTTCAACCTGTGAAGCAGAATACATGGCAGCATCAACCTGCTGCTCCCAGGTTCTTTGGATTCAACAACAGTTGCGCGATTATGGTCTGAATTTTACTCTTACTCCTATTTGCATTGATAACTCTGCTGCTATCTCAGTAACTAACAATCCCGTTAAGCACAGTAAAACTAAACACATTGACATACGTCATCATTTTATACGGGATTGTGCTGAGAAGAAACTGATTGAGCTCCAAAAGGTTGATACGCTAGATAATTTCGCTGACTTGTTTACAAAAGCGTTTGACAAAACTAGATTTCAAAACCTTGTTGAGCTGAATGGGATGATCAATCCCGAGTAACCATGCTTTATGTTTGATTAAAAAAAAAAAAACGTCACTATCGCTTAGAATTATGTCGGTTGCCTTAGTTTGAAGGACATATCTTCGGATTTGTTTGGTCCTTATTACTACTTGTAGAATATGAGGATAGCCATTAACCAGATAACTGAAAGTGACCGGGGCGGTTTATGATGTGTTTTTATTCTTTCGCTGAAAATTAGTCGATCATACTTAGTTAGAAGGACACATACATGTATGTGGTCGGTCCAGCTGATCCATTGGATCTTCAGGATAGCCGTTTACCTGAAAACTTCAATGTGATCGGGGCGATTGAAGTTAAAATTTTTTTCGGGAGATGAAATTATTTTTCAAGTCTACTACTTCGTAAGAAGTTACTTTACTTTGTTTAACAGAAAATTGATCCAACCTTGGAAAGTGATCGATATACTGATTATGTGTTCTTAACTAGTGAAGTTATTAGGCCTAAAAGACTTTAGAACAGTCACTGTATGTCATGGTAGCTTTTTATGGTGCGTAAAAGTAGATGTGATACTAACTAAATCTACTCGATTTTACGTGGAAACTCCTTAGGAGTTGTGCATGTCTTCATATATATCTTTCCGAATGATAGGCAGAAAAGCGATTACCCAGTCATACACGAGCCCGTGAGTGTTCTGATTCCCGTGAAGATAGCGTGTCAAGACACTGCAGTGATCCAGATTCGGGACTTGCAGTTGTATACTACTCTAAAGTTGTGTAAATATTGTAAAAAAAAAAATGTGAGTTATTAAGACATTCTAGAGTTCATAATAATGATACTTATCAATAAAAATGCAACATAGAGTACGGGAAGAAGAGTCTGAAGATCGAAGAGTACTTACTAGTTAATCAGACACTACGGGTCGAGGTCAACTCGGGGTGACTTGGGGAAAGCCGAATACGCTTTGAGAATAGATAGGAGACATCATAATCTCTGAGTTGTTGCCCACTTAAGTTTTGAGCTTAATTGAACTTAACCCGTATCACAGAAACGATGAAAACCATTCTAAGTTATTTACCTGCTTACAACCTGTATCTTTGTGTCATAATACAGCTGAACAAGGATCTGTGTGATAGTCACGTAATTAGTATGATTCCTGTTCGGATCTTTTCTAAAACATGGTAGTCCCTGTCGAGACTGAAATTTGATCCCGTATACTTTATAGTTAAAATATTTTTCTACTTTTGTAGTTGTATGATTTTATACCTGGTTACTTGGTCTTGATCGTATCATTTAACGCTTTAAAGGATGTTTTAAAACTTAATTGCAAATTGTTCAAATTATGGGGTTTGTTTTGAAAAGTTTTAATATCAGCGAAGTTCTGCATAACTTCGCCTGATAGGCGAAGTTATCCATAACTTCGCCGGTACATCTGTGACCCTATATAAAGAAGTTTTAAAGGTCAGACTTCATTATTTCTCAAACACAGCGAACTTATCTGTGACCCTATATAAAGAAGTTTTAAAGGTCAGACTTCATTATTTCTCAAACACAGCGAACTTACTCTCTATCAACCCTAAGCGAAGTTAACGATCGATCATCTGTGTTAACTTTCTTTCGATTCAATCCGATTTCAAGGTGTGTAGGGTTCTTTTATCGTATAATCTCTGTCTATTGAGGTTAATCATCGGTCGTTTCGACTCGATTATCGACCTCGTGTTTCGAAACCTTAAACACCCGATTTCAAACTTGTTGTTACGTGGTAGTAATCTACTTGAACGTCTAAAACTTCATAAAATCAGGTTTTACGGAGTCCGTAATCTCCAAATTGACCTAATTCACCTCGTTCGATAAACCTAACTGTTGCCGTTTCGAATTCGGCGAAGTTACAGTTTAGGCGAAGTTATCCGTAACTTCGCCTGAGGTTTAACTTCGCCTGATAATAGATTTTGAATCATTTTATGAGGCGATGTTGTGGTTAGGCGAAGTTCTCATTAACTTCGCCTGGACCATTTTACTTAACAGTTATCAGACGAAGTTTAAGTTGAAGCGAAGTTGTTTCCCAACTTCGCCCCACCTTTAACTTCGCCTGTACATAATAGATCACAACTTCGCTCATGGTAACAGGCGAACTTGTGATTTGCTTTGATGTTTATCTTACTTAGCCTGTTTGTTGCAGATATGGCTGCTGTTGCTGGAGCAGGTGGTGCAGGCGGTGATGACGGAGGTGATAACCAAAGACAGTTCTTCCCGGGTCACAACATGTATATAACATTAGACCCGGAGGCGAGCGGAGTTGATGATTTCCGCGAAATCATCACATTTCTTTTACGCTCGCGGATATTCCACGCGATTACAACAACTCTGCCGATATCCTTGCCCAACATTGAGGATTTTTGGCAGACTGTGGAATATGACTGTAGAGTCGAACCCCCGGTGATGTGTGCAACAGTCAACAATCAGATTGTTCAGTTCTCTTCTGAACAAATCCGGGCGGCTTTACGGTTTGGAGATGAGACGAGGGATGACCCGACAGAGTTTGTGGCTCCTTTCCGAGATGGAGCGTTTTTGAGGATGGGATACTCTGGTCCCTTGGGGGATACGCAGAGAAGGAAGGGGTTTTTGCTTGACCAGTGGCGCTTTCTCATGCATGTCATGATTGTATGCATGTCAGGGAGAAAGGCGGGCACTGATGGCATGGGCGCGACCATGCAGTCGGCGATGACTGCTCTGACTTACAACAAGCGATACAGCTTTAGTCAGATGGTATTTTATGAGATTGATCGTCAGCGAAGAGCGATGGCGCGTGAGCGATTTATCATGTATCCAAGATTTCTACAAATGATTTTGAATCATGTTGCTCCAACGCTACCTCAGCGCCGTCCGATCCGATACGTTGAAAGTGTGAATAAACGGATCTTCGCCCAATGCAGATCTTCGAGTGCGAGGAGCAAACCTGAGCTCCGTCCTCGACATACTCCACTATTCGGGTACTTGATCAACCCGGGGTTTGTGCCTGCTCGTGGGGACGAGTTTAGGGACCCGGCACCACAACAGGCTGGAGCGCCTCAAGTTATACCTGCTGCTCCTGTTGTGGAACCGGAGGAGAATGTTGACCTTGATGCAGTGTTTGGGGGTCAAGGCTTCTTTGATATGGAGCATGTTGAACCAGATGCAAATGTGCAAGTCTCAGTTGAAAGGGTTCCGAGTGTTAATGTGACTAGAGCAGCTACAACGGTGGCTGACTCTGATTCCGATGATGAAGTGGCTGAGGCAAGACGGATTATGGTAACTCGAGAAAGACTTCATGGGAAAAGAAAGAGAACTGATGATGACAGCGGGTCAGATTATGAAGAAGAGGTACAACAGTTGATTCGCAGATCAAAAAGGGAACGGATAGGTGCAGGATAGGGAGCCGGTGAGAGCTCGAGGGTGGTACGTTTCACCCCACCCGCACTGTCTGGTATGACAATGGTTCTCTCATCCTTACAGGTTACAAGGCCAAGCGCCACGGATGTTCCCGTGGTGGCTACCTCATCTACATTTGGCCTCCCACCCACTACTTTCCAACTTTCGGCTCCTGAGATTGTCTCGTTGCCGCCTCCAACTCTTACTCCAACGGAGGTCATGGCACGCTTTATTGAGTCGACGGTTGTGGCCACTGCAGGGTTATCGGTGACGATACCACCTGCGGTTACGTCTACGCCTACTTCTGAGGTCCCGGTTACATCGGAAATCCCTCCTCAGTACACTCAAGATATATCACATTTGAGGTTTGATTTCGATGCAACCTTATCAGACTCTGAACGAATAGCAGCACTTGAACGGGTCGTGGCAGAACAATCAAGGATAAATCTTATCCAGACTCAGGCTATTCAACGCCTTGTTGCAGAGAATCAGATGCAGTCGTCCCTGCTGGTAGAACATGGAAAAATCATAGATGCTCTGAAGGAGTTCTTGGCATCTCAGGGGGAGACGAGCTGTAAAGGCGATGAGTTGAGGACCAAGAGACGAAATGATAGAGACGATGATCCCAATGCATCGAAAGGTGCAGGTGGTGAGTTGCCAAGAACTGATCAAGCTCTTGGGACTTCCACAACTCAGGGGGAGTCGACATGTGCAGCTGGTGGTGATGATGTGGTGGTAGTGGACGTAGAGGAGATGGATGATGAGTTAGTTGGTGATGATGATGTATTACCGAGTGATGAGATAGAGAAGATTGGTGAAGAGATTGTGATTGACAATGAGATAGAAGAGGGAGAGATAGTAGAAGAGAATGTGGAGCATGAAATTCCGGAAGTGGATAAGGAAGATATGAGTAAAGAGATTGGAAGTGATGAGACGGAATGGGAAGAGCAGCCTAGATGGAAAGAAGGCTATGCTCAGTGGTTCGTCAAAACGAAGAAACCAGCGGTCCCTACTATGTTTAAGAAGACTTACAACATTAGAGGCTATGCTGAATCAAGAAAATGGATTATTTGCTGGATATATGATGAGCAGTTGAGGCTTTTCGTGATTAAGAGGTATGATGCTATTCAGTACTTCAAAAGGTTGTTAAGATCGTTGAATACACTGCCATAATGTGAAGTGAAGGACTTAGCCAGATTGGGATTGATAAACCGAAGTGATGATAATATGGCTAGAGTCATTGGAAATATTGTTTGGAAGGAAAGTATAAAAGAGAAGAAGTTTGAGCTGTTGAAACCACAAAAGGGAAAACTGATCGAAGACAAAGATAGAGGGTTGAGAGCAGATGGAAAACCTTGGATGATTATGAAGTATAAACCTATCCGGTGTTTGAAAGAAGTGCCGATGAAACTAATGCCCAAGGATGTGCTTAAAGACCTGAAGTGGTGGTATGTAGATTGTGAGACAGCTGAGGCAGTAATGGAAGACGAAGACGAACAAGAGCTACTAAGAGTCTATGATCCGATGCATCTAGTGAACTTGTCACAAGCTGATCTGCAGGTGCTGAATGAGAAGAAAATCTTTTATATTCCTGCTTGGAAAGACGAAGCGAGGAAATATCAAAGAGTTGTATCAGTTTGTGTACGCGAAGGAGTTCATGCTTAGAGATGAAGATGCTAGATTGTTGAAGATTACAAGACACGTGTTTGAAGCTAAAGAGATGAAGCTACTGCCAAGGGGGAGTCTGTTGGTACATGATGTCAGTAGTTCAGTATCAAGTGTCTGTAATCGTGTTTGTAATGTTTAGTATTTGATGTAAGCGAAGTTAGCTAACAAGTTCGCTGATATGGGCGAACTTGTTAGACAAGCGAAGTTAGGGACAACTTCGCCTGAACATGCCAGGCGAAGTTGTCGCCTATATATACTGTTAGGTTACGGCAGTCTGTGTCAATAAGTTTTAGAGTTTTGGTCATTCGAGTTGTTCGAGTTAGAGAGTCAGAAGTATTGTGTGATCATTGTATCACGTGTTTACGGTTGAAATACAACGTGTGTTTGATTATTGTATCGTGTGTTAGCTCGTATCGTTTTCTATACTCGTAACGTCTTACGTAGGGATTCCGCACCTACGTAGAACGAGATATCTCGTGTAGATCCGGCTGGGAACCTACAAGAAGTTAGCAGTTGTTTGTTTTCTTCAACTCCTTCATCACGTCCCGCCTTCTCCGCCATATTTAGAAGTTAGCAGCAGTTGTTTGTTTTCTTCAACTCCTTCATCACGTCCCGCCTTCTCCGCCATACTCCGGGTGAGTTAGGGCTAGGATACTATATTAACCATCACTCTTCATTCACACCTTTTACTTCAATAAAAAGGGGGCTTCCTCACTCTTTTCTTCTCCATCATTTGCCACCGAGTTCCAGGTTCGGAAACGAGGTAAAATTCACCTTGCCTTTTGTTCCTAGCTCCGTCATTACAAAGTTTCCAGTGAGAAGAATTATTTCTGTTATTTGCTTATCATATTTTATTTAATTTTGCCCTAATTTTGAGTTTTGCTTACAATTGAAGGTATGGAGTTGGAGTTCCTGATCGTTGCCGTTGCGTATCAAAGGTGTTCTGGTAGTTCCTTTTGTAGGTCCCAAGTCGGGTGGATCAAACAACGTCTTTGGATCAACCTAACTTAGTGCTAGCGGAAATCACACTAAGCAACCAAGAGGTCTCGGATCTTGAGTTTATTTTCAGTCACGGACAGTAGAAGTTAGAGAGAGAGAAAGTAATAGAGATCTTGCAAAAGGTTTTCTTATGTATATCAAACTTCAACAACACTTGCTTCTCATGGCATGCTCCCTATTTATAGGGAAGCATGCATGAGAAGTATGATATGTCAAATGCCCAATGGGCTTCTTTACAATGGACCGTGGCCCAACAATATACAAAATGACCCGTAGGCCCAAACATATAACTTAAACAATACAAAAGACTAAATATACAAAATGGGACTAACAATCTCCCTCTAGTCTTTAGTATTGAAACCCGTCGGTGACGTAAATCAGGCATTCGTCCTTGGTCAGTGGAAGTTCAACAAGTCTACGCACGAACTTGTTGAAGGCTTTCACTATCCGGTCGGTGTTCTGACGGCCTATATCCTCGACGGTTCCCAGCGGCTTCTTGTAGAGCTTCTTCACATCTTCAAATGTGGAGTCCCATAAGCTCATGCTCGTCAAACACTCTGATCTCGTGCATACCATGGCAGTGAATAACGGCCTCGCCGGTTTTGTTATCAAATTCCCAAACAATGAAATCTCGGAGAGTGTTAGGAAGATAAGGCTCACCATGATAGATCTCATGACATTCTTTGGGCGCCTTGTATCTCCACATCTTGCGAGGCTCTCCGGTAGCCGGGTCTATTTCTCTTGGGTTCCGGTATCTGCGACCCTTATTTGGCTCGAAATCTTTGTAGTTGACTTTTGATTGACGCTGCAGGTAAGTCGGGACCCAACTTTCCAGCGTACTCCCAGTAGCACCAGGACCTAAAGCTTTCTGAAAGTAATTCAGATCAAGCTCCAGGTAGAGTCTTTAGCTCGTGATGAGTAAGATAAATAAGATCCCCGCTGTAGCGTCTGATGGCCCAAACTTTATTTCGTTGATCATATCTAGCATATACGATCAGCGAGTCATCATGATATGGATAGTTAAGCACGCGGGCAGACGCACAGTCTGTGACGATATGTGTCTTACGCTTCTTCTTTGGTGGTGGTGCAGAGATAGGAGCTGTTGCAGGAGCCTCCGAAGCTTGAGCAGGAGGAGTATCTGGATTTGGCGAGTAATTGATGTCATCTTCTTGTTCATTCACCGCCATTTCCTTTTCAGTTCCCTCTATGAACTCCTCAAAGCTTATACCTGCATTAATAAAGTCAGCTATTACACCTGTATTGTCTGTCGGAGAGATGAGATCTTTGTATAAACTGTCAAGTATCGAATCATCCTCTCTGACTTTACTGGCTGAGCCGGGTTTAGCAGGGTCTTGAGTATCATGTTGAGATTGTGGAGGTGATTGAGTGTTAGCTCCACCTCCACCTCCTGCCGTCTCGGCTCCTCCATCTCCTCCACCACCGTTGCCACCACCATCGTCATCATCATCATCAAAACTGTCATGTACGTCATCGTTGTCGTCATCTTCTTCATTATCATCATCCTCTTTGTCTCCATCATATCCACCACCAGCGCCGCTAGATTGGCCGCCCTGTTGTACTAACCGACCAACAGTCGCCTCTACTTCTGACACGGCAACCGATACTCCTCGCATGGCCACAGAAGGACCTGCGGCTGGTTGCGATCCACCAACTTGAGAAGTCTCACCAGACCTTCTCCAAGTTCTAAAAACAGCATCAAGCCTATCCTCCAGACCATGAAATTCGTCTTCCTGAATGCCCATCAGGTCTGAGGCCGCTTGGTATTTGCTCACCATCTCTTCATTTGTTTTCTGCTGTAGCTCATTCAGACACTCTTGATCTTTTAATGTTTCTTTGATGGCTTCCATGTCTGATCTGAACAATTCAAGAGAGGTGGAGGAAGCGAGTTGATTTTCCAAATTAGCAACTCGTGAGTTTGTAGCTTCCTTCTCAACATCCCACCTTCTTGTGGCATCTTCAATTTTCTTGTTAATGCTTGTTCTGAGAGCACTAGCACTTGGTAAATTTCTTTCAAGTGTGCCCAATCGATCTCCAAGTCTAGCGTGATCGGCTCTTAGATTAGCATTCTCGGACGCCTCATGATTCATCAAAGTTTGAAGATTTTGGATGCGGGTGTGGAAGGTATTGGTCAATAACCGTTGATTTTCAGCAACTTCATCACTTGCTGCTTTTTGCTCTTCCAACACCCGTATCCTTTCCTTTAGGACGCCTTCTCCTTTTCGTCATCTAGAGCCCTTTGCTTCATCTCCTTGATAAGCTTGAGGAGGGCAATCTCTCGTTCTACCCTTTTGGCGTTTGATTCCTCCAGTGCGACGATCCTATCTAGGATAGGATCAGCGTATACTGGAGGTGTCGCAGACATCCCTCGTGAGATCTGTTTGGGAGAGATAATGGTGGATGGTGGGGTTGTGGTTGTTATGGGTGGTGAGGTGGTTGGCCGGGGTAGGGTGATGGCTTGAGTGAGGATTTGTGAGGCTATAGTGGTGAGTGGTGTTGGTTGTGTGGTAGTTGGTGTGATGGTTTGGGTAGGTGAAGTAAGGATGGTTTTGCTCCATATGCTTGTAGTTTGAATTGGGGAGCTGAAAACTGAGGAAGTGAATATGGATGATGTTGGCTGTGAAGGTGGTGTTGAGGCTTGGGTAGGTTCAGGGTGAGGTTGTTGTTGAGGTGGTGAGTGTGGTGAGGAAGGTATTTGGGGTAGGAAAGTTGGAATTGGTTGGTCTGTAGGTGAGGGTTTAGGTGAGGAATCAGGTGAGTCATGGAGTAGGGTTTTGGTTTTCTTGGCTTTGGATTTCTTTCTGGTTTTAGTTGGTTTGAGGGCAGGGATTTGTATTTTGGTCACATCTAAGGATTTGAGAGCTTGATCTAGGGCTTCTTTGGTAATTTTTGGTTGGTCTGTGGGCTTGTCTTGTGAGGGAGACGTGACATGAGACTTGGTTGACTTCTGGGAGTCTCCATGTCTCCTCAAACGATTTAGGGGCGGCTGGTCTTCCTCCTCCTCCTCAAGCTCTATTGTTTTGCCCTTTTCTGCTATCTTTCTCTTCAAATCGTGTTTGGCCTTTGTTCTATCTTCGGCCGGCTCATCGGACGAATCTTGACCTCCTTCAGCTACCGGTTCTGCATCACCTTCTCCTTCTTCAGATGCCTCATCCCCAGCAGGCTCTGTGTCTTCAAACAATCCAAACTTGGGCCCAGGTCGTGGTCCAGTGTATTGATGACCTCTGCCCTTGGTGCTCAACAGCACGCCAAATACTGACATCTTGATCTCGTGAACGTGAAATGGCTCGGGGTGTGACTTCTTGTCTTTTGCCTTCTTGTCTCCCGGCCGTTGAATGTCTGGGATCATATCATCCAATAATAACTGCACAAATCTTGGGTACATCAACAATGTGGCCCCACTCTTGATATTTGCGAGCATGCACAAGAATATACGTCGTGAGTAATTAAACTTCTCTTTGTTGGTCAGTGCGTACATGACTCGAACCCAATCTGTGCTCATGCTATCAAAACCGCCTCGAATATATGTGAAGCAGTGTGTAATGATGTGGAAGAGGAATCTCCAATACGGTGACAGATGGCTCTTCTCTAAACTTTTCCATTCCGTATCATACCCCATTTGGGTAACGAATTCTTCAAGCATTTTCTTATTTCCTCTCTCATATTTGTAATCAGACTGGTCGTCGATCTTTAGCACCCTTCTAATATCCTCCTCAGTGATAGTTAATTCTTGTCTGCCAACTGTCGTGGTGAAGGACATAGAATCATCAGCAATTTTGGCGAATGCCCATAAATCTAAGATCCACTTGTAGTAGATTGCTGGATCTGCAGTGATGGCATATGAAAGGGGCGATTGCCTGAGCCCCTTGACCGTAGGAGCAAAAACCTTGTCACCCTTTGCTTTAGGCAACGTTAGAGTACAAAAGTTGTTATAACCCTGAAATGTAAAAACAAAAGATCATGAGAATCATCATTAAGTCAGACCAAGATAAACTAGATATTTACATGGATATTAATAATTTATACATTAGATAAGTTAGATTTAGCATTATGTACATTCTAGATATAATAAGTTAATAAGTTAACTTCAGCCAAATTACAAGTTAATAGGAACAAAAGGTACAAAGATCAAATTCAGATCAGTCAACAATTTCAAACAGTGTGTTTGAGATAACAGATCAGTTGCATTGTGTTTGAATTTCTGAAAAATTTTCTAAGTATGAGTTTTTCGCATGAGAAAGAGTTTCGCTTCGCATGGATAAGCGAAGCGAAACAGAAAGTGTTTTCGCTTCGCATGGTGAAGCGAAGCGAAACAGAAAGTGTTTCGCTTCGCATGGTCAAGCGAAGCGAGAGACCCTTCAAGCGGAAAACCTGTACTTAGTCCTTTTTAGCTACTTCTCACTTTACTCAAGATCGCCTTTAAGCGAATTAGGTTTCTGGAGGGTTTGAACTTGAAGCCCTTATGATTTCTAGGTCAATTTGTCCTATGAACTGATGAACAAAAACTTAAATCTACAAACTTTGTACAAATAACCCTAACACTAATAAATAATGATGATACTCAAGTTTTACAAGTCCAAAAAAGATTAATCTTTAACAGATGAACCAATTGCATATGAAGATCAATTATGAATTGATCGGACGTCTCATTTGAACCGTCGTCTCAATCCATAAGAACCCAGAAAATATGAAGATGAATGATTTATGAAGTTTTGATGTTATACCAAATGTGGATACACTGGATTCAACGGCATAATTGTAATATTGAGTACCGGATGCTTTGAAGATTTGAAGAAAAATCTGGGTTTGTGTTTGAAGATTAGAGAGAGAGAGGAGAGTGAAAAGTTAAAATATTTTGGTGAATAGTAAAAGAGATTTTAGGTTTCCCTTATATATAGGGTCAGCCTATCTTGCGATAAGGTCAAAACATCGTGAGTATTCACCGAAAATGCACTCTCAGTCCTCGGTTTTTAACAATATTTGCATTTTCAAACCCGAAAAACATTTACCCACCGAATCCAAGCACTAAATTGTTTATAAAATTTTCTTTTGTTGGTCCATAACTATTATCATTTGCACGATCGATCTCTTTTGTCAAAACACAACATAATAAAAGAAAAAAAAATTTAAAAAAATAAAATTTAAAATTAAACAAAACAAAAAAAATTAAAACAATAATAATATTAAATTAATAATATTATTAATTTACATAGTACTTTCTTTGATTAATTTTCAAAGAATGATCGCGATATGGAATCATATTAATTTGCAAAGCTCTATATCGCGTTTCCATTATGAAGTTATTGTGACACAAGTTCATCATTGACTGTAGATATTGTCATTCTTTTCAACTTGACAAGTGTTTTGATGCCAAAAGTGATACAATTTAGGTACAATTTGGCACTGTGCTTATGTGGTCCCCACTCAATCGGACATGTTACTGATTCCGTCATATCTCAGGCCTTCTTTGTATTAACATATCACCTCAACTTGACTTAAACCTTTCTTAGTTGATCACAGTACACTTATTAACAGACTGACTTACTGTACACAGTACACAATACATATGACACTTTGTGCTTTGCACACTTGACTCAATCTAGAGGGATTAAAATAAAGCAGAAGTTCAGGCCATAACAATCAGGTCGGATAATACCATATTATCGCGCAGAGAAAGTCCAAGGCTTGAACAAAAGAAAGAAAATAAAACAAAGCAGAAGATTCAGGGCCTTAACAATCAGGTCGGATAATACCATATTATCGCGCAGAGAAAATCCAATGCTTGAATCAAAATAAATGAAGAAATAAAGCAGAAGTTAAAATTCCTAGAACTGACTCTTTTTATTGCTTTTCTTGACGCTTTATTTGACTCTTTTTCTTGACTCAATAAAAATTAAAAATGACACTGATTTTTCATAAGACGACTGTGATCAGGTAAAGAGAGGCTTGGGTATGACATGTGTAGTTACATTTTTGCCTTCATAAATATGACTACACGGAATCATGCAACCGCTTCATACTTGTATATCCACTAGCACCGGCAAGAATTTAAGTTTATATCACTTGACATTTACTTGTTTTTCAAGCCTACCTACACATCAATTAATGACCTTGGAGCCTTTTGTTCTTTTCTTGTAACGCGCTAGAGTTATTACAAACCAATGTACTATCATTTTCCATATAGTCGGATCAAATTCTCAAAAATTTGAAAATTTTAATTTTCCGACTCCCTCTAAGCAGGAGCTCCCTCTAAACGGGATAATTCTTTTTGAATTTTCTTTAAATTTTAAAATTAACATCTTTTTGTTAAGTCAAATGACTTGGTTTTGTTTTACTGAAAGTAAATTTAAAATCTTCTTGGTGAGTTAGAGTTAGAGTTAACTCATTTTCTCCCTCTAAAAGTGTGACATATTTGAAAAATATTTACAGTTTTAAACTAAAAGATAGACAATAAAAATTTACTGAAAGGAGATCATGCCCAATGACTCAACGAGAAACAAAAATCGGGCACGACAGAAGGCTTTTGTAAAGAGATCAGCAAAGTTAAAGTCAGTATGGACTCGTTTTATGTCGACAAGCTTACGATCATAACAATCACGAATAAAATGTATTCGGATGTCTATGTGCTTAGTCTTTGAGTGCTGGACCGGGTTTTTGACAATAGCAACAGCCGCCTCATTATCACATTTGATCGTTGATCCGTAGAAATTCAAACCGTAATCCAGCAGCTGATGCTGGATCCAAATCACTTGAGAGCAGCAGCTGGATGTGGCGATGTACTCGGCTTCGGCTGTGGATGTAGACATAGTGAGTTGTTTCTTGCACTGCCATGAGATCAGCCGATCTCCCAGGAATTGACATCCACCAGATGTGGATTTTCTGTCCAAGTGGCATCCTCCATAATCACTGTCGGTATAAGCATGAAGTTCCAAGGGAGAATTCTTTGGGTACCAATGACCCAAACGTGGTCTCCCTTTCAAGTATCTGAAGATACGTTTGACAGCAGTCATGTGGGATTCTTTTGGGTCAGATTGATATCTGGCACACTGGCAAACATGGAACATGATGTCCGGTCTGCTTGCAGTGAGATACATCAGGGAACCAATCATTGACCTATAAAGATGTTGATCGACTGGCTTTCCTGATGGATCAGGAGCGATAACAGGACGAGTAGCGATTGGTGTCATAAAAGCAGTTGAGTCCTTGAATCCAAATTTCTAAACAATGTCATGAACGTACTTTTCTTGGTGAATTAAAGTCCCGTCCGTCTTTTGCTTAACCTGTAAGCCCAGGAAGAAAGTCATCTCCCCTAAGGAACTCATTTCAAATCGCTTTTGCATGATCTCAGAAAACTCCTTGCACAGAGTCTCATTCGCGGACCCAAAGATAATATCATCAACATACACTTGAACAAGAATCAAATCATCCTTCACTTTCTTGACAAAGAGAGTTTGATCAACAATGCCTCTCTTGTATCCATTCTTTACTAAATGATCAGCCAGTGTGGCATACCAAGCATGAGGAGCCTGGTGAAGACCATAAAGTGCTTTGTCAAGACAGTAAACGTGGTTAGGATAATTTGGGTCTACAAAACCTGGAGGTTGGCTCACATAAATTTCTTCTTTTACTTTCTCGTACAAGAAAGCAGTCTTCACATCCATCTGATATACTTTGAAATTCATATACGACGCATAGGCCAAAAAGATACGAATTGCTTCCAATCTGACCACAGGTGCATAAACTTCATCGTAATCAAGTCCTTCTCGTTGCCAAAAACCTTGTACGACCAATCGGGCTTTATTTCTGATGATCACCCCCTTGTCATCTTTCTTGTTACGGAACACCCATTTTGTTTCGATTGGTTTCTTCACCAGCTTCCAAACGTTTAGCTTCTTGAACTGCAACAGTTCTTCTTGCATTGCATCAACCCAATAATTTTCCTTCAAAGCAACTCTGTAGTCCTTGGGCTTTACCTGTGAGATAAAACAGGCAAAAAGACATCTGTTTATGTTACTAGAAGTGCTGCGCGTTTGGATGCCAGCGGATGGATCGCCTATGATGTTCTCAGTCGGATGTCGACGATGGATCGGTAATTGTGTTGTGGGTTCGATACTCACGACTGGTGTTGCCTCCAGTTCAATGGTCAGGCTCTCTATGGGACAAAAGACCGTAGTCACATCGACAGCAGCATTTGGTTGTGGATCCCTTGCGTTTTCTTCTTGATCAACCAAATGTTCGTGAGCGATGGTGCCTTCCCATAGGTTGTCGTAGAAAGGTACGACAAAATCAGGAACTGATAATGAGATGGTGCTGCGAGAATTTCCAATGGGAACGATGTCAATCTGCACATCCTTTTGAACAGCTTCCTCTGCAGATCCATGAACGTCCTCACCTGAGGAAGGTGTAGGAACTGATTCAACTATACTAGGATCAACAGCTGGGGAAGTATTCGTTTGGTGGGTTTGTTGATCTGCCGCTTGATTGGTCTGAACGCCTTCAACATTGTCAGCTGACATAAATGAGTCGGAGTCTGAATCATCTGTGTCTTCGACCGCAGGTATTTCAGTAGATTCTGCAGATGTTTGCACATTGACTACCGGGACAGGTTGATTAGCCATATGTAGAACATTAAGTTCGGGTGCAGGTGCAGCAATCTGTATGTCTGTCAGACCTTTCATAACAGCATGCATCAAGATTGATTGATCAACAATTGTCGGAGTTGGTGCACAAACATCAGGAGACATCACTGGCGCAGAAGATGGTACATACATTCCTCGAAACTGCCTGAACAAGCCTTCATAATCAAACATCCAATCAGGACCATTGTGTGCATCGGTAGGGTTTAGTTCTTGCCAATCGATGTTGTAGGACTCCAAAATCACTCGGGATTTCTTGTTGAACACACGATAAGCGCTTTTGTTAGCGGAATAACCTACAAAGTAGCACTCATCTGCCTTTTCAGCAAACTTTGAAGTTGTGGCAACATTAGATTGAAGCACTGTGCAAGGACAACCGAATGTCTTGAAGAAATTAACCCTTGGCTTGTTTCCATAAAAGACTTCATAAGGTGTCTTATTCAGTCTTTTATTCAGCAACACGCGATTCTGAGTGTAGCACGCAGTGTTAATGGCTTCCCCCCAGAAGAATAAAGAGAGTTTGGAGTATGACAGCATGGTTCTTGCAGCTTCAACTAGTGTACGATTCCGTCGTTCAGCCACCCCATTTTGTTCAGGAGTGTAGGGTGCACTGAACTAATGAAGAATCCCCTTGTTGTGACAGAATTCGTTGACAGCCTTGTTGCAGAATTCCGTTCCATTGTCACTTCTGATGCACTTTACTCATTTGTCCATCTGATTCTCAACCAACATAATGAATCTGATAAGAAACTGAGATGTCTCATCCTTGTGACCTAGCAGAAAAGTCCAACCGCGAGTAATCATTAGTAATAACCAGACAATAGGCTTTTCGACCTATTGCCATTGGTTGAACAGGACCAAAAAGATCCATATGCAACAGTTGAAGAGTGGAGTTCATGGAATTGACCATCTTAGGGCGGTGAGGGAGTTTGTGCTGTTTGCACTTAGAGCAAGATAAACATTTTTCAGCACAATGAAATGATTTTACGGGCAAGCCCCTCACATGATCACCTTTAACCAACTTATTCAAGTTCTTAAAGTTTACATGCCCTAGACGTCGATGCCATAAGGATGAGTCGTTCTCCGAGACCTTGGACATCAAACAAGAAGCAGTACGGATGGAATAATTGCTTCTCATGTCTAGAATGTATGCGTCATTGTGCCTCGGAGTACGTAACATGATCCACTCTTCCGGGACTTTAAAACCTGGTTTAAGAATAAGACATTCATTTTCAGTGAAAAGAGTTGAAAATTTCTTTTCACAGATCTGAGAGACGCTGAGTAAGTTGTGAATGAGTTGTTCCACAAGATTGACTTTGTCGAAGGTCAATGTGCCATTGGAGACCTTGCCTTGTTTCGTCATTCTCCTCCTATGTCACCAGCAAAGGAAATATGTCCACCATTGAAGGTCTTTATATTGAACAATAGGGACTCATCTCCTGTCATATGTCGGGTACATCCGCTGTCCAAGTACCAAATACTGTTGACAGGCCTTCCAGGCTGACCCTACATACATGAGCAGCTAGTTAGTAGAAGGGTCCCGAGACGAACTTGTCTCGGGAAAAGCAAACAGAAAATCACCCAATTTTATTTTATGATTCTTGAAAATTTAATCTTTTGGAGAATCCGAATCTGAAGTGCAATCACTCGAGGAACTGGTGTTGGGATTCCCTCGGTTCTTAAAAGATTTTCTTGATTGCCTTCGTTTTGACTTGGGTTTGATTGTCAAATCTTCTTTGTTTGCTTTTGAAAATGGTTTAGAGGGGTTTTTAGAGTTTTTAGCTTCTGACCCTTTGGCTAACCGCTTCCTTTCTCTCTGTGTAAGCCAAAAAGGTTTCTTGGGTTTGTCGGTTCTTTTAATTGTTGAATCCGTCTTACTGGCTGAGGTACAAGTTTGATAAGACATTTTTTTAGGTTGAACGTTTAACTCAGTAAATGTTTCACCAAACTTGCTTTTGGCGTCTCTTTGTTGCTTATGCCAGTTCTTGCAGTGTCTCGCAAGATGAGACGGATTACCACACACAAAACAACATTTTCTTTTGTTACAATCATAGACATGTTGATCACTGAAATATGTGGGGTGAGGTGATGTGGGAGAGTTAATGGATTGAAAACCTCTATCTATGAACACATTTGAATGATTCGATGCAAAGTAATTTGACTGCCTGGGTTTATGACCAGTATAGTAGTAGGAGCTATCAAATTGATCATAAGATTGAGAACTATTTCTATTAGTAGTATTCTGTGAAAATGAAGTTTTCTTTGAAGGCATATATTTACACGACGTGCTTGGTTTTTCATTTTCAAAAACAATTTTTTGTTTTCGTAAGTCCTCAAAATCATGATCAGTTGACAGGCAACTAGACCTTGTTTGTTCATTAACTTCAGTCACATTTGATTCATCAAAAATTGTTTCACACTCAGAATCAGATGAAGAACATTCACTTTCATTACATACTTCTTTAGAATTTTCTTCACAAGTGGTTTCACAAAATACAGGCTTTGATTCCGACATTAAACAATCCAACATTGATTCACAAACTTTGTTACAGACAGGGTTATTAATGCTTTTGGTTAGACCCAGACATGACTCAAAACGTGGTTCTAAACCACCATGTTGCTTAAGACCCTGATTAACTTTCCCACAATCACCATTTTTTATATTTCCTGCTTCACAAGACACATTGACGTTAGTATTATCAAATGATTGAATTGGAGCAACAGTCTGAGATGCTGCGGGAATAAATGTCACAGGTTTTGGTATCCTACCAACACCGTATGCCATTTCCTCATCAGGAGAAGTATTATAGCTAAAATGTGGCAAACTGGTGTAGTTATCATTGAATGGTGGTGGTACGGCCGTGTAGTCGTACCCCAACCCCGCTTTAACTTTAGTACTTCTTTGGGCTCCAATAAGATCATCTAATTTCTCAGATGATACCTCAAACCTTTCGACTTGTTTTTCCATTTCTTTCTTATTAGTAACTTCGAGTCTTAATTTCTTAATCTCTTCTTTTAAATCATTGATTATGTCCTTATAGTAAGTGACATTATGTTTTTCTCGAAAAATTTCAAGTCTAAGATTAGCGACATCATCGTGATGAGTTTTGATCTTTTCAATGTAGATCTTATCAGCCTTTACATATTCTGTGTTCAGCTGACGAAGTTTTGCATTTTCTTTCAAAACTTCGTCTTGCAAGTATCTATAGTATGTAACTTTGTTAACACATGCTTCTGTGCAAAGATTTCGTTTTACCTCATCAAGGTGTGATGCACAAGAATCGGCATCAGAAGATGAAGAGGGTTCATCGTTTGAAGTGAAAGCCATGCTAGCCATATTTAGAGGATTCTGCAACTCTTGAAACTGTTTGTCCCAATTCATATCGGTGTGGATTTCTGTTTGAGAAACAAGGGCTCTTGAATTTGAGCTTGAGCTGCCCTTGTGTGAACGATTCCCGATCCTTTGAGCTGATTTGTTTGCCCTTTGATCCTCAGGCCTCTTTCCAGCAGCTTTTGCATCCTCTTCTTCAGTTACTTATGTTACCTGTATATTGTTTGCTGGTTTGGGAGGATTTGTGCATTCTCTAGCAAAATGACCCATCTCTGCACAGTTGTAGCATCGCAGCTTGCTCTTGTCAAAACCAATTCGCTTTCGATCCGAATCATTGAAGCTGTCTTTTCCGTAGGTTTTGATGAAGTTGGTGGCCCTTTGCACAGCCATGGCCATCTGATACTTGATGTCCATTTTCTTAAGATCCTTTTGATTTATGTCTTTCAGATCACCTATTTCAAACTGAGCAGGTAACAAATTCCCTTGCAACAGCTCTTCATGACAAGACAGAAAAGCTTTAACGAGTGTCACATTTGAATCATTTAGCATGGGAATTGCTTCACAATAGCTGGATGGCTTGTTTGCTTGAGGTTTTGTTGCAGAAATTCCATGTGCTTTCAGAACTTGAGCAACTGCACTGTCAACTGCCTTTTGAAATGAACTTGCACTGGATGGAGTTGATGGGTTGCTGGTGGAGATGAAAGCGGTTGATTGTGAAGGGACAGTTGGTGAGTACTTGGGATTGGTCACGGGATATACATTCGGTTGGGGTTTGCTAACAAAGGCTGTTGGCACACTTGAGGATGTAGAACTTACTCCGGCTTGATTCAGAGAATTCATGTGATTGTTCATCCTCATCTGTTCATCCATTTCGAATGATTTGATGGTGGATATTAGTTCACCATTTGTCATCCCATTTAGATTTGTGGTTCTCTTGATAGTTGTTGTGTTTACACTCCAGCTGTAAGGCAAAGAGTTCATCAACTTGTGATTTACCTCAGTGTTGCGAATGTTAACACCTGCAGCTCTTACTTTGACCATGAGCTTCTCAAACCTTTTCACTAAGTCAAGCACAGCTTCACCTTGATGATGGTTGAACATATTGAATTCTTCCTTCAACAATGCCTTCTTGTTTTCTCTTATTTCAGCATTTCCTTCAACCATTTCAACAAGAGCTTCCCATAAACCCATGGCACTTCTGTGTTCTCGTAGTGTTTCTGTGATTTCATTTGACAGACAGACTGTCAACAACAGAAATGCCTTCTTATCTTGTGCTAATTTATCCAAATCATCTTGATCATAATTCTATGGTGCTTTAGGCTGTTCTCCAGCATCAGTGCGAGTTATTGGAACATGAGGACCAACTTCAAAACATCTCATTAAATCAGTTTCAGTTAATGAGATGAAGTTCATGAACCTCCATTTAAAATCAATGAAGTTATCGTCTAAGGTCATAAACTTAGGAGGTTTCTGAGGGGTTCCCACTTGATTCTCTAACAGCAAATAACCCTTCAATAATTCTGAATCAGTACTGGCCATGGTGTAAATCTTCAAAAGAACTTAATCTTCCAAACAGTTAACTTTTTCGCTTAAAAGGCTTCAAGCGAAGCGAAATTGTTCCAAGCGAAGCGAAAGGATCTCAAGCGAAGCGAAAGGATCTCAAGCGAAGCGAAAGGATCTCAAGCGAAGCGAAAGGATCTTAAGCGAAGCGAAAGGATTTCTTAAGCGAAGCGAAAGGGTCCAGAAAGCAAATCTTCCTTGGGATTTGTTCCACCCACTTTTATCAGTTCAAGTATGATGTTTGGTACAATGGCTGAGCGAAGCGAAAAATTTACTTATCAACCCAACAAACTTGGAACCCGTAAGTACCACCTTATGAAGTTGTTGCCAATTCTTTTTGTATTTTTTGATAATTTTCTTTGCCAAGAATACTTGAACACTTATCTTCTTCTTTTCAAGATCAAAACCCAAGGTTGTGATCCAAAAACCCTCAATTTGTGAGCCGAAGCTCTGATACCAATTGTAGGTCCCAAGTCGGGTGGATCAAACAACGTCTTTGGATCAACCTAACTTAGTGCTAGCGGAAATTACACTAAGCAACCAAGAGGTCTCGGATCTTGAGTTTATTTTCAGTCACGGACAGTAGAAGTTAGAGAGAGAGAAAGTAATAGAGATCTTGCAAAAGGTTTTCTTATGTATATCAAACTTCAACAACACTTGCTTCTCATGGCATGCTCCCTATTTATAGGGAAGCATGCATGAGAAGTATGATATGTCAAATGCCCAATGGGCTTCTTTACAATGGATCGTGGCCCAACAATATACAAAATGACCCGTAGGCCCAAACATATAACTTAAACAATACAAAAGACTAAATATACAAAATGGGACTAACACCTTTAACAATTTTTACTTCTTTTTTCAGATTTGTTTCATGTCTTCTACGTCTCTTCATATTTATGTTTAAAAGTTTGTATTTGCGGTAAGATGGGCCACTTTCATTATTTAATTTTTGTTGTTTAGTTTTATCATAGATTAGATTCATACATTCACATTTAACAGTTATTTTGTTCAAGTATTAGTTGAAATTTCAAAATGTATTACTCAAAGGTTCACAATTTACCAATTTACCTTATGTGGAGGATGCTAACACAAAGCATCATCACACCATTTGCAAAATATGAGTTAGGATCAACAGTTCTTTGGCGTACCTAGGTTACAATATAATTTTAAAAAATTATTTCAGTTCAGTTAATTTGGTTTTAACATGAGTTTGTGACGTTTGGAAGTCGATTAATTTGGTTATTTTCTTAGTTGTGTTTTTGAATTTTGATTTGTTGATTGGGAGTGCATGGATGAAGGCTGAGAAGCATAGAAACAATTGTTGGAGGTTATGCTTGATTGCTTGAATATGCTCTGATGGAGGAATGGAGTGACTGTCTTCCCAATGGTTGGTAGTCTTTATGGGTTCTCAATTTGTCACTCTCTTCCCAATGGTTGGTAGTCTTTACGGGTTCTCAATTTTTTGTAGTTAACATTAATATTAAATTATATTATACAATTTTTATTTTCTTTGTCATAGGTATAAAGTATAAACTTGAATATAATTAATAATATTCAGGTGAGCATGCCAATAGGAACCACATCAACATCATCTATCATGAATACGCAGATTGTTAAACTTTAAACAAAAGCTACTGTGCTGACAAGTAACCCGTCCTTTTAATCAAGATGGAGATAAGATTGCAAAACTTTAATTATTTATGTTACCGTTTGTTTCACATTTTCAAACTTCAAATTTTCATATATTTCTGGTACAGTTTTGATTGTGACTTTGGTGTGAACAGATGGTTAGAATGAAGAGATCGTATCCTTTTGCAATTGAAAATGACCCTAGTGTTGCTTATGTATCTCCAGTTTATTGGTTGATGAAATAGATTTTGTGAAGGTAAATGCCGACAAGTGGTCAGTGGCATGGCTAAGTCTTGCAATCCAAATGAGTTGCTGATATTTGTTTGTATCTTTGCATCCATTTTCTTTATTACATCTCAGAAATACTTTTGTGTTAAAATTTATATGCTAAATTTTTTATACTTACTGTTATGCCTTTTGACATTGCAAAACCTTGTGGCATTAATCACAGATGTGAAACATGTATAGAGATGTCACTTCAGAAGGTACGTAGCAATTCTTTCTGCCATATATGACAATGAGACCAATCAGTAAAAGACCAAAGCTGGTCAACTGCTTCAATGACCCATTGAAGAAACACTAAGTGACCCCAACAGATTACGGATAATCTGGGGGTTAAGTAAATGTTTCCCACGAGGGTTAGGTCCGGCAAAGATGGTTATTCTTCTGATGACCTGCAAAACAGACACCATGAGCTCGTCACTGAGAAGGGGGGGGGTGGGTACCTCCTTGTGACCACCTTCCGGCGTGATAATCAGACTAGATTGCTCTGAATATAAGTGTATATTGAGAGAAATAGCTAGAGCAGATTATATAAGATAAGATAAGATAATACCGTTCCAAGGTGTTGGAGTATTTATAGCCGAAGGTAGGTTTCCAAGCAGGTACAGCCAGCTGTATAATATTCCTTTTCTACCAACTGTGGGCTACGCACGTGCCATGCTGGTGGTTGGTGGGTAGGCAGCGGCTGATAGTGACATGGCCGGCTGTGTACTATTCCTTTTCCACCAACTGCAGGCTATGTACGTGCCACGACAAGGGTTGGTGAGTAGGCAGCGGCTGATAGTGACATTAAGTACTTGAGCGTGCTCCTCGTCGTACTGTTGTTAGTGAGCTGTCACCCTGTGATTGGTTCATGGGCTGCTTTGGTCAGATCTTGTCTATTTTGTCCATACCTTGGCAGGTATAGTACAAAAGATCCTCCAGAAGCGTACGGACTGTCTCATTTGGGCGGGAGTATTCCCGGCTTGCTCATTCCTTCTTCAGGTGACATTACTGAATTATTGAGAGTTAGTGCCTTGTGCGTGTAGCCTTACTGTTAGTGCGGGTAGCCTTCCCTGATGGCTTGTATCCGCAGCTGCGGGAACAGGCGGGCTACTTCACCATTGGGAGGCTTTTCCTGCGGGAACAGCTGGCGTAGTGCGCGTAAGGTCTTCATCTCTCTGAGCATGGTGGGTCCTGCGGATCCAGTTGGTCTTTGCGCAGACGTCCCTCTTCAAGGTGAGTCTTGCGGGTCTTTGCGCAGACGTCCCTCTTCAAGGTGAGTCTTGCGGGTCCAACTGGGCTCTGCTGGGACCTACCTCTTCAAGCCCCCCGAGTCCAATGTTCTTCTCATGAATTGTTAATAAGTGAGGTGAACTTTTGGACTTAAGCAAGGGGTTTTGAAAACGGTTTTTAGTTTTAAGGTTGTCCGTGGGGATTCTTCCGCGGTTTCCCTAATGTCACGTGCAGAAATTCCCGACTTTTCTGCTTGATCTTTGGGTATGATGCGGGTAGGTGTGTAACCTCCTCGCAAGTCAGGAGCGTTGAGTTTCACTTGTGTAGATTCTCCACGAGGTTTTGGTAGTTTTAGACATAGTGATCAATTATGTTAAACAACCAATTCCATCTTGGAGCTTCAAACAATCTAGTTCTCAACGATCCCGCTATGCGGGGATGTTATTTCCCTTTCCACAAGCATGGCCCAGAAGATCCTTCTTGGTTTTAATTCCCTACAAGTGCTACGTATGTGAAGGGTTTTGCCTTGACACTGTACCCGCACTCGTCTTATAGTTACTTGACTTCCAAGGTATTCTTGGCTTCAATTCCCTGCAGGTGCTAAGTATGTGAAGGGTTTTGCCTTGACACTGTACCCGCACTTATCTTACGGTTTCTTGGTTACCAAGGTAAGGGGGTATAGTCCCTCTTATTTTTGAATCTTTGTTTCACGCATATTTTCGTTTAACTTAGCAATTTCTTTAGTTTTGAATAAGTTAACCTTTCGACGCGTGTTTGTCAATAGGTTAGTGTTCAGTTTCCTCTATCATGATTGTGCGGGTAGGACCGTCACTTTCATTTAGTGGGATGACCAAACTTCACCTATAACTGACCTGCGTGAAGGTTTTCCTCATCTTTTTAGAAACTTTCTAAGTGTTTTGAATAAGTTAACCTTTCAATGCGCGGTTGTCAATAGGTTAATGTTCAGTTTCCTCTATCATGATTGTGCGGGTAGGACCGTCACTTTCATTTAGTGGGATGACCAAACTTCACCTATAACTGACCTGCGTGAAGGTTTTCCTCATCTTTTCCTTAGAAATTTTTTCCGTTTTTTGTGTTTATGCGGGTTTTGCCGCCTTCCACACGCAACGACTTACTTCCCCACTTATTTATGCGGTGAATACCGGCATATCAGTGTGGTCAAATCATAAGTATAAATGTAACACTAACCTGTTTATGCGGGTTTTGCCGCCTTCCACACGCAACGCCTTACTTCCCCACTTATTTATGCGGTGAATACCGGCATATCAGTGTGGTCAGATCATAAGTATAAATGTAAGACCATCAGCGTCAATGTGATTTGGAGAATCATTTCCATTAGAAGTGGCTCTAGGCCTTTTCTTTACAAGTTTGGAATTGATCTACATGTAACATTTGCGTAATTGAGCTCCATTCCATGTTCTTGGGATGGGGGTGCCATCGAGCCTTTCGAGCCGGTATGCACCTGGTTCGGAATCTCGTTGTTTATGCAGTATGTGGTCTCCAACATTGAAGCTGCAGTTTTATCCGTGTTTTCCCCAACTGGGGTTCTACACGCATTAGCCTGCTTAGCGTCCATTACGCCACGAGGTGAGTTTCCCATTTCTGGTGCTGTGAGCGTTGGGAGTTTGATCAAGCGTGACCGAATTTCCTGAAAAGCTGCTTCCGCTTCTAGTGTCCAGCGGAAGTGCGTTTTTTTTTAAACAGTTTCTCAATGTTGACACGAATGGGAACGACCTATCCGCATGGTTTGCCAAGAAGCGGTTAAGTGCAACTAGGCGTCAATTCAGTGTCTGAGCTTGCTTGATGGTAGTAGGTGATTCCATTTTGATAATGGCTTCGACCTTTTCAGGGTTCGCTCTGAAGCCATCTTTAGTAACAATGACTCCTAAGAACTTCCCTTCTTCCATCCCAAAGGAACACTTGCTCGGGTTGAGTTTCATGTTTATCTTTCTGAGCGTGTTGAAAGTTTCTTCGATGTCTTTCAACATCGTTTCTGGGTCAGGGCTTTTGATGGCCAAGTCATCCATGTAGACTTCCAAGTTCCTCCCAATTTGGGCATGAAACTCTTTGTCCATCAGGCGTTGAATGTGGACCCGGCATTCTTAAGTCCGAATGGCATCATTTGATAACAAAATGTGCCATCGGGCGTCCGAAATGCGGTTTTGTCCTGATCGTCAACGGCCATGTGGATTTGATGGTACCCCTTATACGCATCAAGGAAGCATTTAAGGCGAAACGGTGCTAACGAATCTACCTTAAGATCAATTTCGGGTAACGGGTAACAATCTTTGGGGCATGCTTTGTTTAAGTCTTTGAAATCTATGCTCATGCGCCATTGTTTGTTAGACTTCGGTACCATGACGGGATTTGCAACCCATGTTTGATATCTGCTAACGCGTACGATGCCCGCGTCAAGGAGTTCCTTGACTTGGGTTCTACACGCGTTAGCTTGTTCCGCCCCCATTACTCTGCGCTTTTGTATGACTGGCGTAAAAGCCGGGTCACACTTGAGCTTATGCTCTGCCTTACTTCGAGGTACACCAGTCATGTCCGCTGGTGTCCACGCGAAGATGTCAGCGTTTCTGTAGTAAGCGTTTGAGTAAGGTGCGCGTAGGATCAGTGACTGTTGGGCCAATGGTAACAGCCTGGTCAAGGTATTTGCCATTGAAGGCCCATTCTTCTGGTTCGGTGATGGTTGGTTTAGCCATCTTTGGTTTGGGTTTTGATGAGACAGATGCGATGCATACCTGGGGAATACCGGTGATCATCGCTACACCCTCAGCTGTTGGCCATCCCATCATGCCGTGGACTGAAGATACCACGGCATTGAATCTTGCCACCCCGTCTCTCCCGAAGAGTGTCGTATGTGTGGTGTGGCTTCCTCATTACGACAAAGTCCACGTCTTCTGTGCGGGAGTGTTTCCCGTCCGTGAGAATGACGGGGAAAGATAGGATACCCAGGGGGGTGTTTGTGCTGCCGTCGAACCCTTCCATCGAGGCGTAGACCGTTTCCAGGCGTTCCTTGTCTTTGTCGTCTAGCTTGTCGAAGAACTGCCTGTACATAACCGTTGACGAGGCGCCGTTGTCAGCAAGAGTGCGGGAAGTGATGTAGTGCCCCAGCTGGCTTTTGATGACGATAGGGCCTTCTTTGCTGGGTCCTCCTGGCACTCACGGGAAGCGCACCTCAGTTTCCTTCCACGCGCATGGTTCTGTCGTTCGTCTTTTTCTTCCTCTGACGTTTCTATGAACTATGTGGATGCTGATGTCAACGGGCTTTCGTCCGTTGCTTTTGTATCGGTTATCATTCTTCCCTCCATTCTTGATTGATGCCACAAGGTGTGTAAGTTTTCCATCCTTGACGAATGTTTCAACAATATCCCTCAAGGATATACACTCCTCAGTGGTGTGACCCTTTGTCCCGTGGAAGTCACAGGATTTGCTTTGATCCGCGTTATGTCGCTGCCAGACCATTGGAGCTTTTGGCCATGGGAGTTTTTCGGTGGCAAATATCTCCGTGACGCTTTTGGTGAGTGGCGTCCACCGGGGGTTTCGGCTTGATGGGTGCGTGTTATCCCTTCCGCCTACTAGAGGGCGAGAGCTGGATGAGGTGTCAAAGTTTACCCTTGACTGCCAAATACCTAGCTTCATCCTTTTGTTTTGCCGGGCGGTCCGGACGTTGTTTTCTCTAGTCCTCTGCGTGTAGAGGTTTGTACTCTGGGGAAGATCCCTACCCAGTTGCTTCTCCGTTTTGGCAAAGCGCTTGGCCGCCGTCATGATGGCATCCCATGTGGATGGCATGCCGTCTTTACCTGTCAACATGCGGATAAGCTCTGGGTATTCGGCGCCCTGGATGAAAGCGGCGCAAACAAGATTTTCGCTTATGGTGCCCAGACTCAGCTTTTTCGAGTTGAAGCGAGTGATGAAGTCTAGTAAAGATTCATCCTCTTCTCTAACGCAGTTGAGGATCGTCCACTGCTCTTCAGTATATTTCCTCTGTTGGCTGAAGTGTTGGCTGAACTTGTGTTGGAAGTCCGCCCAATCATAGATGTGGTGGACCGGTAAACGATCAAACCACGCCCTGGCCGCTCCAACCAGCGTCATCTGGAACATATAACACCACGTGGGTTCCGTCCAGTTGCTGACGGTTGCCCCCGCTATGAATCTGTTCAAGTGATCATCTGGGTCGGATATACCATCATAAGTGCCGATGTTGGACATCTGTTTGGCACTCTTCGGGGCGATTACTTCCGCAATGTCCCTTGCAAACTTGGACGTTCCCGCATTTGCAATAGTTGGTCTAAAGGTTTTGGAGAAGTCACATGGGTTTCCCCCCGCGTTCCTTGGTTTGAAGGTTTCTCCAAAATCCCTTCTTGGTTGGATGTCCGTTTCCTTACGCTTCCCTTTCGCCCTATGACGAGGGTTTGCGTCACTGTCGGACTCCTCCCAATCATCATCCAAGTACTCGCACTCATTGCTCATGTTGAGCTGTTGTCGAGTGTTTCCGAACTCGTCATTAGCCTGTTGGAGTGAACGTAAACGTTCATCCAACTCAGCTTGGAATTCTTTCTGACGTGCTTCCGCCCACGCTTTAACTTGATCAAGTGTTTGGCGGGGGAGCCTCGTCTGTTGTCTCTCCAACTGGGTATCAGTGAATCCCAGTGAAGGATTGTTTACTGCACTTGCCCCAGCTTGGGTAACCGGGGTAGTGTTCGTAAAAATTGTGTACTCGCCGGTGTTCCCCCCAGTAGCTGGGGTTGTGGTTACCGGGGTTTCTTGGTCACTCGCTGGCCTTGGCACCGGAGTAACCTTAACCATCTTTCCAGAGGTTTTGAAAAAACTGAAAAAGAATTAGTTCTAGCTTTTATGCACGGATGGCGCCAATGAAGAAACACTAAGTGACCCCGACAGATTACGGATAATCTGGGGGTTAAGTAGATGTTTCCCACGAGGGTTAGGTCCGGCAAAGATGGTTATTCTTCTGATGACCTGCAAAACAGACACCGTGAGCTCGTCACTGAGAAGGGGGGATACCTCCTTGTGACCACCCTCCGGCGTGAGAATCAGACTAGATTGCTCTGAATATAAGTGTATATTGAGAGAAATAGCTAGAGCAGATTATATAAGATAAGATAAGATAATACCGTTCCAAGGTGTTGGAGTATTTATAGCCGAAGGTAGGTTTCCAAGCAGGTACAGCCAGCTGCATAATATTCCTTTTCTACCAACTGTGGGCTACGCACGTGCCATGCTGGTGGTTGGTGGGTAGGCAGCGGCTGATAGTGACATGGCCGGCTGTGTACTATTCCTTTTCCACCAACTGCAGGCTATGTACGTGCCACGACAAGGGTTGGTGAGTAGGCAGCGGCTGATAGTGACATTAAGTACTAGAGTGTGCTCATCGTCGTACTGTTGTCAGTGAGCTGTCACCCTGTGATTGGTTCATGGGCTGCTTTGGTCAGATCTTGTCTATTTTGTCCATACCTTGGCAGGTATAGTACAAAAGATCCTCCAGAAGCGTACGGACTGGCTCATTTGGGCGGGAGTATTCCCGGCTTGCTCATTCCTTCTTCAGGTGACATTACTGAATTATTGAGAGTTAGTGCCTTGTGCGTGTAGCCTTACTGTTAGTGCGGGTAGCCTTCCCTGATGGCTTGTATCCGCAGCTGCGGGAACAGGCGGGCTACTTCACCATTGGGAGGCTTTTCCTGCGGGAACAGCTGGCGTAGTGCGCGTAAGGTCTTCATCTCTCTGAGCATGGTGGGTTCTGCGGATCCAGTTGGTCTTTGCGCAGACGTCCCTCTTCAAGGTGAGTCTTGCGGGTCCAACTGGGCTCTGCTGGGACCTACCTCTTCACCCATCAAAGGTTCTCAAAAATTCCTTCATTTATTGTTTTTCAAGTGCATAATAATAATAATAATAATAATAATAATAATGCAATTAATAATTTTGCAGGATGAATTCGTTTCCTTTGAGAAGCAAGGCTGGAGGTTCTACCCTTAACTTGATAGGTGGAAATGGTAAGTTGTCAACATTGGCATCTTTACTCATTATGTATGAAACACAAGTTGCAGAGGTCCTAAAGAATGTGTAGAGGTATAACCGCCTTTTGAAGGTGGTATTAATGGTGTCATACTAGTAGATTTACATGATATTTTATTTTTTATTTTATAATTATGACAAGGAGTTTACTGATTATTTAGCAACTATGTTAATATTCTTTCTTCAAATTTTAATATATTCGCTTTGTTGCTTTTTTCAGTTATTTACTTATTTTCCCTGATTCACGTGTTCCGTGCCTATTTGTTATGGGATATTTCAAATGCATATGAAATGTTGTATTTTCTAAGCAAGCCATGAGTGGGGTAGTTATCATTTTTATTAAGCGGGTCAAGGTTTTTTAGTAAACATGTTATCACTTTTAGTAAACGGATCATACTCATGTTTTTAGAATGCAATAAATAAATAAATAAAATACTTATATCATTATAACATTAAATCACACGGACGGGTATAAAACTAATTATATTAGATTCATGATAGTTATTTATATCATATTAAAAACAGCCGTTTGAATTAATTTTAATGTATAGACCACGATATATAATACTTATTTGTCACCAAGAACGTGTATCATGGATTCACGGTACTAAAGTTTTTTGCTTCTAGTCTTCTCTTGTTGATGGAGCCCTCCATCATTCAACTTGCCAGTTACTTCGAACTTTAGTTGACATTGACTTTTGAACCTTGCCTAGTTGCCCCTCATTTATGTGATTCAGCATTGCCCCTCATGTCTTTTAATTATTTTATTTGTTTAAAATGATTTATACGAAACATGCGTTAAAATTAGTGAACAAATATTTAGTTTTTGTATAGATTATGATGCTTTTTTCCTAAGAAGTTAGAACAAAACAAAAATTATATATTGATGGTAAACTATTTTTTAACTTTATCATCTGTTATATATAAATATTTAATATTCCTTATATTTTTATTTATTTGACATGTATAAATTACAAGATCATTTTTATACGAATAAAATATTGATATCCATGCTACAAATGGATTGTTATTGGATTACATCGAAACAGAAGGCAAGCGGGCAACAAGCTGCGCCGCTACCAATCGCAAAACCCAATCTTAATTTTATTAATAAATCTCAATTTTATCGACACTAAAACAATTATCACGTGACTCATAAATTAGCCCCTTAATGACCTCAACTTGTGTTTTCATTTAAAGTTTGATATATGAGTTAAATTATATGCCCACTGACCACTGTCGTCTATTCAATGCCATTTCTTTATCCTACATATCATATGTATTCACTTAATTTCTTTTTCTTTTTTTTAGCGACTAAAAATGTAGTTAAAAAAAACAAACTGGCAAGGACCTAGACACGGTCAAAACACCAAAATAAAATGTTAGACACAATAGGGAATTTTAAACATTTAAGCAACATCAATTCTCCCAGAGTAAAGAATCTAGTTTTACCCTGTGCTTTATCCGCATGAAGATTGTGCCTTTCGTATATATGATGAGTTTATGTTTATAGATGAACGTCTTTCTCTTATTGTAAGAGCTAATACCACTAACCAATTACTTCCTTTTCAACGAATTTGTAGCACGATGTTTGTGGTAATGAAGGATATCCGGAGTAGAAAACACATAAATATTTTGAATCTTGAACCATTGACAACCAAATATCACATTATTATTATCACCGTGCAACACAAGTTAATATATAATGTGCTCGCGAGCTTGTTACTATTTTTTTAAAAGGCATTAATGGTGGATATTTCAAACAAAGGATGTTGAATGTATGGATATTTCAAACAAAAATGGTCTCCCCCTTCTTTACAGCCAATAAGCATGTTGAATGTATGGAAATTCAATTTATAGCAAATAATAGTGAAATATATTATAAAGGTTATTGGTTATAATATCCTCTCACCATGTGTTACGTCAGAGAGTTCAGTTCTTGGGGTGGCACAACTGCTGTCAAGTGACAGTATCGGTATGGTTTCCGGGGGAACGCCCAAGCCAAACTCTGTAGTTGGCGTGAACCCGGTTAAGACAACATAGTCTGACCAGAGTGAGGCAACAAGACTCCTAATTGGGGAGCACAGTGTTGGGTTCGTAGGCCTTGTTCGAGCCGGTTTGTTATTTGAAGTCAAAGAGGAGACGGGTGCAGGCAGCCAGGCCAAAGCCCAGCCCAGTTTAGATTTCTTGTATAACAATTTACCAACCCTAGTTCAATCTCTGTTTAAACAATGATATGCATTTGTAATCTCTTGTCACTCAATAAGAATACCTAGTTGCCACCCGTGGACGTAGGTCAGTTTGGACCGAACCACGTTAAATCCTCGTGTTCGTTATTGCTTTCGTGTGTGTGTTTAGTTTCGTGCGTGCGTTTAATCCTAACAAGTGGCAAGAGCTTAGGTTCGAGATCACACGAAGAACACGTAGAACCGTCCAGCCGTTGACGACAGCAAACAGTTCGTTTTAGGGTTTCGCGGCAGACAACCGCCGCCGCAACACTAGTTTCGTCTCAGCCGCTTTCAGGTTCTGTTATTTTTTGAAAGCAATTTTATCATCGCGTTATCACCGTGGCCCGGCACTAGAGACAGCGTCATTGAAGTTGATACAGCAAAGATAGCAAATTAGGTTTTGCAAAAAACACAAAAGAAATTGAAGAAGAAGAAGGCGTGAGCAGATCTGTAAGTTTGTTGACTTTTGGGCAATTTTTTTTGTTTCGTCAAAAGGAGCAGTGGCCAGTGGGGTTTGATTTATATTGGCAGATCATGTTTCCTTCTTTTGGGCTTTAAACAAGGATAGTAGCCCATTGTAAGTCTAGATCAAATTTGTTTTTTTTTTGTGGGCTGTTTCTTTTGGGCCGAATTACAAAGGGCAGTAGACCCAGTTGCATAAATTGTGTGGGCTGAAATTGTTCGGGCTTGGGTTGCTGATTATTGTTTATCAGCTTTCGGTTAAGCGAAGAACGCGTAAAACAACAAATCAAGATCCTATTTTTTGTTGAAGAACAGTCGTCGAATCGGAAGAAGCCGTTTAACGAAACCGATAGCCAGTGCCAACCGCGTTTGTCAGGTTTTATCGTTTCAGTTTATGATTTACGGTTCGTATTTCCGCTGCGTATAAATAGGTAGTTTTTTTAACAGAGTTCAGTAGAACAGTCGTTAAGTTCAGGCCCGTGCCATTGCCGTGTCTGTCTCTGTTTTTATCCAGATTTTCGTTTTAGTCATTGTAATGGCAGAATACGGAAGGGTTTCGATACAGAAGTTTGATGGACAGAAGTTTGGTTGGTGGAAGATGCAGATTGAAGCGCTACTTTGTCAGAAAGATTTAGATGTAGCGCTTGAGGATGAAAAACCAGAAAAGTTGTCAGAAGCAGATTGGAAGAAGTTAGACAAGAAAGCTAGGGCTTGTATTACATTGTCGTTGTCGGAAGATGTGGCGTTTAACATCATGAAAGAAACCACAGCGCGTGGTATGATGGAGGCACTATCCAACATGTATGAAAAGCCTTCGGCAACGAATAAGGTTTATCTAATCCGAGAGCTAGTGACAACTAGAATGAAAGAGGGTGGGTCAGTTACAACGCATATCAATAATCTTAATTCGATCCTGTCTCGCTTAGTGTCAGTCGACATTAAGTTTGATGATGAAGTTCAAGGCCTTTTGTTATTATCCTCTTTGCCCGACAGTTGGTCACAAACAGTGACTGCGGTTTGTAGTTCGTCTACAAAAATTACCTTTGATGGGATTCAAGATCTGATTCTGGGAGAAGATTCAAGACGCAGAAGTTCAGGCGAATCATCAGGCAATATGTTAGTCACAGAAGGTAGAGGTAGGGGAAAACAGCGAGGCAGTGGAGCAGGAAAAGGAGTCAGTCTAAGACTCGTAAATATATTGAATGCTGGGGTTGTAAAGAGAAAGGACACTTCAGGAATCAGTGTCCGAATGGTAAGAAAGAGGTGAGCGCTACAGAAGACGACACAGATGACGGAGTCAGTAGTGATGAGGCTTTGGTTTGCAGTGTTGAGAGTAACGTTGATGCTTGGGTGATGGATTCTGGTGCATCGTTTCATGCCACTCACTATAGTGAAACGATGAAGAATCTTAAATTTGGGAATTTTGGAAAGGTTCGACTAGCGAATGATGATATTTTAGAGGTTACGGTATGGGAGATGTTGATTTGATAACTTCAGCCGGTATATCTTGGACTTTGAAGACGTGAGGGTTATTCCAAGTTTGAAGAAACGTTTGATTTCAGTTGGGCAATTGGATGACCAGGGGCACGATGTTCAGTTCGGGAATGGGCAGTGGAAAGTAGTCAAAGGGAATCTCGTGGTTGCTCGTGGCAAGAAAATGGGTTCATTGTATATGGTCGGCATGTCACCGAAAGGAGTGGAACCAGTTTTGGTGAAAGACAAAATCCGGTTCACAGAATCTCGTGGGCAGAAGAAGGTTCGTTTTTCAAGTAACAAACCCAGAGCCAAAGTGAAGATTCAGGATGAACGAGCCAGGAAGGTTAAATCAGTCGGAGGACATCGTGACAGTGGGAGCACAGGTCGTGTTTCAGTTACAGTTCCAGGTCGACAGTGGATTAAGAAAACCAGTATTCCAGCTGCAAAAGTGTCTCCAGTGAATTACTTGCTGAATATGGAGAGTGTTTGTTCTCAGGTTATCTCAGGATCCGGTAGTTCGTTACAGTGGGAGCCGGTAGGGACAGAGAACGGGTCAGGGGCAGGTTTAGCCTTGACTGACGTGTTGGAGCTCCGGGGAGCTTCAACGGGTCTTCAGGTTCATTGATGAGAAGGCGGTGGCAACTAGAAAAAGTTTACTGTTCACATTACAGAAGTACGATCAGGAGTGCAGACGAGAGTACTCAAGGCCTCTGAGTGGGAGATTGTTGGGTTCGTAGGCCTTGTTCGGGCCGGTTTGTTATTTGAAGTCAAAGAGGAGACGGGTGCGGGCGGCCGGGCCCAAACCCAGCCCAGTTCAGATTTCTTGTTCAACAATTTACCAACCCTAGTTCAGTCTCTATTTAAACAATGATATGTACTTGTAATCTCTTGTCACTCAATAAAGAATACCTAGTTGCCACCCGTGGACGTAGGTCAGTTTAGACCGAACCACGTTAAATCCTCGTGTTCGTTATTGCTTTCGTGTGTGTGTTCAGTTTCGTATGTGCGTTTAATCCTAACACATAGTGGCCTAAATACAAAAAGAAAGTCGTCGTTCTAAAAAAAATTATAATATAATTGTGTTTGTTTTGTATGTTGGATGGGGCGGAGATCAATATGGGCTAAACATAAGTTGGTGATTGGCTGGAAGCTAGTGCTGTGTTTGTTGGCTCTCGTGGGTTGGACTTAGACTAGTCGTGCTGGTTGTATTAAAAGGAAAGAGAGGAAGAGCTGTATGTGATGAACCCAACAGGCCAACATCCTCTCTAACATCATAATTATTCATCTGATCATAATGACTCTGTATCTCATCTGGTCTCCGAATCACTTTTGGTTTTTATTGTTCATTTGATTAGGGTTTCGTCACTTGATTGATTTCGGTTAGTTATGTGATTCTCAATGTATTCGTTTGTTTGTGAATTCATTGTGTTAGGCAGAGATCGAAGTTTTGTTATCTAATGTTTCAGAATGTATCTGATCTCTGTTATTGTTCATTTCTTGAGTTAAACATTTGTGGTTTTGGTTAATAATATGAGATTCAGTATTTATGACAAAATACCATATGATCATATATAAATGATTATGAAACCAATCCAATAAACACAGCATAAGAAACACATAAAACTAAAGAAGTGAACATCCTAAAACAGTAAAACACAATAAAAATGGTAATGTTAATTCTAATTGCGGGCCAAAAATATAGTGGATTAGGGGCTAAATAGTGGGTCGGATGTCTTAAATGGAATTTTTAGTATTTCGTATATATTAAGTATTTAAATTATCAAAATGGGGAAGTTATATGGATTCTAGTCATCTAAAAGTTCTGTTCAAAGTCTCATCGATATGGAAGGTCAATTAAAAATATAAAATACTAATTTTTATCCACCGTATTACGGAGTTTGTTTTACATTATTCGTTTCTAATATTTATATATTTTTTTGGATTATAATTTTATTCATTGTAAGAAAGTTAATAATATACTTAGGGTTTGATGATAAAATGGTTTCACAAATAAATAAGATGTTATAACCCGGTTTAAAAGCTATCTCGGTTTGGTAAAACCCAAGGCCCGTTTATTTTTTTACAATAAAATTGTTTCTTAATTATAAATAATATTTTTTTAAAAAAATCAAATATTAATTTTTAGTATATCCCTATTTTATAGGATTTTCACATCAAATATTTGGTGAGATTAATTTTTAATTTAATGAGATGTTATAACCCGTTTAAAGGCTATCTGGGTTTGGTGAGACCCATACCCGTAAATTCGGGTCAAATGCATGAGAAATCTCCATTTATAAATAAAGCAATCTGGTGGCTTGAGAAATAGTAAGAAGCAACCAGAGAGCTTTTAAAGGTTACGTTTATATATATTTAAGATTTATATGTTGCCTATACTAGCAAAGGCAAGTGAGGTGTCGAACACGGAAAATGTCATCAAGTTAATTGCTTATTAATTAATGTTATTATGACGGACAAAAGATGTCAATCTGTTTACTAATTTGGTTATGAAAAACTAGAAAACAAATAACTTTGATTTAATCAATACAAACAAGCATAAAGATTCAACTAACTAAATAATTAATCAAATCCAAAGTATAAGTTTAAATCAACTGAAATCTAATTGATGACACGAACTCTATGCCCAGAGATGACCATAAGAGGTTTAGCCTTGCATCATAATCTTCTAATCTTCAATTCGGGATTTAAAGTGGAAAACCATGATGAAAGTATGATTGGAGGAGTTTGGAATGATGGAAAAACCCTAAGATTCGTCCAAAACGGATGACAAAAGATGTCCCTTCGACTTAGGGTTAGTTTTCCTATATATATGGCTGAAAAAAGGGTTCAGCAAAAAAATCTCGATGAGGGTGTAGGGTTACGCCATTACGGCGTAAGGTTACACTCGCAAATTGGACGTTGTCTTCATCCTTGTTGTATTCGCAAATCGCACGTCTCTCAATAATCATGTTATGCAAAATACATATTGCATACATCATCCGTCTAATTTTTTTTGGCGTCATTGCTCGTGCTGGGTTGACCATTACGTGCCACTTTCTTTTAATGACATCAAATCATCTTTCAATATTTTTTCTTATCGCCTCTTAAGCCCCCTTAAATTTCTTTTGTTTTTCATCTTGTGGGCGCGTGAATGATTTCACAGGCATGGACCACGATGGATATATCCCGTCACCAAGATAATAGTCATGCTTGTATTCGATTCCTGAAACTTGAAAACTTGACTCTGGCATCGCACTTTCTAGGATATTATTATAAACCCCGACTGATGGGGGACCGTGAAATCATTATTTGTACAGGCAACACCAAAGAAGGCATGTCAAATCCATAAATCTTTTGAAGCGACTGCTTGTAAAGAGTTAATCGAGCGTGTGTGATCACCTCACATGTATTGACCGTGCCAAGCAATGGGACAATTTGCTCACTCCCAATGCATACAATCAATGCTACCAAGCATTTTGAGAAATCCATGTTTTATTTCTTGCCATTTATATAATTTTTAAATATCACTCCAAGTAGGGCTATGTAAATATTCCTTGCTATACAACTTAATAATATTTTTGGTAAACTTATAAACACTTTTGTGTACCGTTCTATGGGACATTTGAAGATACTTGTCCAAAGCATCATGGACCGTGTCGTATGCCATATGTCGAATAATTGCAGTGCACTTTTGTAGAGGTGTAAAACCTCTTCTCCCTCTCGTATCTGGACATAACTCAAACCACGGATCTGTTCATAGTAGATCGTCGAGTATTCTTAAAAACAACCATTTACTCATTAGGAAACATCTCCTAAAATATTCAATTGTAAAAGTTGCATCTTCGACAAAGCAGTCGGTTACCAAACGGTCGTGCGCACCTTTATGATCTCGATTCAATCGAGCTTTTCTTGTGAGCCGACTAGATGTTTGGTCGTCATCAAATAATATATCGACCGTAAACTCCATTGCATGAAGAAAAAAATACGTATCGTCGGACGAAGAAAAAAAATTCATGTTGAAATTTGGGGTTGAAATGATGTTGCTTTGGTTGAACTGGGCTTGTTTAAAATGGTTTGAGAATGGTTTAGTATATATTGTATGCATTTATAATATAAATAAATTACTTTTTTTTAATTTGGAATAGAGCTCGGCCCGTTGGCTCACAACAGTCACAAAGAACAGGATAATTCGCGTGACGGTGCTTAGTGAGCTCACGTCACGCGTGAGATGAAAGGGAGGGGGGACGGTGTTTCAATGCCTCAAGCGAACGAGGAGACGTCTACGTTGGATCATTCCGTGAGGCCTCATAAAATATACCCACCAGCCAAATGATTAATGATTAAGCTTCAATATGGCAAGAGATTTTGATTTCATCTTTCTTCCTTCATCGGCTCACACACACACACACTTCTGTAGTGTGTTTTGGTAATGTGATACATGGCTTTCAACATAAAGTCCGTTTTGAGAGTAACCGAATTTGCCCCTCCAAGTTTAATTTATTCACTTTTGAGATTATAATTGTAATTCAGTATGTTTTTTTTGAACGACAAACGAATCCTTTAAATGGACTACTGTTAAATTCACATCAAGATACACTTGTCTTTCGATTCGAGAAAAACCCTCACCTAAGGCCAACACATGTGAACACTCGCCCTAATGCACGTCAGTGCAGTGAGATAAAATTCATTCAGTTCAAGGATCCAACTAGTGAAAGTCGCATATTCGTCTAGTCTCCCATCATCACCTTGGTGCCTTTGAAACTAAATGCCGATGGTGAAAATCGAGCCTTAGTCACATGAACACCAAGTCTCTTTCTTACTACTTCACCACCAACTCTTTGGTTAATTCACTCTTTTAATTCCCAATGTCTAACTATTGAAATTTTAAATATCAACACACCTTATACCAAAGGGCTTGGTGTCCAATGATATCAAGATGTTTGTTTAGATGGAGTCTGTGTCAAATTGTTAAAGTTCAAGTCTCACTGTAAACAAAAATGTGTACTAATTTAATGTTCAAAATACAAGACACGCCATTTTAGAGTTAAGTGCTATTTTAGCACCCGTGGTTTGTTTAATTACGCAACTTTAGTACCAATTTTGAATTTATTGCAAACAGCTACCTCACTTTTCTAAAACTTGCCATTTTAGTGCTTTTTTCTAACTCCGTCTAACTTTGTAGGTTAAGTGAGGGGTAATTCGGTAACTACATTATTTTATTTACTTTTTCCTTTTCTTTTAAAGATCTTTCCTCTTTACAATCCTTACAAAAATTAAAACCCTAAATTCTCTTTTGATTACTCAATTTTCTTTTTCTAACCCCTCTACTCAAATCTTGTATGCCAATTTTTTTACTTTTTATCTTTAAAACATGAAAAGAACAAGAAAAATAAACATGAAAAGAATGGAAAAGAACATGTCATCTTCAAGCCCTCGTCACCACCATGAACCACCGGCCACCTCCACCCTCGTCGCCACCATGGACCGTCGGCCACCTCCACCATAGTCTCTGGCGATATGGAGGATTACAACCATCTTTCTCTTTGTCTGCCACCACCACCACCACCATAGTTGCAAGTTTTCCGGGAAGAAAACGACCACAAGAGTTGTCGATTCCGACACCTTATCCCGTTTTCGGAACTAGATTAGAGTTTTTAATGAGCATGCGGTGGTTGTCGGCTGGATCTGGTGGAGAGAGAGAGTGATCGTGGGTAGGCTGGAGATGGTGGATACAGGCGATGGTGGAGGTCGAAGATGGTGGCTACCAGCGATGGTGATAACCTACGGTGGTTAGTAGTAGTTGACGGTGGCATGGCATCACAGCTTGAGCTTCAATGTTGGTAAGCTTCAATCTGGATTAAAAGGGGATTAGGGTTTTGAAAGAATTAAAAGGGAAAGATCTTTAAAATAAAGGAAAATATAAATAAAATAATGAAATTACCATATTACCCCTGACTTAACAGACAAAGTTAGACGAGGTTAGAAAAAAGTACTTAAATGGCAAGTTTTAGAAAAGTGAAGTAGCTGTTTGCAATAAATTCAAAATCGGTACTAAAGTTGCGTAATTAGACAAACCACAGGTACTAAAATGGCACATAACTCCGCCATTTTATAAAGGGATTTTTACATATTTCCTCTTCCTAATGTAACATTTCGGATTTTTTTTCTTTTCTGACCCGTTTAAAACTCTTTGTATCGTCATTATTACCCGACACTCGGTTTAATCATTATAATTTATAACTATTAGACTTATACGAAAGTCACCCCTAACCTTTGTTTTTACCACTTCCGTCTCCACACTCAAACACCAGGGACCATATTGCAATTTATCAAAAAGATTTCCTTTTCCTTTTTTCCCTCCCAAACCCGTCACCACCAACCCCCCCCCCCCTGTGTTTCTTGATCCTCAATCTACGCTATAGATCACGGAATTGATATCACCAGACCCTTAATTGAACATAAACGCGTCTAAATCATCACCTAAATGGAAATATGACAGCCTGTGGACTCCAAATCTTGCCCTTAACGAACCGCGGCCTAACTCGTCCCTAAAACTGTCACACCCCGCTCAGAGCCTGGGCGTGACAACCCAACTTTGGTACCTGTATTGTAAATATACCAGAGTTAAAGGTTGTAAAGCGAAAGACTTTTAATAAAATATTATTATATTCAAATCACGGGGTTTGAAACACCCGTTAAGTTATACAAAAGTGTTTGGATATTAAAACCATGATTTACATTATTTTAATATTAAAACATCCTTTGAGCCATCAGATCGTCTAACGGCTATCCTCTGTCTCCAAACACCTATCCTTCCTTACCTGTAAAACAATTATAAAAAAAAATACGTCAGCAACACATGCTGGTGAACACGCTGACTCAAAATATTTTAAGTTACTTAATTATCCCCTCGGGTATCTTGTGACCCGGCCCATCGTGGCTTAGGAAACAACCAAGTTAAATATACTATTATAAACCTCTAGTTATAATTGAAACCTCTCAGCGATACCGCAGCATCGAGGTCTTGGCAACTATTCAATATACACGAGATAATCCCCTCTCGGACATTACTTGGGTCCGGCCCAACGTGGCGGAGGCATTAGCAAGTGTGGTGCGGTGTGCCCACCGTCTGCCCACATATGTAAGGATCCAGACAATCGTATACAATAGTCTGAGGGCCAGTATTACTTTTGTTTATAAAGTTTTAGGGATATAATCCCATGCAAACATTCAAGACTTTGTTTTATAAAAAGTTGGACGTATTCACCTTTCTTCTTGGTTGGTGTTTCTCACCAATTTGTCTCGTCACCTCGGACCTATAGTACGAGAATAACATTTTATAAGTACTAGATCAACGATCTAGCTTCAGACCTTTAGTCTGATTGCATAACCTTTACCTTGACATTTTATCTCTTTATAAATATAAGGACCTCTAGTCCTTTCCTTTTAATCATTTATAAACCTTTGTTTCTTCTTCATGAAGAAAACATATATTTCAAATTATTATTATAAGAAATATAAAATCTTTATATAAAATAAAGAAGTATTATTTTATCTATAATCTCGACTTTATAAAATCTTATTTCCACTTTATAAAATCAAGGTACAGGCTATATCCCTAACTAGGGTCTAAGCCATTTATATTATAATAATCGGGCAGAACCCCTACCTTGAATGGCTTATTTATAGAAATGCTTGTGCTTTACTGGAACTGCACTTCTACTTGAAGGTAAGTCGAGAGGGTATTTAGGTAGGGTTATGGCACGCATTTCGAGGTAAGACTTGTCGGGATATCGCCATATTGGGGTCGTGGCACGTAAATCGAGACAATGTGTAATTGGAAGTGTGAGTTGGATGGTGAGGACCACCCCCATGGCCGGCCTATTTATAGAAATTTTTGTGCAACTTCGCGTATCGCGAAGCAGCACTATCTTCGCTGAGTCGCCGCGTAGGCTTGCCACGTGTCGTTCCTGTCTCCCCACGTGTACTGCATCTTCGCGTATCGCGAAGATGCACAACTTGGATTCTTCGCGTATCGCGAAGATGCAAAATTTTGAATCTGTTCATTTTTAGTCCCTGGTCTTTTGGTAACTTGCCATATCTTGATCTTATCATCATCCAAAAATACAAAGGCGGCTCTTAAGCGGCTCGCGCCGATGTGAGCATGCGAAGGGCAAAGTGCGCCATCATAGCGCCACATTGCGCCCATCGCCCTTCACCTGAGCCCGTGCCCGTGCCCGTGCGCGTCGGGTGCTTCGCACCCTCCACTAGGATTAGGGAGAGTGGTTGGCCACTTAAGAACATTTACATGGAATGTTCTCTCCTTATAAAGTGCTTTATTTTTCTTTCTTTCTCCGATGTGGGATGGAGTCTCCTTACTCCATTCCTTAACATAAACTACTTCCATTCTTTGTTCTATTTTTCTCTTTACATTTCCCATGAATATTTTTAGTCCTTAAGTTTTATTAATTTGTCAAATTTGAACCAAAATCTTTGTGATGTTACATCCTCCCCACCTTAGAATGAATCTCGTCCTCGAGATTCGCTTAGAACAGATGTGGGTATTTCTTCCTCATCTCTGATTCTAACTCCCAAGTAAACTCAGGTCCTCTTTGGGAGTTCCATCGTATCTTGACTAACTTTAGCCTTCGACGTTTAAGTTGCTTAACTTGGAAATCTTCCACTTGTAGAGGTTGTTCTACAAATTTTAGATTTTCATTGATTTCGACATTTTTCAAAGGCATGGTTAGAGTTTCGTCAGCCATACACTTACGTAAGTTAGAGACATGAAATACATCATGTATTCCTTTCATCTCTTCTGGCAATCGTAAGCGATAAGCAACAGTACCGATTTGTTTTAATAACTCAAATGGTCCCACAAAACGTGGACTTAACTTTCCTTTCTTGCCGAATCGTACAACTCCTTTCCATGGTGACACTTTTAGTAAAACCTTATCGCCTACTTGAAATTCCAACGGTTTACGGCGAACGTCTGCATAGCTCTTTTGTCGATCTCTTGCCGTCTTAAGTCGTTCACGGATTTGCAACACTTTATCCGTTGTTTCTTGGACTATTTCGGGTCCAGATATTCGATTATCTCCTGTTTCGGACCAACATACAGGCGTTCTACGTTTTCGCCCATACAAAACTTCAAATGGTGCGGCTTAAATACTTGTATGATAACTGTTGTTATACGAGAATTCCATCAGAGGTAGATGATCATCCCAACATCCGCCTAAATCGATCACACAAGCTCGAAGCATGTCCTCAAGCGTTTGAATTGTTCTTTCGCTCTGCCCATCAATTTGAGGGTGATAAGCAGTGCTAAGATTTAACCGAGTTCCTAACGCTTGTTGGAAAACTATTTCAGAAATGAGACGTAAATCTATTGTCACGATCAGATATGATAGATAATGGCACACCATGTAATGCTACGATGTTGTTTATGTAAATCCGTGCCAATCTATCCATGGAATAAGATTCATTGATAGATAAGAAATGTGACAATCGTCAATTTCAGGTTAACTCCGTTAACTCAACTCCGTCAATTCAAACTTTAGATCACTGAACCTATAACGCACACCTCATTACATTTAAACTAGGGTTTAAATGACGCTTGACACTTACTACATGTGTAGTCTTTCGGGAATTGCACCGAAACGCAAACGAGTTGACGCAAACAATTGGTGAATAAACGAAAAACGTCAAAACAATAATTATGTGTTAGACTTATGTGTTATGTGATAACATGTTATATAACGTTAACTCAATGTGCAAACTAAGTTAATTAAGCTAGAAAAGTAACATTTGGAAGTGGAGGGACCTAGATGTAACTTGATTATTATTAATAATATTATAAAACCCTAAACTCCTCTTCCTTTCTCTCACAAAAACCGACGGCAGCCCCTTGCTCCCCCTCTCCTCACAATCGGCTCACATACACACACATATCACTTGGTTTTGATCTTGGTTTTTCACAATTGAAGCATCCTACATCCGTTTCTAGCCATCTCCTACCTTCCTCTTGCTTGTATTGGTGTTTTGAAGGTATAAATTACAAACCCTAGGTGTTGGTGCATGATGTCAGTAGTTCAGTATATAGTGTCTGTAATCGAGTTAGTTAGATTTGTGTTTTGTATGTAAGCGAAGTTCTCACAAGTTCGCTTGATATAGGCGAACTTGTGGAACAAGCGAAGTTAGGGACAACTTCGCCTAAACATGCTAGGCGAAGTTGTCGCTTATATAAACAGCTAGGTTACGGCTGAGTTAACAGGTAATCGAGTCATTATTGTACGAGAGTTCGAGTTAGAGAGTTAACGAGTTTTGTGTAATCAGTGATTTGATATCACGTGTTTCCAGTTGCAATACAACGTGTCTTTGTTTATTGTAACGTGTGTTCGATCGTGTTAACGTATATCGTCTTCTACGCTCGTAACGTCTTACGTAGGGATTCCGCACCTACGTAGAACGAGATATTCCGTGTAGATCCGGCTGGGAACCTACAATTGGTATCAGAGCTTTTGCTCGTGATTGTGTGGTTCGGGATTATCACGCGGGTGTAGAAATCGTTCCGTTCGACTATTCGCGGGACGAGTTTACCGAGTTTTTGTGTCCTACTCACCTCCCACCATCAAAAACAACCCATAACACCTTCGCATACCTCGCAAAATCCATAAATCAAACCTGCAAAATCATCGTGTTCATCAGGCGAAGTTGCCGCTACTGTTCGTAGGGTTTCGGCGAAGATATAAGGTTAAGCGAAGTTATCCACAACTTCGCCTACCTCACAAGTTCGCTTATCTCAAGCGAAGTTACCCACAACTTCGCCTACCTCACAAGTTCGCTTAACTTAAGCGAAGTTATTCTCAACTTCGCCAAATCAGGCGAATTTAAAAAGGAGAGCGAAGTTACGAATTCAAGCGAAGATAAGACTTAAGCGAAGTTAACTTTAACTTCGCCTACAGTACTGTTAAGAATAAAATTTTTATTTTTCGGGTTTCTTTGTGTTTCGTGAAAGATGACTTCAATAAACATTACCGAACTGGTGAAGATGGAAGTGGAAGCGGGTTCAGCTACTAAGGCACCGAAGATGCTCAAGGGTACCGATTTCGTGGCTTGGAAGGATCGGTTTGAGCAGTATGTCAAATATCAAGATGCTAAGATGTGGGTGTGCATTCAAGATGGATACATTCCACCAACTGCTTTGTATGAGGGTCGTGAACAGATAAAGAAATACAATAAGATGGAAGAAGAAGAGAAGAAAATGTATGAGGCTGAAAGCAAAGCTCATGCTGCGATTACTATGGCTCTTCCACAAGAGATTCTTCACACCTTCAGGAAGTATAAAACTGCCAGAGAGCTTTGGGAAGCACTTGAAAACCGATTTGAGGGTAATGTGGGGATTCGGGCATCCAAGATTAAACTACTTAAAACCCAATTCTCGGTGTTCAAGTATCTGAAGAATGAATCACTTGATGATATCATCACTAGATATTATCATCTGATGACCGAACTAAGCAATTATTCCATTGCTTACAAAGAAGATGAGATCGTTGAAAAGCTTCTTGATGCTCTCCCACAGAAATGGGAGATGTACACTGTCTTGATGAGAGAAGACAAAGAGTTTGCCGACTATGACTTGGAAACAGCAGTTAACAAACAAAGAACTTTTGAACTTAACATGGTTCGAAAAGAGACACCTACTGATCAGGTTCAGGATCCGGGAATGTATGGTGCAAAAGTTAACTCAAGTTCAAGTTCGAAGTCTGAATCATCTGCTTACTACTCAAAGGGAGAGTCGGGCGCTAACTCAACACATGAAGGTCACGTATCTCTCAACATGAATGGTGATGTGTGTTTTGTAGCTGGTGGAACTAATGCCTCTAAACCTCAAGCAACCAAGGGTAGTTTTACCCCAAGTGTTTCGAACAACAACTACTCAAAGATGCCCATGAGTGTTAAATCTGCTGAACAGCAGTTTGCTCTCTATGCATCTTTCATTGCTTCGTATGAAAATTACATTAAGGGTAAGATTGTTGATCCTGCAACTTTGGACGAAGACTATGATCAGATCGATGCTGATGATCTGGAAGAGATGGATCTGCAGTGGCAGATGGCGATGATTGTGAGAAGGGTTAAACGGTTTATGAAGAAAACTGGTAGAAAGTTTGTTGGTAAAAGACCAGGTTTTGATAAGTCAAAGGTGCGGTGTTATAACTGTCAACAGAATGGACACTTTGCGAAAGAATGCACAAATGACAGAGTAGAACGCAGTCAAAACAGGTCTACACAACAGAGTGGGGGTGGTAATGAGAATAGAGCCATGATATCCAGACAGAATGGGGAATACAACTGGAATCTGCATGTTGAAGAAGTGTTCGAACATGCCAATTTGGCGAACATCGAAACTGCAGATAGTAAGAAAGTGACTGGCGAAAATGAAGCTTACATGGCAGAAGTGACAGACCAGCTCTCCGAGGTAAGTACTAAACTCCCTTGTACGAAATGTGAAAATCTGTCTGAACAATTGACAACTATAACTGATCAGTTTGTTAGTTTGGATGCTCAATTTAAAACATTAAAAGAAGATCATCATTTCACTAAAGCTAGAGAAAATAGTTACAAGGTAAAAATAAAAGCTAGTGAGAAAGATATCAGAAGTCTTAAAGCTAGTCTAGTTGAAAAAATACAAGTAATTGATCTTAGCTATGAAGTGTTAGAAGAGAAAACCAAACTAATAGCTGAAAGGGATAAACAGATAGCTGATCACCAGGTGAAAGTGGTGGAACTAAACAGAAAACTTGAGCAATTTAGAAATTCCTCCGCTATACTTGATCACCTCGTTAGTAATCAAGGTTCCCCAGTTAAAAGGGGAGGAATTGGATATCATGAAGTTCCACCGCCTTACAATCATAACTATACTTATGATCCTAGTAATCAGAAATCTGTTGATGTTGAATTTGGTCAGACAGTTCCGGTTAAGGTTACTATTAAAGATCCAGAAGTTAGTAAAGGCGAAACGAGTAAGCCTGTTTCAAGTGTTAAGATTTCTGTTCCTAGTCCAGTCTCATCAAATTCGGACAAGTCATCCGAGTCGAGTGAGACAAAAGTAGAGGAAGTGTTACTAAAAAGTGGAGAGGAAAATAAAACAAATGAAAAGATTCTCCACTAAACCCGTATGTCCCACCATATGTGAGACAAACGGGCAGTAATGCAGCCTCAACATCTAAAACAACTATTGAGAAGAAAGTTGAACACAGGAGTTGTTTCAGATGCAATCAATTAGGACACCTGATTGCTGATTGCCCTCTGAAGCAGAGATTCAGAGGTATGAGGCCTTCAAAAACTGAGAATAAGACAAACGGTAATCACTATAATGGTAAAAATGAAAACTCATCAAAGTTCAGACATTGGACTAATCCAGGTTTTCAAAGAAATCGAGCTCAGTTTTTCACTGCTAACAACCAAACCATAAGTAATAATTCATTTAATTCACGAAGGTTTGGATGGCCTCATAGTCAATATACAAGAAGGTATCCTTTTAGGACTTACAGATATCATTCTAATACTAACTTTGGACAGCCAAAGTACGGGATGTATCGACCCAAGACCAATAGGTCTTGGGTCCCCAGATTTTAATCCTCTGCTTTAATCGTGCAGGAACAGTTGAACAGGGCTGCAAACAATCTATGGGTTGTGGATAGCGGCTGTTCCCGGCACATGATGGGTAACAAGAATTTGTTACACGAATGGAAACCTGTTCAAGGAGGAAGAGTGAGTTTTGCTGGAGAGAGCGATGGAAGGATTACAGGAATTGGGACGGTGACTAATGGAAAAATGACGTAGACCCCACCCAATATCGGGCAATCATAGGTTTTTTAATGTACTTAACTGCTACTAGGCCTGATATTATGTTTGCAGTTTGTCTTTGTGCTCGCTTTCAGGCAAACCCAAAAGAATCTCATTTGAAGGGTGTGAAGAGGATATTGCGATATCTCAAAGGCAAGTCTAAGCTGGGGTTGTGGTACACGAGAGGAGGAGACTTGGAGTTGGTCGCCTACACAGATTCTGATTATGGAGGGTGCAATCAGAGTCGAAAGTCAACAACAGGTGGATGTCAGTTTCTTGGAGGCAGATTAGTGTCATGGCAATGCAAGAAGCAGACCTCAGTCGCCAGTTCAACCTGCGAAGCAGAATACATGGCAGCATCCAACTGCTGCTCCCAGGTTCTTTGGATACAACAGCAATTGCGCGATTATGGTCTGAATTTCACTCATACTCCTATTTGCATTGATAACACTGTTGCTATCTCAGTAACTAACAATCCCGTAAAGCACAGTAAAACTAAACACATTGACATCCGTCATCATTTTATACGGGATTGTGCTGAGATGAAACTGATTGTGCTCGAAAAGGTTGATACGTTAGATAATTTCGCTGACTTGTTCACTAAAGCGTTTGACAAAACTCGATTTCAAAACCTTGTTGAGCTGAATGGGATGATCAATCCCGAGTAACCATGCTTTTTGTTTTTGTTTAAAAAAAAAAAACGTCACTATCGCTTAGAATTATGTCGGTTGCCTCAGTTTGAAGGACATATCTTCGGATATGTTTGGTCCTCATCTCTACTTGTAGAATATGAGGATAGCCATTAACCAGATGACTGAAAGTGACCGGGGCGGTTTATGATGTGTTTTTATTCTTTCGCTGAAAATTAGTCGATCATACTTAGTTAGAAGGACACATACTTGTATGTGGTCGGTCCAGCTGATCCATTGGATCTTCAGGATAGCCGTTTACCTGACGATTTTGACGTGATCGGGGCGATAGAAGTTAAAATTTTTTATGGGAGATGAAATTATTTTTCAAGTCTACTACTTCGTAAGAAGTTCCTTTACTATGTTTAACAGAAAATTGATCCAACCTTGGAAAGTGATAGATATACTGATTCTGTGTGCTTAACTAGTGAAGTTATTAGGCCTAAAAGACTTTAGAACAGTCATTGTATGTCATGGTAGCTTTTTATGGTACGTAAAAGTAGAAGTGATACTAACTAAATCTACTCAATTTTACGTGGAAACTCCTTAAGAGTTGTGCATGTCTCCATATATATCTTTCTGTATGATAGGCAGAAAAGCGATTACCCAGTCATACACGAGCCCGTGAGTGTTCTGATTCCCGTGAAGATAGAGTGTCAAGAAACTGCAGTGATCCAGATTCGGGACTTACAGTTGTTTACTACTTTGAAGCTGTGTAAATACTTAAAAAAAATGTGTGTTATTAAGACATTCTAGAGTTAATACTTCTCAATCAAGATGTAAGAAAGAGAACGGGAAGAAGAGTCTAAAGATCGAAGAGTACTTACTACTTAATTAGACACTACGGGTCGAGGTCAACTCGGGGTGACTTGGGGAAAGCCAAATACGCTTTGAGAATAGATAGGAGACATCATAATCTCTGAGTTATTGCCCATTTAAGTTTTGAGCTTAATTGAACCTAACTCGTATCACAGAAACGATGAAAACCATTCTAAGTTATTTACCTGCTTACAACTTGTTTCTTTATGTCATAATACAGCTGAACATGGATCTATGTGACAGTCACGTAATTAGTATGATTCCTGTTCGGATCTTTTCTAAAACATGGTAGTCCCCCTCGATACTGAAATTTGATCACGTGTACTTTATTTTTAAAATTTATTTTACTTATGTAGTTGTATGTTTTTATACCTGGTTACTTGGTCTTGATCGTATCATTTAATTCTTTAAAGGATGTTTTAAAACTTAATTGCAAATTGTTCAAATTATAGGGGTTTGTTTTGTAAAGTTTCATAACGGCGAACTTATCCTTAACTTCGCCTGCAATAGGCGAAGTTACCCATAACTTCGCCTGTATAACTCCGCCCCTATATAAAGGATTTTTCTGGTCAAACTGTTCATTATTTTCAAAATCGGCGAACTTATCTTTCAGAAACCCTAAGCGAAGTTACATATCGACTTCATCTGTGTTAATTTTTCTCGATTTCAACTCGATCTAAAGGTGTGTAGGGTTATAGTATCGTATAATCAATGTTATTGACGTTAATCATCGGTCGTTTCGACCCGATTCTCGACCTCGTCTTTCGAAACCTCAATACCCGATTTTCAAACTTGTTATTACGTGGTCGTAATCAACTTGCTCGTCTAGATCGTCTTAAAAACATGTTTTACGAGATCCTCAATCTCCAAATTCACCAACTACACGTCGATTCGAAAACCTAACTGTTGCCGATTCATATTCAGGCGAACTTACAGGTTAGGCGAAGTTATTCTTAACTTCGCCTGAGGTTTAACTTCGCCTGATAATTAATTTTGTAACAGTATATGAGGCGATGTTGTGGTTAGGCGAACTTGTCATTAACTTCGCCTGGCTCTTTTTACTTAACAGTTAACAGACGAAGTTCAAGTTGAGGCGAAGTTGTTCCCAACTTCGCCCCACCTCTAACTTCGCCTATACAGAATAAATCATAAATTCGCTCATGGTAACAGGCGAACTTGTGATTTGCCTTGACGTTTATCTAACTTAGCCTGTTTGTTGCAGAAATTGTTGGTGCATTTTGTGACCGTCGCTATGCAATTCTGATCAGCGGAAACGAAGGGCGAAGTTAGAACAACTTCGCCATAGGCGAAGTTGTAACAACTTCTGCCATAGGCGAAGTTATAACAACTGCGCCTTAGGCGAAGTTATAACAACTTCGCCTACAGGCCCAAGCCCGTGAAGTTGTTTATATATATGTGTGTCTTGTTTAGGTTTGAGAATCCAGAAAATCAGAGTATTGTGTGTTCAGTTCAAGTAGCTAGAGAGAAACCGAGAGGGAGAGTCGTGTGGGACGACCCGAGGTAGAGCTCACCTCGGGTCGGCCGTCATTTGTTTTCGTATTTGGTATGTAATGTGTTTCGGTTATTATATAAAAGATCTGCAGATGTGTTTATCCCATTCGTGTGTTTGTTCGTGTATGTGTTTGTGTGTAATTGTGTTCTTCGTCTTCTACACCATTAAACGAGTCTAGGAGGATTCCGCACTCCTAGACCTCGTGCGGATCTCGTATCGATCGGCGACGCCCCGGGGGGACTTACAAGTGGTATCAGAGCATTAGGCTCTTATGCTATGGTTCGAGATCTGCGTTTTGGTGTTTCTGGCACGTTTCTGATGCGTTTCTGGCCGAACAGCTGCTACAGGCGAAGTTATGGGGTTAAGGCGAAGTTGTCGCTTAAATTTTAGGGTTTAGGCGAAGTTATAGCCAGGCGAAGTTAGCAGCCAGGCGAAGTTATAGCCAGGCGAAGTTAAGGAGGGGCGAAGTTGACTTTTAGGCGAAGTTGACATTAGGCGAAGTAAAAAAAAAGTGTTTGGAGTTTTCGTCTGTGTGGCCAGGTGTACACGATTATTGTGAGACCTAAGACGTTGTTCCGTCAACGAGTGAAACTTGTTAACTCTTGGTCTTACGTGTGAACAAATACGTGTCAACTCTGGATATGGAGTTGAGGTTGTGAATGGGATATTGATTGAAACTGGATATTGACACATATTTGGGTGTTTGTGGGCAATGAAATAGTTGTTGTTCGAGGTTGACCAACTGAAGAAAGTCAAATTGAACTGAAGGTTTTCGTCATTACTGGATTGCGGTCAGAGCATATTATTTATGTTATTTTCAAGGCGTTCGAGAATTGGATCCTGAAACGTGATGCTTATTTATTAAAGTGAAAATTCTGGAACAAGTTGGATTTAATCGGGAATTAAAGTGTTTATGTTCTTGATCGTTATCCCTGGTGATTGAAGATGCTTCGGATTAATTAATGGTCATGTGTGTTAGATTCTGTCAAGGTGGTTTTGTGATGAAATTGATCACTTGATGTTGAGTAGTTGAAGATTAAACCTTATCGTATGCCGACGTGTTGGTGAAGTTGTGGAGGGAACCCAACTTCACGTGTTGGTGAAGTTAGAATAACTTCACGTGTTGGTGAAGTCAGAAGGACTCACGTGATTGGTTGAGATGATCAATTAGGCATTGGTGAAGATTACGAGACACGTGCTTGAAGATGAAGATATGAAGCTACTGCCAAGGGGGAGTCTGTTGGTACATGATGTCAGTAGTTCAGTGTCTAGTGTCTGTAATCGAGTCGTTTGGATTTGTGTTTTGTATGCGAAGTTAGCTAACAAGTTCGCTGATATGGGCGAACTTGTTAGACAAGCGAAGTTAGGGACAACATCGCCTGAACATGCCAGGCGAAGATGTCGCCTATATAATCAGCTAGGTTACGGCAGTATTTGAAATCAATCAGTTGTTCGAGTTTACGAGTCAGAGAGTTTGTGTAATCAGTGATCATTGTATCACGTGTTTCCGGTTGCAATACAACGTGTTTGTGTTTATTGTAACGTGTGTTTAATCGTATCGTCTTCTACGCTCGTAACGTCTTACGTAGGGATTCCGCACCTACGTAGAACGAGATATCTCGTGTAGATCCGGCTGGGAACCTACAATTGGTATCAGAGCTGAGTTTGGTGTTTTCGTCTGTATGGCCAGGTGTACACGATTATTGTGAGACCTAAGACGTTGTTCCGTCAACGAGTGAAACTTGTTATCTCTTGGTCTTACGTGTGAACAAATACGTGTCAACTCTGGATATGGAGTTGAGGTTGTGAATGGGATATTGATTGAAACTGGATATTGACACATATTTGGGTGTTTGTGGGCAATGAAATAGTTGTTGTTCGAGGTTGACCAACTGAAGAAAGTCAAATTGAACTTAAGGTTTTCGTCATTACTGGATTGCGGTCAGAGCATATTATATATGTTATTTTCAAGGCGTTCGAGAATTGGATCCTGAAACGTGATGCTTATTTATTAAAGTGAAAATTCTGGAACAAGTTGGATTTAATCGGGAATTAATGTGTTTATGTTCTTGATCGTTATCCCTGGTGATTGAAGATGCTTCGGATTAATTAATGGTCATGTGTGTTAGATTCTGTCAAGGTGGTTTTGTGATGAAATTGATCACTTAATGTTGAGTAGTTGAAGATTAAACCTTATCGTATGCCGACGTGTTGGTGAAGTTGTGGAGGGAGCCCAACTTCACGTGTTGGTGAAGTTAGAAGAACTTCACGTGTTGGTGAAGTCAGAAGGACTCACGTGATTGGTTGAGATGATCAATTAGGCACGGGGATGCATGCATTTCAAAGACCTCAATCTATATAGTCGGAGAAGCTTACACTGAAGGGGAAATCTGATATGGAAGACGCTGGGTGATTGGTAGATTTGTGAAGCTACATGACAGTTTCAGACACGGCTGGTTGAAGAGCAAACAGAAGATCATCAGTTAAGAGGGAGTTTGTTGGTGCATGTTTTGTAACAGATGATCTTTTGTGTTTGTTAGAATTGAGAGCAACGGTCAAAGGGGAGTCTGTTGGTGCATTTTGTGACCGTCGCTATGCAATTCTGATCAGCGGAAACGAAGGGCGAAGTTAGAACAACTTCGCCATAGGCGAAGTTGTAACAACTTCTGCCATAGGCGAAGTTATAACAACTGCGCCTTAGGCGAAGTTATAACAACTTCGCCTACAGGCCCAAGCCCGTGAAGTTGTTTATATATATGTGTGTCTTGTTTAGGGTTGAGAATCCAGAAAATCAGAGTATTGTGTGTTCAGTTCAAGTAGCTAGAGAGAAACTGAGAGGGAGAGTCGTGTGGGACGGCCCGAGGTAGAGCTCACCTCGGGTCGGCCGTCATTTGTTTTCGTATTTGGTATGTAATGTGTTTCGGTTATTATATAAAAGATCTGCAGATGTGTTTATCCCATTCGTGTGTTTGTTCGTGTATGTGTTTGTGTGTAATTTTGTTCTTCGTCTTCTACACCATTAAACGAGTCTAGGAGGATTCCGCACTCCTAGACCTCGTGCGGATCTCGTATCGATCGGCGACGCCCCGGGGGGACTTACAGAAATGGCTGCTGTAGCTGGAGCAGATGGTGCAGGTGGTGATGACGGTGGAGACAACAACCGACAGTTTTTCCCGGGGCACAACATGTACATCACATTGGACCCGGATGCGAGCGGTGTTCATGATTTCCGCGAGATCATCACGTTTCTACTACGCTCGCGTATATTCCACGCGATTACCACAACACTGCCGATATCTTTGCCAAACATTGAAGATTTCTGGCAGACAGTGGAATATGACTGTCGAGTCGAGCCCCCGGTTATGCGTGCAACTGTTAATAATCAGATTGTTCAGTTCTCATCTGAACAGATCCGGGCGGCTTTACAGTTTGGAGATGAAACGAGAGACGATCCGACAGACTTTGTAGCTCCATTTCGAGATGGTGCGTTTCTGAGGATGGGATATTCTGGTCCCTTGGGAGATACTCAGAGACGCAAGGGGTTCTTGCTAGACCAGTGGCGCTTTCTCATGCACATGATGATCGTGTGTATGTCGGGGAGAAAGGCTGGTACAGATGGTATGGGCGCGAACATGCAGTCGGCGATGACTGCTCTGACTTACAATAAGCGTTACAGCTTTAGTCAGATGGTCTTTTACGAGATAGATCGTCAGAGATTAGCGGTGGCGCGTGAGAGATTTCTCATGTATCCAAGATTCCTCCAAATGATCTTGAATCATGTTGCTCCCACGTTACCTCAGCGTCGACCAATTAGATACGTGGAAAGTGTAAGTAAAAGGATCTTCGCTCAGTGCAGATCATCCAGTGCAAGAAGCAAGCCTGAGCTCCGTCCTCGACATACTCCACTGTTTGGTTACTTGATCAACCCAGAGTATGTTCCAGCTCGTGGAGACGAATTTCGGGATCCTCAACCACAACAGGCTGGAGCGCCTCAAGCTATACCTGCTGCTCCAGTTGTGGAACCGGAGGAAAATATAGACCTTGAAGCAATGTTTGAAGGACAAGGATTCTTTGATATGGAGCGGGTTGATCCAGAGGACAATGTGCAAGTCTCAGTTGAACGGGTTTCGAGTGTGAATGTTACTAGGACAGCTACTACGGTGGCTGATTCTGATTCTGATGATGATGTGGATGAAGCGAGACGAATTTTGGTAACCCAAGAAAGAATTCATGGGAAAAGAAAGAGAACCGATGATGACAGCGAGTCAGATTATGAGGAAGAAGTACATCAGTTGGTTCGCAGATCAAGAAGGGAACGGACAGGTGCAGGTTCGGGAGCTGGTGAGAGCTCAAGGGTGGTTCGTTTCACTCCACCCGCACTGTCCGGTATGACTATGGTTCCTTCATCATTACCTGTTACAAGGCCAAGCGCCACGGACGTTCCCGTGGTGGCTACCTCATCCTCATTCGGCCTCCCACCCACTACATTTCAGCTATCGACTCCGGAGATTGTATCGTTGCCAACTCCAACTCTTACTCCAAAGGAGGTCGTGGCAAGATTTATTGAGTCGACGGTTGTAGCGACTGCAGGGTTGTCAGTTACGATACCACATGCGGTTACGTTTACGCCTACTTCTGAGGTCCCGGTTACGTTGGAAATCCCTCCTCAGTACACTCAAGATATATCACATCTGAGGTTTGATTTCGATGCAACCTTATCAGACTCAGAACGAATAGCAGCGCTTGAGAGGGTCGTGGTAGAACAGTCAAGGGTAAATCTTATCCAGACCCATGCTATTCAGCGCCTTGTTGCAGAGAATCAGATACAGTCGTCCCTGCTGGTTGAACATGGCAAAATCATTGATGCTTTGAAGCAGTTCTTGGCATCTCAGGGGGAGACGAGCTGTAAGGGCGATGAGCTAAGGACGAAGAAACGTAATGATCGAGACGATGATCCCAATGCATCGAAAGGTGCAGGTGGAGAGTTGCCAAGAACTGAACAAGCTCTTGGGACTTCCACATCTCAGGGGGAGTCAACGAGTGCAGCGGGCGGTTCGGGTGATGATGTGGTGGTCGTGGACGTTGAGGAGATGGATGATGAGTTTGTAGGTGATGATGATGTATTACCGGTTGAAGAGATAGAGAAGATTGGTGAAGAGATTGTTATTGATAATGATATTGAAGAGGGAGAGATTGTAGAAGAGAATATTGAGCATGAGATTCCGGATGTTGATAAGGCAGATATGAGTAAAGATATAGGAAGTGATGAGACGGAATGGGAAGAGCAGCCAAGATGGAAAGAAGGCTATGCTCAGTGGTTCGTAAAAACGAAGAAACCGGCGGTCCCTACTATGTTTAAGAAAAGTTATAACATTAGAGGTTATGCTGAATCGAGAAAGGGGATTATATGCTGGATATATGATGAGCAGTTGAGGCTCTTTGTGATTAAAAGATATGATGGTGTTCAGTACTTCAAGAGGATGTTGAGATCGTTGAACACGTTGCCTGAGTGTGAAGTGAAAGACTTAGCCAGATTGGGGTTGATAAACAGAAGTGATGATAACATGGCTAGAGTTATTGGGAAGATAGTATGGAAGGAAAGTATAAAGGAAAAGAAGTTCGAGCTGTTGAAACCACAGAAAGGAAAACTTATTGAAGACAAAGATAGAGGGATGAGAGCAGATGGCAAGCCTTGGATGATTATGAAGTATAAGCTGATCCGGTGTTTAAAAGAAGTACCGATGAAACAAATGCCCAAGGATGTGCTGAAAGATCTGAAGTGGTGGTATGTAGATTGTGAAACAGCTGAAGCAGTAATGGAGGACGAAGATGAACAAGAGCTGATGAGAGTGTATGATCCGATGCATCTAGTGAACTTATCTCAAGCTGATCTGCAGGTGCTGAATGAGAAGAAGATATTTTATATTCCTGCTTGGAAAGACGAAGCGAAGAAATATCAAAGAATAGTATCGGTTTGTGTACGAGAAGGAGTTCATGCTTAAAGATGAAGAAACAATATTGTTGGAGATTACAAGACACGTGCTTGAAGATAAAGATATGAAGCTACTGCCAAGGGGGAGTCTGTTGGTGCATGATGTCAGTAGTTCAGTATATAGTGTCTGTAATCGAGTTAGTTAGATTTGTGTTTTGTATGTAAGCGAAGTTCTCACAAGTTCGCTTGATATAGGCGAATTTGTGGAACAAGCGAAGTTAGGGACAACTTTGCCTAAACATGCTAGGCGAAGTTGTCGCCTATATAAACAGCTAGGTTACGGCAGAGTTAACAGGTAATCGAGTCATTATTGTACGAGAGTTCGAGTTAGAGAGTTAACGAATTTTGTGTAATAAGTGATTTGATATCACGTGTTTCCAGTTGCAATACAACGTGTCTTTGTTTATTGTAACGTGTGTTCGATCGTGTTAACGTATATCGTCTTCTACGCTCGTAACGTCTTACGTAGGGATTCCGCACCTACGTAGAACGAGATATTCCGTGTAGATCCGGCTGGGAACCTACACTAGGTCCGATTTTTCCTATGTATGGTGTTCATATGATTGTTGTTGATTTGATGGTGTATTGATGATGATTTGATAACTAGTTTTGATATTATTGCATGTTAATTGTTGTGTCTTTGAGTTTGAGATCAAATAAAACCCTAACTATGTATGTATGGTGTAATTGATATGCATGGATAGTAGTTATGGTGTCTAGAATGTTATATGAATGATTTGTGGTCCATAGATAGTTAAATTTTTGAGTTTGGATGCAAACAGTTTCTGGACAGATTGTGTTGTTGATGTTTGATTGACTGTAACGGGGTGTAAAAGTAAACATTGATTAAGATAATTGATACTACAGTAAACTAGGTTGAGTCTAGTTTCTAAATAATGTAAATTTGCAATTTTTGGACGTGTAAAAGTTAACCTTTATGATTTTAAAAAAACGTTGTGCAAAGCTGAGTTGTTAGACCTGCTGTTGGGTTGTTTTGTAAATGTTATATCTCATGAACTACGAGACCAATTGGGTTGGTTCCACTTCTGGAAGTTGACTTATTGAGTTAGGAACCTAACCCAAGTGGTCTTGCATTTATTTTATTTTTCGTTTAACGTGAATTTCAAATAACATTCTGTTGCGCATGAATTTTACTGTTATGAGTTTGCTGTAATGATTTGATTATTGTGAGAAACCTATGTGGAATAAAAATATAATAAAATATGTTCTGGAAACCTAGGACATATATGCTTTTGTGATGATTTTTGGTAAATTAATTGTGATGCTATGATCGGTGGAATAGTACAATCTTTCAAGTAGAATTTCTGTCTCGGTGAAACTAGCTGCTGAATTTTGTGAAAATGCATGAAACATGATACTTGCTATATAATTGTTATGTTTTGATCAAATTGCCCTTGCGGGGAATAATTGCTAATTGATTGTCATGATTTGACCAAATTGCCCTCGTGGGGAATAATGGCTAGTTAATTGTTATGTGTTGACCAAATTGCCCTTACGGGGAGTAATTGCTAGTGATGTACTTTATGAATACATGACACGTATATAATTGCTTACACATGTAACGTATCACAAATACATTTGTTAAAGTCACACACGATTTACAAACGAAACACGAAACATGTTATGTGCATAGGTATTATGTGCCGGGTCTAGAGACTCGATAATATTCCGACACTTAGAAAAATCTCTTTGTTGTTTTAGAACGCTAGAGAGAGTTTTTCTGTGACGCGCATCTTGGTGAATTATTTTGGGAATACTTCGCAAATAGTGAGTTTCACTTTCCCCTTTTAAACTTTTTAAACGCTTTTCACTTGGGGGAGATAACATACTCCGAAAACGCATTTAAGATTTTGTTAATATAGATTATATATCACTTGTAAAGACTAAGTGGCAAACGCGTTAACTAAAGTCCTTCATTCACATCGAACCGTTTAATATTGGATAATAGCGAGTCATTGTTGAGTAGTACTACTGAGTTTGACAAACCCCACCCAACGCTAAACTCGACTGGAGGTCGAGTGGGTGTAATCTTGGCTAAACACATACCATGGTCGGGATAGACCTGGTGGCAAGGCAAATGATAAACAGTCAGCTTCGGTGTCGAACACTTAGTAATACTTGTTTTATAGGCTAGCTACCTATAGATATATAATTGACATAACACTATCTGGTAACGCAAAACGCTTAACGCAAAACGCTGAACGCAAAACGCTTAACGCAAAACGCTGAACGCAAACGCTAAACGCTTTATTTTATATAAACTTGTGAACTCACCAACCTTGTGTTGACACTTTTAGTATGTTATTCTCAGGTAGCCGAGGCGGGCGCGCGGTTTAGGATCATGCATTGCTTGATACACTTTTAACTATGCAAACTTATTTTTAACTGTTATCATTGGGTTTTAAGTCGTCCTGCGTGACGTAACATTGTTTTCTATGGTTTTACGCTTCCGCATTTAATTACTCGTAAACGTTTTCATGGTTTTGAAACTTTGTTTTATGGTTTGATTATAACTAATGATTCCGATCCTGTTAGTTCACACCCTCTGACGGTAAAACTCTGTTAGTGGATTTTGAGGGTGTGACAAGAAATGAGCGGATTTAGTTAACCTATCAACGATTACCCAAATAGCATTATGTTGTCGGGTAGTCTTAGGGAGTTTCGTAATGAAATCCATTGTTATCATCTCCCATTTCCATATAGGAAGTTCAGGTTGTTGAAGCAAACCTGAAGGCTTTTGAAGTTCTGCCTTGACTTGTAAACATGTTAAGCATTTAGCAACGTACAAAGCAATATCTCTCTTCATCCCATTCCACCAGTAGTTTGGTTTAAGATTTTGATACATTTTATCACTACCGGGATGCATCATGTACTTTGATTTATGAGCTTCACTCATGATCCTTTCGCGCAAATTACCAACAATTGGTACCCAGATTCGGTCCCAAGTCTGAGTATGTTACCGTCTCCTTTTATTAATGAATCAATGGTGCCGTTACGTTTTTCTTCGGAAATATGGTTTTCTTCAATTGCTTGTTTCTAAGCATTCTTGATTTGCTCGATTAGATCTATTTGTAGTTCTAATCTCAAAGCTCGAACCCTTTTGGGTTTCTCATGTTCCCTTCGCCTCAATGCGTCAGCTACAACATTTGCTTTTCCTTCGTGATAGATGATTTCACAATCGTAATCGTTTAAGGTTTCCATCCATCTTCTTTGACGCATGTGAAGTTCCTTCTGATCAAATATATGCTTTAAGCTCTTATGATCAGTGTACACGATAAACTTGACTCCATAGAGATAGTGTCTCCATAACTTTAAGGCAAAAATTATGGCACCCAACTCTAGATCATGAGTCGTATAATTCTTTTCGTGTACTTTCAATTGACGAGAAGCATAAGCTATTACTTTCTTTCTTTGCATTACTACGCAACCTAAACCTGAATGAGATGCGTCACTAAATATGATGAAATCTTCTGTACCCTCTGGCAAGGCCAATATAGGTGAATTCGTAAGCTTTTGTTTAAGTAAATTAAACGCTTCTTGCTGCTTGGTTCCCCACTCATACTTAACGTTCTTTAGGGTTAGTGAAGTTAAGGGAACTGCTATACGGGAGAAGTTTTTGATGAATCTTCTATAATATCCTGCCAAACCTAGGAAACTTCGAACCTCGATTGGCGACCTAGGAATCTCCCATTTAGCTATTGTTTCAATCTTTGCGGGGTCCACTTGAATTCCATTGGCGTTAACAACGTGACCAAGAAATTTCACTTCATGCAGACAAAACTCGCACTTGGAAAATTTTGCATACAATTTCTCGTTTCGAAGTAATTCCAATAAAATCCGAAGATGAACTTTGTGTTCTTCTTCTGATTTAGAATAAATAAGTATATTGTCGATGAATATGATTACAAATTTATCTAAATATGGCTTACAAACTCTGTTCATCATGTCCATGAAAGCGGCTGGGGCATTAGTGAGTCCAAATGGCATTACGGTGAACTCATAATGTCCATACCTTGTTTGGAAAGCTGTTTTTGGGATATCTTCTTCTTGAACTTTCAACTGATGGTATCCAGAACGTAAGTCTATTTTCGAAAAGAAACTCGCTCCTTGCAATTGATCGGATAAGTCGTCAATTCTAGGTAGCGGATATCGATTCTGAATAGTTACTTTGTTCAATGCCCTGTAGTCGATGCACATCCTCATGGAACCATCTTTCTTCTTGACGAATAATATCGGCGCTCCCCAAGGTGATGAACTTGGACGAATAAACCCTTTCTTTAATAACTCATCTAGCTGCTTCTTTAATTCCTTCATTTCCGATGGAGCCAAACGATAAGGAGATTTGGCTATCAGAGTTGTTCCAGGCATTAAGTCTATTCTGAATTCGACTTCTCGATTGGGCGGAATTCCTGGAAGTTCATCTGGAAAGACGTTGGGAAATTTGGATACTACAAGTACATCTTTGATTTCCTTCGGGTTTGATTCTTCCGTTACATAAGCCATGAATGCTAAGCATCCTTGGTTTAAACATTTGTTAGCTTTTATCATGGAAATTATACTAACATGTCCAGCGTCTTTGTCGCCCGCAATTTGAATTGTTCGCTTGTCAGGGGCTTGAAATTCTATGGTTTTCTTATTGCAAATGATACGGGCATGGTTGTCGGATAACCAGTCCATACCTAGAACTATATCAAAGCCTGCTAACGTCATAGGTAGTAATTGCACAGGAATGACGTAGCCTGCCAACAAGATATTTCCATTTTCTAAGGTCTCGGAAATTTTAATTATCTCACCATTGGCCGTCTCGACGTTTATAGTTTTATTCAATTTCTTTAAAGGTTCGTTTAATAGACTACAAAACTTATAATCTATAAAACTTTGATTTGCACCAGAATCAAATAAAACTCTTGCGTAAACGTTATTGACTAAGAACGTACCGGTGATGGCTTCTGGTATGTCTGCGGCCTTCTTGGTGTCGAGTACAAAGACTCGAGCATTCCCCTTCCTTCCTTCATTATTGGTGCCACTTCCCCCAGCACCTCCAACACTTCCACTTCCAGCAACATTCTTCTTGGGACATTCAAAGCTAAGATGCCCCATTTCCTTGCAGTTGAAGCAAGTCATCTTGTTTTTCCAACAATCAGCAGTGGCATGTCCTGGTTTCTTACATGTATCACATACAATAGATGTAGATACTGCAAACCGGCATCGACCCGCATGATGCCTCTTACAAATCTTACACAATGAGTAGTTGAAATTGAAACCACTCCTTCTTCTATCCACATCTTTTCCCTTGAAACGGTTATTCCCTTTTCCTTTTCTGTCAATGGTTGAATATTCTTTCTTGTCTTCTTCTTTGTTACGGATCAAACCGTTTATCAAATAACCAGCCAGCTCCATGGCTGATTCGGCTGTCTGTGGTAAATGAGACCTCACCATGTCTCTTATCTCTCTCGGTAAACCCCATATGTAGCGGTTTACCTTGCTCGATTATAGTGTTACCAATTGTGGCACAAGCCTACAATACTCTTGGAATTTGGTATTGTATTCTCTCAGATTGATTCTAACTACCCTGTGATTCAAAAACTTGGTTTGAACTAAATCGGTTTCATGCATTGGACAGTACTTCTGCAACACAAGATCCTTAACTCTTCCCACGTCATCTGGTACATGATTCTTCTTCCTCTTGCCATCAATAGAGTGTTCCACACTCTAGAGCTTCCCCCTTAAACATCTGTGCCGTGTACTGAATCTTTTCCTCCTCTGTACACTTTCTTATTATCACAATTGATTCCATTTCTTCAAGCCATCTTATGGCGGCGATGACACCCTTGTCGCCATAAAACTCTTTCGGCCCACAATTCTTAAAATCCTTAAACAAACAACCTTCAATTCGTAACTTTTTCTTAAAAGTTTGGTGGATCTTTTCACCGTTGGTCGATCCTTGGTCACTTTCTTCATTTTGATGGGTAGGGTTAGGACGAGATTTGGATTTGACAGATTTACTGGGTTGTCGGGCCTCACTTTGATGGACGGATTTTTCTTTCATGGTGGGTAATAATGTATTCATGGTATTGATCATTTCTTGCATTTTGTTTATCAACTGCTCATTGTTTCCTTGAGCAGGCTCAGTTTTCGATTGGTTGCTTTTAGCATTCGAAGCTTCCTTGGGAAGGATTACTTTGGTTCGACATTCTGAAAATATAAGGAAATTGACTCATTATTTAAAAAGTTTTTATTTATTTTACAAACAGGAGTACATTATGACTACTCCTATTACCACAAGCGATACCATTATAAACACTACGGACTTATTCTAGAAACCATTAATACTACAACAACGGAACAAGGGACAAACGATAGAACCACAACAGAACAGGGAACAAACGGTACGGTCACAATAGAACGAGATCTTTAATCCTTCATGTACTTCTTGATTAACTTCTTCAGCTTACTACACTTGTGTAGTAATTTCTTCTCCACTTTCTTTTTCATGCTACTTTCAGTAGCCAACTTTTTCCGCAACTCATCCGTTTCATGCAGGGCCCGATCCAAATGCTCCTCTTGGGACTGAGGAATGAGACTTGGATATCCATACTGGGGCAGTGTATCACGGTACCCCATCATGACGATGTCATAATGGTTTCTTGGATACTGCGGCGGTGGACTGGATTCAACCGGCATGTTGTGAAAGACTTTTGCAGCCTCTTCTTGCTGCCTAATCTCGCTTGCTTATTCTGAGACGGTTGGAACAACACCAGTGAAAGGTGGAAAGCTACCAGTGAGTGCTTGAACATACGGATCTTAAGGATCATAATGGGGGGACAGGTGAAACAAGGGTTGCTGGCAGCCCATACTTGGCGGACAATTACATCCTGAATGGTTTTGCACCTCAGGGTTCCTCTCATCAAGGCTCATCTCCTTTGAAACTTCTTCTTCCGGTTCTTCTTCCGGATCTTCTTCCAATTCTTCTTCCGGTTCTTCTTCCGACTCCTCTTCAACTTCCTCTTCGGGGTCTTCTTCTTGTTCAACTTCCACATTACTTGTATTTACCTCAATCCGAATGGTCTCCGGTTGCATTACTCTCATCTCGGGTCTCCTCGATGGACCTGAAACAGAAGCATGCGGAGAATCCGTAGGGTTGTAAACTGGGGTCCTTGGATCAGAGTAGATTTGCATACAGCTTGGGGTAGCTTGTTTAGGATCAGACTTAGCTGGCGCATAAATCTGCACTTTATCCGAAGGATGATTCGTTGGGTTTGGCGGATTGATTGGAATGTTGATTGGCATCTGCTCCGTGCCCGGGAAGTAAATGGGTTGATTCCCATATGGGACCACTGGTGTGAGAGGTCTGTCCTGGTCGAAGAAGTTATCATAGTATTCATCACTTTGACCATCAAAAGGAACAATGGGTTCTGGATGTCCTGTTCGTCTCATCTCTTCGTAAAAGGATTCTATTATCTTCTTGAATACCGACATCAGTGAATATTAGAATGAGAAGGGATAGAAAAGATTAGAATGATAAGGGATAGGAAAGAATATCAACCTATCTTATCCTTATATACTAATATTGAAACTTATCTTTGATCAAAGCTTAGGTATACTTATATACCGAATTCGCTAAGATCGATGGCTTTGATACCAACACTTGTCACACCCCGCTCAGAGCCTAGGCGTGACAACCCAACGTTGGTACCTGTATTGTAAATATATCTGTAACACCCCGTAAGCGCAGCGGAAACGTACACGGGATGCAACAGACACATTTGATATCAACAGCATTGCTTATAAAGAAAACACCACTACATTAATTTAAACGAATTACATTATTCCGAGTTTCGTTACCATCTAGGTGTTATCACATAAGTTTTACCGATAGTACATTAACATATTTAAAACAAAATATAGACTCTTAAGCTTCCACAAAATAGCACACATCAGCAAGCACGTATCATTCATTCCAATTTTGGTGTACCTAGAAAGCATGTAAAGAAAACGGGTCAACTACGAATAGTTGGTGAGTTTCACTAATTTAAGTAAACCATGACAAATCATTTTAATAATCATAAATTAATGATGTAATTATGCTGAGCCTACAAGTGAAAACTCTGTTAACCCAGAAACACATTTAATAACCTCTGGGTACACTATTAACCCAGAAATACATTTAATAACATCTGGGGACACTGTTAACCCATAAATACATTTAATAGCCTCTGGGGACACTGTTAACCCAGAAATACATTTAATAACCTCTGGGGACACTGTTAACCCAGAACACTGTTTCGGGCCTTACAATATTAGCAACTCAGACAATTACCATCTTAATACATTACCGTACGATTCCCGTACAATAAACATTATATAAATACATTGATTTCCATGCGATCGGCATGTACTTAAACACTTTGATAAAAACATGCTTTCCGCCCCGGGAAAATATTTAAAACAGTTCAATAAAAAGGGGCTCGTGAAAACTCACCTTCTTGTGAGCAAGATGTACTACGGTGCACGGCTACTGGTACAGATCTGTAATACGATCCCCCAAATCGTTACTACACAATTTCTATCAATATAACTTAAATTCGTGTTAACCGGTACGTCTGGGGACACTGTTAACCCAGTACCGTACACGATCCGGGGACAATGTTAACCCCGAAATACTTTTCAGGACTTAGATTGTGATATCACTTAGAGTTCTTTAGTCAAAACTACCGTTAGTTTGTTTTTCTCGTTTTGCGTGCCTAGCACGGTTATCCGTCTTTATGTTTTCAAAAAATGAGTTTGACTACACACGACCTGAAAATAGTTGTTATTGATATTTTCATTAAAGTGGTGAAATTAGAGCTCGGTTAGACACCCCGTTTGGCCGCGGGGCCCGTTTCCGCCTTTAATACACCGGAAACGGTTAAGTCGGGTAAAATTACCCAAATCATCCGAATTATTTTCGGATGATTTATTTTTACTTGATTAACTTAGTTTCATAAAAATCATCCATTTTTAAGGTTTTCAAACACCAGTCAGCTCGCTTAGGCGAACTTCGCCGGTTTACTCGTTTTAAGCTTTAAAAGTTTGTTTTTAAGTTCCATTTAGCACAAATAAATATCCGCTTAGTCTCGGACCTTGAAATTTTGTACAAACCATATTTTGACAGTAAGGAATTTTTATAAAATTTTTCCAGAATTAATTTTCATATCTAAAATTTATTTAACCATTTTTAAACGTCATTTAAACACCAAATATGTCGAAAATACCAAACGACCTTCGAAAAATCCCAAATTTTTCTGGGATGACCTCTGTCACCCACATAGTTCCCTGTAATTTTTCCAGAACTAAAAACTCATTTTTCATGCCATTTTTACCAAAACCGAGCTAGAAATCCCTAGAACTCGTTTTACCGAAAAGCCTACTTAGACTTCTCCAATGAACCTGAAATTTTGTGTGTGACTTTTATATGTTATAAAAAGCTTATCTTAAATTTTCCAGAATTTTTCATGATGTTTAGCTATTTTTCACCATTTTTGGCCAAAACCGAGCATTAAATTCACCAAATATTCATCCTTTATCCAAAAATTACCAAAAATTCACAGATCTCATATTTTCATGTGTAGATAATCTCTGTGAAATTTCGTGACCCAACTCTAGGTCTATCACAATCTGTCCAAATTATCTAAATCATACGAAAACCGAACTACCTTGTGTTTTCTAGCGTTAGATCGCAAAGATCTTGGTTTCTAGCCTTTGCTAGCCACTAGATACAACACCTACAAGCACAACAACACCACACCAAGCAAGTTATACCCACAATCAAGCCATTTCTTTCATGGTTTCGATTAAAACATCAAAACAAAGATTTTGACCGTAAAAATTCGTTTTTGACTCTTTTAACTACTTTCTTGGACCAAGATCCTTTGTATAACTTGTATACATCACTTGATCCTCCAAGAATCGGTTTCATCTCGGGTTTTCACCCATTTTTCATTTGAAACTTCATTCTCTTGCAAATAACTCAAGATCATAGAATCAAAACTATGAATCAAACATTATAACCGTGTTTTTACCTTACAATTCTTGTTAGAAATCAAGGGTTTTGGATGAATGTGTAAAGGGTTGAAAGGGTTTTGGAGTTGGAGAGTTAGAAAAAAGAAAAATGAAATGTGTATGTGTGTGCATAGGGCCGATCGGTCCTAGTTATGGTGTGGGGTGGGGCCCACATCTCAACCCATGGCCACACATTTGGATTTTGTGTAATCCGGATAATGTTGTGGATAATCTGGTTCAGTTTGTTTCTCGGTTAAACGTTTAATTTCGCTCAAAACGAGGCCAAAACGGTCGTTTTTCGGCTTAAAAATGAAATTTATATAAAACTGATTTAAAAACTTTAAAAACTTAAACCATGACATTTAATGACTTAACACATCGTATTGTTGGTAATTGTGCATCTTTTTCGGCTTGATCGATCGTCTCTTGCTTGGTTTGATGTTAAAGGTTTCGTTTATCGTACCGACGTACTAATAAATCGAAATCCTTTTTTCTGTGCTATAATTCACTTATCCCGAAGCTTTAATACTTCGTAAACATCACTAAACATTATATATTTCGTCTATAATGTAATTCCCGATTCGTTCGGGTTTCAATAACCGTTCATCGATTAATCGTAATTCCGATACGACTAGTTGTACATTTGAGTATAATTCGTACTGAGAATCTTATATACTCGTATAATCACATTATAATTCATATATTCAATATTAAATAACACGTAAATAGTATATTCCGGCTAGGGTATACCTGAATTTGCCGGAATTGTTACAATATCAGTGTTAAAGGTTGTAAAGCGGAAGACTTTTAATAAAATATTATTATATTCAAATCACGGGGTTTGAAACACCCGTTAAGTTATACAAAAGTGTTTGGATATTAAAACCATGATTTACATTATTTTAATATTAAAACATCCTTTGAGCCATCAGATCGTCTAACAGCTATCCTCTGTCTCCAAACACCTATCCTTCCTTACCTGTAAAACAGTTATAAAAAAAAATACGTCAGCAACACATGCTGGTGAACACGCTGACTCAAAATATTTTAAGTTACTTAATTATCCCCTCGGGTATCTTGTGACCCGGCCCATCGTGGCTTAGGAAACAACCAAGTTAAATATACTATTATAAACCTTTAGTTATACTTGAAACCTCTCATCGATACCGCAGCATCGAGGTCTTGGCAACTATTCAATATACACGAGATAATCCCCTCTCGGACATTACTTGGGTCTGGCCCAACGTGGCGGAGGCATTAGCAAGTGTGGTGCGGTGTGCCCACCGTCTGCCCACATATGTAAGGATCCAGACAAACGTATACAATAGTCTGAGGGCCAGTATTACTTTTGTTTATAAAGTTTTAGGGATATAATCCCATGCAAACATTCAAGACTTTGTTTTATAAAATGTTGGACGTATTCACCTTTCTTCTTAGTTGGTGTTTCTCACCAATTTGTCTCGTTACCTCGGACCTATAGTACGAGAATAACATTTTATAAGTACTAGATCAACGATCTAGCTTCAGACCTTTAGTCCGATTGCATAACCTTTACCTTGACATTTTATCTCTTTATAAATATAAGGACCTCTAGTCCTTTCTTTTTAATCATTTATAAACCTTTGTTTCTTCTTCGTGAAGAAAACATATATTTCAAATTCTTATTATAAGAAATATAAAATCTTTATATAAAATAAAAAAGTATTATTTTATCTATAATCTCGACTTTATAAAATCTTATTTCCACTTTATAAAATCAAGGTACGAGCTATATCCCTGACTAGGGTCTAAGCCATTTATATTATAATAATCGGGCAGAACCCCTACCTTGAATGGCTTATTTATAGAAATGCTTGTGCTTTACTGGAACAGCACTTCTACTTGAAGGTAAGTCGAGAGGGTATTTAGGTAGGGTTATGGCACGCATTTCGAGGTAAGACTTGTCGGGATATCGCCATATTGGGGTCGTGGCACGTAAATCGAGACAATGTGTAATTGGAAGTGTGAGTTGGATGGTGAGGACCACCACCATGGTCGGCCTATTTATAGAAATTTTTGTGCAACTTCGCGTATCGCGAAGCAGCACTAATTTCGCTGAGTCGCCGCGTAGGCTTGCCACGTGTCGCCACGTGTCGTTCCTGTCTCCCCACGTGTACTGCATCTTCGCGTATCGCGAAGATGCACAACTTGGATTCTTCGCATATCGCGAAGATGCAAAATTTTGAATCTGTTCATTTTTAGTCCCTGGTCTTTTGGTAACTTGCCATATCTTGATCTTATCATCATCAAAAAATACAAAGGCGGCTCGCGGCGATGCGAGCGTGCAAAGTGCGCCATCATAGCGCCATATTGCGCCCATCGCCCTTCACCCGTGCCCGTGCGCGTCGGGTGCTTCGCACCCTCCGCTAGGACTAGGGAGAGTGGTTGGCCACTTAAGAACATTTCCATGGAATGTTCTCTCCTTATAAAGTGCTTTATTTTTCTTTCTTTCTCCGATGTGGGATGGAGTCTCCTTACTCCATTCCTTAACATAAACTACTTCCATTCTTTGTCTTAATTTTCTCTTTACATTTGCCATGAATATTTTTAGTCCTTAAGTTTTATTAATTTGTCAAATTTGAACCAAAATTTTTGGGATGTTACAAAAACACTATAAATACGTTATCAAAATGCAATTAAACTCGTCCACACCATCCTCTCATCCTCACGAAGCAAACCCCTAACTTAATTTCACCATTCAAAGCCATCACAATCTGTTTTGAGTTCGGGTCAGGGCCGCACGTTATAGTTCATCGTTCTCTAGCTTTTCGGCCTCCTAATTGGTAATTAATTTATGATTTTAGTTCGTTTTTAACCGCTAAACGTTAACCCTAATTCAATTATTACAAACATGGAACCATTAATCCGATTGCGAGTTCTAGGGTTTGTGAATTAGAGAAGAACATGAACTGCTTCATTTGTATTTAAATTATCAGTTCTAGCTTCTAATCAAATCAAGGCGTTGGCCTGATGGCCAGTGCATGTTTTCACAAGTTGTTAACCGGCCTGGGGCGTGGGTTCAAGTTCCCCAGGCCCGGTTTTGGTATTTTTTGTTAAACAACCCCTTTTCTTTTATAATATTATTGTTATATATTAATAACATTTAATAAAAACAATTTTAACGAAACCGAACCTTTGAACCCCCAATAGACCCGGTTTGTTATCATTTTTTTTATTTTAATCATTTTTGAATATTTCTTGTTTATTTATCTATATACAAAAATGTATAATAATTATATTAAGGATGTTCATTTGCCACTCGTTTAATAAACGGAACCATATTAAAGTTTCCAAATAAATTTCTCGTTTAACTGTTATGTTAAATTGGATACATTATTATATATTATAATTGTTTATTTATAAAACAACAACAGCAACAGCACCAGCACCAGCACCAGCAGCAACAACAACAGCAGCAGCAGCAACAACAACAGCAGCAGCAGCAGCAGCAGCAACAACAACAACAACAACAATCCATAAAGTCTCCAAACTCATTTAAACCGGTTGGTAACCATTTTATCAATTTGTTTTATTTCTTTTCTTTTATGTTTGTTTATTCTCTCTAGTTATATTTCTACAAATAGTAAACGTAATAATATTATTAAGTAAATAATTAATAAATAAAATAATCTAAACCCTAAAAGGTCCAAATCTTTCAACCCGATTATAAACCGCAATATTGAAAACTAAACTAATAAATTTTTTTAACAAACTTGTACTTACAACCCTATTTAATCCCAAATCCGTCTTTTGCCTTTTTATTACTGTACTTATTAGTTTATTACTCATTATACATTTGAAACTAGGAACTTTTTTCGACGTATTCCAAGAAGCTTGACCACTTTTATCTTAATTTCTTAATGGCGTCTCATCTTCATTAATCCACTCGTCAAGGTGAGTTTACATACCCCCTTTTTCCATCTTTTATATTTTGGGGGTAGTATGTATACCTTATTAACTTTACTCATGTTTTATTTTTGCATCTATTCAAATTTCAAATTATTAACAGTTCAAATTATGTTTATGTGTGATTATTGCATTGCTCTATGATTATGTTTTATGTGCTTAAGTGCTTATTTTATGTTTGGTGGTTGGTATCTCATCCTCATCTATTCTCATCTAGTATGATCTACACTTACCCAAGTATATTGATTTTGTATCAATAGAAACGGGTCCACATCTATTTAGTTGTCACACCCCGACTCAGGGCCTGGGCGTGACACCCAACGTTGGTACCTGTTTTGAAAATATATCAGAGTTTAGGTTTATAAAGCGGAAGACTTATTAAAATATTATTATATTTAAAAGACGGGATTTTAAAACACCCGTTAATTTGTACATAAGTGTTTGGATTACAAAACCATGTTTCACATTATTTTATTTATAAAATATCCATTGAGCCATCAGATCATCTAACGGCTACTCTTCTTCTCCAAACACCTATTCTCCATTACCTGTAAAACAGTTATAAAAATACGTCAGCAACAAATGCTGGTGAAGACGCTGACACAAAACATTTAAGTTATTTAGTTATCCCCTCGGGTATCTTATGACCCGGCCCATCGTGGCTTAGGAAACAACCAAGTTAAATATACTATTATAAACCTCCAGTTAGACTTGAAACCTCTCAGCGATACCGCAGCATCGAGGTCTTAGCAACTATTCAATATACACGAGATAATCCCCTCTCGGACATTACTTAGGTCCGGCCCAACGTGGCGGAGGCATTAGCAAGTGTGGTGCGGTGTGCCCACCATCTACCCACATATGTAAGGATCCAGACAAACGTATACAATAGCCTGAGGGCCAGCATTACTTTTGTTTATAAAGTTTTTGGGATATAATCCCATGCAAACATTCAAGACTTTGTTTTATAAAAAGTTAGACGTATTCACCTGTCTTCTTGGTTGGTGTTTCTCACCAATTTGTCTCGTTACCTCGGACCTATAGTACGAGAATAACATTTTATAAGTACTAGATCAATGATCTAGCTTCAGACCTTTAGTCCGATTGCATAACCTTTACCTTGACATTTTATCTCTTTATAAATATAAGGACCTCTAGTCCTTTCTTTTGTTAATCATTTATAAACCTTTGTTTCTTCTTCGTAAAGAAACGTATATTTCAAATTTCTTTTATTATAAGAAATATAAAATCTTTATATATAATAAAGAAGTATTATTTTATCTATAATTTTGACTTTATGAAATCTTACTTCCACTTTATAAAATCAAGGTACAGGATATATCCCTGACTAGGGTCTAAGCCATTTATAATATAATAATCGGGAAAAACCCCTACCTTGAATGGCTTATTACTCGAAATGCTTATACTCTACTTGAACCGCACTTCTATTTGGATTGTACTTCTACTTGGACCACACTTTGGAAGAAGGTTGAGATAGTATTTAGGTAGGGTTATGGCACGCATTTCGAGGTAAGACTTGTCGGGATATCGCCATATTGGGGTCGTGGCACGCTTATCGAGGTAATGTAGGTGTTTTTGGAGTGTGTTGGATGAGTGAGGACCACCCCCATGACCGGCCTATTTATAGAAATTTTCCTGCATCTTCGCGTATCGCGAAGATGCACTAGCTTCGCTGAGTCGCCGTGTAGACTTGCCACGTGTCGCCACGTGTCGTTACGGTATCGCCAAGTGTCCTGCATCTTCGCGTATCGCGAAGATGCAAAACGTGGATTCTTCGCGTATCGCGAAGATGCAAAACTTTGAATCTGTTCATTTTTTGTCCCTGATCTTTTGGTAATTTGCCATATCAGCGTGCGAAGTGCAAAGTGCGCCATCATAGCGCCATATTGCGCCCATCGCCCTTCACCCGTGCCCGTGCGCGTCGGGTGCTTCGCACCCTCCGCTAGGACTAGGGAGAGTGGTTGACCATATAAGAACATTTCCATGGAATGTTCTCTCCTTATAAAGTGCTTAATTTTTCTTTCTTTCTCCGATGTGGGATGGAGTCTCCTTACTCCATTCCTTAACATAAGCTACTTCCATTCTTTGTCTTATTTTTCTCTTTCCTTTTGCCATGAATATTTTTAGTCCTTAAGTTTTATTAGTTTGTCAAATTTGGACCAAAATTTTCGTGATGTTACATTACTTGTTTGCATTTTCATAAGTGTTGTAATGTTCACCATTTACAGATTTACCTATATATATATATATAACTAAAACTTATGTATTTTCACCAACATTCGTGTCGACAAACTCAATTTTTATACATGTTACAGGTTCAAGTATTTAATATATTCAAGATCGAAGATAGTTAGTTGACCTTAGGTATTCAAATTACAAGTTACGATGTATTTACTTATTGAATTTGTGTACTTGTTTAATGTTAATAAAGTTAAATAATTAGTCGCTTTAATTAGTGTCTTTTGAGCTACTGTCAATCAATACGTTACGCCCTGGCATGTTCCGCCTTTGGTCGGGGTGTGACACCTAACCTTTGAAATTACATATTTTCCCAGAATAGAAGTTTTTAATGCAAAATATACAATGCTCTTTAAGCATGATTTGGGTAAATATGTAATTTCAAAGTTTAGAAAGAGGAAATATATAAATGCGGGATATAGTTATGTTATGATCGATTGAACCTAATTTGATATAACAAAAATCAGGATGATAAGTTAACTGCATAAAAACTTATAATATAAAATAAAAAATCAAATAATTTTTTACTTTAAAAGTTACCAACTTCTTAAAATCTTGTCATTGTTATTCTCACACGAGTATAATTAAATTATAACAAAATCTAGTATCAAAGGTTATACCTGAAATAAAATCATACTCCAGCTTGATATCTATTTCATAGAAACATACTTTTAAGTTTTATCATAGAAAAAGAAGATTAAGACATGTTGTAGGCAATATTATACTATATAAAAAAAAGAAAACATTTAGCTACAGCAATAAGATTGTGGTTCAATTCGTGACTGTCATGTGGCAGCCACTAACTTTTTTTTTTTTCTAAATCTATTTAATAGTTTATAGATTTTAAACTAAGTGAAGTAACAAAAATGGAAGCTGGTCTGATGGTTTTATTGTGTAGTATCAAGATGTAGGTTTTGAGTTTGACCCTCTTGGAGGTATCTCTTTTTTTTTTTGAGTATTTGTTAATTTGAAAGTAATAAAAGCAACAAAAAAAAGGAAGCTGCTGTTGTGGTATTGTTTTGTTGTTGCAATTTGCAAGTCTCGAGTTTGAACCTTCTTGAAACCCCTTTTTTTGTTTTATTTAAAATAGAAATAGATTTTTTTATTTATGGATTTCATACGTAATCAACCAATGAAAAGTAAGATGATGTGGTGCTTTGTTTTTTTAATTTGTTTTAAATACTTTAGTTTAAGGAATTATCCTTTTGGTTTAGTTTTGATACCGTAAAGAATGTTGCCGATACCAACCTAATTCGCGTCAACCTACAGAAACGACGCCCGGATGTAACCAACACAGAACTACCTGGCGCGCCCGGCTCAACGCGCCGGGTAACAAGCTAGTAATAAATTATACAGGATACTAGTCAAATGTATGAAACGAGGACTCCTTGAAAAGGTACCATGTTTGTTGGCAGTAGGCCCATCTTTGACCTTCGGCTCTATCCACTCTTTTCATAATTGGATTGAGCCGGCGGATCATACCATGAGGCATGAATAACGTTTGTGATTAGCAAATGGTTTCGGGTATCGATATCAAAACAGGTATCGTGCTCGGTACCAACTATTCAAGGTTTTGGGGTTGCTATAGTATCGATATTTATCGGATCCTACAATACCGAGCATTTTCGCCTTTTCGGTACCGGTAACGACACCAAGTTTTTGAGAAATGCAAAATCGGTACCGGTATGATACCGAACTCATCCTTAAACAACACACAACCAGTTTAATTATGCAGAAAATATAAATTAAAAAATTATTTTCCAAGATTTTACTTGGACCCACATACAAAAGTGCCTTTTACATGTATATAAAAAAACCATTTACAAACTCTCCTAATTGTACAAAAAGTAAGAAGAATTACAGACCCTTTAGATTAAGAATGAATGGATGAAGTAATGGATAGATGTCACATTATCAATTTCCAATGCAAGAAATAGCCGGAGTACCTTTCATTATTTATTTTTTTTTAAGTTCTCTCATTTTTGTTAAACGCCTATAAAATTTTTATACGGTTATATCTAAAAAGATGCATAAAAAAGACGAGCATTAAATTTTCTTTAATTTAAGTACTTTATGCTAAAAGTTTTTTTAATTACAAAATTGTTTTAAACCAACATGCATTATGTGTATAGCGGCTATAAAAAAAGTGGTGTAATAATAAAATAAGTTGCTTAATTATTTTTATAAGTTATATATATTTATATGTGCGTAATTATAAGTTAGTGTAATTCTCATATACGTTATGTTATTATTTAGATTGGTATATAATTATGTCACATGAAAAATCACCCCTTACCCCAAAGAAATGTGTTCCTCCTTACTTCATATGACAAGAACTTCTAGATGGCAAATTACATGCTTTCCTAACTTGTTTTTAAACTACTTTCCCTTAAAAGAAAGAAATTCATCTCTTAATTCTTTCCCTTTTAAGAAAATAATAATATATTATTTTAATTCTTCTAAACATCTAATCTAACTATTATATTAAAACAACACATAGTTTCCACACATTCTTTAATTGAGCTATTCACATGGGATTCCACCTCAACAATTTCCAAAATTATAATTTACACCTAATAAGCTATTTAATTTTAATCTACCTATTTATACTATTAAAACAAAATCGTTCTTCCATAAGATATGTTACTATGAATCGATAAGATAATAATATGTTGTATTAAACATATTTTTAGACATATAAATATATTTTAATATGCTTTTGAGACGACAAGGTATGTTATTACGTATATTATTAAATTGAACTTTTTTGTTATATTTTTTTTAACCACCCGAATATTACACGGGCTATATCCTAATCCTAATAATCATTATAACAATAAAAATATTCCAAACCTTCATTTAGTAAAATCAAATCTTATTTAATATCCAAATATCTTCAAAATTAAATACAACTTAATCCATAACATAATTCCAAACAATCCACCAATTTTTCAAACTCCCATCTTCATCAAATATCCATAAAAATTTAACCATAGAGTTTTCACCTTCTTCACAGTCCTTACGATAAAAACTCAATACAGCGTACTAATATTAAAAGTTATGAACTTTTTTTAATGTTTTATTATAAATTGGTAAAAAAAAACCAAAATTTGTAAAACACACATTCCATGCCCATATTATTCACATGAAGTTTGCAAACCTATAATCATAAGGCCTAAAGCATGATTATTCACAAACAATTAAAAAAAGCTCTTTTCATGCCATAATAAAATCTCTCTCTCTCTCTCTCTCTCTCTCTCTCTCTCTCATGACCTCAAAAACAACACACCAAAACACAGTGTAGCTGTATTCACATGTAATTGTTTCTTCCTAAATTTCATTCCAAAAGGAGGAATCTTTATCACACAATTTCCTTGCCGGGCCTCAAAATGCCCGGTGCCATACCCGTTTCTCCAATTCGGGTCTAATTTTGCTTTATTGGGCTCTATAAATTGAGGGTCTTGTGCCAAATCAAGAACCATTGCTCTGGTGTCAAGAATTGAGGTTAGCCTTTTTAATTGTTTAGTCTTTGAGTTTGTTGTAACGGGTTAGGGTTTGATTTGTATGAATGCTGCTAATTTGGGTGTTCTAGGGTTTGCAGTTAGGGTTCGCAATTTGGGTTTGTGGTTTTGATAGTTGGCTTTTATATATTTTGTTATAACAAAATTGGCAAATTGTTTTTATGGTTGGATGGAATGTGAAAGATGGTAATTTGGGATGTTTTTGTTTATGTAAGCATTTGGAAAAATGTTGTTTAAGCGAGTGTAGAACTAACGCGGTAATGTTGGAAAGTGAAGTACGATAAAACGTTATTGTTTGACTAAATTGATTGATAAACGTTTCAGGAAATGTCGGCGTACAATCTTGATGGAAATGAAGCTTCAGAAGCCGGTCATATCATCACGACCACGGTTGGTGGGAAGAATGGAGAACCGAAACAGGTATATATCGTTATCTAAATGTTACAACTTATTCGGATTTCTTTACGTTATTGGTGTTATAATTGTTCACGTGGAGTTGTGTATGGAGCGTATCGATCCAAAGCGTGCGTATAGCCGCAAATAGAAATAGTTTTTTTGTTAGTGTTTTTGGAAACATTCACGTGGTGTGCGTAAATATCATAACTCATAAGCATATTTAGAAAAGTGATTATTCTAACTTCGTGCAGACTCTTAGTTACATGGCGGAGCGTGTTGTAGGGACTGGATCATTTGGAACTGTTTTTCAAGTATACGATTAGTTTTTCTCTCCTTTTAGCTTTTTACTTTATATATATCTGTGCTTTATTATTTCTTTATTTTATAATCTTTTACTATTTTTAGGCAAAATGCTTAGAAACTGGAGATACTGTTGCTATAAAAAAAGTTTTGCAAGACAAAAGATACAAGAGCCGTGAATTGCAATTAATGCGCTTAATGGACCATCCAAACATTGTTTCCTTAAAACATTGTTTCTTTTCAACTACAAGCAAGGACGATGTGTTTCTAAACCTAGTAATGGATTATGTCCCGGAGACTGTGTATGGAGTTTTGGAAAATTATAAGAATATGCTACACTCTAGTATGCCCCTCATTTATGTGAAATTGTACACATATCAAGTGAGTGTTTTTTCCCCTTTATCACAAGTTTTTTTTTTTTTTTTTGGCGGGGACTAACTAGTGAAACTTGTAGATCTTTAGGGGGCTCGCGTACATGCATACTGTTGCTGGAGTATGCCACCGGGACTTGAAGCCTCAGAACGTTTTGGTGCGTGTTTATTATTATTCTTTGCAGTGGTGTTGTAATGAATCTTTTAGGGCTTACGTATTTGTTCTCATGTAGGTCAACCCTCTGACTCACCAAGTCAAGATTTGTGATTTTGGAAGCGCAAAAATGCTAGTACGTTACTTCTTCACATCCTATATATGTGTGCTTGTGTGTGTATAAACTTTTATTTGCCTAATAAAACATGAAAATTGATTATTTGGAATAAAAGAAATGATAATTCGTAGTTGGTATAGTTTATTCATAGACCCTGTATGTTAGCGTTAGTTTAAATTTCCACTATTAGTACTTATGTATACTTGTAGGGACCTTGGATTAATATACTTTGTACCGTACATGAAAAAGGGGTGGGTGGGTTGGGTCGGGGTCTCAGCGGTAAAGTTTGTCCTCACCACACCCTTCCCATACCTTACAAATAGCCACACTATGAGTGAGAATGTGAGATTATACTGGGTACGTTTGTTTATTCAGTTACACCCATAAATTAGAAATGAGTAAATGACCATAATGCCCTTTACTTTGTTTTCGTATTAATTAAAAAACCGCTGTAAACTTTAATTGTTTTAATTGTTGCATGGTTTTCTTTAAGTAAAGCACACGTGCCACCCCTGTTGATTCCCGCACGACCTAAATACAAAAGTTTTCCAGTAACTTTTTAAATATTTTACGTTTTTAGCATTGACTACCTAACAAATTTAAATCACGGGTATTTTGTCGTTTTACGTTTTATAGCCAGATCTGGTGTAGATGAACACAATTGCATGGTTACTGAACTTTATAGGCATTATCTGTCATTTAATTCCAGATTCTGCATTACGAAAGTTTCAGTAAATACTTGATTATGTCTTGCGTTTCACGCATCGTATTTGACTAGATGTTTGACTTTGGTTAGGTGGCGGGAGAACCGAACATATCATACATATGTTCACGTTTCTATCGTGCACCAGAACTCATTTTTGGTGCAACCGAATACACAACTTCAATTGATATTTGGTCTGCTGGTTGCATTCTGGCTGAACTTCTTCTCGGGCAGGTAATTTAAGCGTTGTCATAAATTACCAATATTGTAAAAATTAAAACTTGTGTAGCTAGTTTTAATGGGCTTATATATGTTATAGCCACTATTTCCTGGAGAAAATGCAGTGGACCAACTTGTGGAGATCATTAAGGTGAGGCTTTATCTTTTAAAACTTGAGTTATGATTTATAGCTTCTTACAATGGTATTAAAAGGGTCATGTTTGTGGGTTGGCGGGTCGGGCCTAATAACCGGTAATTCAACCTGAACTAAAAAATCGTGTCAGACACATAATACAAGTGCTCGCAGGTTGACACGTACACTGCTCATTTGATCTTCAAATTTTATTTTGTTCTTTTACATATTAATACTTGAAAAATACAACAGTTACAATAAAAGTACATATGTATATAAAATAATCACATTATTTTGAACTATAAAACCAGATTTCAACATGGGTATTTTGGCATAAAATACCCAATTAGTTAATACGACATAAAACATATTTTTTTTCTTAAATTTATAAAAATAGGTGGGTTAAATGTGCCGACTTGAACACGACCTGTTTAGCTAAATGTGTTCTAAGGTTGACACGAATACGACCCTTTTACCGGAAAATTTTATTTTACTCATTTGCATATTAATACTCGAAAATTTAAGAATTTCAACAAAAATACAAATGTATATAAAATAATTACATTTAAACTATAAAACCGGATTTCATTTGTCTTTTAACTTCTAAACTTTTGCACAAAATAACCAATCAGTTGATACAACATAAAACATATTCTTTCTTAGATTTAAAAATATTAGTAAGCCGACCCAAAAACGACTCGCTTCGCTAAATATGATCGGTTTTTGTCAGGTTTTGGGCACACCAACTCGAGAAGAAATTCGCTGTATGAATCCAAACTACAATGACTTCAGGTTTCCTCAAATAAAGGGTTTCCCGTGGCATAAGGTACTATTTCAATAACAAGTGTTACTATATGTTGGATAATGTAAATTGCAACCAACTGTTTGTTTGTTTAAGGTTTTCCAAAAGCGGATGCCTCCTGAAGCCATTGATCTTGCTTCTCGCCTCCTACAATACTCTCCAAATCTTCGCTGCAGTGCGGTTAGTTAGTTATAACCAACTACTTAAAAGTTAAAATATTCTCTCGCTTGTATATCATATTAATTAATTTACTCGTAATTAGCTTGAAGCATTGACGCATCCGTTCTTTGATGAGTTACGCCAACCTAATGTTCACTTACCGAAGGGTCGACCATTACCTCCACTCTTTGACTTCAAACAAGAGGTAATCTATGTTTGTGTTAGGTGTTTTTAGTAAAAGATTTTTGAGTAATACCTTTCATCTTTTAGGTATATAGCAAATTTCATATTTGGTTCTTAAACTAAGAATATAACATCATTGGTTCTTTATGTTGAAGTTTGTTTATAAGTTCCATTCTTTTCATTAACGAATGCTAAATTTGTTCCTAAGTTCAGTCATCAATTCGTGTGCGTTGCACAAGAGGGCAAAATTGGTCATTTTAGTCATTAAGGGACTAAACGGACAAATTTAACGCCTGTTGGTGGAAAGGACGAACATGCTAACAAACTTTAACATAAAGGACGATTTTTGTTGTATCTTTAGTTTAAGGACGAAACCTGAAATTCGCCATATACTTAAAGGTCGAAAGTGTAATTTACTCAAGATTTTAATTTATCCAAACTTTTTTTCCCCGGTGGTTTAGCTATCAGGAGCATCTGCAGAGTTTTTTCACAGTGTACTTCCTGAACATGTGAAGAAGCAAATGATTCTTGAGTTTGTGCAGCCTGCTATGGAGTCGTAAGGAGTAAGGTGGTCTGTCATATGTGCTGGGTTTCTATTTGTTTGGTCAATGAAAACAAGAAGTTGTTATGTATATGTTCTCTTTGTTTATGCAAGGTGTAAGTTTATGTTTATTGTGTTAGCTAGAATTATTATTACTATCATTTAATTATATGGAGGGGGGAGAAGGTAGAACCGCTAGGTTCGGAGTTTTGGTTGTTTGTTGTTGCTGTTAAATCCAAGAATTAAAATTTAAATGCAACTATATATGGTGTTTTTGGGTAGATTCTGTGTAACGTGTGTTACTTTTGACTCGCTTAACGTATTTATTATCAACTATATTTGTTATTTTTATTGTGGTAGATGATCCAAGTTTATAACTTGAATAGACATGTTGACAAGTAAATGTGTTCAAATTACCTGTTTTAGCCCATATGATATGACTGTACCATGCTAGATTTATTCTTAAAGAAACATATGGGTTAAACTTAAAAACATAATGTAAATGTATAAAAAAGTTTGTTTTGACTTAATAAGTCAACTTTGACAAAGAAAGACTTAAAAGGGAAAGGGTTGTGATTTCTTTCTTTTTCTTGACTTCTATTTTGGGTGACATAATACTTTGAATTCAACACTAATATAATTCAACACTTCTCTTATAGCCTTATAGTCCTTTATAACAATTACATATGTAATAATAATATCATGATTTTATCATCCCTATATAGTTTACTCGTGTATCTAGCAGAATACATTTTCTCGTGCTGCATGAATCGTATCTAGTCACGTGACATTGTGAACAATACATATAACTTTCAACTTTTAGAGTTTGGTCCGTTATAATAAAACAAAACAATCGTACTCCTTCGTGCGGCATTTAATAGCTCACACTGCTAGAACCCGTGCATAACTTTTAAATATTTTTTTCAAGTATTAATTGTATTTCTTTTGATACGTGATTTTAGGTTTTATAGCTCACGATAAATGTTACGTATATCAGATTCGGTATGTCGGATTTCAAAATTATAATTATATGTACTTAGTTACAAATACAGAAACTAAAAACAAAATCCGTTGTAGTCTAGTTGGTTAGGATACTCGGCTCTCACCCGAGAGACCCGGGTTCAAGTCCCGGCAATGGAAGCTTATTTTACTTTTGCAAATTTTTCAAACTACAGGGGTAGTTACGTCATTTTACATTCCATGTATACTGACCGAAACCCTAAACATTTTCTTCCAAATCGCCCTCAGTTTTGCTCCCCAACAAAAGTGTTTGGATTTATGTGTTTATAATTTTGGCATCAGAAATCCTGCATAGTCTTGTGTAGGGCTGTTTTAAAAGCTCGCTCGGATTTAGCTTTGAAAAAGCTCGCTCTATATGCTCGGCTGGGTTAGAAAGCGAGTTTAGCTCGGCTCATAATGAGTCGGACTAGCTCGATTCAGCTCAGATGATTCTACAATTATATATTTTATCTTGATGTGTGTATAATATGCTATTAAAAATGTTAAAAAAAGGGGGGAGGGGGGGTATTTCCTGCGTAGGCAAGTTGTGTATTTTGAATTCGGTTGAACATGTTGCTAACTTATTTGCATCTTTTTGAAATTTATTAGATTTTTTTATAAAAAAAACTAAGTCAGATCGAGCCAAGTTCGAACTCAAATTTTCAGCCCGAGCTTGCCCCAGCTCGGCACGTGAACAACCCTAGCTAGTCTTGTGGAGCTTGCATGCATCTCAAACAATTGTCATGCCTGCTCATCTTGACAGTATGATTAGGAAGTTGAGGTATTGATGGAACCGATACATGTAAGTTTGCATTTGGGAGAAAAAAAGCGTTCGACGTTGATGTCAAAATGTTCCCGTTTATGAGTTATTTGGTTAAATTAAGTATAAAACACATTTCAAACATAGTAAGATAAAAGTAGTTTTTATGATATGCGCAGGTGGGAAGAAGATTGATCACGTGCCTTTATAGAGACTCGAAACTGACGCTAATTTTGTAGCCATTAGGTGGGCTGCAATATTTGTGTGAGTTTCAAGTCTACAAAAGGTATGCTTCCCACCACCACATAACAAAAAAACTTTTTTATAATACGCGGGTAGAAATGCGTATTGCACTACTTAAAGTCTTAAACAAAGTATTGTTGTTATGCAGTGGTGGGAAGTTGACAAGTTACATACCTTCTAGAGACTCAAAACTCACGTGAATACTGCAGTCTTCGTTTGAGGTGCACGCTATGGGATTGTACTCATAACATATTATGGGGGGTTTAGGTAATTCTTTGATAAGATACAACAGCCTAATGTTCACTTACCAATTCAACGGTAGGCTGATGCCTCAAACAAGAGGTAATCAATGTGCAAATTTGGTGCTTTTGTAAAGAATTTTATTTATTAATATCCTTTTTGGTGGTTCAGTTATGAGCATCTTTGGAGTTTTGGTTTGTTGCTGCTGCTTTTCAACACGATAATTGAAATTTAAATAAAAACTACATGTGTTTTTTCGATTGATTCTATGGTTAACTTGATATTAAACACCCTCTGGTGTTGGAAAAGGTTACTGCATTTTGTATTACTTTTGACTGTGATTGCTATCAACGATTTTTCTTATTTTTATCGTAGGAGATAATTCATAGCTTGAAGAGACTCGCTGATTAATAAATGCGTCGAGATTGCTACCTCTAGGCTGATTTTGATCCGTTACCACGACCACAATATCTCATGATCTAGCTCGATCAACATATTTTTATGCCACCACTATATATGCAAGGTACCATACCAGCCTACCTCTATATGACCCGTCGTCCACCTAGCCCTTATAATATAGGCGACAACACTCGTGATGGGAATGATGATGATTCTGATGCAAGTTTCTTAATCTCACCATTTACTCAACTCGAAAATCAAATCAGCAGTTTGGGATTGCGGGGGAGACGTTATAAATCATTTCTTGGACTTAATATGCTTCTGTTTTGCTCAAATGCTTTCTTGTTACCATATTGGAATCGGAAACATGCCATTTTGATTTTATTAGTGCCATTATTTTGTGCATTATCAACAAAGTATCATACTTGGGTCGGGTAACCGGTTTAAACGACTTTGGGTTTGAATATGATGCTTAATTAAACGAGTTTCTCATAAAAACAAACGAGGGTTTAGGGTTTACAGGTGCAAATTAGGTTGCTTGGTGTTTAGTTAAATAGAATTGATCAATTGATTGTTGATTATAAATAATTAAAATTAAAAAGATGTGAAATATATATATTAATATATAGTATGATAGCATTTGTATCTTCGTTAAATTTATTTGGTAGTTCTTGTTAATGAATAAAAATATATTTGTATAAAATATTTTAAAAGCTAAATAATTGTAATAACTTTTTTTTCTTTAAAAGAGTATTTTACAAGAAAAGCAAGTAGTAAAAGCATTATAAGTAATCATGTTAAGAGACAATTGCCGATTACAACGGTACATCATTATACCTCTCGATATATATATATATTTGTAGGTCCAAGTTATTTAGGGTGTGTTTGTGATTGTTTACTTTAACCTCCTTATAAAACTTTTCTGAAAAGAAAATATAGTAAGTTAAAAAATTGTTTAAGGACTTTTTGTTTTGACTTATGAAATAGTAACTTATAATTGGTAATCCATTACACCCCTAAAATTAACCCTCAAAACTCAAAACAACTTTTTAAAAATGTCCTTTTTGCTCATTTGGCTTTTTGACGAGCGACTCGTAGGGAAACCGTTAAGCGAGTTAAAAGATATAAATGCATTGGCTTAACCAAGTAGTAAAAGCATTATAAGTAATCATGTTAAGAGACAATTGCCGATTACAACGGTACGTTATTATACCTCTCTCGATATATATATTTGTAGGTCCAAGTTATTTAGGGTGTGTTTGCGATTGTTTACTTTAACCTCCTTATAAAACTTTTCTGAAAAGAAAATATAGTGAGTTAAAAAATTGTTTAAGGACCTTTTGTTTTGACTTATGAAATAGTAACTTATAATTGGTAATCCATTACACCCCTAAAATTAACCCTCAAAACTCAAAACAACTTTTTAAAAATGTCCTTTTTGCTCATTTGGCTTTTGACGAGCGACTCGTAGGGAAGCCGTTAAGCGAGTTAAAAGATATAAATGCATTGGCTTAACCAACTTAATTTCATGGAATTATTTGACTATGGTTACTCATATGTTTGCAGGTAGGAGGAGGTAGAGGATGAAATTACGAGAACGTGAGCGAAAACGGCGAAGAAAACGGAGTTGAAACGAGAAAGATATGAAGAAAACAAGAAAATGAGCAAAAGCTCCACCATGGCCCATGGTCAACACCGTGGACCACGGTCAACCCAGCTCCAATTAGACAGTTTTCACCGTACCGTGATCATTTTATGCACCGTGGATGGACCGTGGCCCACGGTCCGGGGCGTAGAGCCACTTGCATGTCTTCTTATTAGGCCGTTTTTGGTTGCCTTTTCACCTACCTTTCACTTGGGGACGGCTTAGAGGCAATTTTTGAAGACAAGAACACTATTTTGGGTGATTGTATTCATTTGTTTATGTTTGGGGATTGCTAGTAACAAGATACTTGATGCAACAATGATCTCTCGAGCCATGAGTGGCTAGTTCTATGGTATTCCTCTCGGGATGTAAGGTTAATCGCAAAACACTTTTGTTTATTGTTCTTGAACTTGGATTGATTATCTAAATGTTATGTTAGTATAGTCATGATGTTTGTGTGATTGTTTGTAGCTTGTCCATATTGTTTGTTCCTTGTTTTGAACCATGCGTTCTTGGTGTCGTTGACAACCGAGATTTAGTGGAAGGAATTAGGGATAATCGTATTGATTGATTGTTGAGTAACAACCTCGCATTCTAGGAATTCGAGTACTTAGTTCTTGATTAATCACAAACAATTGCATGTACACAAGACCGAGATATTACGGTTTATCCATTGAATGTTAACAAGAGTGTTGAGCAATAACCCAAACCCCAAGAGGAGTGCTTGTTTAGTTATTCATTTACAACTTTCGTTTAGTTTATTTTAGTTTATAAAATCAAATCAAAACCAACTTGGAAATTACTTTTTTGTCTTTTACATTTATATTAGTTAATCGTTGAGCTACTTATTAACACACTTTCCACAAACTCTTCGTGTTCGATACTTACCGCTATCTATTTAGTAGTAATTGGTTTAAGTTTGAGTGAGCCTTCGACCTCACGTCAAATTTTGGCGCCGTTGCCGGGGAGTAGTGCGCAACGTGTGTTACTTTTGTAGTTTTTGTTTAATTGTTGTTGTCAGTTTTACGCGGGTTGTGCTAGTGTGCAGGTATCTACAGGTATATGCATACGCGAAACTCTCGGTCTTCATCACCGTTAGTGTTTGATTTGGAAATTGAACGAACTGCCCGTCAGAATCGGAATCTTCAAAGGGAGAATAAGATTATCAGGTCACCAAGCACACACAGTCGAACAACTGACACCACAAACATGGCTTCGGGTCAATCCGTACCACCTATGCCACCACCCATCAATCCAGAAAATCCTCCTCCCAATGAAACCGTTACCACTACAAGTCTTACGAGTGAACCTACCTCAACCGTGTTTAGCTAACCTTCCGCCTTTAACCAACTTCATGCCTATCAAGGACAATCATCAAACCCACCACAACAATCACCTTTCCAATCTCAACAAAACCCGCCTTATAATCAACCATACACATTACCACAAGACCCACCCATCATCCATACTTCACCGGGTCTTAGGTCGGGCCCGCATTCGTTTGGTGGGCCACGTTATGGCGATAATAGCGAAGGGTATGAAGAGTACGAAGAGGGATATTTGAATGGGGGGGGGTGGAAATAAAGTAAGGGTGCAAGGTCAATTTGGTTATGTTCCGTAACAACAAATGCAACAATGGGGTGGGCCACATGTCATTCAAGCACCATTACAACAACCACAACCATTGCAACAAGTTCCTCCACAACCGTATTATTAACAACCTTAACAACCAATACCTCAACCTCAATTTCAACATTACCCACCGCCAAGGCCCGTGTATAGACAAATGGGCCAACCGAGAGTACCATTGGGGGTACTGTGAAGGCATGTAAGAGAGATGGATAGGGGAATTGAAGCTTACTTTCGACCGATCATTAATAATAACCATCTCCGGTGGTTATCCCTCAAAATTAAATGGAAGAACATTTTAGGTTAGAACCAATGCACTCCAAAGTTTACCAAAGTACAAGGGTTTGGCAACTGAGGAACCTTATTTCCATTTGGAGGCATATGATTCGATTTGCAACACGATCGGGGGTCAAGGTTTTTCAACGGATGAGGTTAAGTTGGTGTTATTCCAATTTTCGTTTGAAGATAAGGCAGAGAGATGGTTCTACACATTGCCTTCCGCATCGATTTACACTTGGGCCGAGATGCAACAAAGGTTATTGGAAGAGTTTTACACGGCCCAAAAGACAAATGATGCAAGACAAAGTTTGAGAAGCTTCCAACAACAATCGGGTGAGATGTTTCATGAAGCATTCGAGCGATTTAATATGATGATCAAGAATTGTCCTCACCATGGTATTGCTCTTTGGGAATTGTTGAATGCTTTTCATGAAGGGTTGAGTACGGAAGACGAACGGGATTTAATGTCAATCACAAATGGTACATTTGGTACCAATTATGAACAAGATGATTGGGCATTCTTGGAGCAAATGTCGGTTACCTCAAAGAGAAAGGCTCAAACCGCAAGAAGAGCAAGACCGGTCACCACAAGGCCACAAGTGCATGAGGTTCACAATGAAGAACCTCAAGTTTCTAATCAAGTATATGATGTACGCACGAGTTGTAACGCGTTGGGACATGCAAGTGAATTGTGTCTCGGTGTGGAAGGACAGGTTGAAGAGGTAAATGCAATTCAAGGTCAAGGAGGTGGTCGAAACTATAACATGAATTCAAACACTTACCACCCCGGGTTGAGAAATCATCCCAATTTTCGATATGGCAACCAATCGACTCAACTCAACCCTAACTTTCAAGGGACTTCTCAAACCCATTTTGTTCCTCGTCAACAATATTTTAATCAAGGGAATGCTCAAGGTGGGAACAATCAAGGAAGTCAAGTTCAATTTAAAGGAACATGTGGAGGTCAAAGTGGGTCTTCGGGTCAAAGTTTTTCAAGTGGGAATGAAGTCATTGATATGCTTAGGATGATGCAACAAGACATGCAAAGAAGAAATCAACTTGATGAAGTGCGCATGCAAAAGGATGAAGTCCGTGACAAAGCCATTTAATCGTTGACCACTCAAATGGGTCAACTTGCAAACAATGTTGAGAATTTGAAGAAAAACAGCTCGAGCTTAAAGAAGGGGAACAACGTGCATATCAATGCGGTAAGTCTTTTACCTAATTTTGGAATTTCTAGTGTTCAAGTTGATCTAACACCACAGTTTGTTGAGGGGGTGGTGAAAGATATTAGTGATGAGACTGAAAATGTGAGTAATTATGAAACAATTTTCCAAAATAACTCTGAATTACAACTGAATGAAAAATCTTTTTGTGAAAATTGTTCTTGTGATAAATGTTTAAATGACAAATTAACCAAAATAAGGGATGAGAGGGTTGATAATAATATTATCCTGAGTAAACTTCAAGACCCAGGAGTGCCCCTTTTATCAATCCAAATTGGTGAATTTAAAACTGATCGGGCACTACTAGATATTGGAGCTTGTGTTAGTATCATGCACAGTAGTTTATATGATCAGTATGAGTTTGGTTCGCTACAAAAAGTAAACACCACCGTGGTTTTAGCAGATCAAACCCATACACTTCCCCGAGGCATGATATATAATATGATGGTACATGTGGAGGATTTCTGTTACCCAATTGACTTTATAGTACTTGATTATGCTAAAAATGTAACTAATACGCAACCCACAGTCATATTGGGTAGACCTTCCTCGCCACTTCACTTGCAGTAATTGATTGTGCTAAAGGGACACTAGAAATTAAATGTGGGAATCGTGATAAACGGTTATTATTATTTGAAAGTACTACTGACCCTCTTGTTGACAAGGAAAGCCTGAAGGCGGATTTTGTTAACAAGTGTGTATCCTTGATCAAGGAGCACACGAAAAGGGACTGTTTTGTGATTGACAGGTCAATTGAGAAGAAAGAAGTTAAGCATCAACAGAGTGAGAAGGTGGCAGAAAAAGGTGGCCGACCAAGGAAGACGAAAGTGAGACATCCACCTAACCTAAATGATCCAGAGTGGAGGATGAGGATGTTGGGCCCGACCCTGGTTTGCCGGAAGACTGGCAATAGTTGTTTGAAAAAGAGCGTCCTTATAACGAGAAGGTTGCACGGGAGTGGGCCAGTCACCCACCTTGAATGTCATAAAAGTTTCAAAATGTGGTAATTGTACATTTTGTATATTTTAATTTTTATTTTGCTTTATAATTTCTAGTTTGTTTGTTATTAATGGTATTTTAAGTTACCATTTTAGCAAAAACCAAGTGTGGGAAAATTCTTATGGATTTCTCTTCGTCACTATGTTTGGGACAACACGGGTTTTTCATGAATGGAAGTGGAGTTTTAAATTAGTAATGTCTTTGTTTTATTTTCTCAAACCCATACATTGAGGACAATGTATCCCAAGTGTGGGGATGGGGGTATTTTTTGTTTTCAAAAATTAAAAAAAAAATTGAAAGAAAACCGAAAAGTGGTAAGATGGTGGGGTAAAGTTTTGGTCCCTTTTCATGGTCACAATTCCCTTAAATTCAAGTTTGCTTAGTTGTTTTAGAAACGAGGTTGTGTAGTATTCTATTCAAGGTTAGCATGCTTTCGGTACAATAACCTACATAACATGTCTGGATACACTTGAGTATTGAGAAAACGAAGAGCGGTGATGGAATGGTTATTCTCCGTTAGGAACTTGTGCTATCAATGCATTTCGAGACCTTAGATTGGCATAAGGGCAAAAGTGATAGAGGCACTTAGGTTAAAGCCTCGTCTGGATGAGCGCGAGTGTGGGTTTTGGGGGTTGGGCCTCATACATTACACATATGAGCGTGGGTAATGAGAGGGGCGGGGGTTGGTTTCCTTAGAAAACTGTATTGGACCTATCTTTTTATTTGATCAACCCTGATGTTAATTTGCGAGACGATCCGGCTTAGTAGGTATTTCTTTGTATTTGTAATTGTTATAGTACTAATCAATAGGAAGTATTAAGTATTATGTTTACTCGAAAAAAAATGAAAAAAAAAAAGAAAAAAAAAAAGAGAAAAAAAAAAGAAAAGAGAAAAAGAAAAAAAATGAAAAAAAAAGAGAAAAATAAAGAAAAAGTTGAGAGTCAATGTTCGAAGTATGGTGTAGTGAGTGTTGAGATGCAAGTTAGTAATGATTATAGCTGTTTATTTTATTGTTTACTTAGTTTTGATGTAATAAGACGGATCGGATCGCCTGAGCCACTTTCAATATTCCCATTCCATACCTTTACACCTAGCCCCATTACAACCCGTTTAAGACCTCTTGATTCGCATTTGTGTTAAAGCATGAATATGTGGAGATTTGACGGTGGTACAAACGTATGCAAGGAGAATCGAGTATTATTGGAATATATGGAACGATCACCGACAAGAGAGTTAATGAGTGACGGTGTGTTATGTGTGAGTAAAAACCGAAAGCATGTTAAGGTTGACTAGAATTCTATGTTTTAAATATAATATCAAGTAAGCTAGTGCAAACCTCTAATTATGTGGGAATAGGTATGACTCGAGACCTTGACTGCGACGGGCTTGTGGTATGTTTGGTGGTTGTAGTTTGAAAACAATTGTTGTTTGAAGTGTTGCTTGGGGGCAAGCAACGGTTAAGTGTGAGAATGTGACGAGTGGCTCGTAGGGAAGCCGTTAAGCGAGTTAAAAGATATAAATGCATTGGCTTAACCAACTTAATTTCATGGAATTAGTTGACTATGGTTACTCATATGTTTGCAGGTAGGAGGAGGTAGAGGATGAAATTACGAGAACGTGGGCGAAAACGGCGAAGAAAACGGAGTTGAAACGAGAAGATATGAAGAAAACAAGAAAATGAGCAAAAGCTCCACCGTGGCCCACAGTCAACACCGTGGACCACGGTCAACCCAGCTCCAATCAGACAGTTTTCACCGTACCGTGATCATTTTATGCACCGTGGATGGACCGTGGCCCACGGTCCGGGGCGTAGGGCCACTTGCATGTCTTCTTAATAGGCCGTTTTTGGTTGCCTTTTCACCTACCTTTCACTTGGGGACGGCTTAGAGGCAATTTTTGAAGACAAGAACACTATTTTGGGTGATTGTATTCATTTGTTTATGTTTGGGGATTGCTAGTAACAAGATACTTGATGCAACAATGATCTCTCGAGCCATGAGTGGCTAGTTCTATGGTATTCCTCTCGGGATGTAAGGTTAATCGCAAAACACTTTTGTTTATTGTTCTTGAACTTGGATTGATTATCTAAATGTTATGCTAGTATAGTCATGATGTTTGTGTGATTGTTTGTAGCTTGTCCATATTGTTTGTTCCTTGTTTTGAACCATGCGTTCTTGGTGTCGTTGACAACCGAGATTTAGTGGAAGGAATTAGGGATAATCGTATTGATTGATTGTTGAGTAACAACCTCGCATTCTAGGAATTCGAGTACTTAGTTCTTGATTAATCACAAACAATTGCATGTACACAAGACCGAGATATTACGGTTTATCCATTGAATGTTAACAAGAGTGTTGAGTAATAACCCAAACCCCGAGAGGAGTGCTTGTTTAGTTATTCGTTTACAACTTTCGTTTAGTTTATTTTAGTTTATAAAATCAAATCAAAACCAACTTGGAAATTACTTTTTCGTCGTTTACATTTATATTAGTTAATCATTGAGCTACTTATTAATACACTTTCCACGAACTCTTCGTATTCGATACCCACTTACCGCTATCTATTTAGTAGTAATTGGTTTAAGTTTGAGTGAGCCTTCGACCTCACGTCACTTTCCCTATCACATAAGTTAATCCAAACAAAAAAAACTCCTTTTAGAAAAGTTATAAAATTTTTTTCTTTTTAACAAAAAAAGTCCTTTTGAACTTAAATAAACAATCCCCAAACACACCCTTAAAAAGATAATTCCTTTTTAGTGTAAGAATCGAACTTCAGGATCTAGCACATGCATTTAAGGTCGAAGGATAAATGCGTTTGTCTAATTACGTAGCTTCCGGTAACAGACAATATGTAAATTAGATACTATGTATATATATGTAAGAGTAGTCGTGTAATCAAAACTCATTATAAACAAATTTAGAGACTGATGGTTTTGTGGGGGGGGGGGGGGGGGGGGGGTATCGTTGGTATCGTTGACATCGGTTAGATGCACTGTTGTAAACAAAAGAGAAACTCAGGGGAAAATAAGTGCATCATATAAAAATATATAAGAGCAATAAAAAAAACATTTGGTTACATGTAAATAAAATACTGTCAGAAGGCCATTTATAAGGCCTCACGAGACGCCCCTAGCTAGTCGAGAACAAACCATTTTGTCTTGCTTATTGATAAACTATTTTTCATCATGTTGTTGACTTTTGGGGGATTGGTCCCGATTCCCAACTAGTCACACCACCATATGTGCAAGCAATTCTGGGTACCTACACTCATCATAAGTTGAGAGGACTCATAATCATGTCAAAAGTAATCAGTAAATTCTAGTGATTCAATATAATATGAGTAGACGGGATCATCAAACATTTGGCACTTCACATTCTTCCACCCTCGGGACAATACGCTCTATTCTTAACGACGACTTAACTTCACTTCAGTTGTATTTAACAAATAATAGTTCTATGTCATTAACTTTAATTAAATTATTAAACATCATTATAATTTTAACAAGAAAAAAAAAGTACAAGTTTAAATAAAAAATTTGAAAGTGAATCTAACATATAAATAGCAAAACCAAAAATATAATAATAAAAACCATAGCCGAAAGCGCAATAGCCACGCCAAGAACAACCTTATTTGGCCCCCTATAAACATGCACATGATTCATCTTTTCTACATCACCATCATTACCACCACTTTCACCACCTTCACCACCATCCTCCTCCACCGAAGACGACACCGTATCGGCGGCCGGCGGGGGCAAAAGGGGCATTCCATGCACATCACAACGAGCAATCCCAAGATGCATTTCCTCTAAAACAGTTGAATGGTTATAACACAAATCATAGTTACCATTTATCTTAAGCACATCAAGTTTCTTGATAAATGATGCATTAAATGGCAACACACCATGAAACTTATTATTTTCAAGATTCAAATACTTTAGTTCCTTCATTTCGGATATGAACTCCGGGATGACTCCCTCGAGTTGGTTTGATCCAAGATCGAGATGGGTTAGCCCGGGAATGGTGGATATGGACCCGGGTATGGGACCCGTGAATGAATTAGACGATAAAGATAGGATTTTTAGTGAAGTTAAGCCTCCAAATGAGTTGGGTAGAGCTCCAACAAGATTATTTGATGAAAAGTTTAGAAGTTGAAGGTTTTTCAAGAGAGTTAATGATGTGGGTATGCTTCCTTTGAGTTTATTTTTGGAGAAATCTATGTGGGTTAGCTTTGGATTCCAATCTTTTGGGAGGAATCCTGTGAGATGTGTGTTGTAAAGTGTTATGCTCTTTAAAGATTTCATGTTGGAGGTGATTATGTGGATGCCGGAGGCTTTGATGGGGTCGCCGGAGATGTAAAGATGGGTGAGATTGTGGAAGTGGCTGAGGAAGACTCCGGTGAGGCGTTGGAGGGAGTTGATGGAGGTGAATGAGTGGAGATTGGTGGTGAGGGAGGATGGGAAGTGGATGATTGGGGTGTGACAACCGATGAAAGTGAGGGACGTGAGGGTGGATAGGATGGATAGGGTGGCAGTGGAGAGGCGGTGGTCGAAGGAGCAGTTGGTGAGGCGCAGGGAGAGGAGGTGGCGGTATGGGGTGGCGTCGTCGCATGTGGACGTGGTGCATGGGTTTGGGGTGGTTGGGATGTGGAGGAATTGGAGGGCCCTTTTTTGGTTAGGGTCAAGGGTGGTGGGAGAAGATGGTGGTGGTTCAGCCAGGATGGTGTCGATGGTGGATAGTGGCGGAGTAGGGGCGGTAGCGGTGGTGTAGAGGAGGAGGCAGAAGGTGGTAATGATAGAAGCTCTCATTGTTGTCTTTCTTTCTTTAGTGGACACACTCAAGATGAATGATTTTATATTACGTCATGAGTATAAATTAAGTAAAGGAGATGGCTGAAATTACCAATAAATCCCTCCCATTTTACTACCCTGAAAAAATCATTTTAATTTTATTTTGTATTAAACTAGGTAGATTCCCGGCGCGTTGCGCCGGTTTAATGTTATTAACAAGCGTACAACTTATCAAACCATGCGACGCGACTGTGAGTTGAGATGAATTCGATCGGTGCCGGTTATGAAACCAAAAATAAACCTAAAAAGTTAAACTTTGTTAATGCCCAAATACAACAGATTAACATAACAAAAATGGCGCGTTGTGGTCGCGAATCGACAACACTTCGATTGGTATCTGGTTATGTGCCAAATATAAAGCAAAACGCAAAGTCGTCCACTCCAAAATACAACAATTTAACATATTTAAGATATAAAAACTGCGGCAAACAAAAAAACACACACGTTGCAGTTGCCTGCTAATACCAATTCGTTGATTCCAAAATCAACAGACAAAAAAATGCGGTAATCATACAAAGAAAACACACATTTTGGTGGTCAACAAGCACGCGCTCGGTCGGTATCAGGTTATGGCACCAAAATTAAAGTAATAAGTTAATTCGTTTACACACAAAATACAACAAATTGATATATTTAAATATAAAAACCACAATGAAAACCAAAAATATGTGTGCGTTAACTGACGCCAATTCATCCAAAATCGACAAATAAAAAAAACTTATGGGGAAAAATTATGTTGCAACCACGAGCTGACGCAAATTGGTCGGAATCATTTGACGGTATAAACGGTAAAAAAACCCACGTTTTTACGACAACGAACCGAAACGAATTTAAAACAAAAACAAATAAAAAGCAAAAACAGAAAGAAAAAGAAAAGATCGACCAACCACATGGTCAATAACGTTGTTTCGTCGCCAAACTTCTCTTTTATAATATATAAATAATAATACACCTAGGAACATACATGCATAATCTAATACTATATTCGTTTTAAAACCTTGAAAACTTTTAAATCATAGTGAAGTCAAACTTTTGACCATAACAAACCATAAATTTTTATAAAAAAATAAGAAGTAACCAAGAATAACAAATTATCCTCTTTCTAGGATTTATATAATCATTAACTAATTGGTTCACCAGATTCAACAAAGCATAACTAACTTGCGCATCATCTCATCGCACCATTGCCAGTGTCACCATTTGGGGCTCCAATCTTGCAAAAACAAAAACTAATGCGACTAACAGCGAAAAGATCTGAACAAAATAGTCAAAACAAGCAGTGCAGTTTGACTTTTTGTATAGTTGACTATGCAACTGTATAAACCTTCACTACTTTTGATGTATCACAAACCACAAGATTGTCTGAATCAGTTGGAGCAGTGCAAAGCCAATTAACCTAGTGGCATACAAAGATAACCATGAGTCAATGAAAACATATGAACAATGGTCAAATGGCAAAAATACCCTTCAAGGTCAACTTACTTTTTTGCTTAAATTTATGTTTAAATGTAGAAAATCATCTTTGATGCAAACTTGATCTGATTTAAAGAAACTGGACCAATTCCAAACCTTCACAGCTTTGTCATTGCCCCCTGATATTATGTGCCGTCCTTTCTCCCAAAATACCGAAAAAGCCCTATATCATGAACATAACTCACAATTAAATATGTTATATATTACAAATGAGACTTTTGGCCCGTTTACTTATTAATGAATTGATTCATAGTATGTTTTCTCAAGCAGGTCAAATGAAAAGAGTAATTAAAACTGGTTATGTGTGTCTCTGTGCATGAAACTGAAATAGCCGACTCCTGGCCAAAATTACCGACATAACCGAACTGAAATAACAAACTCAACAAAAGCGACGGTTTGGTTTTATGTTTTTTTCAAAAACGGAATTTCCGGTTCGTATTCGGTTTAGCATGTATCGAGAACCAAAGAAACCAAACCGAACTGTAAGCACCAAACCCGACTTTTGCCATTGGATTTATGAATTATAATTTTATTTTCAAATGCTAAATAATTTACAAAAAAATAATAAATGTTGTAGCAAAAAACTTTTAGGGCCCAAGTGTGTAATTAATAAATTAATCATTAACTAACAAAAAAATTTAGGCCCAAATTCATTATTCTGGGCCATTTTGTCCTGCTAAAAAATTTAGGCCCAAATCAAAACCGAAACCAATCTGAACCCACCATAAAAACCAAAAAAACTGAAACCGAACAGTTTTCAAAAACTTAAAAACCGAATATTCAGTATTCTGATTCTGTTTGAGCCCAAAACTAATTAATGGCATCAAACCTCATAAATCATTTTATTTAATATTTAAACTCTAATAAAAAGGTCTTTAACTATTTACAGAAATCAACACTTACACACAAGATACAGCAGCAGTATGCCCTCCAGATGAATAATCTAACCGCAACCTCGTTCTTTGACTTTGACCTTCCTTTTCAGAATCGGGATATGGGTCACCTCCATTTGACTTTGATTTTGGTTGACCACCTCTTTTCAGGTTAGAAGAACCCTTAATTTTATTGGCTTTAAATTCTGATTCTATATTAATAACATCTACAACACCGTCACCTCTCGCCACAACACATATTTTATCAGTTTTATCCAACATGTCAGCGTCGGGAACCGCAATAGCATGTACAAAAGCAGGATTAAAACACTGTCCTGCATTACTATTATTATCTGGATCGGATTTTCCTGAAATAAGAATTTGCATTTGATTAAATGTAAATAGATTATTATATTTGCTGTATCGAAGATACAAATTAATGCATACCCAAATCCATAACTTTGAACGCTCGACCTTTCGAAAAGTCCCACATTATAAGCTTTGAATCAAGCCCGCCCGTAATCACTGAAAAATAGCATCATCTATTCGTCATGTTGACTAAATTGAACTAGCATATGCATTTTAAGTTCAAACGAAAACTTGATTTTTATAAGCGTTTGGTGCCCCAAGGTGCTACTTACAACCAAAGAAGCTTTATTTAAAATTTACAAATACGGGCCAAGTCGCTCGTGAGCTACTCAAGACCGGTTCACTAAAAGCTTCAATTGAGCTGAACTTAAGCGAGTCTGAACCTAAAAACAAGCTCATTTAATAAACAACCCAAGCCAAGCTCCACTTGTCGAGCTAAAGTAGGCTTGCAAGCCTAAACGAGACTTTTTATTTTATAGCTTTTATGACAAAAATAACTAAATGGTTTTAATTTATGATAAAATGAAGTTTTTAAGTATAGTTATATAATAAAAGTAACTATAAATATATATATATGTGTATATATATATATATGTATAAAATATACATACAAATAAATTGATATTAAGCGAGCCAAGTCCGAGCTGAGATTGAGCTTGATAAATCACTCACGAATTGAGCTCGAGCCTTAAAATTGGAGCTCAAAACAAGCCGAGCTCGAACTTTAGAATTAAAGCTCGAAACGAGCTCGAGCTCTCATAAGTTAAATAAGCCTAGCCTGAGCTTAGATGAACCCGGCTCGGCTTGTGTTACCCCTAGAGAAGTTGCATCTCTCTCATCTACAAAGCATGCCAACCTTTTTATCATATAAACCATTCACAATTTCTTCATCCCTTTGGTTGTTTTTACATGTCAGCATCCTGCAAACCCTAATTTCAACGAATTTTGACCCAGAACCCCCCCCCCCAATTCGTTTTCCAGCTCGTCTCGCGCCTTAGATGCGCTTTTTAAAACCAAGTACACAAATATAAAATAAAAATACCTTCCCAAGGTCTCCAAGGAAGAAACTGCACGCTACTACATATCTAACTATAAGTTAAGACAACAAGCAACAAATTCAATAAAAAAAATACAGTTATTAATTATGATAAAGGAATATCAAGTAATCAAGCAAAGGATACACTTTCATGGGCAGCTCTTAATGTCTTATACAGACACTTCTGGCGTATATCTATAATCTGCAAAACAATATTAACTAGTTATTATGCAAATAATAACAAAAAGGTTAAATCTTGTAACAAAAATATCAAACCTTTATATCACCACCGTCATCAGCAGCTGCAAGAAAAGATGACTTTGAGTTGCATGTGATCTGATTTATCTCCTCTTTATTATAATTGTAACTCTCCAATGGCTTCCATGAAGCAAGCTGCAAGATCAACTTCAATATTATGACCAATAATGAAAAAGCATTGAACTTTAACATCTTATTATATAAATCAAAAGACGTCTATATAATAACTTCTATGGAATAGACAACAGTAGGAGAAAATCACTGAAGTGATCATTGCGAGCGATGAGTTTGACAAAATAGCATTGACTTTGTTTCTTTTACGAAAGTATCATTGGACTTTACGTATTTTTGGTTAAGAAATTGTTTCAGCCAATCAGAAGCGTCCACATGGAACACCTTGATGCACCGATGCAACACAGGCGTAAAACTGATTTCTATCTGCTGCGACAAGGGACACTTGTGAAACACTGCTTGATCGAAAATTATAAAAAGTCAATGCCATTTCGTAAAACTCATTTGTCAAGATGGCAATTTTGGCGATGTTCCGCAACAATATTCCCTATGTTCCTTAAAATATAAGTTTCAAGTCGGTTAACAAAACAAGATGACCAAAACCTAATAAATCAATTAACATTACCATATGTACATCAAAAACCTTCACTTCAGTTTCGGAGGATACATAAACAATATCCTCATTCCCTGCATAAAACTATGCAATTAAAATGCATGCTCATTTAAATATACAAAAACTGGATTCAGTTAAACAAGATTATTAACCTGGTTTGAAGCATAATGAGGAAATAGGATTTTGAGCAACAGTCATAGTAAACAACACATCCTTACACCTCATATCAAACCAACAAACACTCCCATCCTATACACACAACAAAATCACATTATTTCCAACTTCTTATTTCATATACAAACAAACTGGTTACAACAAAGTAGCAGGTATTTTGTATTATATTTTTGGAATTAAGGGTTTTGAATAATAATATTAATAAATGGAAAGAAGATGTGTACTTCGGCGGCGGAGGCGATGAGGCCGGGGCGGTTTAGGGAGGCGATACAGGAGGTGGCGATGGCTTTGTGGCCTCTCAGCCGTCTTGCTGGAGGTCCGGTGGTGGGTTTGTCGTTTGCGTCCGCCATTTTTGTGTTATGGAATTTGGGGTGTTTGGGATTTCTTATTTTCACAGACTTGCGCGTAACAAGTGTTTGGGATTGCTTACAGTGTGAAAGGAAAAGTGTATCTTAATAAAAAGTTATAAGCAGGTAAAATAAGGAATCTCAAACACCCTTTTGGGGAGCTTTGTGTTTAAAGAGAGACCCGATATTGTTTTGAGTCTGGTTTGGTCTGATTTCGGGTCAAACTTGTGTTGCCATACCTCTTCATTTTTTAGCGTTTTGTGTCACGTGACGTCGATCAAAATTTTTAAGTTTGCAAAATAGGTGGTGTAGTCAAAACTCATTTTAAAACTTTTTAGCAATCATTACTCGATTAATTTTTTTCTATATTGCATTTATAATTTCTTTTAATAAAAATTAAACAAATAGTATTTCATTAAATAAAAAAAATTGCATTACAATAAAAATTACAAGAAAAAAAATCGGTTGACCCTTTCGCCCTTATTCAAAGTATTAACTCGAGAGTGAGAAGTTAAACGTTTAAACGGGTTTGTCAATGCGATACCCACTTATTTATTATTTTGTCCTTGTAACCCTAATTATATATATCTTGCTATAAAACTCTAGCCTTATCTCACCTCCATCTTCATTCCCTTGGTCCCCTTCTACCGGCGTTAACTTTTTTTGAGAAATAGAGAAAAAGAGCCACATACCTAATTAGATAAAGAGGAGAGTGAGAGCACGATGGTGAGTGATAAAGAGATTCCTCCCTTCTCTAATGTTGTTTACACAATGTTTATCCCTAAAACGCTGGGGATGGGTGTTCTCCGACGTTTTGGGACAAAACGTTCCTAGTACGCACGGTCTAAACATCATTTATTTGTCGGGCATCAAGAACATGAGCCCCTTTGGGCGTTACTTAACGGGCATGAGGGCAAAGAGAGATGGTGCACATTAAGTTTTTAACAAGCAAATATTCACCCATTTCATTTTTATTTTTACTTTCTTTTATTTGATTTACCGGTTAAACCATTACACACAAAATGAACAACTGTAAGTTTGTGTATCTATGAGTGAGAGCCTCATGCCTACATAAAAGTGATATGATAGTTATCTTTTCACTATTTAGTTAAACTGTTACAAATGGTCTAATTGTAGATTTGGAAGATGACTAACTGAACAACTTGAGTTGGTGTTAGGAGTTGACGGTTCGATTTAGCAGTTTTCGACAAATATAATATAATATATATATGTGTGTGTTTTTTCAAAAGCGTAATTTTGTATTGTATTAAAATGATAAGGACCATACACATAACTATATTCATAAAATGAAAAATAAATAATACATACTATATTTGTACCTATATCTATATTTATAATATATATATAATATATGAGACAAAGGTAAATTAAGACACTTGATTTTGAAAGTTTTATAAATACTAATGCAAAAGGTACATGTATAAAAAAAGAGTAAACTTGTCTTCTAAACACAATTCAACCAACTTACAAATTTATCCCCTCATCTTTAACCATATTATGCTTTTAATTTCAATTTTAAAAGAACTTCTCACCCACGATTTTTGAGCAGCCATAAGTTTTTCATGCGTTAACATTTTTGTAAAAAAAATAGGTTTATTGGATTTTAATAATTCCTATTGACGAGTATTGACCAATAATAATCCATATTTCTTTTATCAACACTGGCGGTCCCAGATTTAAAAAAGTTGGCCGCCAATGGTCCTCCGTTAAAAAGGACTTAACAGCGTTATACTTTTTTCCGAATTTCAAACTAATGTTTTTGTGCTTTTGATCGGAAGGAGGATACGAGTCGATTGATATAAAACATAGTGTGAAACGGTGATCCAAACGACTTGATTTTTGTTAACTGGAAGTTCAAATACCCGAATTGCCTGATTCGAGGTTCAACCAACTCTATATTAATCTTAAATTTTTCTTAAAAACAAACGTATCATTAAAGTTACAAGTATTATGTCAAAAATACTCACTAAATCTTATTTTATCAATCCAAACTAGCAATTACAATAAATCTCTGAATCACCATAACAACATAACACAAATCTTAACGTCAACATGATGTTAAGACTAACCATAACATGAAACAAACACTAAATACACAAGAATAAATTTCATCAGTACAATGAAACTCTAATACCGGCTAAAGAACCCTAAAGAAGAGAGACAATAGTAACGAGTAAGTGAATGAATAGTCACAAAATATCTGGAAAACTTGATTATATAACGTATATAACGTGACTCTAGTCTATATATGGACGACTTAAACTCCACCCAAGCTTCTAGAACTTCCAGCCCAATATAGCTTCCAGCAGTCCAATGCAACTTCCATCCCAATAGCTTCCAGCCATATATTTCCAGCCCAATGTACAAAACAGCAAACATATATATTTTCTCGTCACATTTAAACAACTACTCAAATATTACAATTTACAAAGACTAATAACATAAAGGCTATATGCTATGGTAGGGGACTTCGAAGCCTTTTTACAGTGTCACGTCAGCGTCATGTGGGCATTGGGGGCATCGAAGCCCCAGGACATAATGTCCCTCTATGGTGAGGGGGGCTTCGAAGCCCTTTAAATAATATATTAAATAATAATATAGTAATAAGATTTAAATTTAAATAAAAAAACCATACAAATAAAAATAAAAAACATACAAATAAAAATAAAAACCATGCAAATAAAAATATCGGGGTTAAATGGTTGCATGCGTGGAGGAATCATCGGTCGTGGTTGGTTTGCATAGAACGGGTTGCTAAGGTCGACGTTATTTGCGAGCAAACTAGCCCACCACATACAACTCGGATCCCACGGGTTTGGGTTCGGGTTTGAGCTCGAGCTCGTGTTCGGGTTTGGGTTTGAGTTTGGGTTTGAGTTAGGATTCATGGTTAATTTTTTTTTGTGTGAAGATGGTTAAATTTGGTGTGAAAATAAAAGTTGTTTGAGTAAACTTGAGAAAATAGTTTGAATTTATATAGAAATGGTTAATTATTATTATTATTATTATTATTATTATTATTATTATTATTATTATTATTATTATTATTATTATTATTTTAAACGGCTAGTTTTTTTTTTCCGTTGGGTCCCCCCCCCCTCCACCTTCTTTCCACGCCGGTCTTCCTCTCGGCGTCGCGAACCTCCGCGCCTGCCTCCACCGAACCCCTGGCGGTGTTCCCCCTCCAACGACACCCTTTCTCCCCCTCAACGGTGCCATAACGTGTAGTCTAATAAAACCAAGACAAATAGTTTGGAAAATAAAATTGAAACAAGATATTAATTTCAACATTTTCCAATCCAAAAAGCAAATTAAAATAGACATGCATACCTTTTAACGATAACTAATACTACCTTGGTTCATGAAGAGTAATCATAGCTGATTTTGTAATGATTTTTTGAAATTAACATGACAATAAACATCACGTTATTATCTATCACAGTCGTGCTCCCCTCTCTCGACTCATTGTCTCGTACTATCACAATTTTGTCCTTCCTTCCATCGCGAGACTTGTGTCTCATGTAATCTTTGGAGTTTGGATAACAAAATATGTAACAAATAAAGTATAAAGCTACAGATTTAAAAGTTTCTAACTTTAACAACTTTATTATTATAACTAGGTTAGATCCCGTGTTCTACACAGATGGAAATTATAATAAAAATAAAAATTATTATATGTAATACATAAATTTAGTTATTTCATTCAATAAGTTTTATTTATGACTTTTATTTTATATTCATTTAAATCAAATCTATAACATATATAAACAAAACCCCTAAAATCCTATGTATCGTGATGTGGTCGCTCACCCTTTTTATGGAAGCCACCAGATTACTTGATTTTTAAATGGAGACATCTCATTGATTTAACCCAAATTCATGGGTACGGGTCTTACCAAAACCAGATAGCTCTTAAACGGGTTATAACATCTCATTAAATTAAAAATTAATCTTGCCAATTATTTGACGTGAAAATCCTATAAAATAGGGATATACTAAAATTTAATATCCAATTTAAAAAGAAAAATATATTTTTCTTATTTATAATTAATAAACAATTTTATAGTAAAAAACATAAGCGGGTCATGGGTCACCAAATCCAGATAGCTTTTAAACGGGTTATAACATATCATTTATTTATGAAACACTTTCATCATCAAACCCTAAGTATATCATTATCTTTCTTACAATAAAGAAAATTAAAATCCAAAAAATAAATATTAAAAAACGAAATAAAATAACCATTATCTCAAACCATCAGATTGCTTTATTTGTAAATGAAGGTTTCTCACGCATTTGACCCAAATTCACGGGTAAAGGTCTCACCAAACCCAGATAGCTCTTAAATGGGTTATAACATCTCATTATATTAAAAATTAATCTCATCAAATATTTGATATGAAAATCTTATAAAATAGGGATATACTAAAAAATTAATATCCTATTTTATTAAAAAAATATATTATTTATAATTAGAAAACAATTTTATAATAAAGAAAATAAACAGGTAATGGTATCACCAAACTCAGATAGCTTTTAAACCGGATTATAACATATCATTTATTTGTCAAACCATTTCATCATCAAACCTCAAGTATATTAATTATTAACTTTCTTACAATAAATAAAATTAAAATCCAAATATACATATATAAATATTAAAAACGAATAATGTAAAACAACCCCCGTAATATGGAGGATAAAATCTAGTTATAACATAAAGTATTAAAATTGAAATGCATGTACATAAAAAAAATTAAAAGATTTATCCATGATTTTCACCATTTAATAATTTTTTAAGATTTTAGCCATTGTATTGATTTATATAGCCGAAATTTTGTTATTGATTTAAATGATTATAAAATAAAATTAATGGAGAATTTTATATTGAATTGTAAAAGGTTAAAGATTAGTCTTTCTAAATTTATATGAATAAGTTAATATAATTTTAGAATCGTGACTAAAAGAAAAATAATGGATAAAGGATTTTATGCATTTAATGAATTGTTATACATTTTAATAAATGTTCATTAGGTGGAAAATGTATTTAAGGGAATTGCATATGTGAAATCCAATGTGGACACACTATAATGGTGACATGTGGAATCATCTTGCTTTAATAGTACAGTTATATTATATATTAGATTAGATTAGATTGTAACATACATAATATTATCGGTAAAAATATAAAAAGTTTGTAAAACGTATTCTTTTTATAAAACTATTTATTAAATATTGGTAATTCGGTTTTACGTAAATTATCCCGGCCAGTTCGGTTTGTCTTTTTTCCACAATCCCTACTTTTTATTATAGCCATCACTTTGTTTTCAAATGTGACGTCTACTGTTTAGATCATATATGAGAATGGGTAAAATTGTTGATTTTGAAAGCGTGCAACCTTAGTTATGCACTTATGATTTTTTAAGTAACTAGTTTTGAAACAACAAATTTATGCCAACACTAAACACTAATCATTTACCACTAAAGGCTTTTTTATAATTTAGATGTTCTAGGTGGACAGCTAATAATCATTTAAGTCATTTCATGGGCAAAAAAGTTAAAACAAAAGCATTATTTATTGAAACTGGACTTTTACAAGGTTTTTGATAGTGTAAGTTGTGAATTGTTACTATCAATTCGACCATTACTATCTCCTTTCTTGTTTCATCATCATGGAAGCCTTGTCGGATATGATAAACAAAGCTTGTGCAAGCAGCTTTTTACACGGCTTCAAACTTCCGAATGGAGGTCTGGAGATTTCGCACATGCTTTGCGTGGATGTTGCTATCATAGTCGAGGATTGGTCGACATCAAATTCTAGGAATATTGCCAAGATAATGCGTTGCTTTTAAGAATCATGGTCATTAACTGGGCCAAATTCCAGCCCACTTTCACCCCATAAAGTGTCCGTGCTATTACGAAGGTTAACTTTTAACCCCAAGGTACCATGAAAACTTCTCAAAATTCTTTTATGATTTGTGAAGTTAGAATGACACCACCCCCCAAGGAATATCGCGTCATCAGCATAGATTAAGAATGAAACTAATTAACAGACCATTTCGCGGTGTTTGTATTCCTTTGAACAAGCCTTCAGAACATGTTGTTCTTATGGCAACATGTAAGGCTTCCATTGGGAACAATAACACAAGAAAGGCTTCCATTGGAACAATAACACAAGAAAGAAGATAGTGCATCACCTTAATGAATCCTCCTTCGATTTTGAACTCAGAAGTGCACGCACCATTTATAATAATTGGCGAACGTGTTTATGAAAAAGTGCCTTTAACCCGCAATCTCCATTTTGCTGGGAACCTCATTTGTGATAAGATGAGGCCTAAAAAATGTCAATTAGCATAGTCAATGCTTTGTCAATGTCTTCCTTAAAGATCATCAATGGCTTATTCGTTTTTTTATACCAAGAGGCAACTTCATTAAGAATCAACACACCTTGTGGCGTTTCTTCCAAACAAATAATTAAAAAGATGTTTTTTTAAGTAGATTGCCATATTTGAGCTCAGTTACTCAATGGTGAAGAGGTGAACTAAATGAATTAATCCCCAACACTTAGAGATAAGGTAGACTATATTCATTTTTATTATCTTGTGGGAGTTGATCTCTCTTCACTTGAAAAATAAAGTCTTGTCTAACACTTTAAGACCATGTGTAGTCAAACCTAGGCACACTCGGGTATTTTGTGCTATGTGATGCTTAGTTAACTTTTGGGCATTTTGCAAAAAATGAGTCTAGAAGGAAAATGCCTCCAAAGCGTTTCTCTCTCCTCCTCCTCTCTCTCTCACAAAACCCTCAAAATTCGAGCCAGCCTCACGTTATGTACAAAACCCTGAGCTCCAAAATGCCACACATAATGCTTTGGGGTGGGGTGGGGGGGGGGGGGGTTCATAGCTAGGGGCTCAAAACGCCATATAACTTTGCCACTACGGACGGTCTAATAACACCAATCCTAAAGCCGATTTGTGGGCCATTACATGTTATTCACGTGAAATTTATTGCAAATTCAATTTGTGAGGCAGGAAAGTTTTTCCAATTGTTTTAGAGCAACTGAATATAAATTTTTTTAAAAAGAACTTCATACAAATACATGATACCCATTCAAGCAATTTCTTAAGAGGAATAATTAAAGGATATAATCGTTGAATAGTAATTAAGTTTCAATATTGTTATGATTAATCATTCATACTTTTTTCCCATATATAACAACTATTAAAATTCCAATAATGTTATATTGTCATTTTCCTTTAAATGTTTAACATGCATTATATATATATAAACTGGGATAATGTGACCGGAGATGATTAGATTTTATATGCTTTCCTTAGATTTCTTCTAAATATTGAAATGCAAACTTAAATTGAATAGGCCGGACTTTTAACTGACTACCGCTATTTTATCTTATGTAGTTTCCCAATTTAGCTTTTTGTAAGTTGTTTTTACGAAGTATCTTGTTTGAAAGTGTAATATTAGGTATCCTTTTTGTTATTCACTCTAAATTGTAATATTTTTTTGGTATTCTTATAAATGTAATCCGTTATAAAAGATTAGTATGTCAAAAGCACATGAAAACAAATATATTTGTGAAAGTTATTTAAATATTCAACTTACTATACTATTAAAGCAAAACACGATGTCCACATGGCCTTCAACTAGCATGTCCACATAGGCATCCAAGTCATTCGTTTCCTTCTATAGAATTGCCACGTAATTCACTAATTAATGTTTTCTAAAATCATAGCATCACTAATTAATGTTTTCAAGAATTATAACCAACTATTTCCTTCAAATGATTTAAAAACCGATTTTGACTACAATTAATTATTTACAACTGATTTTGTGTTTTCTTTTTTAGTATGACTATTATTTTAGCAATTCAATGATTTGTATGTTTATACAGTTTCTCATTCATACTATTTGTACATATTTTTCTATATCTTGTGGTTTTTGCTGAGAACAAGGTAAAGAATTATTATGATATCTATATATATGTATGACGTTTGAAATATTTTTCACCCGTGTGTAACACGGGCCACTATCCTAGTTTTTAATAATAAAATTGAACCCACGAGGACGAAAGGATAAGGGAACTGCCAAAAAGTCGCAGGATTATACTAAATCAATCAAAATCAATATCAAAAGGCATCTTTCGCAATGGGAGGTAGTTGTAGACCTTTTCCCATTGAACATATATATAATGTGTGTGCGAAACATAATTTATAAAATATGACTATTATTATTATTAGTAGATAAACTTAAAAGCTTCGATTTACTTTCTTTTAATCTTTCTAAAAACAAAATTAACATATGTAGATTACATAAACAAAAATATCAATTTTTAATGAAGGGTTAATATCATTAGTAAAGCAGCATATACTTCTTTAATCACAAAGTCACTTAACATGATTTTAATATATAAAAGTTTTCAAAGTTGTTTAAAATATATGAATATGGTTCAGAATGATGATTCGTAATCGTAACACAACTATTACCTACGTAGAGGTTACAAGTATGTGTATTTTAAATATGTTAAGACACTTTAATACATCAACTTAATTTGAGTGATTTTACCACAAAATAAGAATAAACAAAACGCTTTAATGCATCAATTTAATTTGAGTGATTTTACCATAAACTAAGAATAAACATATTGAATGGTTTGAACTCTAAAAAAATGCTAGAACGATCTCTAAAACAAATATATTTTAACTCAATTATTGATAGCATATATATCAACATCTTCATACGCTTGTTATAAATTATATTTAAAAAGTCAAGCTTGGGTACACATCCCAACCTACCCCAAAACTTGCATACAATTGTTTAAAATTACAGTTGTTAACTTAGAAACGATGCATATCATAAACAAATGAATGCAATATTGACTTTTATAAACAAATGTATGAACTTTATAAATATCCATTGAGATTTGAGAGTACACTAAAGTCCTACAAATTATCATCGCGGTTATGGACTTACGGGTAGAGACGCTAAAGACATGGTAAAAAAATGGTATGAATATTGTAATAAGTATTTAAGTATAAATTGACACCTATTCGTTTACATGTATCAAAAAGAAAGATATTAGGATGTTACATAATCAAAAGTATAAAATTAAGATTGTTAGAAAGTTGAAATTAAATTATACAACTATAAATTTACTAGAAGTTTATCTGAAATACTTATAGTAATATAACTTATGTCGGACTTTGAATTGAGTTTAAATTTTGGTAGTTAATAAGTATCTCAACAGATGTTTTCAAACACGTAAAAGAAGACGAATATGCCTGATATCAAAGACGCTATAACTTATTTATAACTAGGTCAGGAATCCATGTAATACATGGACAAAAATTATAGAAAAATGCAAAATGAATAGGTTTATATATTGACCAATTTGTAAATTTTAACGTAGTATGAACTTCATTCTTCACATAATTTATATTTTTCTAATGAAAATGAAGCGAAAACACAAAGGTTATGGTGAGAATTATAATAGTGTTAACAAATCAGCGTGCCGTCTTGTAGTAGGTTTGCTAGTATGTGTATAAGATTAGCATATGAAAAAGTCGTTTAAAGTAACAAAAATCGATAATGACCAAGAAAATTGTTTAGTAATGTATATAAAGTTAACAAAATGAAATTGTAAAAAGGTTGCACCATATGCTATATCATCCTAGCCCACAATCGGGTAAGTCGGTGATTAGCAGTAGGTGACTCATTGACCTATTAAGAGATAAAACGAAACTATAATTAATTTGTTTTGAATAAACAGATTGATTTTTTTTTCTTTTTTTTTAAATTCAATATTTTATCAGCAAATAGTGACATTTGGAAATTTTCATTTATGCAATTACTCATATATCTTATACTTCAATTAAACAGCTTGGAAATTTCCTTTATTTTCATGTGTACAACTTTTTCTTTATGTTTTAATAAATACCTACATGCTTCGAAGTTTCGGTATACAATGTTTAGAAGACGCACGTATAAGCCGATATTGTACACCGTAAAAGCGCTCAAAAAATCATCTAGCACCAAAAATTAATATTTTTGCTTAATACTGTAGGTAATTAATAGTTTGTCTAGTAAAGAATTAGACCAATCCCCCACTTGTGGCATATTGATAGGAAGTTTGGGTTTTTCAATGGAGACCCAAGTTTAATTCTCACTTGTGACACTTTGGACGAATATTGATAATGAAAGATTTGAGCTAGGTCTTGCGAGGTTGTCAGTTCGAATCTCGAGCCCACCCAGGTTTTCTTCCCACTATGTGTTACGCCAGTGAATTCTGCTCTTGTGGTGGCATAACAACGTCAAGTGGCATCCAGCAATATGGTTTCCAAAGGGAACGCCCAATCCAAACTCTGAAGCCAGCGTGGGCTCGGTTAAGATAACATAGTTTGGCCAGAGTGAAGCAACAGTGTTCTCCAAATTGAAGCGTGCGGTAACCTAACATAAAAGAAAGTTGCCGTTCTAAAAAAATAACAATTGGATCAAATAGCCACCCAATACCTATTGAACTTTTATAAAATATTTAATATCTTAAATATATATAAACAAAACATTTAAAAGCTCTCTGGTTGCTTAATACATCCTCTCAAACCGTCAAATTGTTTTATTTATAAATGGAGGCTTCTCATACATTTGACCCGAATTCATAGGTATGTGTCTCACCAAACTTAGATAACCTTTAAATGAGTTATAACATCTCATTATATTAAAAATTAATCCTATCAAATATTTGATATAAAAATCCTATAAAGTAGAGATATATACTAAAAATTAATATCCAATTTTTTTAAATATTATTTATAAATAATAAACAAATTTATAGTAAAAAAAATAAGCGGGTCATGGATCTCACCAAACCCAGATAACTTTTAAATGGGTTATAACAACTCATTTATTTGTGAAATTTTTTTATCATCAAACCATAAGTATATTATTAACTACCTTACAATAAATACAATTAAAATAAAAAATATATATAAATATTAGAATAAAAAATGAAAGAAACCCCCGTAATACAGAAGATAAAACCTAGTTTTATATAAATTAGGATAATTTCTATAAAAATTAAAATACCTCACCCTTGGTTCACAACTCAACCGGCCACCCCTACCCAAGACTATCCGCTATGGTGGGAAGCTTCGAAACCCCTCCACAGTGCCACGTCATCGCCTCGTAGAAAATGGGGCTTTGAAGCCCGCCCCGCTATGGTTTAATGCCCCTTGGGCGCCTCAATATATATATATATATATTTATTTATATGTGTGTGTGTGAGAGAGATGGAGAAAGAGAGGGCCCACCCCCACCTCTTCCGCGCTGGTTGTCCCAAAGACGCCCCACCCTTCCGCGCCCCTCCACGATGTTCCGCGCCCACTTCTTTGCACCCATAGCATGCGGGCTAATAGCTTGGTGATTTTTGTGCGTTGGAAGATGCAAGCTAATCCAAGTGGTGATAGAATGCATGCATGATGGCAAATGTTCCCCAAATATATCCATATAATCACTATCAAATCCCAAACTCAATCTATCATCTTCTTTCCCCATCCCCATTACCGTAAACAACAACCCCCCCCCCCCCCCCCTCCTCTCACCTTTCACATCTTTCTTAAGAAAACATGGAGAAATCCTTCAAGTCTTAGGATTTTGAAGATAAATTGGAGCTTTTCTAAGAGTTTAAGCTATTCTTGTAGCTACACACCAAGAGTTCTTCATCTTTCACTCACCACTTTCTTAAGGTAATAAACCCTACTTGTTCATACTTTGATTTCCTATCAAGTTTTATAAACAAGCTGTTCTTACACCATAAAATGAATCACACAATCCAGAACCAAACTAAGCAGTATGTAAAAATGAAACTATGATAAGGTGTATATGTTGTTGATCATTTCTTCACGTTAGTAATGGAAAATATGAATAATATGATAAACTTATAACTAAAACATGCATATTACAGCATAGAAGGAAGCCATGACTGATGAAAATGATCCAGACGACATGATTGTCAGCTTGGTTGAGTTCCCCTTTAGGATGCATATTAATGGTAGGGATTATGGTTCTTGAGAAAACCGAATATATGGAGAGAGAGAGAGAGATTTACGAATTTTTAATGTGTATGTTAGGGTATGTTATGATATTAATTATTCTCTCCATATATTTATATGCACCTCATGAGAAACCCTTAATTAGCAAGTAAGAGTAATATGATCCATCAACAATTACCTAGCTAATATAATAATAAGGTATAATTTAATTATTTTGATCTATTATTATATAAATGATAATGATTGAAACATATAAATACATATATTTATTCTTACATATGTATTTTTATTTTACAAGTTATTGATGATGTATGTATATGTTATATCATCATATTCTGGGAAGCTCGTAATTTAAATTTCATCAAAATCCCCTTCAGGCCTTCAAAATCAGCAAAACATCATATTCTAATAAATTTTTTTGATGCTTTTAAAACCTAAAACAAAGTAGTAACAACTTGCTATCCAAACCAATTTGATATTTCATCTTTCTTTTTGATCTTTCTCGTTGTCTATGTATTCTTTTCATTAAGTGATGCAAGTTATCACCATCCTTAGTCTTAAGACATCTTTATAAATATTTATTTAAGGCTTCACCATTAGGATTAATCAAGTGAAGAGGTAGGTCCCAGCAGAGCCTAGTTGGACCCGCAAGACTCACCTTGAAGAGGGACGTCTGCGCAGAAACCAACTGGATCCGCAGGACCAACCATGCTCAGAGACGTGACGTCCTTACGCGCAGTACGCAAGCTGGTCCCGCAGGATATGCCTCCCGATGGTGAAGGACTCCGCCTGTCCCTGCAGCCTCGGATACAAGCCATCAGGGAAGGCCACCCGCGCAGCAGGGCTACACGCACAAGGCACTTAGCTCTCAATCACTCAGTGTCACCTGAAGGAATGAGCGAAGCCGGGAACTATCCCGCACAAGGGCGGGAGGGGGAATACTCCCGCCCAAATAAGCCAGTCCGTACGATACAGGAAGATCTTCTGTACTGTACCTGACGAGGTATGGGAAAAAGATCTGACTAAAGATACGACAGCTTATTGACAACAGTATGGCGAGCAGCATGCTCCTGCACTGTATGTCACTATTAGCCGCTGCCTACTCACCAACTACTGCCATACCACGTGCGTAGCCGTCAGTTGGTGGAACAGGAATAGTATACAGCAGGCCTGGTCACTATCAGCCGCTACCTACCCACCAACTACCAGCAGGGCACGTGCGTAGGCTACTGTTGGTGGAACAGGAACACTGTTGCAGCCGGCCATACCTCTTTGGAAACCTACCTTCGGCTATAAATACCACAAATGGTATGACCATCTCATCTTATCATATCTTACTACATTATCATCATATTATACCTGATATCTGCTCTAGCAATCTCTTAATATACTTTTATATTTAAAGAGCAATCTAGTCTGATTCTCACGCCGGAGGGTGGTCACAAGGAGGAACCCCCCCTTCTCAGTGACGAGCTCACGGTGTCTGTTTTGCAGGTTATCAGAAGAACCATCTTCCAAGGGTCTAACCCCTCGTGGGAAACATCTCTCCAACCCCCAGGTTACCAGTAATCTGTCCGGGGTCCGGTTAGTGTTTCTTCATTGGCGCCATCCGTGCATAAAGCTAGAACTTTATCTCCAGTTTTTTCAAACTTTCTACAAAAGATGGTTAGAGAAATTCCGGTAACCACAACCCCAGCTACTGGGATGAACACCGGTAACACAGTTTTTACAAACACTACCCCGGTTACCCAAGCCGGGGCAAGTGAAGTAAATTTTACGAACACTACCCCAGTTACTCAGGCTGGGGCAAGTGCAATAAATGATCGCCTACTAGGATCCACTGATACCCAGGTTGAGAAACGAAGACTCCCCCGCCAAACTCTCGATGAAGTCAAGGCATGGGCGGAGGCACGACAAAAGGAATTCCAGGCAGAGTTGGACGAACGCCTGCGTTCCGTCCAACAGGCTGACGAATTCGAAGATTACTTGGATGACTCGGAGGAATCCGACTCCGACGCGAACCCTCGCCATAGGGCAAAAGGGAAGCGTAAGGAAATGGAATCCCAACCGAAAAGGCATTTTAGACAAGCCTTCAAACCAAAAAGTACAGGTGGACGTCCACGAGACTTCTCCAAAACGTTCAGACCAAACATTGCAAATGCAGGAACGTCCAAGTTTGCAAGGGACATTGCGGAAGCAATCGCCCCAAAGAGTGCCAAACAAATGCCTAACATAGGCACATATGACGGTATATCTGATCCAGACGATCATTTGAACAGGTTCATAGCAGGGGCAACCGTCAGCAATTGGACGGAACCCACCTGGTTCTACATGTTCCAAATGACGCTTGTTGGGGCTGCTAGAGCTTGGTTTGATCGTCTACCGGTCAACCACATCTACGACTGGGCAGACTTCCAGCAGAAGTTTAGCCAACACTTCAGCCAGCAACGGAAGTATACCGAGGAGCAATGGACAATCCTCAAATGCATACGAGAAGAAGATGAATCTCTGCCAAACTTCATCACTCGCTTCAACTCAAAGAAGCTAAGTTTGGGCAATATCAGCGAAGATCTTGTTCGCGCTGCCTTCATCCAGGGCGCGCATGACCCAGAGCTCATCCGCACCCTAACGGGTAAAGATGGCATGCCATCCACATGGGATGCCATCATGACAGCAGCAAAACGCTATGCGGAAACCGAGAAGCAACTGGGTAGAGATCTCCCACAGAGCACAAACCTCTACACCCAGAAGACGAGAGAAGACAACGTCCTCACCGCCCGACTAAATAAAAAGCGGAAGCAAGGCATTTGGCAGTCAAGGGTAAACTTTGACACCTCATCCGGCTTGCAACATCGATTGGGCGGAAGGGATAATGCACAGCCGCACCGGAACTCCAGATGGACGCCACTCAGCAAAAGCGTCACTGAGATATTCGCCACTGAAGAGCTCCCGTGGCCAAAGCCTCCAATAATCCGACATCGTCACGATGCTGATCGGAGCAAATACTGTGACTTTCACAAGACAAAAGGCCACAACACTGAAGAATGCACAGACGTAAAAGACCTGGTTGAAGCATTTGTCAGAGATGGGACGCTCGCGCACCTCGTGGCACAATAAAAGCTGAGCAGGCGGGTGCGTGTAGAACCCCAGCTGGGGAAAACACGAATCAAAATTCCAGCTTCAATATCGAGACTACATGCTGCGTAAAGAACGAGATCCCGAACCAGGTGCGTATCGGCTCGATGGCACTCCCATCCCAACAACATGGAAGGGAGCTCATTTACACAGTTTGCATGTAAATCAATTCCAATTTGTAAAGAAAAGGCCAAGAGCCACTTCTAATGGAAATGATTCTCTAAGAACATCGAAGCTGATGATTTTACATTTATACTTTTCTGAACACTAATATGCCGGTTTTCACCGCATAATTACGTGAAGTCATTGCATGGGAAGGCGGTCCTACCCGCACGAACCCAATAACGTGACAAACCTTCACGCAGGTCAGTTGAAGGGGAAAAAGTTCAGCACCCATTAAATGAAAGTGCCGGTCTATCCGCATGAATCATTAAAGGAAACTGAACAAAAACCTATCAACAACCGCGCGTCGAACGGTTAAACTATGCAACACTGGTGACGGCACACATTACGTGAAGTCGTTGCGTGGGAAGGCGGTCCTACCCGCACGAACCCAATAACGTGGCAAACCTTCACGCAGGTCAGTTGAAGGGGAAGAGTTCAATTATCCCATTAAATGAAAGTGCCGGTCTATCCGCATGAATCATTAAAGGAAACTGAACACTAACCTATTGACAACCGCGCGTCGAACGGTTCAAAACAATTCTTAAAAAGGATGAGGAAAACCTACACGCAGGTCAGATAAGGGTAAAGTTTTGCCATCCTACTAAGTGCAAGTGACGGTTCTACCCGCACAATCACGAAAGAGGAAGCAAAACTTCACACCTATTATCAACCACGTTCAAAGGTTAACTTATCCTCAAAAGATGAGGAAAACCTACACGCAGGTCAGATGAAGGTTAAAGTTTAGCCATCCTACTAAGTGCAAGTGACGGTTCTACCCGCACAATCACGAAAGAGGAAGCAAAACTTTAACCCATTATCAACCACGTTCAACAGGTTAACTTATTCTAAACACTTGGAAAATTGCTAATTTAAACTAAGTATGCAAGTCATAAGTTTATAAAGCAAGGAACCCAAAGAAGGAAATAACAATCTTATACGCAAAAAGATTTATATTTCACAAATGAATTATTACAAGGGCCGGGTAACTACCCGCCTACGAAAAGAAAAACAAATACATCCGTACAAGACTATCCTAGCAATGGGAAGGGATCTTCAGGATCAAGCCTCAGGGCCGCCTCCACTTGGACCAGCTCCATCAGAAGAACGAGGCGGTTCGAGGAAGGCTTTGAGGACAGCTAACCCATCATCAGCAGCAGCTACTTGGTTCACCTTCTCCACCACTGGATGCGGGAAGGCAGCATATTGGTTTACTGCTTGGTCATATATGGCTTCAGTGTCAACATTGTACAAAGGGAAGTTGGAAGCCAAGAAGCCTTTCTCAACGAACCCTAGACCAAGCAGGAAGCCAGCCCGTTCCCCATCCTCGTGAGAAGCGTTGAGGGCTGCGCTCATCGCATCGTCGTAGGATGTCTCTGAGAAGACACGATGCACAACCTACAAAGAAAATACAAGTGTCAAACACCTTTTCTATGAACAAAGGAAAGCGTGAAGACGTAAAGCTAAAATACCTGAGGCAACGCTTCTCGAAGAAGCCATTCCTTGGCAACCAGGGCTTGGGTGCAGGCGCGTTCGGCTTCGCTTTTATTGAGGTTGGCAAGTTGCACTTCCTTTGCAGCAGCCTCTTCAACGCCCTTAAGCTTCCGCTCTGTGTGGTCAAGCACGCCCCTCTGGTCCAGGATCTCTTGGAGCTTCTTGGCATCTTCCATGGCCAAGGCATCATGAGCACGTTGGAGAGCCTCTAATTGGGCCTTGAGCTCCTCGTTCTCCATGCGTAAAGGCTCAGCAACGGCTTCAGCCTTGGTAGCCCTCTCAGTCGCGTTCCTCGCAGTCTCCTTAGCCAGCCGAAGCTGTTCGTTAACAGCTTGGGCAGCCTTGGAGCGGGCCTCGAGTCGCGCTTGAACTTCAACCTCGAGGGCCTTGAAGGCCTTCTCCTTCTCCGCAGCAGCTGCGGTCAATCGTTGGTTCTCCTCTCGAAGAGCACGCGCCTGAGATACGTCCTTGGCGCGAGCTGCTTTCAACTTGTCGTTTTCACGACAAAGCAGCTCGACGCGCGGCTGCATCCGGGCCTGGAGAACCCGAAGCTCATTGGTTAGCCTACCCTCCTGGTAGCTAGCCATGGCTTCCCCCAACGCACCATGAGGAGCAGCGTGGCGAGCCCAGTCCACGCACTCCACAGGGGTACGAAGGGTTGTTCCTCGGCGTATGTTCCATCGCGGAACATACACTTCATTGGAATCCGACACTGCAAAAAACAAAAAAGCAGTTAGGAAAAAGATGATAAAAAAAAAAAAAAAAAAAAAATTTAAAAGTGAAAAAGGGCCAAAGGAACCCTACGCACCTGTAGGGTCTATAACAGGCCGATAACCGCCGAACCCATCACCTGAACCCAAAGGAAACCCATCCAAAAGGTCAGGCAGATGGGAAGGTGGCAAGGACTGGCGAGTACTCCCATGCGTACCTGATGGGCCGGCCATCGGTGCCGGTGGCGGGGGCATGGTGGCAGCCGCCGCAGTCGCTGCCGCAGAATCCGCAGCAATCGTAACCGCCGGCTCGGTGAAGGACGCCGTAAAAATCGCACTCACGGCCGGCGATGGCGTAAACTCGGCTGGAACAGTCGGCTCAGAGTGAGCAACTGAACCAGCGGGACCAGGCGCAGGCGCCTGGGTCGACGCCTTAGGTAGGCTGACCAAGCCTACCGTCATCGGCGGAGAGGTACTACTCGGTACGTCACCCTGGAATGCGTCAACATCCACGCCTGCACAAGAAGATAAGTGTTAATAAATTTATGAAGTGATAAATCTACAAAAAGAATGTTTGTACTTACGGGTTTTCTTGAGCCTAAACGTACGGAGGGGCGGGGACAAACCCGATGGGCCGGTCTCTTGACGCCGGTCACCGTCGTCGTCATTGGTTCTCCGGAGGTAACAGTCGTAGCCTCCGGAGCAGTGGTCTTCTCACCACCGGGGTTCCCCGCCACCTCTTCACTATCTGACTCGGTGTCAGATAGAAGCACCGGATCAGCCGTGGAGGCCACCTTCTCCTTTCCCTTCCCTCCGGCAGCCTTCTTCTTCCGCACAAGGGGGGGACCATCTGCGGATTCCTCAGAAGAAGACAGGATGTAAGGATTTCCAGCAGCGGGTACAGCATTGAGGGGTTGAGGATAGAATATCGCCTTACCTGGCAGCCGGTGGCTCAGGATCTCTTGGCCCGGCGGATAGACCTCCACAAACCGATCCGCCGTTTGCTCCAGGATGGGCAACTCATTGTCGTCCAGAGCACGAGTGCCCACCCGCACGGGACCGTCAGCTTCCCGCGGGAACAGGAGCGACTCCAAATTATTCCCCTCTGAAAGAAAAGAAACAGTTAGAAAATAAACTAATATCAGCAAGAAAGACAAGACATACCATAAGGAATAGAGTTCAAACCGTATTCGAGAAGGATAGGAAACCGAGACGCCACCTTCCATACCCGGCTCATCCCCAGCAGCACCATCCCGGACTCCGCAAACCGGTAAACCGGAGATTGGACCCGGGATATCTTCGCGAACCATTCCGCCTCCTGGTAGCTGGAAGCGTGAAGGCTCGGAAGCGCTTGACCCTTCTTGAACTTCATGGCAATGGGGATGGCGCGGGCAGAGATGTAGAAGAACTCCCGCTTCCACGATCGGAGACTGCGCTCGGTCACGCAGATCTTCAAACCCTTAATACGGGTTGTCAGGGTGTACCACCCCTGGACGCACCTCCAAGTATAGAAGGTCATCAGGCGGTCCACGTAGGGCTCAATACCCAGAATCCGGCACACCCACTCGAAGTGCCGGATCTTGGCAATCGCCATCGGATGCACTTCGGTCAGGTGCACACCGTGCCTCTCCAGGACACGGTACATAAACTTTGTCAAAGGAAACCTAAGGTTCCCATAGACAAAGAATGCAGCATATACCTCGATCTTGCCACTGGGGGCATCGTACACAGTCTGGTGGGATTCAGGAAACTCAGGCTCAAGAGACTCAAGCATGAACTTCCTGACGATGTACTGGTACTGATCGACAGGTAGAGCACACTGGCACTCGCCAGCAGTACTCCTATCATCGGCTACAGCTTCAGCATCATGGGAAGACATTTTGCAGAAAGTGATTTCGGGAAAATGCTTGCCTGAAAAGGGGAGTATTTGCCGGAAATCACTAACAAGAAGAAGAAGAAAGGTGAAAGTGTGGATTACAGAGGCCTCTCCCCCTTTATATACTAATCGCAATTAATGCGGTGAATTTAATGCGGAGGAGAGAGAAATCGAAGGTGCAATGAAACTATGACACGTGGCAAAAAGCAGGCTGGCAACAGCTGTTAACAGGACGTGTGCCAGTAATTTCGCGGCCACGCGCCCGAAAAATCGCGCCCACGCGCCGTAAAAAGCGTCTGGAATGACCATATAATGTCACGTCACCATAACTTCCTGCACGTCCTGACACAGTCAGAAGAAACTGTCGCACGACGTTTAAGAGGTTTGGACTGTTCCTATCTTTCCACCAACCTTTCGAATTTCAAAATTCAAAATTTAAAAATATTAAAACGTAAGCGGGAAAATACCCCTTACCTTGGCAAACAAGTAACCGTAAGACGGATGCGGGTACAGTGTAAAGGCAAAACCCTTCACATACCTAGCACCCGCAGGGAATTGAAGCCAAGTAAACCTTGGCGAACAAGTAACCGTAAGACGGATGCGGGTACAGTGTTAAGGCAAAACCCTTCACATACCTAGCACCCGCAGGGAATTGAAGCCAAGTACCTCGGCAGCCAAGTAACTATAAGACGGGTGCGGGTACAGTGTAAAGGCAAAACCCTTCACATACCTAGCACCCGCAGGGAATTGACGCCAGGAATACATTGGAAGTAAAGTAACCGTAAGACGAGCGCATGTACAGTGTAAAGGCAAAACCCTTCACATACCTAGCGCTCCGCTGGGAATTGAAACCAAGAAGGATCTTCTGGGCAATGCTTGCGGAAACGGAAATAACATCCCCGCATAGCGGGAACGTCGAGAACTACGTTGTTTGAAGCTCCAGGATGGAATTTGTGGTTTTAACATAATTGATCACTATGTTCAAAACTACCAAAACCTCATGGAAAATCCACACAAGTGGGACTCAACGCTCCTGACTTGCGAGGAGGTTACAGACCTGCCCGCATCATACCCAAAGACCAAGCAGGAAACTCGGGAATTTCTGCAAGTGACAAGGACTTCCGCGGGAAGAATCCCCATGGAAAACCTTAAAAAAAACCCTTTTCAAAACCCTCTGCTTAAAGTCCAAAAGTTCACCTCACTTTATTAAACACTCATGAGAAGAACATTGGACTGGGGGGACTTGAAGAGGTAGGTCCCAGCAGAGCCTAGTTGGACCCGCAAGACTCACCTTGAAGAGGGACGTCTGCGCAGAAACCAACTGGATCCGCAGGACCAACCATGCTCAGAGACGTGACGTCCTTACGCGCAGTACGCAAGCTGGTCCCGCAGGATATGCCTCCCGATGGTGAAGGACTCCGCCTGTCCCCGCAGCCTCGGATACAAGCCATCAGGGAAGGCCACCCGCGCAGCAGGGCTACACGCACAAGGCACTTAGCTCTCAATCACTCAGTGTCACCTGAAGGAATGAGCGAAGCCGGGAACTATCCCGCACAAGGGCGGGAGGGGGAATACTCCCGCCCAAATAAGCCAGTCCGTACGATACAGGAAGATCTTCTGTACTGTACCTGACGAGGTATGGGAAAAAGATCTGACTAAAGATACGACAGCTTATTGACAACAGTATGGCGAGCAGCATGCTCCTGCACTGTATGTCACTATTAGCCGCTGCCTACTCACCAACTACTGCCATACCACGTGCGTAGCCGTCAGTTGGTGGAACAGGAATAGTATACAGCAGGCCTGGTCACTATCAGCCGCTACCTACCCACCAACTACCAGCAGGGCACGTGCGTAGGCTACTGTTGGTGGAACAGGAACACTGTTGCAGCCGGCCATACCTCTTTGGAAACCTACCTTCGGCTATAAATACCACAAATGGTATGACCATCTCATCTTATCATATCTTACTACATTATCATCATATTATACCTGATATCTGCTCTAGCAATCTCTTAATATACTTTTATATTTAAAGAGCAATCTAGTCTGATTCTCACGCCGGAGGGTGGTCACAAGGAGGAACCCCCCCCTTCTCAGTGACGAGCTCACGGTGTCTGTTTTGCAGGTTATCAGAAGAACCATCTTCCAAGGGTCTAACCCCTCGTGGGAAACATCTCTCCAACCCCCAGGTTACCAGTAATCTGTCCGGGGTCCGGTTAGTGTCTATGTATTCTTTTCATTAAGTGATGCAAGTTATCACCATCCTTAGTCTTAAGACATCTTTATAAATATTTATTTAAGGCTTCACCATTAGGATTAATCAAGTCACACTAATATCAACCCTCACTTAAGCCGATTAATATGAGTATTTATAACCTCTTTTTCATTACATTTTTACAATGTTCGGGGTGCATCATGTATATAGTATTCAAATTCAATATTCTATAACCTATGGGATTCAATTCTGTGTCTATATGCTTAATTCTATGCTATGTGTTAAACTATATGTTGTTATTCAAATTCTATATTCTAGCGTGATCATTAACTATACAAGCCAACGATAACAATAATAGATCTATTGGGTGACACACGTTCATCTTTGGGATTTTCACTTGACATATGAATTGCATTTTTAATCTATTCTCTTTATATTAAACTATGAATACTCACTAACTATTTATAGTTGGCACTCTATTTTATACATGATACATGTAACCAAGGTTGATTGTTTGAAGTAGGAACGAGATTTTTTCCCAATTTTTTTCCCAAATACAGGTATCGTACAGACCATAAGTGGTACCAATAACCTTTTTCTTAATTTCGTTATCGGTGAAAGGCGGTATCAATAACGGAACTTAGTGGTAAAAATCAGTATTGGTAACAAATTTATGTAAGAAATACCTGAAGAAATTTTTGGGATCCTAATTAAAAATTAAAAAAATACCATTGGTTGTATTACCTAATATGAATTTTAAGAAACTATAATGCTCATTTGTAATAAATATTTCAAATCTCAATTTAATTAACCTTTTTTTTTCTTTAGAAATCCTCATTCAAGAGAATAATGCATCTTAATCACCATTACATGGCATTTCATTAGTTTGTATGGTTATCTGAGTTATTTATTTTAAAATTATGAATAACTTCAACAGTAGGTTAGTTTATGTTGTTGGTTTTTTGGTTTGAAATTATTCGTTACACCATAAAGTGATAAACTTACGTGTTTAAGTTTTAGAGTGTTTGCTTTATTTTCTACAACTTATTTGTTACACCATAAAGCGAAAAACTGACCATTTAAATGCTAAAAAATAAAAAAGATAAAACGCTAATGCGTTATTGAAGTGGTAAATTACTGAAATACCGGTACCAAACCAATATATTCGGCACGGTATTCATTATCTGTTTTTTCTCAAATTCGGTATCGGTGCCGATATTGATATCTATTTTTCCTCAAATTCGATCTCATCCTTAGTTTGAAGTGTTTGTTGCTACAGTACTACTGCACTAGGATTGCTATGGACCTAGTTAAATAATTCAACAACGATATTTATTTTCGAGACGTTTATTTCCTCTTTAAACTATGAGTTATGTGTGATACTGAAACTTTAATTAGTGTCATGTGCTATGGACGATCGCTCACGACCTGACGTATAATCCACCGCCAATTAAGGTGTGACAAATAGATTTACCAATAAGTTACACATAATTTGCAAGCATAATAGAATATGGTGACATCGATATGTCTATACAAAGAGAATAATTTGTCTGATACCAATAAACCCGATCTGACTCGTACTAAACAATTGCCTACTTTTTACGTGAACCGGCCTCAATCATTACAAATTCATATTCACGAATCATTTGATAACTATATATTCGCAATTATTTGCGTCACGCTTCTTTGCTACAGATTTTCATTTATATTAATCACCTTGTTGAAAATCCATTTAGAACAAGACATGTTAAATAATGATAACAATATAATTCATAAATCTCTAAATACGTTTTAATGTTTGAAATCACCAATCACATGAAACAATGGAAAATGATCAATTAAAGTGTAATTTATCGAAATGCGTCAATATAATAACATATTTTAGTTTATTAAAACAAAATGAAATGACCAAGTTAGGTAAAACATTATTGACTTTTAATTGTGTTATATTAGCTAAAAGTATCCAACTTTAATCCCTTTAAATTATTATGAATTTTAGATCTAAAAAATTGTCAAACATGAATTAAATTGGAAAACTAATAAAAAAAGCTGATGACACTAAATGTATTTGGAAAAATAATAAATGTATTTTGTATTTATAATAAAACATATAGATTTACTATTCATTCATCTCATAAATTTTTATACAAAAACACCTTAACTTTTTTCGGTCAAACATATTTATTACTCTATATATTGCATTAAATTAAATCACCAATATTTCTCTATGTTATATCCGTATTTGAAGTACATCAAACTTTTCTTCCACAAGTTAATAATCTTAAAATATCCACAAAAATTTACTTTTTTACTTTAAATAAGCTATATGAAATAATACAAATATTGATATTATTCATTATAAAGATAATAATAACCAAATAATGAAGTTTTAGGTTATGATAAAGCTTGTATTGCTGGAATAAACTAATAATAATTAAACACTCCTTTTCAGATTTGGATTTACTTTGACATTTGCCTGCACGTTCAATTGCCCATCTGTCAACATTTCAACATTTCGGATTCGGACGCCATATATATCATTTGAATCATCCCCCATTCTTTCACCAATCACCACCTTCTCCAATCTCTCTCTCTCTCTCTCTCTCTCTCTCTCTCTCTCTCTCACACACACACACACACACAACTTCTGGCTTTGTATCATTTCAGCCGGCCATATATAGTAACTCTATATATATACATACACAAGTGTATCTATGGAAGTTGGATTTCATGACCATGAAGAAGACGAACAAAACTCGACGGAAAACAGCGATGAATCTCCTCCTTCACCTATGATCCATGATACCAAAGCAACATCTACGTCCTCGACTAAAAGGTGAGTTAGATTCTAGCATTAAAGTATATGACACGAGCTGTTAGAATAAATATATTAGTTAGTATTGTAACAAGTATTTATTAATTGTTGAATTTTGACAGCAGAAGAGGAACAAAGAAAAGGGTTGTGCATGTACCGATCAAAGAAGTTGAAAGATCTCGACATAAGGGCGAGACAAACGCCCCGCCGCCTGATGCTTGGGCATGGAGAAAGTACGGCCAGAAACCTATCAAGGGATCCCCTTACCCTAGGTATTAATATAATTACGGTCTCACTTTCTGTTATGCAGTTCTCACAATTCTGCGTAACATTGGTTTTGAAAATAACGTTGTTCATTTATTTGTTTTGTTTTGTTTTTTTTTTCTATAGGGGCTATTATAGATGTAGTAGTTCTAAAGGATGCCCCGCAAGAAAACAAGTAGAACGAAGTCGAACGGACCCTACGATGGTGATGGTGACCTATTCTTGTGAACACAATCACTCTCGGCCAGCCTCCAAAGACAAAAATCACTACAATACGCCACCATCACCACCAATGATCACCGAGTCAACCAATTCAGACGTCACTAATGACCAATTAGAAGATGACACTCGCATTCCAAATAGGCAATCCGATCCTGAGCCTGAACCTGAGCCAGAATCAGAGTCGGATCACCAAACGTTCACAAGTCTCGAGATGGAATCATCATGTGGGTCATTCGGGGCAACCACCGACCAATACGGGTGGTTCTCCCATTTGGACTCCACATCACAAACCATGCTTGAAAGTCCCTTGATGGCTAGGGAAGATAGCGATATGACCACAATATTTTCAATTCGAGACGACGAAGAGTCGTTTTTTGCTGATCTCGGTGAGCTGCCTGAGTGCACCACCGTGTTCAGGCGGAGGGACCACCGGAAGCTGGCCCCATGGTGTGGTACCACCGGGTGATGATAACGCAATAATTAAAAAGTAGCTGCCGAAAAATGTCACCTAACCAAATTTGTCTTTATTGTGGCCAGGTATTTGTAAACTCCAAGATTTGCATATGGTGCGGCAAAAGATACCAAAAGAAACAATTTTAAAATATTTCTAAGTTTAAATTTCTTTTTTTTAAATTATATTTTGGATATGCCGAGATTTTAGTGCCATAAATTAAAAATCGGCTAAAATGATTTATTGGAGGGAAGTATGTCTTGAAGTGGGTGTAATTAATCAAGCATTACTTTAATCAAAGATGAAGATAGATCAACTCATTGCAATTTCTTTATTAATTCATATTATCTTTTATATATTACCATGTGATTGGTGTTTGATTTTAATATTCTCAACCTTAATTAAAAATATTTTAATAATTTGTTTTGGTATATTTAACCTACGGCTGCTAGGCACTTGCTATAATTTGTCAATTTCTTGTTGGTCACGTCGTTAGAATAAATAATATATAATTATATACACACATGTATATACAATTAAGTTTAGATGTAAACAATGTTGAAACTTTTGATGCCCATAAAGTTAACTTTAAAGAAACTAAATTTAGAATAGTAAGAATATGATGGCTTTGGATTTTTTTTAAATAACGAATTTTTTTAAATTGAATTCAAGATATCTCCTTTTCAAATTTGTACTTGGTAAAAAACGAATTTTAATCTCTAAAATAACTTTTTTTGATAGGTTACAGGCTCTTTTGAAGTTTATGTGCTCAACATATAACGGTATTTTATCAGGTTTTGTTGGTTAAGAGAGTGTTGATAAGATCTTGTATTTTGTTAACATGATTTCATGGATTAAAAGTGTATAAATAATTAAACGGAAACTACCTTAGCCTCTCAACATCTTAACTTTCTTAATTTTTTTTAAAGATAATTTACCAAAAAGCCCATCGAATATGATTCAGTCATTATTACATTATCAACCATTTTAATAGGCTTAGGGTAAACTATAAACATACTTCCCTCTCTTACTTATCTTCGAATTTAGTCATGCCATTTCATGTTCGAATAAATGTGTGTTGGCACAACTTCTAAATTTACCTACGTTTAGATAAAATGCTAGTATTCAGAACCCTCTGTGTTGTGGAGGGGCCATAAATCCATGAAAAATGAGTCAATTTGAACTCGTGAGAGACAACATTCGATCACTTTTAACATATCAAGGAAGTTACAAATCGAACTAATCATAATATATGGAATTGCAAGAAATACAAATAAGAGCTATATTTGACTTTCTACACAAAGGTATCTCAAGTTGGCTGTCTTCCTCAAATTCATACGAAGGTATCTCAAATTGGCAGTCTTCCTCAAATTCAATTGCATCCTGAAAACAAAAAACAAGATATAATCCCAATACATTAATCAGAAAACATAATTCAGAAAAACAAAAGTTTTACTTGATTACCTCAAAGAGTCGTCGGTTCTCTGCACTCGTAGCATTCCATTTTGTTTTCATTATTATGCAGCCGACAATCTTATTCTTGTCTACTTGAAATGTGAGCAAACACTAAGTATACATTGTATGTTTTGACTTTTATAATACAATTATTCATGTACGTAATGTAGTAAGTTTGACCTTAAAAAGTAATTTAAAAAAAAAACATTATGGCCTTACAAAATAGCACAGCCAGCAACCAAGCAAAGCAAAAATGCCTACAAACTTTGATCAAAACTTAGCCAACCCATCACTTGAGCATTCCAACACCAATACAATACAATTCTTACGTTGCGATAGGGGCGCTAAAACCGTGAAAAAAAATTATACTTTAAGCATTAGCTTATGAAACTTTTACAATGAATATCCCAAATGCTATATCAGATGCACACATAGCACATAATGCTATAGCCTAGTAACATAAAACAAAGACCACAATATTATAAATAAAAACACAATGCAAATATGCTATTTGATGTAGGAAGAAAGATATGGATGAGTTTGGCTAATCAAATACTTCACACCTAAACAGTGAGATACAACTAAGGAGCCACATCTCATAAATATCTCGACACATGAATACTGGCATTTGATCGAACAACTTATGAGCAGATCAAACGTGAACCATAATAATTATAATGCAGTTGGAAGCAAATCACAAAGAAAGCTAATTCATAGAGAGTACTTCACCAACAGACATTTCTATTTATATGATCCCTAACTATAAGAAAATCCAAATAAGCATTAAGCCAAATTTCTAAGCAAAACCATAACAAATAAAGCAGCTTCATTCCACCATACTCAAGTTGGTTTCAAACCATCATCATAGCAGGAACAAATTAACATAAATCAACGGTGCAAAACGAATCGAATTATGGTCTTGAAGATCAAATATCAAAACCCTGAAGTTTCAATTAGTAATAGGAAGAAGAGAGACAGATGACTAAAAGAGACTCAGCTCATCATAATCTCGAATAGCAACTATCAAAGGTGCCACACATTATAAGTCCCTTTCCGCCATACACGATCTCGCTTTTCCTCTCTATATCCACTGTCGTACTTACGCCACTGCCATAGGCAATCTGAAATGGCCGGTCATAGGCAAAAGCCAACGAATCAACCCAAAAGGAAAAACGATCTTCGTTCGATTTCTCAAAGAAAAAGAGTGAAACGATGAAGATGGAGAGAGACGGTGAAGTTAGAGAGAGGGAGAGACGAAAGTACAGAGATTATGTCTATTAAAAGGTACAACATTGGAAGCATAATGTACACGTTTTCCATTACTGTAAAGTTTAAACGCTAATGTATGTTTTATCATGAGTATCCCATGTCCATTTAGCAACCAACATGTACATAAAACACAACTACTTAAGTTTCTACCCATGATAAACACATCAAAGTTAAACATATGGTAGTAAACATACTCGGTTTTGCAGGTCCACCAAAAGCAACATCAACACATACAATTATAATCATTTTGTCAAAAATCATCAAACGAAAATCAATCAGGATCATCGACAATGTACCTCGATAACTACTGCATTTGGAAATGAATTGTTGTCATCAATTACAACTCTGCAACACCCAAAGTAACAATTTAGGGAAAGAACAAAAGAACAATTAAAGAACCAATTTCTTAAAAGTAGCTAATTGATAACATCATAAAACTTAGGTTCTTGTTCGCCGCAACCATGACTTAGAACAATAAAAATCGAAGCCACAAACATGGCACAGCATCATCGTCTTACCTCCGCTATTCTTCTCGCCTAGGGTTCCGAGATGGAAACCGGCAACAGTTGTAATCGTGCACAGAAGTAGGACAACAACACCGTCTTGCTCCTGCCACATCCATAGACGACCAAAAGTCATCAGTCCCCGCCACGACTGTCGCCTCGGGTTTCCAAAATGGAACCTGGCAACACACGAATTGGAGCCGCAACAATCAATCGCTCAAACAATAGAGAAACATGCAGGTGAAATAGAGAGAGAGAGAACCGATTGAATGACTTACAGAGAGAGAAACGTGTTAGAAAAGTGAAAAAGGAAGTGATAGAACAGATACGTGGTATAGACTATAGAGAACACGTGGAATACAAATTCTAATCTGAGCATTTTTCAAACAGAAGAAGCAAAGGGGAAGCAGGTACAACTTCTTGACCAGGTGGTACAACTTGTGAAACACAACATCTCCCGATTTTGTTAATATATAAATTCCAAAAATATTGTTTTTTAGATAATTATGTAATATTATATATTTAATTTGCTGTCTTAACTGTTCATTAAAATAAAATATTATATCTCAAAGTGGCATGTCACACCGACAATTTAACATGTCAAATATTTTTCTTCCTCACGTATATAAAATTAAAGTATATTGGTTTTTAATGATCATAACTATTCTTTTTTAGTCAATGCTGGTCTCAACTAATAAATTGGTTACTAATGGTTTCAACTTTTAAAGTATTTATTCATAACGATCTGCGACTAATAGAATCCTAACGTCGTTAGTTTCAGGTCGCCAGAAAAACGGTTTTGGCCGAAAAACACAATTTTTTTCCTGAAAACTCAACATTTTCGTCTCAAACATCTTGGTAACTTCGTATCAGACCTTTAGGAACCTTTTTCTAGTAAAAACCCAATTATTGAGGTCGCCGGAAACCCTAGAACCATCATCGAAATCGGTTGATGGTGCTCAAGTGGTAGTAGTTGGTTAGCGGTGATTGCGGTGTTCAGGTGGTGTTTTCCGGCAACAAATTTGAATTTACCGGCCAAAAACGTTTTTCCGACGACCTGAAACTAACAGCGTTAGGATTCTGTTAGTCGCGGACCATTATAAACAAATACTTTAAAAGTTTGAACCATCAATTGCCAATTCATTAGTTGGGATCAATAGTGACCAAAAGACAATAATTGGGATCATTAAAAACCAATATACCTAAATTTAATCAACTAATACGAATTTGATCAATGATTATTTTTATACCACCAGTTTAACTAACAATCCATGTTTTTTTTTAGTTTTTTTCATAGAAGAGAGCTTTTTTAGCATCTTTAAATTTCTTTTTAGAATTAATAGACACCATTTGGTACGAGAATAATTTAATGAAAAATTTGTTTTCATTAAAGTTAATTATATATAATTATTATTTATTAACTAGTGAATAACAAGCTTTACAACAAGCCAAAAAGTTTTTTAAATGGAACTAAGCTGATCAATGAGATATCTCTACAACCAGTGTGACATGCATGCTCGAAATAAGTGTTGTGAAAAATTGTGTTAGAACTTGTCACATATAAGCGATTGAACCAAATTTGATGTGCTTTACAAGGAGTCGTCAATATGCTTGATTAAACTTTTTATGTCTATCGATCGATCTATGCACATGAGGGTGTATATATCAATCCAAATAGCTCAACAAATTGTAACATGTGAATGTTCATGACACAAATGCTGTACCAAAACTCTCGGGTTTAAGCACCAGTACTTGCTCCAAATTAAACATGTTAGCCGGTAGATCTAATATCTTATTAGAGAGTTAGACGTCTTCTTAATATCAAGTTATTCTTATAATATACACTAATAATCAATCAAAAACCATAAACAATACAATTCAGCACATTATATACTGTAACATATGACTACTTGATCATAGCTTCTACTACTATAATAGTTTCAGTTCCCTCATAAATTAATAGCAGACAATTCAAGTTTAATATATTTTACAACCGATAATCTTAGTATATTACACACAATTACAATTCTTTCATACTTTACTCTTCTCTTATCCCCTTCATGATCTGAAACCTTACCAAATTGGTCATGAATCCTTATAATACATTTACACGTTGTCGACATAGTTACAATGCGGTACCCTCAATCATAGTGTTTTTTTTACTTTTTCTCAAATACAACATTTGAGAAGCCATGCAGCCTCTCTAATCATCAAGAATACCCAAAATTTGAAGTATTGTAATAAACAATTGTATCAAGTCAATATAAAGCATGGCTGCCGCCATGACATATTCATCGTAGCTGCAACGTTTTATCAGGTTATCTGTATCGTATATTATGAAGCCACAGTATATAAGCGCCACCACAAATGATATTATCATTCTCACCAAGCTTCCCATTGGGAAGAAGATCTGTTGGCCACGCATATATCGTGTTAAAATGTCGTGTCACAAGAAACACTGAATTAGTTAATTATTTAATATATAGAATACCTGAATCAAGCTGAAGACAATTATGAGAATGAGTGCACAGAACAAGAATGGGCCAAGGAAGTTGAAATCATATCCTTTTTTAGCTGCCCAGAATGTGAAAAGGGTGAGGCTGACCGCTATTATGGTAGTCAGAAGACTGGCTTCCAGTATGATCTTTCCTGTAAGATATAATAAGAAAGTTTTCAAAAGTTATATATGCTAGGGTGTTTGTTCATTATTCAGTGTCATGAATAGTAATGTTTGGACCATCTACGAATGTTATTTTTAAATGACTTAATTTTGCTATTGAAAAAGGAGTTGCAGAATTTGTTCTCCGGTTGCCTTCTGTGTCGATGTAAACATTATTTTTTTAATGGATTTTGATAAAAAAAAAGTATTAAGAAAACCCGAATATCAAATAGTGGTTCATTTAAGTTTTGGTCCTTTAACCCGATACAGTTACAACTTTACCTCAATCTTATTTAACCAAACCCAATTTGATAACAATAAAACTTTAAAAAAAAATTATTGATTTGTTCCGTTGAAAATGGAAACTAAACCGAATTCAAGTTTGATTATCAGTTAATTTGGTTATAAACTTCTCGAATTTGGTTCAGTTCATTTTGGTTTCCACTGAAAAGAATTTGAAACCAAATAAAATTAAAACCAAACCAATGAGTATCCCTAACCCTAATTTATGCTTTGTAAATGCTACTTACAGGCTCTCAAGATAGGGTACGAGTTCACGGTCTGGTATTAATGAAAATTCTTTGTTGCTAGCTACAGTTTGGAAAACGACATATAAACCGAACAATTTTGCCCCAACTTTAAATGATACATGTGGTTAACTGGCTGACATGCTTTGATTTGAATAGATTTTTCGGTTTTAGCTATTTACGAATGCTATAAATTAAGATTGAATAAAAGAGAGAGAAAGTATCCAATGGTGTTCATAATTACCTTTAGAGAAGGCACAAGCAACACCAACCATAATTGAAAACGCGACAGTAAACAAGCCCAACATGATCATATTTAGAGGGTGGCGATGCATAAACAGGCTCATCAGCAACGCAACTGCAAATTCCAAAACAAAAAAAATAAATAAATAAAAGAATGAAATGCCCAATGGCTTTTTCAAAAGAAAAATAATATAAGATGCATGAAGTAACTAGATTCCACTCAGGGTGCTCATATTTAGGCTTATTCAAATAACCAAATTAAAATTAAAAATAAAAACAAACAAGTTTAGAATTTGTAAGGTATATATAATATATTAGTTAACTTGTTTTTAAGCCCATAAAAGAACTTTGAGATAGCCCAAAAGCCCATTATATTATATAAAACAAATATTTACTTTTCTATATGCTTCGATTTCAGTTATTATATTTAAATTAGAATTAGAAATTTGGTTCAAATAAGGATTCACTCGAATACCCCTAACTTCGAATTTGAGTTCGTTATTAGAATTCAGTCGATTCAAATTTTCGATTATTCAAGTCTAATTGAAATAATTACCACCCCTACCTCCACTGTTTTCCTACCATATATCTCTTAAACGTCACATGTTCAATATAGGCTGTGATTTTCCTAGTCATGTTGGTTAGAAGGTTATAGAGGGTTTCTTGGTTACCAAAAAGTAAAAGCAACATGAGTAACTTACTTATCATTGTACAAACGGCAATGACAATATACGTTATCAAACCGGCTCGAGTATGAAAAAACTGGTTGATTCGGGGCGTTACGACTACTATACTGGCTATGATAACCGTTAAAAATAGTTGTAATGTCAAGATCGAATATACTTTCCGAATGAATCCCCAACGCATCTGTGGATCTTCCATTTGGTTTGGGTATTGCTTTCCGGATTCGATATCAAAATCCTTCCCCATGACTATATATTTCTTGAACTTAACTGTGATAATGATATTAGTCTCTATCTAATATTCTAATCTGTGTATGTGTAAAATAAATATAATGAAATACTTTTGCCAAATGCGATTGATTAATATGAAAATATTATCTATCAATCGACCACTGTGATTGATGAATTCATAATGTTATGACATCAACCACAGGAGGTAGAGATAAATATATTTTCACATTCAAGGTGATTAAACAAAACTAAATGGGTCAAGGTTCTTGTATTTAAAAGAATGAAATGATGTTATTTGATTCAGGTTAGTCTATATATAGAAGTGGGTTAGAATATACAACTTATGACCGTTGAAATTATCCTAAACTGTTAATGATTCATCGTACATTTAGAAATGTTAATTTCTATATATGGTATAAACAGTCTCTGCAGAATTGAAGGGAAATATACATTCGCAAAGTACTTTATAGAACCCGATGTCACGAACTTATAGTCAATGGTTACTTATTATTCAATATGCTCTTTAATATACAATGATATCTTATTACACATGAGGTCAATCAGTCCAAACCCAACTCATTTAGTATCCTTGATCATAACCTCAAGCTCTATCACAAAACCTTTTAGTCACACAGCTTCTTTCATTGCTTATCAAAGCTATATACTCAGTTTTGTAATGTATCCTTGATCATAATACCTCTAGTTATTTATAATATAATTACTCAGGCTTTTATTATCTTGACCATTCCTAAATACACTCTCAACACCCATGCTACCGTTTTAGTATGCATGGATCCATTTCACAACTTCCCATGACCTTTCTTGGGCTAGCTAGAATTTAAGGGTGTTTAAATTCGGATATCAAAAGTTTCGAATAGTGAATTCCAATATCCGTATCCGATATTTCAGACATCCTAATTCCAATAATTTTTTTTATTATTTAATAACCTTTGAAAAAATACATAAGAATTTGGTTTAAAAAGTTATTTCCAATATTTTAATTATCTGCAATATTCTAAACTTATCCGAAATAACCGAAAAGTATCTAAAAGTTTATCCAAAAGATTAAAAAAGTATCCTAAATATTCAAAATTTCAAACAAATACTCATTATATAATAATATATTAAAAAAGACTTCGGATATCCGAAAATTTTCAAAATTACCATCTGAATCCAAAAATTAGGAATTCACGGATAACTCGAATTCGGGATTTCGGATACAAATTGTTTTGAACACCCCTAAGCTAGATGCCTATTGCCTACTACCACGCTGACAACATAGTACGAATTGTATACTTTGTCAAGTATATTAGGCTTTCCATTGTATTGGCATATTGTATCATCGTCTACGTAGCACTTGTCTAAAGAGAATCTCTGTTTGATAATTTGAAGTTTTGGTCCATTAAAGTTATCACAGTTTTACTTTGATCGATGAAGTTGTGCAAGACCTTTTTCACATAACTACATAAGTACCTTGGGTAATTAGCTTAAGTATTTTAATTTTAAGCTTTCTCTCCCTATGAATTTCCAATCTCAATAGCTTCTTCACTTGATCAACTCCTTCATATCAAACTCATGGGGAGTCTGTTGTCAAGAACATGGGTTGTTTGTGTGGTGTGAGTGTTGATCGGAATCAATGGCCGGAAAAGAGACAGGAGATGAAGGGATGGCTTGAATGCGGGGAACTTTAAATAGTCGGATCCGACGAAAACAAGGGGTAAAACTGTTAGACCGGCTGTTTACTATCTCGTCGGAATTTATTGAAACTCGTCGGATTTTTGAAAGTTTAGGTGGTTCCGACATATTTTGAGGACACGTGTCTAGATCTTGATGGTTTATAACCCGTGGGATGGCATGTTTAAACGGACAGTTTGACTGTTCTTAAACGGCCATTTTAAGTATTTTTTGAAATATTAACTAGTCAATTGTCACAATGACAATTTTGATTATTTTCTATAGGGATAATGGACCAAAATGGCCCCTTTTACCAACAATATTTTTGACTAATCCTCCCAAATCAAAAACACTTAAAATGGTTACTTTCTAAATTGTCGGATCCAACAAATTAGAACTGATATTCGACGGATCTATCTAGCACCCTTTCATTTTTTAACCAACCACAACTAGACACGTATACACTTAAATGGTTGACCATACATGGATCTATTCCGCCGGGCTTCATATCTATTTAGTCGGACCTCCATATCTATTTCGTTGGGCTTCATTTTCTAATGTGTTATTATTCTGTCGGGCCCGACAGAATAGATATGAATCCCGAGAGATAGATATGAGGCCTGACATAATAGATATGAAGCCCAACGGAATAGATCGATGACCAACCGTTTAAGTGTGTACGAGTCTAGATGTGGTTGGTTCAAAAACAGAAGGGTGTTAGATAGATCTGTCGGATTTCAATTCTAATTTATTTCCAACAGTTTAGAAAGTGGCCATTTCAAGTATTTTTTATTTGAGGAGATTAGTCAGGGAATGTATTGATAAAAAGGATCATTTGGATCATTTTCCTTTTTATATATCAACAATTAAATGAATTTTCAGGAATAAGGAACGTACAGAAAATTGGCACATGACTATCATGCAAGGGAGTAAGCGATAACGTGAGCATGGTCAAAGCTGCCTAAGCCATGAGTCATCAAGATACATGGGTCCAGGTTGGTTGGTTGGTCACAACTTCAAAAACCTTGACTTTTGGTCCGTGTGAGAAGTTGCAAAGCAAATGGAGCAAATGAACCGGCCAGTCGTCACCGAAATTCCTTTGTTATTAATAACCTGTCGGTGGAATAGACAGTATAATGTAAACGTAATCTAACAGATATTCCAAATATATATTTTAGCAACTTCATTTTCCGAAAGAAGTATTAAAATCTTGTTGCCGTGACTTACATGAATTAATTTAGGTTTGATAGTTCAAGAAATTATATACATTCTAGTTAAGAACAAAACGTAGAGCGAAGGTTAGAAGAGATTTAGTGTAGTTTCTAATTTTACGTTTTATAATGCGTCAGAATTAATTGTTTGTGGCGCTGTCCTGACGCATTTTTGCGTTGCAAACCTATGAGTTTTCTAGTAGTGATCCGGGTTAATAACCATCGAGTGTTGCGCATATGTGTTAGGTTGTTAAAAAACCCATCATGATTTTCAAATACATTTCAAAGAAAAATCATATCCATTTTTCATACTCAATAGTCAATACACCTACTATAATTACCAATGGTTTTTTTTTTCAATTCATGTTTAGAAGTAGAGTTGAAGCAGTACGTACGTTTTTCCACCCCTTTGAAAATTCTCAATCTCATTGATCTCTTAATTATATAGTTAGATTTAGACCTGTATGGCCGTAAGGCGTGTACCATCTAATATATTAATGTAGACATGAAAAAGTCAACATTTGAGTTCAGCAAACTAACTTCGTGCACACACATCTCTCTGTCACATATTCACACCTATATATTAATTTCACTATAAATATTCCTTCATCTTCAAACTCTCCGTAATCTGCCGTTCTCTCTCTTTCTGTAGAATAATGGCTCGAACTGCTGCATGTCTTGCTCTCTTAACCCTATTGCTTCTATTCACATCTCCGACAACCGGCCGAAAACTATTAAAAGACAAGTCTTCTCAGGCAGAAATGAGTTTATACTTAAGTTCCCTTCCAAAGGGCACTCCAAGCAAAAAGACCCATGTTTCAATCACCGACGAGACGCTCATCACGCGCCACCTCATCGCCATCGATAGGATTCTCCGGTCAGTCCCCAGCCCCGGAGTTGGCCATTAATGCATCACTTTTGAAGTTCATCTCATGCTCACGGTCATTATTATTATTTAGTTCATTTTGTGGGAGCTATGTTGTTTAGTTCTTTCCCTTTTGCATGTAATCAAATATATACTGGAATAGAATTGTACATGAGGCTCTTAGGATATTTTGATTATCTATATATTGATATACGTACATTCTTTGGATTATTAGATGATTATACAAATGTTATAATATTATTTGTAGATTTCAAGCTTATAGTTATATTGCTTACATGTTTGGCAACCCTTTTGCTTCAAGATGGTAAGTGTGATTATTTAATTGTTATTCACGTAAAGACAATGATTTGTGTCAATGTTTTATTTTTCTATTAAAACCCATCCCAATTCTAATATACTTATTATACGTATGTCTTTTAGAAATTGTATACAAAAATATGGGTGATCATATATATACATGTTAGGACTCATATATAGCAACTTAACGATACATTAAGGCTATAAATCTACTCATCAATTTGATCATTCCAAACTACTCATACCATTATTAGTATTTCTTATTCTTTATAGGTGGCAATTGTTTTTTGAGATTTACTTACAAACGCATAATTTTCTGACTAAAAAAATTGATATTGAACAATTACAGACTATTTGAAAGTTGGTGGTGGAATAACGAAAAAGTTAATTGGTGACAAGTTTGTGATAAAATTGTTAATGCACAAGTACAGATGCTTGCAGTTTTATATAAAATGATAAATTTACACATGCACATGTGTACACACATTAGCTTATTTCTCTTAATTTTTTTAAAAGGCCAATTTATAAAAAAACAAAGAAAAAAGAAAGAAAGAGAAAGAAAGAAAAAGAACGAGCTCGTAACAAAAGCCAACACAAAATACAATTCGCAACAGCTCACACAAGATACAAGAACAAAATCGCAACGTATCAAATTATACACACGATTTACAATTATAACTAGATACACAATTTTATATTAAGTCTTAACAATTTCACAAATAGATATGTTTCACAAATGTACCAATAAAAGATCAGAAAGTTAATATCTATACTATATATAATATATAACTAAAGGGTAAAATAAGGCACCCATTTTAAATATTTTACAACAATTAAAACATATAGTACCATCTTCATAAAGGGTATAAGGGTCATTTTTATCATAAAAAATTTTTGTTTTTTCAAATAGTTACAATTTTAATCTTTCAAATTTTATAAATTTAAATAATAGTTACAAAATTGGTCATTTATCTTTTACCTAATATATTCTTATAATTTCATTTTTAACCCAACTTCCCTCATGATTATTAAAAGGTCATAACTTTTTCATATGTCAATATTTTGTAAACGAATTTACACCATAAAAACGAGCATTTTGTTCTCTTTAATTTGATTACCATATTGCTATAGTTTTCGAAGTTAACAAAAATTGCATTGTGGAGTGTTGCGGTCCGATTTTGATGATTTTAAATTAAACCATGAGCCAAAACGTTAGTAACATTTTTTCTCATCAAAAATCGAAATTGAACCATTGAAAATTGAAACCCGACCAAGGCAAACCATTACCAATAGTTAGGTTCCGATTTGGTTTGTACTTCGATAATAAATTGAGTTTAAAATAAGAATTATTAATCTATGTATACATTCATTTCAAATTAAGCACCAACTAATAAACTATTTAAGATAATCATAATATAAAAAAAGATAATTTTGGTCACGTAAATGATAAACCTTATTGGAATAAATAGAAGACAAAATCATAACAAGAACAAACCGACAAAAAATCATACCAGAATTTAGGCTAAACTAAAGTTATAATAAACAGGCTTACTCGTATTAAATAAAATTTGCTTAGTTGTATTTTAACTATATCTAATATATATATATAGAACATATCAAATAACACATAAGTAAATAATTAAAATTTCAAAATGTCTTTAATATTTACGGTTAGCTTCAGTTCAACCGTGAAACCGAACCAGCGAACGGTTTCATAGTTTCAAGCGAAACAATGAACATCGATAAATTTGTTACGTGATTACTAAAGTATGTGTTTCCCGCTGAATCGCGCGGGCACCCGCCCAGCATCAAATAAAAAAGTTGACTTGATTAGACTAGTCGACGGCATCTTGGCATTTCATTTTATCCTGTAACACATCGGCTAAAGTGGAAACGCCTGAGTGTGACGTACAGATTGCTCAAACACACGTGACACTATTAGGTGACCATAATAACATTATTTCATTTAAATCATCATGTAACACAAGTTTATCGAATAATACAAGTTGAAACAATAAATAAATAAATGATAAGTTGTTCTTCGAATATCCTATAGGCATGCTATGTGTCTTCTAACTTTCATCCTCGTACTTTTACACCTGTAACATATGTATAAAATAAAGTCAGCTCTGAACATAGCTGGTGAGATTCCCACAGTTTGATATAATACGTAAAAATTCATACAATTCATGGACAAGTGATAAACGAGCAAGTAAAGTCCTTTCCAGTTGGTATCAACCAACGTACTCGGGTAATCGCGCAAGTAAGGTCCTTTCCAGTTGGTAACAACCAACGTACTCGGATAATGAGGTCCTTTTCCACTCGATACAAATGGACCTGAATGCAAAGGGGGGCGTGTGATCATACTTATTGAGGCTACCACGTGCAAGTAAATTCGAGCAAGTAATCAAGTAACACACAAGTCCATATAGTGAATTGTAGTTTGTAATCGAAATAATAAATACTTGAAGTTTTGTAGGATACATATGCTACCCCAAAATATGAAAACGTTTAGAAAGGGGTGGTGAGAAACTCACCTTACGAGTTGATACGATATTGATATCCAACCGCGTTGTAAAGATTGCAAACGGCGAACGAACCGAGAGCGTCACAAAAGCCAACTTGAAATATCAGTACTAGCTAGGATAAACGAATACGAGACTCAATCGATAATCTAACGGGGCTATATATTGATAAGTTATGTTGAGGTTTTGAGATTATAATATAAGTTTTACCAAACTTGATTATTATATTATTATTTTAGTTAACGAATATGCGATAATATTATATTATTATTTTATAGGTGACGATAAAGTTCGAGATTCTTGTATTAATAATTATAAGTTTAGAAATTTATTTGACGTGCTAACGAAGTGAGTTTTAATATTTAAATGTTATGTTATAGATTATTAATGATTTTTAATTAACGTTTTACGAAAGTGAAAGTTTGTTTTAAGTGAAAATGGTGAGATATAATTTATACTAAATTTATATAATTTTTATTTAATTTAAACTGATTTTTATAATTTTATTATGATTTTAAAATGATTTATTATATATATATATATATATATATATATATATATATATATATATATATATATTGATAATAATATCAGAAACTGTTTTTAAAAAATTTAATGCTTGACCCGGCTTTCGAACTCGGGTCTGGGTGTTGAATGTGTAGTGGGTTAACCAGTTGGGCTATGAAGTCTATTCGTTTAAGTTATGATTTTTATTAATTATATAAACAGTTTAAGCTTTGTTCGTTATATAAAAAATAACATTTAAGAAAAGGGTTGACCCGGGTTTCGAACCCCAGTCTCGCGTTTAACAAGACCTAGCCTTACCAGTTGAACCAAGATGATATTCAGATTAAACTTGAAAACGATTACTTATATATATACATACAGACTTCATCTTCTTCATTGAAACCCTAGGGTTTCAATTAGAGATTTTGTTATAGATTTGAAGGATTTAGGTTAGGGGTTTTATTTCATTGATGAACGCGGATTAAAACCATATATTAATTACTTCTAGAGTCGTCGGAAAGAAGGAGAACGAGGACGGCCGGAATTCAGACTGAAATTTCTTGATTACGGCTTCTCTGTGTTATATTATGTTGATTTGACGTTGTGAACGAGTTTAGTTCGATTCTAAGTTCGTATTTATATTAGTTAGAGGAGCGTGTCATAGTTAATTCGTGATTAATATGTTGGCCGAAAAATCCGGCGATGTTAACGGGATTAATTCGTGATTTATGGAACGATATAACGTATGATTATTGAAGATTTACGTTCGTCGACGAAGTCTACGGCTGTTATGGGTATTTAATTGTATTAGTTTTGCTTGCATCAGGTACAGGAATATGAGTAGCCTTCTTTGTTGCAGGCCACATCATGTTTACCATGGTTTTTCCTGTCTTTGGATCCTTTACACCTTTAGCCTTCTTCAAGAATGATTCGGCAGTTGTCATCTTTGAAAAGCCTCTATCCACTTGGTTCCTTTGTCCAAGATCCAAAATCTTTCATCTTCTTGTAGTACTCGGTGTTCCCAGACCTTCGTTTAACCCACCACATATTTCTTTCAGCATCAAATCCCCAAGACATTACCCCAGAACGATCACCATATTTATCTGAAAAACCCTTTTCAAAAGTAACAACAAATCTATCAGGATGATCGGAGGGTTCAACATTCTGATTTGAATTCTTCATAATCATAATCTTCTTTTGGAGTCGATCCAACTTCTCATCTGTCATTGGAGGTGCAGACATGTATTGTTTCAATGACTCGGATTCATCTATGTTTTTAACAGGACGACCACCAGAACTGCCACCTTGATCTACATTTGGAGTCTTTGAAGTTACATCAGCACCGCTCTTGAATTCATCTCCAAATTTCTGAACAAGTTTTTGTTGGAGGTCTAGATATGTAGCAGTTAATTCTCCCATACTAAAGCTCTTTAATCTTGGAATCTTTATCAGTGTTACTAGCCTCAAGTTCTTGAATACATACGTCTTTGACAACTGAGTCTTGTTCGAGCTCAAAGACTCGACGTTGCAAAGCTTGGACGTCTACTGGTTCAGCTTCCAATACGACCCCCTTTCCCTTATTCTGAAAAAATTGTTCCTGCATAGCAAGAATATGGGCAACCTTCTCGGAGGCACTGGAGCTTGACTGACCCTGATTGGTGGGGTCGTATGATCTAGATGGAATATCAGTATGTGGAATATCGGCCTCAAAGTCAAACACTTGAACTATATCATCAAATATCTATTCCTGGGTTTGAGTCTCAGCAGTTGATGGACTTGAATCAACATGAGTTTCAGGAACTGCTAACTCTTGTTGTTGTTGGTGTTGCAGGTTCATTAATCAGAACACCTAATCTTGGATCTTTCTTTCTTCTTTTTCGAGGAACTAGATCAGCGTTTGATTTTTCTGGTACATCTTCATCTTGATTTTCAGTATCTGTTTGAGGAGGCTACAAAGCAGTTGACTGAAGTAAATCTTTAAACTTCTCAAAATCTAGTAACTGTTCAGCAGATGGAGCAGTCTCCGTTTCACGGTGTTCGGACTCCAACTGTTGTACAGGAGTCTCCTCATCTTCATCATCAGAAACAATCTCAAAAGCAGCAGTACGCCTCTGAATTGGCACCACATGCTCTTCAGCAACCTGAGTTGTCACCTGTACAGTCTCTGTTTCAGCAAAGCGGCCGAACTTAACTAGCTCATGAAGGCCTTGATAGACGACCTTTGCCCCTTTTCTTGATTGCTTCATCAACCCAAAGGTATTAGGTCCCATCGACTTCATATCTAGTATCTCAACAGATCTGACAAGGTCAGTGTAATGTGAATCAAGGATCATCTGTAGAAACCGAGGATACATAAGAAACATCTCTTTCTTTTTTCCCTTCAGATTGCTCAACATCTCATCGAAAACTAACTTGGAATAGTTGTAATTCCAATCCATGATCAGAGCAACAGTGGCCGACATCTACGTATGGCTAATCTCATCGGAACCCCCTTTTCGTCCCGACACACACGTAAAAAATGTGTGTATCAGAAATCTCCAGTACGGGTGGAATAACTTCTTGATTGCAGGAGGGTAGGATCCCTCGTAGCCCATTCTTGTAAGGACCTCAGAAACAGCTGCAGTCGAGTACTCTGTTGGGTAATCAGGTTGATCCCCAAACAAAAGCACTTCACGTATAATGTCCTCTGTGATGACGACTGGCTTCTTTTGCACTTTGGAGTCAATACACACAACTCCACCTAGTTCTCGCTGGTTGATCGAAGCATTGTTCCAGAAGTCTGTGATCATTTTCTTGCAAATGACAAGATTTTCTCGTAAGGCATGAGAAATCCTGCAAGTATTGAGGCCAACGATCATGGACTTGAACTCCTTATGTGCTGGAGGAGGATCAAACAAATATCCAGCTATATTGTGAGTATCAATGAACTTTAGAGGAGCTTGATCAGCCATTACTGCAACAAACGAGTCAAGTTAGTAAATGTTTATGTAACTTGAGTGACAATCATAAGTTCAGGGACACAATCATTAATATCTTAAACATTTAGGACCAATTGTGATAAAAACATATTAGATGGACCATAAGTGAAAAATAATAACAATATTATAATGAATTTCGGTCCAGGAATGTGTTTTCTGTCCACACAGGTGGATTTCGGTCAAATATTTGAGATCTCGGTCAAGGTAAGATGTTCTCTGTCCAAATCTACCAAGAACAAGAGTTTTCGGTCAAAGGAGGGAGATCTCGATCAACAAAAGTTAACCGAGAACTCTTTGTTTGACCAAGGGTTTTCGGTCAAACCACCATAGAGACGGAAGACCCCTTGAATTCAGCCTAGAAATCCGTGTTATCTCCTTCAAACAATCGATAACTCCAGTCTACCATGGAACCTGCAATAAACTCTTAAGACCACCACAATGGTCTCAATCAAATCTAACAATCAACACGATGCGAGTTCAGCAATGAACAAAGGTCCGGACAATCATTGACATCTCATCTCAAACAAGCCTACTAGGATTATCACAGTGATATCATGCTACATCCTCCATATATCTCTTACCCGTAATCGAACACAAAGAAACTAAAACACGATCAGTCTTAATTAGGATGCCAAAATATTAAGGTTTTCGGCCAGAGAGATAAAAGGTGAATATGAATTTGAAATAATGGCAATAATGAAATCCAAAACCCTCTTATATTTCCAATTTAATGGGCCGAGAACCCAGATGGGTCCAGTCAATCGAGTCCAAATTACAAACTTTGGCCCAAAAACTGAGTTATGAGATAACCAGTTACAAACCCAATTTGAACGCATGTTTCGAGGAGAGTAGTTTCAAGATGAAAATAAGGTTTAAGGAAAATAATACTAAACACAAAAAAACAAAAAAAGATAACACAAAACACAAGTCTTCTAGATATTTATCTAATTTGGGATCAAATTTCAGTTTTGCAAAAAAACGTCACTTTTTGAGAAAAAAATCCGAACATGGAATCATATTGTTTAAGGTGCTGTCACTAGGATTCATGTTCAACATTATTATGACACAAAGAGACAGGCTGATAGCAGGTATACTGAACTTAGCATGATTTTCATTGCATCAATGATGTGAATTAGGTTCAGTTCAGCATAAAGCTTAGATAGACATCACTCATGGACCTTTGATGCCTCCTATATCTTCTCAAAGCGTATTTGGCTTTCCCCAGATTACTTCAATTTGACTCCAACACCCTAGTGATTGATCAAAAGTTTATGGACAACAAAAAAAATTTTAGGCTTTAAGGTTGAACGTTGGACTTACAAACCGTCCGGACTTACAAGCCTTTCATTTAGAGTGTTTAGGACTTACTTAAGTGCCCCACCCTTGTAGTTCTAGTATGACCCTTTAAGCCTTTTTTTAAAAAAAAAAACTAATTTGTTTAAGAAATAGATATACAGATAATAACATATTAATTATTTGTTTATTTATTTTGAATACTAAGCAAAGCAGTACAATATTTTTTGTGATCAAGACACTAACGGGCTCGTGTATGACTAGGTAATTGCTTTTCTGCCTATCCTTTGGAGAGATGTATATGAAAGCATGCACATTTCTTCAAAATGACTCTCCACAGTAAGTTTAGCAATTTTAGTTTATATCACTTCAACTTTTACGTATCAAGGAAAGCTACCATACAAATCAGTGACTATTCTAGGGCCTTTTAAGCTTAATAACTTCACCCGCTAGACACACAAAAACAATTTATCTATCATTTTCCAAAGGTTGGATCAATTTTCATTTGAAAATAATTTTAAGCTTCATTAAGCTATTGACTGAATAATTATATCATTTCCCAGAAGACACACATGTTAAGAACTCAGTCACCCCGGTCACTCTTTAGCTTTTAGGTAAATGGCTATCCCGTATGACCACAAGTGGTTAACAGGACCAAACACATATGAGAATACGTGTCCCTCCAACTTGGAATTACCGACATAATTTATGTGAAAGAGTTCAAAACATAAAACACATCACAATCGCCCCGAATGCTTTCAGTGTTTAGATAAATGGCTATCCTGTGAATCTACGAGTAGATTACCGAACCAAACATATACAAGTATATGTCCTTCAAACTTGAGCAGATAATTTTAAGCGAGAGTGAATATAAACAAACACACACTATTTTTTTTTTTGACTTTTTGATTTTTATAAAACGATAACACACACACTATTTTTGACTTTTTGATTTTTCTAAAAAATGATAAAAACAAACACACACTATTTTTTGACTTTTTGATTTTTATAAAATGATAACAACGCACACACACTATTGTTGTATTTTTCCTTTTTCTCCCCCTAAATTTGTACAGAAATTATGACACGAAGAAAAATTTATGTACACAATTTAAACCTCAAAAATACTCAGTCATCAAAACGCAGCATCTTAAGAAATCCCACAAGCACATTAAATCTGGCTATTCTGACCGGTTTTGTAAATAGGTCCGCCACATTATTATCAGTGTGGACCTGTTCAACATGAATCAGTTTCCGGTCGTAACAGTCACGAATAAAATGGACTTTGATGTCAATGTGCTTGGTTTTGGAGTGCTGAACGGGATTTTTAACAATTGCAATAGTAGCATCATTATCACAAAAAATGGGAGTGTTAAGAAATTCCAAACCGTAGTCCAGCAATTGATGTTGCATCCAAATAACCTGTGAACAGCAAGCTGACGCAGCACCATACTCCGCATCGGCAGTCAAGTAGACACTATTTGTTGTTTATTGCACTGCCATGAAATGAGACGTTCTCCTAAAAACTGGCAGCCGGCAGATGTGGATTTCCTGTCAATGTCATCTCCGCCATAATTGCTATCAGTAAAAGCATAAAGATCAAATTCTGAGTTTTTGGGATACCAAAGACCTAACTTCGGTTGTCCCTTCAGATATCTAAAAATGCGTTTAACAGCAATTAAATGAGAGAGTTTAGGATTAGCCTGGAAACGAGCACATTGACAGACTGCAAACATGATGTCGGGACGACTGGCGGTGAGATACATCAGAGACCTGATCCATCGATCGATAGTACGTTTGATCTACAGGACTCCCTTCAGGATCAGACGACAAAAGAGGCCTTGAAATTCAAATTTTGCAAGCATATCTTCAACGTACTTTCCTTGATGCAGCAAAATTCCCGTCGAGCTCTGACGAACCTGCAATCCTAGAAATGTTGTCATCTCTCCCAACGAGCTCATCTAAAATCTCTTCTTCATAACCTCTTCAAATTCTGAACACAGCTCAGCACTGGTGTGACATCCGTGGCAAAACCGAGTACACCTTAGTACTTACAAACTCGAATAAGCGTTTAACCGCTTATTGCGTAACGAACGAACGATTAACCGAATGGGTCTGGTTATGACCCAGATATCCCGAGGGGCCATCTATACGAGATATATGTCTATTATAAGCCAACATGCTGATAATATGGCCTTATTTCAATAGCAAACAAGTTAAACGAAAACATGCTCGTTTAACTACCCGCTATAGACTTAAACGCGAAAGATAGTTACAAACCAAGCATTGTATCATCCGTTAAGCCAAAAAAGACTTACCAAACACTTATTTGAAATGTTTTAAGCGATCCGTGAAAATATTTTTGATTTTTACAAACATATAGTATGTTTTTATAATTTTATACAAAACTAGCCGAAAAACACTCGTTTTCGCTCCGTTTGTCGCACCCGGTATATTTTTGTCGTCAAAAACCGAACCCGAAATAAATTTGGACTCGGCATTTCACGTTCGGGCATGTAAATCGAGAAAAGTGGGCCAAATGGGCCCAAAAGGGGACCCAACGAGCCCAGCCCGCCAAAGAAGACTTTTCCCCCCTTAAACCCTTTTCATATTTAAACAAGTCCAAGATAGTTTTGAAGCCATTTTCTTGTGGAGAAATCTGTAGAACAACCTGGTCTTCTCAAAACCCAGCAAGAACAAGGTAAAAAGCTTCATTTTTTGGCTAAGTTTAACTCGTTTAAACTCGATTAATACCATATAAACATAGCTTGATTGCCAAAAATCATTCCTAACCATGTAAAAACCCTAAAAATGGTCCATAAACATGTTTTGATCATATACATGGTGAGGAACCTGGTTTGATAGTTTTTTTGGCCATAAACACGGATTAAAGGGTTGAAACGACATTTTTACGGTTCAAAAGTTCGTTTTTGTGCACTAGCCGAAACCCTAAGTTAAAGGGCTGTTTTATTGATGGAACCTTCTTGGTTTGTGATATAGGACCTGTACCTAGCCTACATAGGAGCACAAGAGCTTGAAAAGTTGATTAGAAAGGCGGAAACGAACCAAAACCGCTAAGGTAATGCCGAAACACTCGCTTACGGGCTGTTTAGGTTAAGGTTATGATGTGCATATTTTTAGGCCTTGAAATTTTGTAGGAACATCAGGGACCATGTCAATAAGTCCCTGTTTAGATTTGGTAATTTTTTGACTATCCGAGAATATTTGGCGAATTTATTACCGAATTGGGACATTTATTTGGGAAAAATAGCTAAAATACTTAAAAAATTATGAATTTTTCTGGGAACTCAGATTTGATGTATTTTGATCACATATGAATTTTTAGATCATTTGGAGAAGTCTAAAGGTGTTTTGTACATATGCGTTCATGCGAATTTTTATAGCCGATTTGGGTCGAAAAGAATATTGAACAAGCTTTTTACATTCTAGAATTGATATAGATTGTTTTGGGACATGATTTGAGTATTCAGGAATTTTTTTGGAATTTTTGGAAATTGATTGGGGTAAACGGACGATTTTCAAGCGAAATATAGCTGACAAAATGAATTTTTATAAATTAATAAATCAGTAAATAATTCCATAAATATTTTTATAAAAATCTACATATTTTAATTGATAAGTGGTTAAATTTTCATAATTTAATGATTAACGGTTAATTAATTATGCTAATTTAAAGATTAAACAAATTCAGTTTTTATAAAAACCGGCAAGTTCGCGACTAGCGAACCTGCGGGAATATCAAAACACCAAGAGTGATCAAAAATCATATTTTCGGATTAATTAAGTAAAAACGACCTTTTCTATGAGAAACCTGGACAATCCGGGTGGATTGTGCGCGTTTCTTCTCAAATCAAACTGAATAAACGGAAACGGGCCAGTGGCTAATCCGGGACCCCAGTATGTGATCCTTCTTTATAACTTAATCATTTTATTAACCAATACATTTACCCAAGTTTATTTTCTCATAACTATTTTCTGAACGCGTAAACGAACAACTTGGCCCAGCTGGGAAAACGGGAATCTGAGCCAAGTTCGGTTTTAAGTATTAGACATTGAACAACATCACAACCTAAGCCTATTGCCACTTTCTGGGCATTCCAGCTATATCCAGATTAGTTATACAGCCCAGTTTAGTACTGAGATTATAATAATATTAAAATATTAATATTATTGTAATATGGACTATAGGGACTAAGTGATAGCAAGGGAAACGAACCCCGTGCTGATCTCGCACTGAGTGCCTACAAAACCGTGAGTTTCATGACCCCTCTTTTCAAACTGTTTACAAACTTTTGGGGTGAAAAGCATGTTCATATGCATTATCTATCTGAAAATGGTTCAGAACGAAAAATACCTGAACCTTCATATATGAAAAATTCCTACAAACATAATGATAAACTGCGTGCTGAGGAAAGGTGATTATTATCGTGATTGATATATTAAATGGAAACACTACGAATGCCAAAGCATAATGAAATCATACGTGACCACCTGTTTATACAAATACGCTATATAATGCTAAACACAACAGGTTGAGGAAATAATGTGGTATGTAATGACCATGGGGCTATTGTGGGCGGAAGGGGGGGCCACAATAGTACTAAACTAAAGTTGAGTATGGCCTATGAGCCAAGTTCTGCTGCAACTTATAAACTAAAGTTGAGTATGGCCTATGAGCCAAGTTCTGCTGCAACTTACTAAACTAAAGTTGAGTATGGCCTATGAGCCAAGTTCTGCTGCAACTTATAAACTAAAGTTGAGTATGGCCTATGAGCCAAGTTCTGCTGCAACTTACTAAACTAAAGTTGAGTATGGCCTATGAGCCAAGTTCTGCTGCAACTTATAAACTAAAGTTGAGTATGGCCTATGAGCCAAGTTCTGCTGCAACTTATAAACTAAAGTTGAGTATGGCCTATGAGCCAAGTTCTGCTGCAACTTATTAAACGAACTAACTTGATTATGACATGAATGTTAAGAAAATAATGTGATTATGCGTATTGTGGGCGGATGGGGAGCTACAGTATTTGGTGATACGTGATAAATACTATATGTGTATATGCGTCTATATACATGCTATGTGATTAGCCGTAGGAAATACTATGTGTAGAATATACTAATTATTTGCGTGTACACTATATAATGTTTGAGTTTACGTGGAATCATTGTGGGTGGAAGGGGGACCACAGTGGTTGATGTTAACGCGGAATTGTTGTGGGCGGAAGGGGGGCCTTAGTGGTTGAGTTTATGTGGAACCGTTGTGGGAGGAAAGGGGTCCACAGTGGTTGGTTAAACACGGAAATTGGAAACAGGTAGTACGAACAAACAATCACGATTTTACCGAAATTTCAAATTTATATTATAAACTTACATGTGTGCATATGCACACACAAGGATATGGCTGTACATATTTATACAAACGTAAATACATATTTTTACATACGCGCGTACATACAAACTATGACTGTGTGGTACGCAGAACTGATTTTGTTAAACTTATGAAACTCACAAACTATTCGTAGTTGACCTATTTTAACATGCTTTTCAGGTAATCAGATATGAGAAGTAATTTCCTGTGCGTTACGTGTCTGACTGATGATTGATGTCGTGGGCATTTGAGTTAGAAGTAAAGTAATTGAAGAACCGGTTTGATTGTATCACCTAGTTTGTAAAAGAGATTAGAACGATGTAATATATTGTAAATTAGTTAATAATGTTACTTTATGAACAATGTATTTGATACCAGTTGTATCTGTTGCATTTCCGTTTTACGCTTCCGCAAATCGCTTAGCGGGGTGTGACAACTGGCAGACCCTAAGATAATATCATCCACATAAATCTAAACCGGAATCAAATCTTTCCCGACGGTTTTAAGGAACAGAATTTGATCAATAGTCCCCCTTCTATAGCCATGACCCAGAAGATGTGCCGTCAACGTAGCATACCACGCCCGAGGAGCTTGGTGAAGACTGTACAATGCTTTATCCAGTTTGTAGACATGATTAGGATTCTTAGAGTCTACAAACCCCGGTGGCTGATCCACGTAAATCTCTTCCTTAACTTCGCCATACAGAAACGCGGTCTTACATCCATCTGATATACCGTGAAACCCATGAAAGACGCATAAGCCAGAAAAATCCGAATGGCCTCAAGTCTAGCTTCGGTGTAGTCTAAACATTCAACCTGACGAAAACCACGAACAACTAACCGTGCCTTGTTTCTAACAATAACTCCCGTGTCATCTTGCTTGTTTCAGAAAACCCATCTCGTATCTAATGATTTCTTTCCCTCTGGCAGTTCAACTAACCTCTATACTTTCAATTTATCTAACTGATTCAACTCTTCGTGCATGGCATCCACCCAACTTGGTTCTAGAAGAGCCATTTCCACCGACTTCGGCTCAATCTGAGAGATGAAACAAGAAAACAAACAACTGTTTATGTGTCCTGTCTGACTTCTGGTGGACACACCTGTCTCAAGAGGGCCGATAACATTCTCAATAGGATGATTTCATTGAGTTCTTGTCGGAATCAGGTGTTCGGGAACATCTCCAGTAGGGGATAAGTTTGATAAATTTTCATCAACTTCAGTGAGGGGATTCTTCCATCCAGAAGCCGCCGTACTGTGTGAGTACGAAGTGCTGGCAACGTATTCATTTGGAATGACATCGGGAAACAAGGTGCTCCCGAAGATTTGACGAATAGGACTCTCCCCCTCAACTATTGAAGCATTTTCTGAAGAGTTTGGAGAATACACAGTTTCCGTAACTTCTTTGGCTTACTGACGGACGCGGGTGGGTTGTCATCAAGTGGTTCTGTGACATCATCATCCAGAAGAGGAGAGATGTGAGATACTGCATGTGGGTCTTCTTTCTCAGTATCTGCTGTAGCACCACCTGAAGTTTCTATGTTGATGACCGGAAGCACACTGAACGGTTTGAAGATATCATTGTAATCGAATAATCAGTCCGGACCAACACGAGCATCAGTCTTGTTTTCTTCCAACCAACGAACATCATAGGATTCTAGAATCTGTTTAGTTGACTTATTGTAGACTCTGTAGGCGGTGTGACCCGCATACCCAACAAAATAACAATCAGCAGCTTTGGCCCCAAACTTCAGAGTAGACTCGAGATTCAATAGAGTACACGGACAACCAAAGGCTCTGAAGTGTGCAACAGTAGGCTTATGACCATATACGATCTCATATGGAGTTTTCATTTGTGATTTGTTAATTATCACCCAATTCTGAACATAACAGGCCATGTTGATAGCTTCTCCCCAGAAGAATAATGGCAGTTTAGAATCACAAAGCATGGTCCTTGCCGCCTCGATAAGAGTCCTGTTTCTCCTTTCAGCCACGCCATTCTGCTGTGGTGTCCGAGCTGAACTGTATTGACGGAGCACCCCCCTTTTTGAGCAAAAATAATTCAATGATGCATTCTTGAATTCCGTACCATTGTCACAACGAATTCCTTTTAGTTTCAAATTCAGCTGATTTTCCATAAGCACCACAAATCTCTTGATCAGTTCTGCAGTTTCACTCTTATTTGACAAGAAAAACACCCAAGTGAACCGTGAGTGGTCATCAGTAATAACGAGACAGTAAGAGCTGCGAGAAAGACTCAAAACATGAACCGGACCAAAAAGGTCCATATGCAATAGTTGAAAAACTGATGAAATGGTATTAATCAATTTTGACTTATGAGTTTTTCGATGATGTTTACCCAAAGCACAAGCCACACATTTTTCAATAGTAATAAAATCTTTAACGGGTAATCCACGTACCAAATCATGATCAAGACGACGATGCCAAAGCATGGCATTATGTTCAGACACCTTTGAGAACAAACAGGTTATTTCATGAGGAACATTTTTGTTCATTCGATCACGTAAGCATTATCTTTTCTTTGTGATCAAACAAGAATCCAGTCTTCTGGTATAATGATACCTGGTTTCAAAATCAAGCAATCTTTCTTAGTAAAATGAGTTGAAAACCCTTTATCACAGATTTGTGACACGCTCAACAAACTGTGCTTCAGCTCTGGAACAAAATTAACATTTTCGAATTTTAGAACACCGTTACTTACAGTACCTTTCTGCGTGATCTTCCCTTTTTCTCCACCCGCAAAGAACACATACCCACCATTAAAAATTTGAATGTCGTGTAGCTGGGAAATGTCTCATGTCATGTGCCTGGAACAGCCACTATCAACATACCAAGATCTGATGATATTCCTCCATAGCTGCTCCTGCACGAAGTGCGGGATTAATTAGACTTTGGCACCCAGTCCATAGTAACACTGGGTACACCTGATTCATCTACACTCATTACAGGCTGCCATGACATATCTTCTTGATTATCTAAAATTGAAAAAGAAACCTTCTTTACCGGAGACTTAGGCATCCATTTATGTTTACCATTGTAAGATTACTGTTGTTTGTACGAAAGGATGGTTCAGTCTCTGGTTTGCGTGTAGAGGGAACAGACGAATTTGTTCTCCCGACAGGCCGTGATTTAGAAATCGAGTTAATTTTTGAAGTCGAATCATGGTTTCTATCACTTTTACTAAACATGTTAGGCTTGGTCTGATTAGGACGAAACCTACCAGATTTGTTCTTGTTCCAATCACCGTCAGAGGGATTTGCCATATGATGCCCGAAATTTCGTCGATAGGTATTACGAGGCATATTCCTCTGATAAAATCCATAGCAAGGAACATATGGACGATGTGGACAGTTTCTAACAATATGACCAGGAATCCCACAATTATAACAAGTTTGACGTTTTATATAAAAATCATTGTGGTGAACCTTTTGTCTTGACCTATTGTGTGGGTCAGGTCGCTTAGCTTGATGTTTACCATTAGACCTGTTGTTCAGTTCGACACCCTTTTGTTCATTTGAGCATCCCTCTTTAATGAACTTGGGTGGTGAGTAGTTTTTAGCAAATGTTTTATTTTTATTTTTCTTATTAAAAACCACATCATCAGATTTCACAGTTTTAACAGATTGACCACACAATTGTCTTTGCTCTTAAAACCAGAGCCCACACAAACAGTCGAACTAACAGAATTCAAAACAGGCAGTTTTAAAGAAACATCAGAATTAATGTTTTTATTAAACGAAACACAAGAGTCATCATCCTCATCAGTCCATTCCTCAACAATTACTTTCTCTGCACATGAAGCAAACACGTTAGAATCGTTCACTCCTGAAGTGGATACATTTGTATTCACAGGATCAGACTTGTCATTCTTATCTTGTTTACCGTACTTCAAGCCCTGTACCTTTTCTTCCTATTCTTTGGTGACAGGAAGTCGAACATAGTTGTCATTGTAAGGTGGGGGTACCCGACTATATCCTATGCCCTCACATTCGTTTTCCTTCCAGCATAACTGATTATCAATTATTGAACTAACTACTTTACTGGAACTCTCGAATTTTTTGAAATCAAGTTCAGCTCTTTCAAATTTAGCATTTAAATTCAAAATCTCTATTTTGGAGGCTTCCAATTTAGCGGTTAATTCAGCAATTTCCTGCTTGGCATCTAAGTGGTGACAACACTTTATGTTGAATCCAGATTTAAGCTTAGAAAAATCCTTTTGATTTGCTTCTATTTTATCTAAGAAAGCTTTTTCATTTTTCTTAAGTTTAAAATTTTCAGATTTCACTCTTTCCATGTCTCTAATCAAGTTATCATTGTGGAGTTTATATAAATTAATTTTATAAACACACTCTTGAGAACATGGTTGAAAGCTTACCTCAGATGAGCTGGGAGGAGTGAAGGCCATGAATGCGAATTGAAGTTCCTTGATTTGCTCCTCAGCAGCATTTTCTTCTTCAGTGTCTTCAACATGAGCATAATTAGCAGTCTGATTGCTAATGTTGAGAGCAGCCATCTGATCAGCCCAAGAAAATTGTTGAGCAACCAAACCCCTTTCAGCATTTCCCGAACTACCCCCAACTTCTTCTCTAGCATTTCCCACTGGAACCAGCGCCCTTTCCGTGTTTCTTTCCTTTGCTAGGTTGGTACATTCACGAGCAAAGTGACCCGGCTTGTGACAGTTGTAGCACCTCAAAGTGTCCTTGTTAAAACCCACCTTCTGATTATTCGACATATTCCAATTATTCCTTCCCGTTCTCTTCGTGAATTTCTTAGCCCGGAACACTGCCATGGCAATCTGCCAAGAGATATCCATTTCTTCAACATCATCTGGATGGATTTGATCAAGCTCAGCAGCAACAACAGGTTGAACCAAATCTCCAGCTAGGAATGCATTGTAGCAGTTCATGAATCCCGCCATTAAAGCTATGTTCTCTTGAGTTTCCTTTGGGATAGAGGGAATCTGACTGGAGTTCTGACTAGGAGCAACACCAGATGATTGAGGTTGAACATTAGTAGCAGGAGATTGAGCCGGTTTAGTGAAGAAGACTAGAGCTGGTTGTGGTGAGGTGGAAGATGATTGACTCTGAGTGGATTTAAACATTTCGAAGTTGCTTTAAGGTTAAAATTGCAGTTGTCCCTGAGTAGTCTTGAACATTGAGAAGTTGTCTTGTGAGATGAGTGCATTATTGGAAGCAACGTTGTACCCAGCTGCACTGTAGGAGTTTGCGTGATTTATAGCACGTTGCTTGTCATCCATGTCACATGCCTTAATGGTAGCCATCATCTCGGATATAGACATCATGTTGAGATCTTTTGTCTTCTTGATAATGGCAACATTCATATCCCAACTTTTAGGCAGTGAGTTCACCAACTTGTTGTTTAGTTCAGAAGTTTCCAGATAGATGCTTGCAGATCTCATCTCAGTCATAAGAGCTATGAACCTTTGAAGTTGAGTTTCCAACGACTCTCCCAAAACATAATTAAACATATTGAATTTCTGTCGCAGCAGGTCTTGGCGACTTCTCTTCATGTCTTCGTTTCCTTCATACACCTCAATTAACGCCTCCCACAACTCCTTAGCAGATTGAAGTTCTCTAAAACCCATAGCAATCTCAGGTGAGAGTGCCATAGTTAAGGTTGAGAGCGCCTTTTCATCCTCTTAAATTTTAGCAAGATCATCATCATCGTACATAGCAATAGGCTTCACAACAACTTCAGTTGAGTTCTCACGTTGATACGTGATGATTTGGGGTCCCCTAAATATGCTTCTCAAGATTTTTGCATCTTTCATCTTGTCATACTTCTCGAATCGAAATTTCCACTCGCTGAACCCCTCATGAGACAGTAGACGAGGCACACGAGTGGTGGTCCCCATTATGGAATCCAGTTCTTGATGGAGTGAAGCACTAGATGACCCATTATTATTAGTTAATTGATCCATTTTAGTTTTAATCAGTCCAAAACAATTAAGTCCAGAAAACTCTAAAGTCCAATACACAAAGCCCAAATCAAATTGATCAGGTCCAACTACGTTCACAGTATGCGTTGACCGAGAACCAAAGATGACAGAGAACTGAAAGAGTTGACCGAAAACTAAAGAATGTTGACCGAGAATAAAGGTTGGTGATCGAGAACAGAGATTGTTGACCGAGAACCACAGAATTTGGCCGAGAACCCTTAAATCTAACAAAAAACGATCAGATTTCAGAAGAAAACTTGAACAAATTGCCGAAAACCCTCAAAACTAACCAAGATCCGATTTCCTTGGCCGAAAACTAGAGATTCAGTTGGATTTTGAGTATAACAAACTCCCGAGTTTAGTGGGATTTGATTTGTTTCCAAAACAAAATCAATCTTTCACCAAAAGCAATCCTTTCTCTTCTCCGATCAACAGTTCCCCGGAAATACAACCAAACCACCAAACACTTAGATCTTGAATCCGTTGATATCACAATAACGAGCCTGAATAGGTCAAAGGCTCTGATACCAATTGTAAGTCCCGAATCTGGATCAGTACAATATGATATCAAGTATCTTGATGTTAGTGCGGAATCCTAATACAAGATGATTCAAGACAATAAGCAAGAACACGTAAAACACACGATGGAATGCTTCAAAACACACGTTATTATTAACGTCGGGTGCTTAAGCACTATGCTTACAGTACTCGTTCTACCAACAACACAGTGAACGACTAATCTCTCTCTCTCAAAACGCCAACCCCAAAACCCTATACAATATGATCTATATATAGGGTAACAAAACAACTAGCCCAATAAAGCCCAAACCCACCGAGATCCTATTAGGTGATGTCGGTTTACATCCACAAGCACACTAACACGACATACAATAATATAACTAAGTACAAACCACACAATATAGACCCAACAAGTATAATATATATAGAGAGATTAATGTAAAAGAAAATTAATTTTACATTACCTTTTTTTAACGGCGAAAGTTTACAATATGACTGGGTGGTCGCATGTTAGTTTGTGCCAGACCCCGGTTGAAACATTCAAAGAGTTTCTCCCGAATGGCATAACTTTTGGAGAAAACTTCTTCCTTAATGTCACTTGACACCAGCTACGCCGCCACAAAAGTTAAAATCCTCTAGCGTAACACATGCAGGTAAAACTCCCATATAACTCGGAGTCGAAATAACTGAAGATTTCTCGAAGGAAGACTAGTTGTTAAAAAAAATAATGATATATGGTCCCAGAAGTTCTTCCTCTTATATCTTATTTTTTGTATCTTGCAAAAAACTAAATCTCGCTAAGTACTTCTAGATATTTTTTGTTTTTGTTTTTAATTAGAAACGCAAAAAGGACCAACAAATGAAAATTTTGTATGAACATCAAAGATTTAGAAAGTTGATAAGTGGTGAATGTTGGGGGTGAGTAATAAAAGTAAGGTAGGCAGATTCAGATTTAAGCATGACTATACATCATATTTAGACTACGCCAATGCAAAACATTTATCTCACGGTATGTATGACAACTAATCATAATGCAATACAACCTTTATCATCTTTCATACATACAAATATAACTAGTTTATTTCTTATAAAAATATTAATTTCTTACGTTCTTGTTATTTAATTTAATATATTACATTTAAATAATACATAATTAAAAAATATATATTTAATATATAAAACACAATGAAATTTTATATTCGAAATACAAATAATAAAATATTAATAAGACTATACGTACGGGTTTAACTAAAATGTGAAAAAGTTAGAACGTATGTAGGATGATTCTCACTAACTAAACAGTCAAAAGTGTGTAATATTTTAACTAGCCACTTTATTAAAATGTTTAAATTAAATAAATGAATTATATGAGGCGTAAATTTTTTATTGGTTTTGAAAGTTAAATGGATATGTGAAAAGAGAGCAAGAGACGCTAACCTTCTCACACGCTCCACATGCATATAAGAAATGGATTCATGCGATAACTCACAATACCCGGTCCAAGTATAAAGCAATAAGCATCACAAAGTGAAATTTAAAATACTTTTTTTGAATTAAATTTTAACATCATAAAAAATAAGCATAACAAAGTGAAACTATTTCTACGTGCCTCCATAAAATTGTTATGAATACACCATAAAGTAGTGACTCTTCACATTCATAACTTATACTCTTCATAATGGATAACTTATACTCTTCATAATGGTTGTAATAATGCTATAGCCCTATAAATAGTGACTCTTGTTATTGTATTAGATACACTTCTCAATGAATAAGAACTATCCCCCACTTCTACTTCTCATTTTCTATCTATTCTATGATTATATGCATTTCCAATAATGTTAATAGGTCGTTGTTTCACAACACGTTATCAGCACGAGTTTGCTCGTTGCTCTCTATTCATGAGACATCCAATCAAAGACATTCTGAGTAGCCGATGTAAGTGTTTTGTGATCGTATAATTTTGCTCTAGCATAAGGTAACCATGACACCTTTGTTCTTTTTTTAGTTAGATGCATGTCATACATCATGTACCCATTGCACTGTTTCATTTTGCAAATATATCGTACAAAAATATATAATTTTATATTAGGATGAATGAAACATAGGCTTTATTTTCATGAATATTAAATGACCGGAGTTTTCCTAAGAAATAGCTTAATATTCGTTGAAGCTAATAAAAAATTTCACACATACTTGTTCTAGAAAATAAAACTCTCGTAGACTGTGGTGCTCCTTTTTCAAACATGTCCAGACAAATGAATTTTAAATAAACCATTAAAAAAATAGTTAGAAAATATAAGATATATTTTATATAACCTATCAATATGATAATTAGTTAAAAGGAGTTACTAAGCAATTTAATGGTCTTAAATTAAGTTTTAAATTGATTTTGAATGCTAAAGTAATATGAATGACGTTAGTATTTTATTTCCCTACTTCTTTTAGCTTCTTCCTAATAAATAATTGAAGGCTTGTTTTCAAAGATTTTTCTTTCCTTTATACCCCAGATTTAATGTTAATGATGGGATGCATGATGTAAATACGTATTACTTTATTTGTTAAGAATGATATACGTAATAGAGTTGTTAATAAAATGATGGTTCATTATATATGATTTTGTATATAAATTTATGAACTGATAACGATGTAAGACGCTTTATAATTTTAATATGAACATATGAATACCTGTGCGATATAAGATATTTTTTTGTATAAATGTGAAGTTGAGATCTTCATGATATCTTTTAAAGGATAATAGATAATTATAAAATTAAGGGAGCTTGATAGATATATTTGTTTATATTTTAAATTAGAGTGACAAATATTTGTTGTAATATATACTTGTAATTGGTTATATGTGATATGTATTTGCACGCAGCTGATGAAAAATTTAGTATAACTTGTTTGATATGGTATTTGCATGCAGCTGATGAAAAATTTAGTATAACTTGTTTGATATGGCAACATGTTATGACATTATGTATTTACAATCTAACTTTATGATATACATTGTCTTCTATATATGTTATCAAATATATGTATAACTGAATATAACATATTAAAGTTAAAAAAAATGGAATTTTTTTAAATAGATATGAATTTGAGGATTAGCTTTATATTTGACAAAGCATGAACATAAATTAATACAAAAATAAATGTGAAATGAACTAATAACATAATTTTTTCAATATGTTCATGCCATAAGATAATGGTTATATTTGTTTTTATCCTTTCTTTAAAAGTAATATGTCTCTGAAATGGAAATTACAAATAGATTTTGTGAAACCATAAATGATGGAAATTGGTGAGTAACATACATATATACCAAACTTTGATTTCAATATTACTTGGTGGTTTATCTTTTCCATACATTATGATAAGGCAACCTATTATGACTTGGTGAATTGTATAATATGATTTTATGTTATTCCTTGCATATTGAAATGCTATCATTTATTTGTATATCAAGTATCAAATAGAATAACTAGTAGATTAAAGTCGTGGTTAATTATCATCATCATGAATTATTATAAATATGTATAGATTATAGAAAAAATTGAAATCATTTATTATAAAGAAATGACACCCCATGCGTTACTCCCTAAAGCTCATTATAGACTTATGGTGTAAGATAAATGAGCATTAATTACCCGATCATAATTACTTCTCAATTGATAATTATGTGATGAGAAATATTTTTTATAATAAATTGTTGAATAAAACAATTTGCACATCTCATATATGCTCATTAAGTAGTAATATTATCATATTGGTAAAAGACGTTTGAACTAACAACTATAAAGGATGTGTGGTTCTAATCCATTCCCTAAAGTGAATGTAATTTGGTGATATGTTGATTAGTGTAAAGATGGTGATCATGTACATAACTAATAAATTGTAATGATGTTACCATGAAAGTTGTTTTTGATAATCCATTCCTTGAAGGGAATGTGATGTGTGATCGGTGTAAAGTCCGTGAGCATGGCAATTAAAGAACTTGTTATGATGCTCATGAGATTAACTATGTTAATAATATGATGATTATACAACGATCATTATAACTAAAGGTCATAATCATGGTAAATAAGGAAATTGTAATAACTCTCACATTGATAACGAGATCAACCATGTTAACGTTAAAGTTAATCACGAGGTAGTGATTATACGAGTATAACATACGAAAAACATGCTTTAACAGGAATTCTTGAAATGATAATACATTATTCTCTCTTATTTTTGTCGTGTATAAAACAAACACGAGGGAAACTTGAACATATATGATCATAAGCTAGAAATTTATAAATCATGGCTGTGTAATACATTGGCTTGACCACTAAGACCATTCCGAGTCATTGATAATGTGAAAATATTGAAGAACCAGAAGATTCTTCATGGTAAAAATACAATGTTTTCTCTCAAGGAGAAGTTAATCTCTAATATACGATAAAAATGATAAAAGGATGTGTGTATCCTGACATGATACCATTTAGTGTTTTTTAAAATCGATGCATCGTCTGAATGGTTATCAAATTCGCAACCTGAAGTTTGCCTGACTCGTGACTTAGCTGATGGCAAGCACATTATTCTAGACTATTTTGATAAATGTGGTGATCTTAATTCCCATTTTAGTGATGATTATTGGAATAAATGTTAAAGTACATGTGACGAAAGTTGTTACAAAGTTTTGTTGCTTTTGTCGAAGACGATGAACAAACGTCTACGATTGATTGCAAATCCAATAATCATGAGAGCAAAATTTCATATGTATGTCGGAACATGTGTTTTTACATGATGTTATATTAACACATCAGACCAATAAGTGGTAATACGTCCTCCCCATCACAATTGGTTTTCAGTCATGAACCAAATACTTCCCATTTTATAGTTTTAAAAGTGCAATATACATTGCAATTACTCCACCACAATGCACAAGTATGGGACCTCAAGTAAGGTTGGGAATACATGTTGGATATAAGGAATGAAAATGTAGCAAGGAATGAAAATGGTCAAATCGAGGTATAATGAAATATTCTCCTTAAAAGACGATTAACATGATGGTTCTAGAAGAGAACCTCAGGTACCTGAAAATAAAAGAGATCTCAATAAATTATATCATGTCTAGATATATGGAATCCAAAGAAATCGACGTCGCTAATAATTTTGTATAGCGCTTGAAATAATGAAAACTTTGAGAATCAAAAACTAAAGTTCTGCCGATAAATGAGATATTAAAATGATTGGCCAAAATAAAAAGATGCAAATTATGCGGAACTGAATCCTCTCACGAATCTGTTGGTTTTTGGACAAGTAGTCCATACAACTAAATGTTGTAAAATATATGAGATACAAAAGAGTCTTTGTGCGAAAGCGTGATAAGAAAAATAAAATTATGCAAGGTAAGACATAACTAATGACAAATGAGGAGATGTATTCGTCAGTGATGGATGCAATATAACTTAATCTGGTAGTACAAGAGAGAATTGATATGCATCTAATTAATATTGTGGTAATGAAATTTATCCTTGAAGGATTTAAATTGCCAAAATCATATGAAATAACTTCTCGAGAACGATATGACTGCAATCTACAAATTCGAGGTTAAGTACATGAAGTAAACATCTTAAGGATGTAATTTCTATGCATCAATAAGCATATGATGATATTCAATAAATTATGTACAATATTGGTACAATATGAAATGATAATTATATAATTATATGGATAACATGTTTGAATATGATATAGAAAATGATGTAGTAAATAGATATCCAATTCTTAAAGAGTAAATTTGTATACATGATTGGTCAACACGGATGAACTTCCATGACGGATTGTAAAAACTCTTGAATAGTATATTATATACATGATTAGTCAACATGGAATGAAATCCATGATATATTATATGTGCATAAAACATTTAAACTAAAAGCTCAAGAAATTTATTATATGAAATTAACAAAGTCTTATACATGGACTACAAATTCCGAGTTAGAAATGATATAATCAACTCGGTGATTATCTCGTGGAAAAGAGATATGAATATGATGGATTTGATCCATGAGTTGAATATTTTAATGTTAAATCATTGATATCATGCTGATGTTTGCATTGTATCTTCTGAAAAGATGGTATGCGGGTCGAGCATTTGTATAATGATATTGGTATACATCAATCAAAATGCGTCAAGAAGATGTTGGAACATTCAAATATAGAGAAAGTACATCTCTATAAAATTAAAGTTTTAAAATCATTTGGTATGGAAAAAGTTACGATGATCATCTTCTATTAAAGAAATGAAAGTTACTCTACCAGAAGTATCATAGTTAATGACGCAATATTTCTTGCTAGTATTGCACAACTAGATATATTATTTATTTATATTTATTGGTAAGATATAATTTGTTTCAAGTGAAGAGACACTGAAATGACCTTAACAAAGATTTTGATACATGCAAGGTATGTAATTATATGAATTTATATTTTGCTAACCCGTAAAAAGGTTTGGTTAGTCGTATTAATGCAGGGAATGTAATATAACAAAGTTATGGATGTTGTGGTACTTATTTACAAGAAGACGCGTTACAAGTCATTTATTTACAAGATGAGAAAGTCTTACATGAAGATAATACATCATTCCACCGAATAAGGAAGCGTACACTACAAGATCAAGTGGTTAATTATCAACTCCAAAGTCTTAGATAAACCTTGGCAGAAGATCAGAATCTGTAACTTAAATGATGTATAAATGAGGGGGAGTATTATACGTATTGCACTCTTTTTTCCTTTAGCTATGGTTTTATCCCACTGGGTTTTTCTAGCAAGGTTTTTAATGATGCAACATCACTAAGCGTATTTCATTATGTGGATAGTCAAGGGGGAGTGTTATGAATACATCATAAAGTAGTGACTCTCCACATTCATAACTTATACTCTTCATAATGGTTGTAATAATGTTATAGTCCTATAAATAGTGGCTCTTGTTATTGTATTAGATACACTTCTCAATGAATAAGAACTATCCCCCACTTCTACTTCTTATTTTCTATCTATTTTGTGATTATATGCATTTTCGATAATGTTAATAGGTCGTTGTTTCACAGCAAAAATATGTTACTCACCTAAAATGTGTTAAGACAATTAACCAACATCAATTTTGATGTCATTTATATATATTATCTTTCCATATTCTTTTTTCCGGATTACTTATTTCAGCATATGTATTGTCAGATAGATAATATTTATAAATGCATACCGTGAAAACTTCTTGCTTGCTAATCAAGTAAACATGAGAGTTGACTTAAGCAATAAATAATTAAAACATTTAATCTATTATCATCACAAAAATATTATATAGTTGAAACGCAAACTAGATAAAAGGGCAGGCGTATTTGTTGGACTTTATATCTGCATTTTTGGAATTTTGCTTCATTATTTGTCGGTAGATGCTTGTATCAAAAAGTGTAACTTGACATGTGGTTCACCTACCGTGTCTTTTATTCATTTTATACATGTTTTTCACAATTAATAAACGCTACATATAAACAACTTTGAGTTTTTGTGACGAATGAATGTCCACCTTCTCTGCTTATAATAAGTGTAAACATAGAAATGAAAATCTCAGTATCACTTTAGTATTTAAAATGGGGTCCGTCTTTGATTTCTTCATGGACTCCTCTATGCCGACACTCATACGTGACACCATTATTTTCTTTGTCTTCAAGATTATCGATGCTCTTTTGAAGAAACACTAAGTGACCCCGGGCAGATTATAGGTAATCTGGGGGCTAAGTAATGTTTCCCACGAAGGTTAGGTCCAGCAGAGTAAGTTGTACTTCAGGGAACCTGCAAAACAGACACCGTAAGCTCGTCACTGAGAAGGGGGGGGGGGGTTCCTCCTTGTGACCACCCTCCGGCGTGAGAATCAGTCTATATTGCTCTTTGAATATAAAAGTATATGAATACTATTAGAGCAGTTATCAAGTAAGTTATATGAGATAGTAGATGATGAAATGATAATACCATTTGCTGTCTTTTATAGCCGAAGGTAGGTTTCCAAGGGGTTTAGCCGGCCCAACACGCTACCAACTGTAACCTATGCACGTGCCCTACCTGTGAGTGGTGGATAGGTAGCGGCTGACACAGAGCAGGCGTGCCGTGCACTCTTCGTCTTCTACCAACTGCAGGCTAGGCACGTGGTCTGGCAGGAGTTGGTGGGCAGGCGGCGGCTATTGGTCACAGTGCTGTGGCATGCTGTCTGCCACGCTGCTGTCAGTGAGCTGTCGCATTCTTGGTCAGATCTTTTGTCTTTACCTCGTCAGGTATCACGCAAAAGATCCTCCATCATACGGACTGGCCCATTTTGGCGGGAGTTTTCCCCCTCCCGCCTTTGCTCATTCTTTCAGGTGACACTGAATATTTGTAAGTGTTAAGCCTTATGCGTGTAGCTATGCTGTGCGGGTAGCCTTCCCTGATGGCTTGTATCCGCAACTGCGGGAACAGGCGGGTTACTTTACCATTGGGAGGCTTTTCCCTGCGTATGCAGCTTGCATACTGCGCGTAGGCTTCTCTGAGCATGGTGGGTCCTGCGGGAGTAGATGGTCTTTGCGCAGACATCCCTGTTCAAGGTGAGTCATGCGGGACCAACTGAGCCCTGCTGGGACCTACCTCTTCAAGTCCCCCCAGTCCAATGTTCTTCTCACGAATGTCTAATAAAGTGAGGTGAATTTTTGGACTTAAGCAAAGGGTTTTGAAAAGGGGTTTTTGTAAGGTTTTCCATGGGGGTTCTTCCCGCGGAAGTCCTTGTCACTTGCAGAAATTCCCGAGTTTCCTGCTTGGTCTTTGGGTATGATGCGGGTAGGTCTGTAACCTCCTCGCAAGTCAGGAGCATTGAGTCTTAGTTGTGCGGATTCTCCCTGTGGTTCTGGTAGTTTTTGAACATAGTGATCAATTATGTTTAAACCACCAGTTCCATCTTGGAGCCTCAAACAACGTAGTACTCGATGTTCCCGCAATGCGGGGATATTACTTCCGTTTTCACAAGCATTGCCCAGAAGATCCTTCCTGGTTTCAATTCTCAGCGGGTGCTAGGTATGTGAAGGGTTTTGCCTTTACACTGTACCTGCGTCCGTCTTACGGTTACTTTACTTCCAAGGTATTCCTGGCGTCCATTCCCTGCGGGTGCTAGGTATGTGAAGGGTTTTGCCTTTACACTGTACCCGCACCTGTCTTATGGTTACTTGGTTGCCAAATATTTTGGCTTCAATTCCCTGCGGGTGTTAGGTATGTGAAGGGTTTTGCCTTTACACTGTACCCACACCCGGCTTATGGTTACTTGTTTGCCAAGGTAAGGGATATTTTCCCGCTTACTTTTTTGAACCTTAGTCTTCAAATTTTTAAATTTTGAAATTTGAAGAGTTGGATGGATAACAACCCAATACCTCAAACGTCGTGCGACGGTTTCTTCTGACTGTGTCAGGACGTGCCAGAAGTTATGGCGACATGACATTATGTGGTCATTCCAGTTGCTTTTTCAGGCGCGTGGGCACGGGATTTCGGGCGCGTAGCCGCGAAATCTCTGGCACACGTCCTTTTTGACAGCTGTTGCCAGTTTGCTTTTGCCACGCGTCATAGTTTCATTGCACCTTTGATTTCTCTCTCTTCCGTATTAAATTCATCGCATTAATTGCGATTACTATATAAAGGGGGAGAAGGTTATTTGCAATTCACACTTTCCACTTTCATCTCTTCTTCTCCAGTAATTTCCGGCGAACTTATCTTTTTCAGTAAAGCATTGCTCTGAAATCTCTTCTTTCTTCCACCATGTCTTCTCACGATGCTGATGATCAGAAGACTGCTGGCGAATGCCAGTGTTATCTTCCTGTCGAGCTGTACCAGTATATCGTCAGGAAGTTCATGCTCGAGTCTCTCGAGCCTGAGTTTCCTGAGCCCCACCATACTGTGTACGATGCCCCTAGTGGCAAAATCGGGGTTTATGCTGCATTCTTTGTCTACGGGAACCTTAGGTTTCCGTTGACAAAGTTTGTGTACCGTGTCCTAGAGAGGCACGGTGTGCACCTGACAGAGGTGCACCCCATGGCCATTGCCAAGGTCCGGCACTTTGAGTGGGTGTGCCGGATACTGGGCCTTGAGCCCCTTGTTGACCGCCTGATGACCTTCTATACTTGGAGGTGCATCCAAGGGTGGTACACTCTTACAACCCGTATCAAGGGTTTAAAGATTTGTACCACCGAGCGGAGTCTTCGCTCATGGAGAAGAGAGTTCTTCTTTATATCCGCTCGAGCCATCCCCATTGCCATGAAGTTCAAGAATGGCCAGCCGCTTCCGAACCTTCCCGCCATCAACTACGAGGAGGCGGAATGGTTCGCGAAGATATCCCGGGTCCAGTCCCCGGTTTTCCGTTTTCCGGAGTCGGCGATGGTGATGCTGGGGATGAGCCGGGTGTGGAAGGCGGCGAATGCGGATAAGGTTCCGATCGTCCTTGAATATGGTTCGAACTCTACCCCTTATGGTATGTCTTGTTTCTTTTTTGCTGACTACGATTTTTTCTAACTTTCTTGTTGATTTCAGAGGGTAACGATCTTCAGTCGCTCCTGAATCCGCGGGAGGAAGATGGTCCTGCGCGGATGGGTACTCGTGCTCTGGACGAGAACGAGTTGCCCATCTTAGAGCAGACTGCGGGTCGGTTCGTGGAGGTTTACCCGCCAGGCCAAGAGATCCTGAGCCACCGACGGCCAGGTAAGCCTATCTTCTACCCTGAACCTCTCAATGCTGTGCCTGCTGCTGGAGTTCATGACATTTCTTCTTCTGAGGAATCCGCAGAAGGTCCTCCACTGGTGCGGAAGAAAAAGGCTGCCGTCGGGAAAGGCAAGGAGAAGGTGGCCTCTACGGCCGACCCGGTAGTCCTATCTGACTCGGAGTCAGATAATGCGGAGGTGGCGGGGGAGGCCGGTGGTGAGGAGACCACCGCTCCGGAGGCTGCAGGTGTTACCTCCGGGGAGGCAGCGACGACGACGGTTACCGGTGTCAAGAGGCCGGCTCCATCGGGTTCGCCCCCGCTCGTCCGTGCGTTCAAGCTCAAGAAACCCCGTAAGTACCCCCATAATTCTTGTCTAGATTTGTTTCAAATAAATTTTTCTAACACTTTTGCTTGTGCAGGTGTGGATGTTGACGCATTCCAGGGTGGAGTTGGAGTAAGTATTCCCCCGCCAATGACGGTAGGCTCGGTCAGCCTTCCCGAGGCGTCGACCCAGGCGTCTACGCTTGCTTCCGCTGGTTCCAGCCTTCCTGAGGCTGTTCCAGCTGAGAAGGTGTCTCCGCCGGCCGTGAGTGCAATTTTTACAGCATCTTTCACGGAGCCGGCGGTTACTGTTGCTGAGGAGACGGCGCCAACAATGGCTACCACGGCGGCTGCCACTATACCTGCGCCACCGGCACCGACGGCCGGACCATCAGGTACGCGCCGGGCTTCCCGCCGATCTACGCCACCTTCCCGTCTGCCTGACCTGTTGGATGGATTTCCTTTAGGTTCAGGTGATGGGTTTGGCGGCTATCGGCCTGTTATTGACCCTACAGGTACGTAGGGTTCTTTTTTCTTTGTATATTTTTGTCATCTTTTCCTAACTGCCTTTGTTTCTTTTGCAGTGTCGGATTCCAATGAAGTGTATGTTCCAAGATGGAACATACGCCGAGGAACAACCCTTCGCACCCCTGTGGAGTGCGTGGACTGGGCTCGCCACGCTGCTCCTCATGGTGCGTTGGGGGAAGCCATGGCTAGCTACCAAGAGGGTAGGCTAACCAATGAGCTTCGGGTTCTCCAGGCCCGAACGCAGCCCCGCGTCGAGCTGCTTTGTCGTGAAAACGACAAGTTAAAAGCAGCTCGCGCCAAAGATGTATCTGAAGCGCGGGCTCTTCGGGAGGAGAACCGGCAGTTGGCCACTGCCGCAGCCGAGAAGGAGAGGGCATTCAAGGCCCTCGAGGTTGAAGTCCAGGCGCGACTCGAGGCCCGCTCCAAGGCTGCCCAAGCTGTGAATGAACAGCTTCGGCTGGCCAAGGAGACTGCGCGAAACTCAACTGAGAGGGCTGCCAAGGCTGAAGCTGTTGCTGAGCCACTTCGCAAAGAGAATGAGCAGCTTAAATGCAAATTAAAGGCTCTTCAGCATGCTCATGACGCCTTGGCAATGGAAGATGCCAAGAAGCTGCAGGAGATCCTTGACCAGAGGGGGATGCTTGACCGTACTGAAAGGAAACTCAAAAGCGTCGAAGAAGCTGCCGCCAAGGAAGTTCAACTTGCCAACCTTGATAAAAGCGGAGCCGAACGTGCTTACAAAGAAAGTCAAGCTACCCTCCAATGGCTGCTTCGAGAAGCGTTGCCTGAGGTATCTTTATCTTTTTCTTTACGCTTTCCGCTCGTAATTAGAAAATGTTCTAACTTGTAATTCTTTTGTAGGTTGTGCGTCGGGTCCTTTCAGAGACCTCTTACGACGATGCAATGAGCGCAGCCCTCAACGCTTCTCATGAGGATGGGCAGAAGACTGGCTTCCTGCTTGGTCTAGGGTTTGCTGAGAGAGGCTTTCCGCCCTCCAACTTCCCTTTATTCAATGTTAATACTGAAGCTGCTTATGACCAAGCTGTGAATCAGTACGCTGCCTTCCCGCATCCAGTGGTGGAGAAGGTGAATGAAACTGCTGCTGCTGATGATGGGCTAAGCATCCTTAAGGCTTTCCTTGGGCAGCCGCGCTCTGACGGTGCTGGTCCAAGCGGAGGTGGCCCTGAAGCCTGATCCTGAAGATCCCTTCCCACTACTAGTATAGACAGCCTTGTATAGATTTCTTTTAGGCGGGTAGTTACCCAGCCATTCTTGTAATTGATTGTGAAATATTAATCTCTTTGCGTATAAGATTGTTATTTCCTTGGGTTCTTTGCTTTATAAACTTATGACTTGCATACTTAGTTTAAATTAGCAATTTCCCAAGTGTTTAGAATAAGAACCTTTGAACGTGGTTGATGATGGGTTAAAGTTTCGCCTCCTCCTTCGTGATTGTGCGGGTAAAACCGTCACTTGCACTTGGTAGGATGGCTAATCTTTACCCTCTATCTGACCTGCGTGTAGGTTTTCCTTTTCGAAATTTGTAAGGCATTAAGTTAAACCTTCGAACGTGGTTGATAATGGACTAAAGTTTTCGCTTCCTCTTTCGTGATTGTGCGGGTGTAACCGTCACTTGCACTTAGTAGGATGGCTTTAACTTTAGACCTATATCTGACCTGCGTGTAGGTTTTTCTTATCCTTTTTTAAGTGTTCATAAGTTAACCTTTTAACGTGGTAGACGGTAAGTTAAGTTTGGCTTCCTTGTTCGTGATTGTGCGGGTAAGACCGTCACTTGCACTTACAAGGATGGCTAAACTTTACCTACATCTGACCTGCGTGTAGGTTTTCCTTAGAACTTTTTAACATTTTGGCGTTGTGTTTATGCGGGTATTGCCGCCTTCCACACGCAACTACTTCTTCCCGTAAGGGAAGTTCATAGGTTACAAGCTATTAATACATCATGAAAGGAGAATCATTTCCATTAGAAGTGGCTCTAGGCCTTTTCTTTACAAGTTGGAATTGATCTACATATAACATTTGCGTAATTGAGCTCCATTCCATGTTCTAGGGATGGGAGTGCCATCGAGCCTTTCGAGCCGGTACGCGCCCTTTCCCAGAACTTCTTTGATAATGTATGGCCCTTCCCAAATCGGGGCCAACTTTCCTGGGCGTTGTTGGTTCGAAGCCTCGTTGTTACGCAGTATGTAGTCTCCTTCCTTGAAGTTGCAGAGTTTTACCCGCGTGTTGTAGTATTTTTGCATTTGTCGTTTGTAGTTTTCTTCACGCACGGCGGCTAAGTCTCTGCGCTCTTCGGTTAGCATAAGGTCTAACCGTCTTTCCGCATCATTGTCTTCTGGTTGGATTAAGACCCTTGGTGAGGGTAAACCGATTTCGACTGGGATCATGGCTTCAGTGCCATAAGTGAGACTGAACGGGGTTTCTCCCGTACTGGTCTTCTTCAGCGTTCTGTTTGCCCAAAGGACGTGTGGAAGCTCGTCCACCCAACCGGATCTATGTTCCAAGAGTCTTCTCTTTATGCCTTCGACGATGCTCTTATTTGCTCTTTCCACCTCACCGTTACCTTGCGGGTGTGCCACTGAGGTAAAGGTGTGGGTGATTTGAAGTTCTTTCAGCCACTGCTGCAGCTTCTTGTCAGCAAAGTTGGTGCCATTGTCGCTTACCAAATTCTGTGGAAGTCCAAAACGACAAATAATAAATTCCCAAATAAATTTTTTGATATGCTTTGCGGTTGTTTGGGCTAAAGGTTTCGCTTCTATCCATTTGGTGAAGTAGTCAATGGCTACCACTAGGAACTGAACATTCCCAGCTGCTGTTGGAAATGGGCCTGTCACGTCAATGGCCCACTTCTGAAATGGCCACGAGGAAGTGACAGGAACAAGTTCGTTTTTCGGGCGATGCGTGTTGGGTGCGTAAAGCTGGCAAGATCTGCATTTTCTGATGTATGCCAACGCGTCCATATGCATCCCCGGCCAGAAGTATCCCGCGTTGTTTAGCTTGGCTACCACAGCGCGGGGGCCTGCGTGTACTCCACAGATGCCTTCGTGAACCTCCCTTAGGAGGTAGTCAGCATCTTGGTTGTCCACGCATCTTAACAATGGGCCAAGAAAGTTACGTCTGTAAAGGGTGTCATTGACCAGCTGATAATTCAGTGCTTTACAGCGTAGTTTTCTTGCCTGTGACTTCGACTCTGGTAACGTTCCTGCTTCAAGGTATTTTATTATTGGGGTCATCCATGTTTCTGTACCGGTTTGGATGACACAAATTTCCTTGTGCGGGACTGATGGTGTTTCGAGGAGTTCCACGCGGATGTCCTTTCCCAAGTGGGTGAAGGCCAGTGATGCAAGCTTGCTTAACGCATCCGCAGATTTGTTTTCGCTGCGCTTGACGTGTATCACTTTACGATCATTAAAATCGCGCATGATGGCTTTGGCTTGGGCAAGGTACAGGGCCATTGTGTCGTTCACAGCCGTGTACGTCCCGTTTATTTGGTTTGCCACTAGCATGGAATCTACGTGGGCTTCCAAATTTTTTACACCCATCTTTCGCGCAATCCTCAATCCGGCCAGGAATGCTTCATATTCAGCTTCGTTATTCGTACTTGGAAAATCCAGCCGAATAGCATAAGTATATTCCTGGCCTGCTGGATTTGTTAATTTTAACCCTGCGCCTGAACCCTCGTTACTAGCTGCTCCATCAGTGTAGAGTCGCCAGACTTCATCGATTTCGTGTGCTGGGGAGGGTTGAACCTCCTCCTGGCACTCTTTCTCCCGTGAAGCGGGGACTTCTGCAATAAAATCAGCCAGGACCTGACCTTTAATGGCTGGTCTCGGCTTGTATTGAATCGCATATTCTCCCAATTCAATTGCCCATTTGGCTAGACGTCCCGATAACTCGGGTTTGCCTAGAACATTTGAGAGTTTGAAGTTGGTGAGAATAGTGATTGGGTGACCCTGGAAATATCGTCTCAACCTGCGTGAAGCGTGTATAAGTGCCAAGACCAGTTTTTCCAGGGTAGAGTACCGGGTTTCCGCGTCTGCCAGCACGCGGCTAACATAATAGATTGGCATCTGGATGCCTTTTCGTTCTACAAGCAGGACTGCCCCGGTTGCTTTATCTGTTGCGGAGAGGTATAGGATTAACTCCTCCCCCGCTTGTGGTGCCGTGAGTGTTGGGAGTTCGATCAGGCGTGATCGAATCTCCTGAAAAGCTGCTTCCGCTTCTGGTGTCCAGCGGAAGTGCGTTTTCTTTAAACAATTTCTTAGCGTTGACACAAAAGGGAACGACCTATCCGCATGGTTTGCCAAAAAGCGGTTAAGCGCGACTAGTCGTCCATTAAGTGTTTGAGCCTGTTTTATGGTGGTAGGTGATTCCATTTTGACAATGGCTTCGACCTTTTCAGGGTTCGCTCTGAAGCCATCTTTAGTAATAATGACTCCTAAGAACTTCCTTTCTTCCACCCCAAATGAACACTTGCTCGGGTTGAGCTTCATGTTTATCTTTCTGAGTGTGTTGAAAGTTTCCTCAATGTCTTTCAACATCGCCTCTGGCTCGGGGCTTTTGATGACCAAATCATCCATATAGACTTCCAAGTTTCTCCCAATTTGGGCGTGAAACTCTTTGTCCATTAGTCGTTGGTACGTGGACCCCGCGTTCTTAAGTCCGAATGGCATCATTTTATAACAAAATGTGCCATCGGGCGTCCGAAAGGCGGTTTTGTCCTGGTCATCTACAGCCATGTGGATTTGATGGTACCCCTTATACGCATCCAAGAAGCATTTAAGGCGAAATGGTGCCACCGAATCCACCTTGAGATCAATTTCTGGCAACGGATAACAATCTTTGGGGCATGCTTTATTCAAATCTTTGAAATCTATGCACATGCGCCATTGTTTGTTATTCTTCGGTACCATTACGGGATTTGCAACCCATGTTTGATATTTGCTGACGCGCACGATGCCCGCATCAAGGAGTTCCTTGACTTGGGTTCTGCACGCGTTGGTTTGCTCGGGCCCCATTACTCTGCGCTTTTGTACGATCGGCGTAACGGCCGGATCGCATTTGAGCTTATGCTCTGCCTTTCCCCGGGGTACACCAGTCATGTCGGCTGGTGTCCACGCGAAGATGTCTGCGTTTCGCTGCAGTAAGCGCTTGAGTAAGGTGCGTGTTGGATCAACAATTGTCGGGCCAATGGTAATGGCCTGATCGGGATATTTCCCATTGAATGCCCACTGTTCAGGTTCAGTGATGGTTTGTTTGGCCATCTTCGGTTTGGGTTTAGAGGAGACAGATGCGATGCATACCTGGGGAATGCCCGTGATCATTGCTACGCCTTCAGTTGTTGGCCATCCCATCATGCCGTGGACTGAGGATACCACGGCGTTGAATCTTGCCATCCCGTCTCTCCCGAATAGGATGTCATACGTATGATGTGGTTTTTTCATCACAACAAAATCCACATCCTCCGTGCGTGAATAATTCCCATCGGTGAGAGTGACGGGGAAAGATAGGATGCCCAAGGGAGTGTTCATGCTGCCGTCAAACCCTTCCATTGAAGCGTAGACCGTCTCCAGGCGTTCCTTGTCTTCATCATCGAGCTTGTCGAAGAACTGCCTGTACATCACTGTCGACGATGCGCCATTGTCAACGAGGGTGCGGGAGGTGATGTAGTGCCCCAGCTGGCTTTTAATGATAATGGGGCCTTCTTTGTTTGGGCCTCCCGGCACTCGCGGGAAGCGCACTTCTGCTTCCTTCCATGCGCATGGTTCGGTCATCGGTCTCTTTCTTCCTCTGACCTTACCATGGACCATGTTGATGCTGATGTCGACGGGCTTTCGTCCGTTACCCCTGTACCTGTTGTCGTTCCTTCCTCCCTTCTTGATAGATGCCACGAGGTGTGCGAGCCTCCCATCCTTGACGAATGTCTCGACGATGTCCCTCAAGGATGTGCACTCCTCAGTGCTATGGCCCTTTGTCCCATGGAAGTCACAAGACTTGCTCTGATCCGCATTGGGTTTCTGTCGGATCGCTGGGGCTTTTGGCCATGGCAGTTTTTCCGTGGCAAATATCTCCGTGACACTCTTGGTGAGTGGCGTCCAACGGTTTTTCCGGTTCGAAGGGTGCGTGTTGTCCCTTCCGCCAACCAGAGGGCGAGAGCTTGAGGGGGTGTCAAAGTTTATCCTTGACTGCCAAATACCTTGCCGCCTCTTTTTGTTTAGCCGGGCGGTTCTCACATTGTTCTCCCTTGTCCTCTGTGTGTAGAGGTTTGTATTCTGGGGGAGATCTCTTCCCAGCTGTTTCTCCGTTTCGGCGAAGCGCTTGGCTGCCGTCATTATGGCATCCCATGTGGATGGCATGCCGTCTTTACCCGTCAGAGTGCGGATAAGTTCTGGGTACTCAGCGCCCTGAATGAAAGCGGCGCGAACGAGGTCTTCGCTGATGTTGCCCAGACTCAGCTTCTTGGAGTTGAAGCGGGTGATGAAGTCCAGTAAGGATTCATCCTCTTCTCTCACACAGTTGAGGATCGTCCACTGCTCCTCAGTGTGCTTCCTCTGTTGACTAAACTGTTGACTGAACTTGTTCTGGAAGTCTGCCCAGTCATAAATGTGGTGGACCGGTAAACGGTCGAACCATGCTCTGGCTGCTCCTACCAGAGTCATCTGGAACATGTAGCACCACGTGGGTTCCGTCCAGTTACTGACGGTTGCCCCCGCAATGAACCTGTTCAGATGGTCATCTGGGTCGGATAGACCATCGTATGTGCCAATGTTGGACATTTGTTTGGCACTCCTCGGGGCGATTGCTTCTGCAATGTCCCTTGCAAATTTTGACCTTCCTGCGTTTGTGGCAGTAGGTCTAAAGGCCTTGGAGAAGTCACGCGAGCTTTTTTCCGTGACTGGTTGGAATGCTTCTCCGAAATTCCTTTTTGGCTGGGGATCCGTTTCCTTACGCTTCCCTTTCGCCCTATGGCGGGGGTTCGCGTCGGTGTCGGAGTCTTCCCTCTCGTCGTCCGAGTGCTCGTACTCACTACTCATGTTGAGGTGCTGGCGAGTACTACCGAATTCCTCAGCTTGTTGGACTGAACGCAAGCGTTCGTCCAACTCAGCCTGAAATTCTCGTTGACGTGCCTCGGCCCATGCCTTCACTTGATCAAGTGTTTGGCGAGGGGCTCGAGTTCGTTTTTCCAGCTGGGTATCAGTGAATCCCAGTGGAATATTTACTCCACTTGCCCCTACATGAGTGACTGGGGTAGTGTTCGTAAAATGTACTTCACTTGCCCCAGCTTGGGTGGCTGGGGTAGTGTTTGTAAACATTGTGTTGCCGGTGTTTACCCCAGTGGCTGGGGTTGTGGTTACCGGAATTTCTCTAGTCATCTTGGAAGTTTTGAAAAACTGGAGAAAGATGTAGTTCTAGCTTTATGCACGGATGGCGCCAATGAAGAAACACTAAGTGACCCCGGGCAGATTATAGGTAATCTGGGGGCTAAGTAATGTTTCCCACGAAGGTTAGGTCCAGCAGAGTAAGTTGTACTTCAGGGAACCTGCAAAACAGACACCGTAAGCTCGTCACTGAGAAGGGGGGGGGGTTCCTCCTTGTGACCACCCTCCGGCGTGAGAATCAGTCTATATTGCTCTTTGAATATAAAAGTATATGAATACTATTAGAGCAGTTATCAAGTAAGTTATATGAGATAGTAGATGATGAAATGATAATACCATTTGCTGTCTTTTATAGCCGAAGGTAGGTTTCCAAGGGGTTTAGCCGGCCCAACACGCTACCAACTGTAACCTATGCACGTGCCCTACCTGTGAGTGGTGGATAGGTAGCGGCTGACACAGAGCAGGCGTGCCGTGCACTCTTCGTCTTCTACCAACTGCAGGCTAGGCACGTGGTCTGGCAGGAGTTGGTGGGCAGGCGGCGGCTATTGGTCACAGTGCTGTGGCATGCTGTCTGCCACGCTGCTGTCAGTGAGCTGTCGCATTCTTGGTCAGATCTTTTGTCTTTACCTCGTCAGGTATCACGCAAAAGATCCTCCATCATACGGACTGGCCCATTTTGGCGGGAGTTTTCCCCCTCCCGCCTTTGCTCATTCTTTCAGGTGACACTGAATATTTGTAAGTGTTAAGCCTTATGCGTGTAGCTATGCTGTGCGGGTAGCCTTCCCTGATGGCTTGTATCCGCAACTGCGGGAACAGGCGGGTTACTTTACCATTGGGAGGCTTTTCCCTGCGTATGCAGCTTGCATACTGCGCGTAGGCTTCTCTGAGCATGGTGGGTCCTGCGGGAGTAGATGGTCTTTGCGCAGACATCCCTGTTCAAGGTGAGTCATGCGGGACCAACTGAGCCCTGCTGGGACCTACCTCTTCATCTTTATACAAAATTTGTCCTGGGTTTCATGCATCTTCGATTGGCCTACGAATGGTTGTCTATGAGTATAATATTTAAAGCGCCTTTACCGATTAGGTCACGAGTTTGGTTTTATGTATAATCGGGTTGGTTTAAAACTTAACTTCTTGAATCAATTAAGAAACTAATGGTTTGATTAAAGTTTTTTTTTTAAATCTAGTTTTATGATTCGGTTATGGTTATGTCTGTAATTAAAGAAGTTCGATCAATAATCGTTAAAATATACATTCATATTTTTCTTTATTTATACATAACATATTATTTGTTGCAAATTTAATGTTACTATCTATTTAGCATGAATATTGGATTATTAACTGAAATGAACTTGAATATGCCAAAGCCTAAAACCAAAGTTAAATCGATGTTCAACCAAACCATCTTTTCCAATAACTAAAATATTTGTAACCAAAAAAACTAAAAATAACTGAAACGTCATAAAAATCTTTAAGAAAATGAAACATGGGTTAGGGCCAGGGAGAGAGGCACTCCCCGTTAAACCCAAGTAATTAAACCACATCAGTAACCAATCAGGTTTGATGTTGACCCATAATTAAATCAAACCAACTCCGACGGATTGATTTGGTTACTTTATTGAGTAAAGATGTATTGATTGAGTTTGCTACTAGTTTATTTTGATTTACTTTTAGCTGAGTTTGGATGTTGGTATGATAGAGTTTTCATGCCCATTTGTTCGATTTTTTGAACTTGTAAATCGGTCATGAAGGCAATGGCAAAACTTATACTTTTCAAATTTCTTTTTTTTTGGGGGGGGGGAAGGGGGGGGGGATTAAATTAAATTATTACACTTCAAATAATCAAAATTCAAACGGTTCAAACCTTTTATCTTTGAATCATATCCCTTAGATAATGATTGACGTGCCTAAAAGGCATAAGCCATTTTTTTTCTTTTAAATATGTTTATAATAAGAAAATATTAAACAGGTTATCATTGTTCAAAATGGAAACAATAATAACAATTATATCCTATATATCTCACAAATAACTAAAGTTATCTGTAGGATTTGAGGATGATATGTAGACAAACCTTATTTCTATCATAAAAAGATCCCCAGCTCAAAAATAAGTAGTTAATAAAAAATTGTCTAAAAATTGAAACAATAAATATTAGACTAAGTTAAAACAAAATACTATGCGTTATATAACTTATATGTATGACACTAAAATAAAATACTTGTTAAAAGAATACCACGATATCAATCCTTTCATTGTGGTAAAACAGTTTTTTGTTTTGACTTTTTTGAAATTTTTACTCTTTATTTTTTAAATACAAAGTAATAATCTTTTGTCTTTCCTTCTTATTTCGTCTTTCATACTCTGCAACTATACTTGATACCTCTCATTCATGGACGTCCTAAAAAACCAACCTCTATAAAAACCATATTAATGAAAGTCTTGATCCGAAAACAAAGGGGCCATGACCCTCCAGCCCCTATAAAGGTCCGCCCTTACATGAAGGTGATCGGTGTCCGTGATGATATTGCTTTTGACTTTTTCCTTAATAACATGTTGCCTTTGTTGAATAATTGGTTGAATATGTTCGGACTCATAATAAATCGGCATTTGGGCATCTCATAGATATTAGATCTGGCTATTCGGCATTTGGGCATCTCATAGATATTAGATCTGGCTATTCTTTACAATTTCCTTTTATCACTTATATGCTATATCAAAAGTATTACGTTTATTTATTACTAGCTTTTATCCCTCATATTACGGGGTTGTTTTATATTATTCGTTTATAATATTTATATATATTTTTGGATTTTAGTTTTATTTATTATAAGAAAGTTGATAATATACTTAGGATTTGATGATGAAAGGTTTTCACAAATAAATGAGATGTTATAACCCGGTTTAAAAGCTATTTGGATTTGGTGAGACCCATGACCCGCTTATTTTTTTTTACTATAAATTTGTTTCTTAATTATAAATAATATCTTTTTTTTTAAATGGCTATTAATTTTTAGTATATTCTTATTTTATATGATTTTCATATCTAATATTTGGAGATTATTTTTAACTTAATGAGATATTATAACCCGTTTAAGGGATATCTAGGTTTGGTGAGACCCATACCCGTGAATTCGGGTCAAATGCATGAGAAACCTCCATTTACAAATAAAGCAGTCTGGTGACTTAAGAAAATGTATGAAGGTTTCATTTATATATATATTTAAGATTAAATCCGATTAGAAGGATAAAACGATTCTTTATTATCATTATTAAAACAGTTCATTCAACATGAATAAGCATTTTACACGAGTCATATATCACTACATTTTACCCTTCACAAATTAACGCTAAAACTTATCAATCTTACTAACAAAGCAAACAAAGATTGCATCATCAAACCCTTACTGTTATTGTATAAAAAATCAATTTAAAACGGAAAGTTATAAGGAATTTAAGAACTTTGTTAAAGTGTGAAAATTGAATATCATCTTGCAACCTTTAGTTCATTGTCTCCTCCATAGTTAACGCACACCATGGTGCATGAATTATGTGAGATTCTTTACATGATTAATTGATTATATGATGGTTTTGCAACCATGTTAATGGAAAAAGAACAAGAATGAAAGGAACATAAAAACATAAAAATAAAAAATAAATAAAATAAATACAACTTGTATTACAAAGCATCTTGTTTACCTTGTGTTCTTAATAAAATAGAAAGATAGAGTGACAGAGGGGGTAATTGAAGAAGAAGAAGAAGAAGAAGAAGAAGAAGAAGAAGAAGAAGAAGAAGAAGAAGATTTATGGCCCTGGAGAAAAAGAGGGGGGGTGGGGGGTGTCTTTTACCATTGTTATTACATTTATAACTCAATTTAACTATATACTTTTTTTATGGATATACATTTTAGTTATAATGAAATCATTTCATAACACTTTCATATAATACATGTATTTTTATATGAAGATCACATGAGTTATATTGTTTTTGAGTATAACCCCAAGTATATTAATAAAATGGTATTACAATCTGTCATTAAACTTTTAATAAATAAATAAGTTACTTTAAACACTTTTAAAAGGGTCAAACCCCCGATTTCCCTAATCAATTTTATCATTAAACCATTCTTAAGAGTAATATCCCTCTTTCTTAAGAGTAACCATTCTCAATAGGGCACCTTACAAATCGACAAAATCGACCGGCTATTGAATTGGCAAGAATCGAATGGCCGCCCTAGCCAAGTTCCACTTTGACTCCCTCACTGCCACCATGAACCAAATCACAGCTGACCTTACCACTGCCCTCACCAAAATTTTGGCACCTCCTTGACAATTATTGTCTCACAACCATCCCCTATAGCCATAATCCTAGCACCAACACCAAAACCTGGAGCATCGTTTCCAAACTCCAAACCAACACTTGACAACAATTCAAGGTTATCAATAGTTAAGGATATTTTGAGCCAGTTGTACAGAATGTCGTTTTCCATGACGGATCTGCTAGTGTTAAAGGTGCAAAAGTACTACTGTATCCACTTATTGTGTGTTCCAAAGGGTATGGAATTGTTACCAACCCTCGAAAATCTTCTAGTCAGCAACTTGAAATCTCATTACAAGCTGTGATTTTAGTAGGTGGAATTGTTCAATTGGTGCGGCACCTCTACTATGAACAACACGTCAATCAAATGAGCAATCGGGATAAGGAAATGTCGGCCACCAATAACCAATTAAGATTGCCCTGCATTTGTTAGTTGAACTCGAATGGCGACCACCATAGAAAATGTGTTCCGTTATTGAGGATAAAAACATTTTGAATGGGTGGAGAATTGATACGATCCTAATTAATATAATAATTAAGTTTATCAATTATTTAGTTTTTTTATTGTATTCCAATTAGGTGTTCTTGTTTGTCTTCATATTTTTATGCTTTGGTTTTCTTATAAAAATGTAATCTTATTTTGAGAAAAAGAATAAGAATAATAATAAAAAAAAAAAAAAAACTTCCAAAGTTCTTATCCATTCTCTTCTTGTTCTCGGAGCCTAACCCACTCTACAGATCTATCGAAAGATTAACCATCTCGAATCAGTCTTTATCATCTTAACTCACGCCGAACATTTGTTTCTTTAATCTTTTTGAAAGTTAGTGATGCGCTACTTTTTAAAACACGGCAAATTACCACAATAGTACACGTTAATATCGTTAAGGATACACACAATTAAAATTATTTAAAATGCGTTGATAATCCGTTTCTACTTAAGCAAGAAGAAGATTTTAGTAAAATCGTGTTATACTAATATTTAGAGTTACAATAGTTAGGTAAAAACAAGGTCAGTTATAAATACAGTGTGGTCATCCAATGTATATTATCAATACCCTACTTAATATCTTTATATTATGCTTGTAAGAATAAGTATAAAAATTACAAAATTTTTCATGGTGGGTCGAAATTTCACCTTTCATCTTTTATCTCTAAGACACTTTACTGAAATTACGTATATATATGATCTCAATTTGGTTTGTAAATGAGACAAAGTAACCGATCGTGATTATTGGACAAAGGTTCGTTTACGTTCGTGATTTAATATACAAGATTACATTTTTTTTATTTGGTTAAATGTTCAAACATTACATTACATGTTCAAACCAAGTCAGTTTCGGTGACAAAAACGCGTCTGCCTAAACAATCTTCCAACTTGGAAGAACAAGAACTCAGGCCCCGACACCAAAAAATATCATGTAAGTTTTTTCTTTGTGTGAAATAAAGCTCTTCTTTATATCAAGAATCATGAAAGCCTAGTAAATTTAATTGATTTTATTTTAAATTAGTTAATTAATTCCTACTTGAAGTCTTTTTTTTTTTTTTTTAACTTTCTAAGTTTCTAAAAGGAACTAAATTTTCAAGAATGAATGATGTAAAGTTGTTTAAATGGCTTGGTTGTTAGAAATCGATGCCATCATCTTCTTCATTTGTTTCCTCTTTTTCTACGTAGCAAGATTTGGTTTCATTGGTATTAAACGTCCGTTTACCAAGTATTTGTAAAGACGTATAGGTGAGATTTCATTTGTTTAGTGTGAAAAAAGTTTTTCATAGCTTCAAGATTGATGAAAAGTTGGTAATTTTCATTGATTTTTTATCAAAATTAGTTGGTTTAAGTACTAGAAATCTTATTTGTTTAGTGTGAAAAAAGTTTTTCATAGCTCCAAAATTAGTTGGTTAGTTACTAGAAATTTCTAGATCGCTATATACCCTACCAGGTGTCCGTGAAATGCCTAAGTGAACTTTTTTTTTCTACTTGTATTTTTAAAATAAATTCTGTTCACAGATTCATAAACAATGAATTGGGCTGGTAATTTTTAATGGATTTATTTGAAACTAGTTGATTAATTCCTAGATAATTCTGGATTTCTGTATACCTTCCTGGTGTTTGTGAAAATGTCTAGGTGAACTTTTATTTTTCCAACTTTATTTATATGTTCTTAGATTCATAAACAATGATCGCCCTGCTTGCGGTGCGCGCATAATATATATATATGTGTGAACCCTCGGGTGGGCAAAAGTAAAATTGCACTAATTTTAACGTTATTTTACTAATCTCGTGAAAATAACGTTAAAAGTGGCAGAAGGTTAATCAGGCATCATGTGGTGGCGTTGATAGCCGAAAGACAATGGTACATGCACCAATCAGCCGGTGTCCCGATGATTGAGTGCTATGTGCCTTATGTCCAAGGCTTGATGCAAAACTACTATCGAGCCGGGAGTCTCATCGGAAGCAGCCTCTCTATCCCTATGGGGTAGGGGTAAGGCTGTCTACATCTTACCCTCCTCAGACCCTACCATAGCTTGGCTATTGGTGGGATATACTGAGTACGATGATGATGATGATGATGATGATGATGATGATGATGATGGTTAAATGAGTGATATATCTTAGTTGTTTATTTATGTCATGAACATTCATTCATTTACACTCATGTATGTTCATTCATATATGTTTGTTAGTTAATTACATTTGTTTAAGTTCGTTTGTATTGGGAAAAAAATCATCATTTTTTGTACTGAATTGTGTTATACTTTGAGAAAAAAAAGTTGGGGAAAAGTTTGGGTTTTAGGACTAAAATGTCCTTGAATCCTAACTAAAGGAGTGTCACATGTCATCTTCAAGATATTCTTAGGATAGTTAGCAAAACATAATTGCCAGGGGATCGACCCCCCAACATAACATAAACTCCATTTCTAATAAGCTTATTTCCTGGGAAGTTTATAACGTTGTACCGGCTTAGAAACAAGATGATGTTATACGAGTCTTTTAAAGACTAATTGTTGAAACCTTTTCCCGGATGGGGTAACGTTTCTAACGGTACTTACGAGAATGGTGATCAAGAGTATGATTTTGAGATATGAATGATATGTGTTTGTATTGTAATTTGACTGAATTGTATGACTATGTGGTCTTCTCTTCCCTTATATAAGGGAAGGGGTTATTCAATATGTACAATGGATATATTGATTTAATATATTTCCTTTAGTTCTTCTTTTCTTCTTTCGGTCCGATTGTTCCTTGGCTCTTTATCCTCCGGATTATGTTTCTTGTCTTGAGACAATATGTCTTGGGCCATCAACCGGATCAGGTGAACAGGAAACCATTTCCTTTCAAATCTCTTTCCCTCCAAGTATTCTTCTAGAATTATCCCCTTGTTGGGCTTTCCTTATTGGGCTTCTTTTCGTTCTGTTGGGTTAGAGCCTACCTGTGAGGCCCATTCATAGGTAGACTCTTCACTAATCATATTGGATTCCGAGTAACAACCCAATGACATTGTCTGCTTTGCCGCAACGACCCATCATCACCTCACAGATTTAAAACAAATCACAATGCGAAAATTACGGCTTCTTTCACATGAAATATTATCAATACAGTATGAGGCATGAATGTCATACATGTAAGACATGAGTCACGATTTTATTAAAACAATATCAATAAAATAAATAAATAATCTCTTTATACAAATTTAGGAAATTGTAGTACATATACCGTATACAAATTTAAACGAGAATAACAACAAATATAATTTATACATATGTCTTGATTCATACCGAAGTTCCTAACTTGTGCTCGAACACCAAATTCTTTGATGAGTTGAAACCGGACAGGAGTTGAGTTGTTCATCGTGTTGAAATCATACCGGAACCGCGCTCTCATGGCCTAGTTCGTGTTGACAGAGACCCGAGCATCACCACCGAGTCATGTTTTCTTGTTTGGTTGGTGAACCTGTCTTGACCACCCGAAAACATCTACACCTTTCTAGCTGCAAAAGTAACAAACTGTGGTTCCTGGTTGTTGCTGAGGATTTCTGTTAAACAGAGGTCCCTTAAAATAGATTTCGAGCTACCTTGGTGAGCCCGTTTGTTTCCCAGGGTACAACAGCCGAAGCAGTATGTACTGCCGGGATTACCCTAGCACCCGAACCATATTTGTAACGCGAGTTTGGGATCCAGTGCGAGTTGGATTTGAGAGAACGTATAATTGGCGGAAACCCGTTTGGTTTTATGTGCGCGGTAAACGAGCGGGGGTTGTGTGTGCATTCGGTTCGTGACTGATGTGGTTTGTCGGTGTATAAAACTACTCACCCGACCTTTCTATATATAGTGAGTTAGGTGATGAGTCACCATGACACGTGTCAGCTCATGGAACGCACTTCACCAGGAGGTGACACCTAGCATGCTGACTCACCTTCACACATGACACATGGCGGCACATAGCAACTCATCACCAAAGGAGGATACGTGGATGGTGACTCACCTCTGCTGCCGACACTTGTCACGTTCATACGCATAGTGTTGCCACACGACGACACTTGTTACATGACCCGGTCGAACCACACAAAAATACTAAGACAGCTCTCAAGCGTTCTGCCAATATGGGACAAGCCCATTTCCCTTTTTACCAATGTTCAGGTTCTCAACTACACACTTTAGAGTATCGATATCGCATTCATCTATACTCTCTGAACATGTTACTAATTTATTTATTAGTAACAAATACTAATAAATATTAATTATCGTCCAAAATTTCCAACAATACATTATGACCTATCAAGTGTCTAAGGTCACGCAACTTTTTTCAAGATTTTGAGCAAATTTGCAACGATCATTCACATCTAATATGTAAAATATGATAAAGCAATGTAACCGGTTAAACGCATCATGAGTCATGGATTGTGTCTTAGTAGTTTCTTGTACATGCTTTTCGTTTTCGTTCTTTCTTATGCCAAGTTTGTGAACTGCCCATTGAAATTGAAAGAAGTGAGTTAATGGTTCAAACTGTCAAACAAGCCCAGTCCATTATTATTTTTTGATACTTGAATTTTAATGAATAAGTGATCATTCTAATATATCCTCTCAGTTTACTTCTTTTCTTAAGCAGTTAATCATAAAACATTTTTTAAATTTTCCTTTTCAGTCATTTTAACCTTTTAACGAAATTAATGTAAAACATATCTAAAACGCATAAAGCCACAAAGTATAAAAGAATATAATAAAAAAAAATCATATGCATAACATGGTACACGTAAGATAACTTTGCATACAAAAAAATAATAATAATTACATATACTTACAAGATTTTAGAAACTCATGAAACTTGTAATTTTTTAAGGCTAATAGCTCTATAGTCGTTTCATAGATTTAATAAGAGTAAAATTGCATTGAGATTACTCATACCAAGAACCATATTCTCATGTCATTTTTTAACTCAATATATATTTTTATGATAAAAAGAAGATTTATGCTTTTGATGATGAGTGTCGATTCAAGACACCAGTTCAGGACGAAAGACTAGCAACACAGAGAATATATGACATGTCCATCCAGATAGGAGGACACTGGACACGTGAAGTCCGGATGAATATATGCTCAGGGACCAATCCGGTTATGGACTTGCCAACCGGCCCAAATAAACAAGTGACCAATCTGACTACAACCTCGCCATCTAGTACAATACTATGACGCTCGTTATTATATTGTTTACATAAAACATTTATTACTCATGAATAATTAACTCATGTAATGTTAATACCAACTACTCCGTACATCACTACCATAAATACATGTCAACAACTCACGTTGTTATTATCCACTCACTCCTCATTTATTACTCCCAACACATATTAATTATACTTATTCTGATGTCGAATTGGGGGTCTCAGGGTATATCCCTATCATGTGGCGAGCCTGACGGCAATCTTAGCATTTTAAGGTCCGAAGGATCTCCGTCGCTTGACACCGTTCCACGTTGATCCGAAAGTCCCCCTGACCAATGGTTTCAACAGCTTTCATGCTAGAAAACTTTATAATATCATTACAACAATGAGAAAACTTAATAATAGCATTACAACAATGAATACTTAAGAAGTTGCGGTTTAGACAGTTCAAGTTGAAAAAGGTAATACATTGCTTAATGATTGAGAAATATATATATTTTCGTTGATACCATATAACAAGCTAGGTCAAAAACTTGTATGAAGTGAACGGTTATTTCACAACTAAAATTAGTAAATTAAATTGTTATTGAATTAACCAAATCTTTGTTGTCTTAACTGAAAGATTACAAGATAGAAAAACGAAAACTGATAAAGAACTAGAAGGAGGATGGGATGACAGATTCATAGAATATGAGATGAGAAGAGAAGACAAAACATTCTAACAATATTCATTCATGCCATACTCTCTCTTCCTAATGTCTTATATCAATGGCGTTTCTTCAATTCATTCTTGTTGGGCCTAATTACTTCTTTTGACTTGGGCTGTCTATTTTGACTTGGGCTGCCAAGTTGGCTTGAATAAGTGTTCATAACATTGTATATTTTATGAGTAAAGTGTCATTTTCGTCCTTAAGGTTTACTCGTTTGTGCGACTTTCATCCAAAAATCATTTCAACATATTTATGTAAAATAATCTGTTAAATTGATGATTATAAATATAAATTCATAAAGTGTGTTATTAAAATAATATTACATTTATTTTTTTGTTGTATTTTTTTAATCACCTGTATTTAAAGTTTTAATGTAGTTAAAAGTTAAAGTAATAATAACGTTTAGAAACTACTATGTGCCCGTCAATGTATAAAAGTAAGTCAAAACGCTTTAACGTGTAAAATAATTATGTACGCTTATATTTCATTTTTAACTTTTCAGACCATTTGGATTTTTCATACAAATCAATAATACACTTTCACAAAAGATACACTTATTAAAGATTTTTGGTCTAATACAAAATTTAAAATCTAACGAAAATACGCAGATAACTAAATTTTTTATAAAACAAAACTAAACTTATAAGAATGTATAATAAAAAATCTGTAAAATCCCTATAATAATATGTGCATGTGACCAAAAGTTAAAACCCCTACTAATCCCTCTTTCTGCCGGAATTATCTTCGGCCGGAGATAAATACACCTGACTTTGCACCACCATTTTCCCAATCTTAAACCCGGGAACCACCGTAAACGCCACCCGCATCTCATCGTTAATCTCACCGGCCGCCACGCTTTCCATATACACGTTGGAGAATCACGCTCCTTTCCTCACACGAAACACGCTAACTTCCTCATCATACGACAACGCCAGACACCTTAGAACCCACACGCGTAGCGCCATTTCAGCAAACGCACCAAAAAATACGGTATCCGGAAACTGCCACGTGTTCAATGTTTTCCTCAACTTAAGATTACCAAAAAGTGAGAACTCCATTTTCGGATGCAACAATCGCATGTATTAGGCGCGTGTAAACTTTGCGAATACCAAAAAGTGAGAACTCCATTTTCGGATGCAACAATCGCATGTATTAGGCGCGTGTAAACTTTGCGAATGAAGACCTAGACCCTAGGTCTTCGTTCAGCAAATGCATCACGCCTAACGATTTCAACTTCTTAAATTGATTAAAATTATAAAAACAATCTTCTTCATCTTCATCCTATTTCACGAGTAACGTATGACTCGAAGGCGAAGCATCCGTCGCTTAATTTCGGGAAAACCACATCAGGTTCGACTGCGGCTACAGCCGTGTCAATGTTCCAATTCGACGCTTCCACATTACGAACCAACAGCTTCACAAACTCCTGAATTGAATCTAAAGTGTAGTTTAAGACCACGATGAAATCATTTACGCTTAGATCCGATCAATCCTCATTACCAACTTTCTGTTTGATGCATTGGCTTCACTTAATATTCTCTCCAGCTTCCAAATCTCTGCATCCTTCACGTTGATTTGTTTATCCACTTTAGTGATTGTGATTTGGTGCATCTTCATGAGAGCCTGTTGCTCTTGGATCTCAGAGAGCAATAGTGTAACATGAGGCGGTGAATCGTATCTCTCTTTCTTCGCGAAACTCCGTTTTATATCCGAAACTGCTTTCAGCTCATCAACCACGGCTTGATCCGCACGCGCCACGTGTTCTCCGTCGTACGGAAAATGCGCTGCTTGTAGCTCGGCGTACGCGGCTTTCAACGACGAGATGGTAGCGAAAAGCTTTGCAACGAACGCGTCTAAATACGCTTTGTTTTTAATTAATTCTGATTCGTCCACCAACTGTTTGTAAGAATGCTTGTGGTTAGGAAGGTGTAAACAGGATTTTGTTGGCTTCTTGAAGGTGATGACTCTCTGGAAGGTTTTGGAGAGTCTGGTACGGGGTTGAGGCGCGGCGGAGGTGGTGGAGGCCATCGGAGAAGGTGGCAGTTGAGTACTGTGGAGGCCGGAGATTATGGTGGTAATGGTATAGATTAAAGCGCGGGAAAAGTGAGGACAGAGACGCACTGGAAAAAGTATTGCATTAATAAATAAAGATGTTTTTGGGGCTCCATGTGTTATTGTCGTATCAACTTTCAAAATACTTTATAAAATTATTAATTAATATTTATATTATTGAAATATTTAACAATTTAAATTATAATTATAAAATATAATACATTTTTAAGTAATTACGTGATTTCTGATGGCTATGGTTATCTGTTGGCATCTCGTTTCAAAAAAACTCATACAGGTATTGTAGGTAATTCCATAAGTTCGTAAAAAAATCTGGATACATTTTTTACAAGAGATTCTTTTATTAAAAGTTAATTAGGCTGATGGTTTATGGCTTTATATGTGGCTAATCTATATTACCTAGATGGCGGATTTTGCAAACTTTTTTTTTGTTTAAAATATTGTTTATATATACTTTATGATACAAAAGAGTGTTGTCTAGGCTGTGGGCTTTTGAAATGATCATAAACATTTGAAGATGCTTTAAAGCTAAAACTAATAGTTTTGTAGTTACATCATTATAAATTGATACCAAACTCCCTTCCTCTACAATACTCTCTTTACAACTTACACCCATTGATTAATCTTGCAGTGACCAGATATAATGTATAAATTTCTCTTCAACTTATTTCTCAAAATCAGACAATATTTTTTATTACTATTATACAAAGTATAAACCGTTTTTCCTACTATTTTCCCTTTTAGATAACTTTATGTTAGGAATATCCTATTTCTTCATTTCAAAACACACAACTAGAAAACTGATAGTGTTGACGCCAAATTCCATTGGAAAGGCGTCACAAACGAGCGATTTTGACGCATTTATGACGCATTTTGCGTGTCAGAAAAATCCTCGGACACACTTCCGACGCAAATCATGACAAAATTCCGACGCATAATTTTGTCACAAATTTCTGACACTTTTCCGACTCTTTTTAACAAATAATAATAAATATAATTATTGTATTAATAATACCGTATATGTATAAATACGGTATTAATTTTTAGATTTCCGACGCAATTCCAACACACATATATAAACATTTTGTGACGCAATTCCGACGCATATATAAATTGTTTTCCGACGCAATTCCGACACTTCTTTATATTGTTTTCTGACGCAATACCAACACATATAGGAATTGTTTTTAAACGTATTTTTGACGCATTTATTTATTTTTAATATCTATTTATTTTCAAAATATGAAATAATCCAGATTTTTTTATACTAAAAAATACATTAAAAAAGATCACGAAACTTGTTTTAACAAAACAACCACTGATTCACTCACAAACAACTTTTACAAATTTAAACTCAAAAGTATAATCAAATTCATTACCAACTCACATATCTAAAATAGTACATGAAAAACTACTATCGAGAACGAAATTTTATGTCCACTTCTACACCACTTTGTATCGCTTTGTCAAATACACTTTGTATCGCTTTGTCCATATTTGTTGCATTCCATGCTCTCCTTTCAACTTATATTTGAACTTGAATCTACACATTTGTTAAACATGTATGATTATTAGTAAACAAACAAACTTTAGCAGCAACAACAATGATGATAACAACATACCTTGTGTATGCTAGGAAATTTGCTAATTTATAAGCCGAATGCATGCCAAAAAAAATCTGCCGCACCCCTGCATTTTTTAGAACAATGGTCAAATTAATAATATAAGTTTAAACAACATGATGATAGTAAGCAATTGAAAGTGGGCATACCATGTGATAATCTCAAAACGATTCTAAAGTGTATACAACAACCAATGTTGAGTACTCAACTTTTAATCTTTCAACAAAGTACCCTTCACAAACAAACTAATAAACAATGTATGTTTCTAAGTATAAAGTATCAATAAATATTTGATTTTTGAATTTAATTCTCATTGCTGTGAGTTGTCATTTTAAAGCCAACTGGGATACATAGAAGATACATGCTCACGCAGAAATTACAACTTACAAAGATTTACATGGTGACTTTACACTAACTTTGACCAAAAATATTCAATATTAAATGCTAGTAATAATTCAAATAATAACTGGTTATTTGAAATTCAAACTTATTGTTTACCATTCTCCTTAATACAAACAATTATACTTCACATATGAAGCACATGATTAGTAAGCAAACCAACTCAAAGATGCTTTTATTTTAACGATATGATGAAAATGAAGATTTATAACGGAACACAATTACAGTTTTAGTTAAATAGAAAATTAAATAACCTGGTGCGTGAAGGGGTATGCACCCGTCTTAACATCGAGCGGGGCGGGTCAACCCACAAGATATAGACAAGAGGCTTAAAATCAGGATGTCATGAAGACACAAAGCCAAAACCTATGCGCGTGACGCATATCACATATACTCACGCATCACACATGCTCACACATGCTCACGCATATCACATGCTCGCGCATCACACATGCTCACGCATATCACATCTGCGCATGGCGCATATCACATATACTCACGCATATTACATATGCTCACGCATACCACATGCTCATGCATATCACATCTGCGCATGAAACATCTGCGCGTGAGAATAAAGAGAAGACCTTGCGCATCTCCGGGATAGGCGCATAAAGGACAACACAACAAATGAGACAATAGTCTAATCCAAATCAGGATAAGGACAACCATGATTGTACTCATCAGACAACCTTCCATAAGGTATCTTTTAAGGAATAAAGAATGTGCTGATGTTGACAGCTGCCAATGAAGGGTGGACAACTCAGCAAAACCCATGTGCCACCACGTGTTGGCACCAGGTGTCCTAAGTACACGTGGCGCGAAGCAATAGGAGGAGGCCAAAAAGGCCCTAATTGGGTCTAAGCCCAATCATTGGAAACCCTAATACTATAAATACTATACCACCTCCACAGTTGAGGTCAAACAAGAAAATACATTCTAAGTCCTTATTCATTTTCATATTCTTATCATCTTATCCTGCAATATCTTATTCTCACACCGGAGGGTTACCCCAAAGAGGACCCCTCTGTCCCTTTCTGAGGGGTAAGTTCACGGTGCTGTTCGTTTTGTAGGTGGAAGAACTCGTATCTCGGAAAACCATCGGTGATATAGCACACTTATACCCGAGGAACGTAGATCGAATACAAGTAAGTCGATTCACGCTTCTTCAGTGCGGTTATGTCTCCGGCGAAGAATGGCAGTGATGGTCTGCCATTGAGAAGAAGATGAAAGTGACGGCTGTTAAAAGAATTTTTAGGGGTAAAAAACTACCAGTCAAAGGGTTCTTAATCTTAAATTACTAATGGGCCTCCACTTAAAAATACAAAACAAAAACTAGTGGACTCTCAACTTGGGCTAATGTGAGTAAGTATTCTAGTGGGCTTTGAATTCACACAAATCGGTTAGGTTATATACTTTGTTTCGGTTAACCAGTTCACTTATTTCGGTTTTGAATACACGGTTAATTGAAATCGAACCAAAAGAATTGTTTTTTCAAAAAATATAAATTAAAAAATGTGGGTAATTGTTTCGGTTCGGTTCATCAGCCCGTTAATAAGTTTTAGGGAATGAAAGTATTCTACCAACTATACAAAAATAAAATAAAAAAAAAATTGGATAGAAAGAAAAACGTTTGAACCTCTAAAAATGATTAAAAGTTGAAAATGTTTAGCAATATGTAGTGCTACATAGGGAAGAGCGTTTTCGGTACGGGCACCGATTGGTACATGTATCGGTACCGATTTGGTACCGTCGGTACCAAGTTTTTGAGTTTTCGGTATCGGCACGGTACCGGTACGGTACGGGTATTTCCTGAATTTTTCACGAAATACCGGTACCGTACAGGTACCGAACTGATACCGGTATCGTACCGGTACTGAACCGAACATTTCGGTACTAATACCGGTACCAACTATTTTCGAATTTCGGAATCAGGATTTTCGGGATCGGTACCGGTACCATCCCGAGCTCATCCCTAGTGCTACACATTTACTGTGCATTTTCAATAATTTGACATTGTCATTCGTTTTTCGAAGATCACATTTTTTTTCCTATTTCATCTTCTGTACATGAAATACTTTTGACTTCACAAACTTACGCATATCATGCGTCTAAGTACATATGTGTGTATACCATTATAACTTGCAACGACCTTTTATAATTCTAGAAGTATAAGTGGAATGATGCAAACTCGTATGTACGTAATTGTATAATATGGGTGAGTTAGAAAAGTGAAAGCATTCCACGTACGGTGAGGCTATACCAAATATGGAAGAAAAAAACAAGCGTCGGAGCTTCTTTAAACGAAAAACAAATCTACGCTGTCGAAAATGCGTAGCAAATGTGTAACAACTTGTAGCAACTTGCTACACATTTGCTACGCAACTTCTACAAAATAAACGTTACGTCACAAATGCGTCAGAACTTACATTATTAATTTAATTAACGTATTAATGAAATACAAAATAACATGATGCGCCGGAAATGAGCCGGAAATTCCGACACATTTCCTACTCAACTTGTACTTTTTACTTACCTTAAAGTATTAAAAAAATAATATACAAAGTTGAAATATTGCGTCGGAAATGCGTCATAAATTCCAACACTTTGCCGACGCAATTTGTATTATCATTTCAATTAACATATTAAAAAAACTAATATTACAAAATTAAATTGTTGTGTCGAAATTGCGTCGAAAATTCCGACACGCTCCTGATGACCTTCATACTATATTTAATTTATCATATTAAAAGATAAAAAATTACAAGAATTAAAATTTTGCGTCGAAAAGGCGTTGGAGTTTCCGACGCATTTCCAACACAAGTTGTATTATCATGTAAATATAAGAGAGAAAATACATATAAGAGAGAAAATACACAATTAAAATGATATGTCAGAATTGCGTTGGAAATTCCAACGCATTTCTGAGGCGACTTAGGTTTTGTCAGAAATGTGTCGCAACGTACGACAAAAAATTAGGGTTTCATTTTTCGTCTTAAATGTGTCGGAAATGTGTGGCAAATTCCGACGCAATATTTTGTGTCACAAATTTCCGTAGCAATGGTACCCATTTTATAGTAGTGACAATTGCCTAATTTCTGTTTTAATTCGTGTCCAAAGAATGATTATAAAAAAGTGTAATTTAAGATTGGTAAGTATATGAATTGTCATTAAAAAAACTAAAAAAGTGTATCTAAACATTTGACTTTATAGAAGTCCAAATTGATACAAGATCGATGTGGGTGGGCCTTAGTCTTTTCGGGTAGGGCTGGTCTTCGGGTGGATCACAACATAATATGATTTATTTTTATAATTTTGCGCTTAGGTGTTTCGTTAGTGATTTTTCTGTTATGCACAATTACAATAGAAGTCGCTACAAACGTAATTTGAATGTTTTCGAACATGGATAACCAACCTATCACAAAACCACCCATAATATTTCCCCACTTTTACTTGGACAAAAACAAACCCGAACTCTCACGAAATTGAAGGCCGAAAGCCAGCTGGAATACCTCAGTTAGTCAGTCTGGTCTTGGGTCGGTCTAGAGTCTGGTATCCAAGTAAGTCGGTACAACTAATCTATTCTCATTTCACCTCTCGTCATGTATCATCCATATGGAATTTATATTACTCAATGACAACATAGCTGGAATACCTCAGTTGGTTAGAGCGTGTGGCTGTTAACCACAAGGTCGGAGGTTCAAGCCCTCCTTCTAGCGTTTGCGTTTTCTTATTTTTGTTGCCGGTTTAAACCATATATGTTAATTTTTTACCACATGGGCTGCAGTATAAAATAGATTAGGTTATATGCAAAATTAATAAAATAGAGAAGTTTTTACAAGTCTCTCGCTCGCCTTATAACCCATTCTGACAGGCTAGAAATTAACCGATCTGACCCATAACCCGACCTGCCCCTTTGTTAGGGAGTTACTTTGTGTTGTCTGTCTTATCAGTCGGTCAAAAAGGGTTAAGCTAAACCCGTGATAACCCATAACCCAACTAATTGCCACTTGCAACTATGAGGGTATCAAGCGAAAGGGTAATACTTGGTTGCCAAACAAGAACCGAAAACAATTTGAGATATTAGATGTCAAGCTCAGATTGATGCATTGGAGTTGGAACTTAGAGAAGTAACAGACCAGTCATATATTTTCAGACCAGTTGAAGGGTGATGAAGATATACAAAGGAAAATGATGATGCAATATATCATGAAAAATTGTGGAAGAAGCTAACAATGCACTCATCTTTTCAGTTTCACTATAGTGCATATTACATTCCTAATTTCATGCTACAAGATCATTCCTTCACCAGCTAAGAACTCGTGAACAACACCATCAACTTCAATCATACTACAACCCGGATCTTTAAACACACCTTGTTCCTTCATCTTCCTCCTCAACTCCACAGCATCATTAAACCTACCTTTCAACGCGTGAACATTTGATAACTGAACATAACCACTACTCTCACGCGGACCCAGTTCAAGAACCTTCTTTGACACACGCTCTGCCATATCGACATTATTATGATTCCTACAAGCACCCAAAAGACTCTCCCAAACCACCTGAGACTCTTCAAACGGAACTTGTTTCGCAAGGCTTTCAGCCTCGTCTAACAACCCAAATCGACCTAGCAAGTCCACCATGCATCCATAATGTTGTATGGTGGGCTTGATCCCATACTCGTGCACCATAAGTTCAAACATTTTATAACCTTCGTTTAATAAGCCAGAACGACTGCAAGCCGATAGCACGCCAACAAAAGTCACATCATTCGGTGTGAAACCATTCGTTAACAATTCATGGAACGTTTGCACCGCGCGTTCTCCATATCCGTGGAGCGCGAGTCCATTAATAATTGCATTCCATGTACTAATATCTTTATTTGATGTATTATTAAACGTTTTTAACGCCTTCTCGATGCACCCGCATTTCGAGTACATGTCAACAACAGCCGTGGCTAAGAACCCGCCCACCTCAATATTGTTCCGGTCAATGAAACCATGCACCCATTCACCTTGACTCAAACCATTCACACGCGCACAACATGATAACACATTAACAAGCGTGTAATCATCCGGTTTCATCCCAGATTTCCGCATGTCTTCAACAAGCCGAAACACTTCATCAAACTGCGCATCATGAGCATAGCCCGTAACCATCGCGTTCCAAGAAACAACATCCTTCACCAACATCCCATCAAACACACGTCTCGCTTCTACCACCTTCCCATCATTAACATACCCGGAAATCATAAAATTCCCAGACTCCACATTCCTCTCAGGCATTTCATCAAACAACTTACTTGCTTCTTCCATCATACCCATATCCACATAAGCGCTCAAAATCGCATTCCACGATACAACGTCTCTCTCAGGCATTTCGTCGAGCATCTTCCGTGCAACCTCAAAAAACCCGGCTTTCGCATACATATGAATCAAAGTATTACAAATATACACATTGCCCACAAACCCAACCTTAACCACATGCCCATGAACTTGTCTCCCAGCACCCACATTCCGAATTACCGAACAAGCTTTCAACACAAAAGTATAACTATACTTATCCGGGTCAACATTATCATCAGACAGCATGCTGATAAAGAGATTGATTGAGGTTTGGGGTGTTGGGCTGTTGGCGTAGGCTCGAATTAAGGAGTTGTAAGAGAAAGGATTAGGGTCTTGTAAGTGGGTGAAAATGGAGTGAGCGTATGGGAGGGATAATGAGGCGGCTGAGGAGATGAGTGAACCGGCGGTGAATGGGTTGTGAATTTGGCCGGTTTTGAGGAGGTGAGCGTGGGATTGTCGGACGCCGGAGATGGTGGTGGGTGATGGTGACAGTGATGGAAACAAGGCTGCTGACATTTTTGTGTTCAATATAATTCTTGTAGCTCGATGGTTATATTAATATCGGGTTGTATCAGTACAAATGAAATTAACTAAGTATTAAATAAATAGTTTTAAATAAAAGTAATTACACTACAAAAATATAGTATAGAAATAGTAAGTACTCTTTTGTTTACCTCATTATTCTACTTATTTATACGCTTAGCATGTTAATCTATTTGTATTTGATCTTAACATAAGGACGGATTCACAACCAACCAGGGGTGGCCTATGCCCTCGCTCAACCTTATAATGTGTGACATATACTTAGGTTTAAAATATGGCACTATGAGATTCTTAATTTGACATTTTAATTGTTAGAAGTAGGATTGTCCTGTAAGAACCGACTTGTTACCCTCATTATGATCCACTTGGTTTTAACCTGTTATAGCTGACATGTTTTGGCACGTTATAACCGACAAATTTGATGAATATGACCCATTGACGAAAAATCTTGGATCTGCTACAAACTAACACTGTTAATGTTATATGAATCTTAGACGGGTTTTTATCGACTCATAGACTATTTTGTTGGTATCAATTAATGAACATATATCTTGAATTGATCTATATGTAAGTACGACATTGCTTTTATGGGTACCGTGTGATTAGTATTAGATGTTTTATTTGATTGTTAAAATCAAAGATGTTGATTGAGTTCAGCTAAGCTAATCTTAAACAACTTTGAACTTAAACTTGGAAACGAAAACACATGTCATACAAATATATAAAACAAAAAACCACCAATCACTCTCGGTTCCATATTTGGCAGTGCAACATGTCTAATTCACAATGAAACAAGCTAGACTAATCTACCACATAGATATGTTGGCTAATGGCTACTATAGACACGATTCGTATAAGGACTAGCTAGCAATTGTCTCTAAATCAAGTTATCTATAGTTGAAACTGATATAGTTAAGCGATTTGCCTGATTCATCTTTTGAAAAAACAATTGGAATAAATATTTGAGCACATTAATATCATTTACGTACAAGTTAATTGCAAATGACTGCAAAACCATAATATCAGTTGTAGTCGTAAGAAAATAACCAACTAAACATGAGAAAGAAAAAAAGGACAAAATATTGTCCTTATAAAATTCTTATTCTTATTCATCCATTTTTTTTTTTTTGTCTTTTTTACTTTGATCAGTTATAGCTTTAGTCCACCAAACTTTGAGCCCGATTAGCCTTTGTTTAGTTTACATCAAGCCCAGGCTGCCCAGCTACTCGTAATATTCTATTTTCTACGATAAATTCTGTATTCGTATGTCTATAATTTAGCAAAAAATAATTATTCCATTGCCCAAAATCTCCTACGTCTCATGCAGTATTCCTAGCTCTATTAGTTAACAAATGTTTATGTATTCTTTATTTCTCATTATTCAACTCACAAAATATCGACTAAAAATGGATATAAATATATAGTGAATCTTTAAATATTGAGAATAAAAATTTAGTCCCTAAATATAATTTTCTATTTCACGAAAAAAAAAGAGTACCATTATGAATAAGAAATCTCAAACTTTTCTCTAAATTATAAAAACTTTTGTGGGATAGAGAATGAGATATGATTGCTATAACACATAAAATCATTTTCATCTCACATGTTGCTAAAGGGTTGTGTTTTTCAATAAAATTTCGCTAGCGTTCAAAAAAATTATCTCATGTAATCGTGTATCATATTTTAACTTCTTTCGGTTAGTTAAATACGTGATTCTCTTTTCTTTCTCTTCTCAATCTAAAATGATATAAAGGAATATATTTTATAAACATGTGGCGTGCTTTGTAAATAATTGATATGTAAAAAGTTATTTTTAGAACTATAAACTCGCACACCATCTAAACATGCTTCTAAATTTACACCCATGTTTACTTTGTGATTAGAAGTTTCAATCACTTGAATTTGGACACTTTCACTATGCCTTGATACCTTAAGTTAAAAGCCACTTGGTATAAATATGCAATAAGTGTGTCTAAAATGGCCTTCCATGTTTTACACATCTGAAAAATCGATTTATCAAATTTTAAACAGTTTTAAGTGATAAAAAGTATTATATTAAACATTTAACGAGTGCATTTTAGTACAAGTTAAAAACTTCCGTCAACCCAGCATGATTAACTATCTATTAAATATTATAGGTTACATGTATTAGACTTTTTATTGCTCGAGATAGCTTTGTGGCAATTTATATACATCAACGCCCCCACAAACTTTTTTTTCTTTTAAAACGCTAATTTTAAGCATCTGGGAGAGTTCTCGTTTTACTAATTATAAATGTTGTAAAAGAGTTTGGATGCTTTGTAAACAACCTTTCTTTCAACAATAAAAATGGTTAACTTCGCATAATAGTAATTAAGTTTTTAAACTGTTTTAATTAGGTCATTTAAGCTTTAAAAGTTATTATATTAAGTCACTCAACTTTCATATTTTATTTAAATTATAGATTTTAACATATTTTCTCTTTAGCATTTTTCTTATTTGTTTCAGTTAAGAAAACCTTTTTTTCTTTTTCTTTTTCTTTTTCTTTTTATGCTGATGTTAACCGATAACGTGGATTTAGGTATTTTTTTAATATAATTAACATGTTTTTTTATTTTTTAAATATAATTACGTATATCGAAAATACCGACTCCGTATTTTTTTCACCTGTTTAATTCTTGACAAAAAAAAATCCAATAATAGCTCGACTTGAAGGTTTAGTGACCTAATTTGAACAAAAAATTCATGAATGACCTAATAGAAAAGGTTTTAAACTTTGTTACTGTTTTGTGACAATTTTTCTGTTAAAATTGCAAATTATCATTTTATATATGTGTGCCTTATATGACTTTTATAAAAAAGAAATGCATATTTTTCTAATGCGGCATTATAGTGAATATTTTTATTGTTATAGAAATAGAACACATGCATACGCTTTTTTATTTGACCAAGCCGTTATAACATTATAACATTTTCAAATGATCTAAGTCAGTATATAAAATTTTATCTATTTCGTATCTAATCTTCTTAATATTGTATTGGCGTATCAACTTAAAATTGGCTTGTTAGTTGTTATGCTGATATGCTTTCTTTATTTATTGTGTGATTTTCAAATAGTGCATTCATTATTATAATAGCATGTTTTATATTAATACTACCATACTATATCATTTATTATTTATCATTCTAGATTAAATAATTCAATGAGGTTGACCTACGATATCCAAAATTCAATTTGGATGAGCTTCGATACATCAAAACTCAACTGCCAAAATCACTTGAATATTAAAGTAAACATTAACAAAAAATTGAAACAATAAATAATATGAAAACAAAAATACGACCTTACTTGAACCGAATCTGTTCTATAGTCGTATCTTTGTATACTCGATTTCTAAGAAGACTGAAATTAATAACAAATTAAATGTCTAACAAACATCAAGATTTCAAGTTCTTTCAGCAACGCTATTTACTGAACACGTATTCCACCAAAACCTCCTATATTGATCATACCCATCATTATCCATCATCGAACCGTCCGGTTCCTCACTCGTCGAACCACCCGGATTCTCGGTCATAAACTGTTCCCAAAACCCATCGTTCCCACTCGCACACACGGTCCCGCGGTCCCCACTTTCCCGTTCTTTTTCGTTCATACTAACCGAATTCGTAGCAGCCTCACATTCTTTGTACCCAGTCTCAACGTTTATTCCCGACTCGTAATCCAACTTTTCACGAAACTCGGTTATTAGATCCTCCCAAAACATAACCGACGACTCCAACCGCTCAACCAACTCCAAATCCAACGCCAAAAGTGCGTCTAGAGTTAACGTTTCAGCAATCAGGACATCGACATCATCAAAACCACTCACTTGATTATTAATTTCAGCTAAAAACCGTCTCTTTCGGGCACTCCCATGTTTACCAAGAACATTATCGAACGCACGTAAAATATCTTTTTGGTGGGCCCCGGCGATCTTTAAGCGTTGGGTAAGTTCGTGTGCGGCCTGCTCGATGTCTTGTTGTTCTTCTTGGTGTGTTTGGAGGGTTAATGATAGGGCGTTTTTCTCGTAATGCAGACGGTAACTTTTGGTTCGGTATTGGACTCTTTCGGGTTCGGATAATGGAGAAGATGAGGAAGGTCCATTGATATGGAGGCTGTGAATTGAGTGACTGTGAACAGGTTTTTTTCTTTGGATGTTTCTTAGAAGATGTGGTTTACCTCGTATGAAGTATTCGTTTACAAATTCCCATTGTTCGGGGTCGTTTTTTCGGAAACCCTGAAAGATTACAACCCAATAAACAAATATTAATGACAAAAACAATTGATTTTAATAGTTCAAACTACAATAATCATAACAACTTACTCATAATCAAAATAACTGACATAACTAAACCGAACTAACGAAAAAACGACAGTTTGGTTTAATGTTTTCACAGACCGATATTCATGTCTGGTTTCGGTTCTAGGTGTACACTGAACATGAAAAAATCGAACCCAAAAGTAAAACACAGTTTTGTATGGAATAAAATGTTTTATTTGAATGTTTCTTATCAAATTTATGAATTATAACTTTTATTTTCTAAATGTTATCTAATTTATAAAAAGTTTATAGATGGTGTGGCTAAATAAATAAGACTTAAATGTGTAATGAGAAGTTAATCATTATTTAACACAAAAAAAAAAAGTTAGGTCCAAATTCATCTTTTTGAGTGTTTTTTACCTATAAAATTAAGCCCAAATGCAAAACTGAAAAATCAAAATCAGGACGGTTTTCAAAAATTCAAACACTGAGTTTCAATCTTTTGTTTGATTATTCAAACACTGTCGCGTTTGGGTTACATAATTTTATTCATGTGCCGGTTAAGTTTGAAGTTTAGGTTAAACCATTTCAACCCAAAACATCTAGATAACCTTACTATCAATTAATAAATCATAGCATAAATTATTAAAATCCAAGTTTTAAAACTTTTAAAAATCCAAATTTAAAACAAGAGAAAATTTAAACCCTTGAAAGCAAATAAGAGATTAGACATTCATTAATAATAAGTTAATAACTGTACTTACATATGTATTGAGTTGTCTAATAAAGCTTGAGAAATTATTATGTTTGAAGTATCTCGGAAGCAACTCGCCGGAAAACTCAGGCGGGTTCCAAACCACAAAGCTCCGGTTATTATAGCTCCACGACACTATGTGATCAGTCAACGGATCGTTGACCATTTCATACGTCTTCGCAATGAACGGAGGGAGCCCATTCGCATTTCCTTGAGCATCACTCATAATAATAATATTTCAAAGCTTCAACACTTATTTCCTTAAGCCCACCAAGTGTTCGATGAAATGCCTGAGACACACAAAAGTTCGAATCGTTAAAAAGCAGCAACCAATTTAGGAAAGCTTAAAGCAAAAGAAACCCACTTAACAGAAGCAATCATACTGCACAAAATCTACTTAATACTACCTTAAAATAGGCAAAACAAGTGTCTGCACACCAAGTGTTCGATTAAATGCGTGAGAGACAAACAGAACCAAAATCCAAAATTTGAACTTGGGTGGTTGATCAATTATGGGACTGTAGAAGACAAGGATTTGATGGATGTAGGAATCACGTTGGAGAATGAACCATCTTTTGTGTATTTATATTGCATATTTTTATACTACCGTGGGCTTTTTAAAGATTTGTGTGGAAAATATTTAATATTTTAGTGAGTGACGCATGGGCTTCGGTGGGCGGTTGACTAGATTCGAGAAGTTTTTTTGGGGGGTTATGATTTACGTAGAAATATTTGTAATAACATCCACATAAATATGGTTATATGCCTAAACCACAATAATTACCTTAGTCTTTAAACACATTACAAATTGATGTGTTTACTTTTTGCCATTATGTTTTTTTTTTTATTTTCAGTTCCAGCTTTTTGCTTGTCTCTTGTTATAAATATAATGTCGTCTTTTGAAACTTTTTTTGCCATCACCATTTTGGTGGGATGGTAAAGGCTTTGGCCTTTGGGTGAGAGGTCCAGGGTTCGATTCCTGGCATTGGTGGTATAATGTAAATAGTAGAAGGAAAGCTTGAACATTCAAAAAAAAAAAAAAAAAAAAAAGATGTATTACTTTGGTGGATGATCTAAATGTTAAAATTTTGATAACCCTAAATAGGTAGTGCAATGGTAAGTGTGATTTCACTTAACTGGAGAGATCATATTTGAATCTTCTTTTTTTTGGTTTCTACGATAACTTGTTGAAGGCCACATGATCGATACAAAGTGTGATTTGTCTGATTTTATTGATTAAACAATGTATTGAAGAGGTTATGTGATTAATGGATTATAAAAATAATTGTCATTAACAAGTTTTGACAAATAAGAAACGTCAAACATATATAAAAAAGAAAAATCATGTCGTGTTACTCGAGTATATATTTGTCACACCCCACTTAAGGGCCTAGGAGTGTGATACCCAGTTGGTACCTGCTTCGTAATTATATAAGGGTTGTGGGTTTATTTTAGCGTAAGACTTTTATAAAATATTAATTTACATTGAAAACTTCTTGGGAATTAAACACCCGAGTATTCGGTTACAAAAAAATATTGTTTTATGTATTACAAGGATTATATTTAAAATTGAGCCATCTTGCATCGCGATCATCTGTCACTGTGACTCTTAATCCTTGTCTATAGCTACCCGCACTTAATTACCTGCAAAGGGTTGGGAAAAATACGTCAGCGATGAGCTGGTGAAACATTGACTCGATAAAATAACTTATAGCAGTCGTTAAATACAAACATAGGTTGAATAAAGAATATTTCTTTAATTTCATAAATTATAATTATAAATCTAATCTAACTATACTATTAAAGCAACACAAGTTGTCCACATGATATTCAATTAGACATTCCACATAGAATGACAAGTAGATGTCATATCACTATTTCCTATTATATTATGACTCATGACCCGTTTCCCTATTATAGCCTATGACCCGTAAGACTTTATAAAATTTTGAAAATAAATCATTGTGTGATACGGGTTTCGAACCTAAAACCTCATGTTTCAAACCAATGTTCTTACCAACTTTACTAAAATGTTAATTGTGTTTGATTTCTTAACTTAACATATATAAATGTGATTTCTCTTCAAGTATAAAACTAAAATTGTATTTAATTGTTAATATTTCCATAATTCACAATATCACATTCTCTTTTCATATCTCTTTAACTCAACCATTAGGATTGTTCATCATTTCTCTTTTTATTTTAAAATGTAATATATTTTTATTTATTTCCTTTTACAACAAAACCTTAGTCATTGTAAATTTAGTTTTTAAATGTGTGACAACATTTCATTATAAATATCATTTTTATACACACAATATTTAATATAATAATTTCAGTATGAATATTTTATTTTAAATAAATCAAACATCAAGATTTGGTTTTCAACTTAAATTTATAGTGCATAATATATCAAAAACTTAATAGAAAAAAATCATAAATAAAAATTATTATATGAAACAATTGAATTTACGTATTAGTGTATTACATATAATAATTTTTTATTTTTATTATATTTTTCATCCGAGTGGAACACGGACTCTGATCTAATTATATATATTTACAAAGAAATTAAATGTGAAATAAAATAAGAAGGAAAATGTAGATTCAACTCACAAAACTATGGCACATGAAAACAAATAATAATTTATTTATGAGGTATATGTTCACGTGTGCATATATTGCTATTATATAAAAGATCAAACCAATCAAATTTTTTCATTTTTTTCTTTATCTTTTTATATTTAATTCAACTAAAATGTATTATTAGTAAGGGTCAAGTTATTCTACAAATAGAGATAAAAATGAGAATGATGAGAAAGATTTGTAGCCGTACAAAAAAAAACTCTTAAAAAATTAAAATCATTCACTTCTCACACTAATTTGACTTTTGAATAAAATATGACAAGATAACAAAAGACGTCATTTATGTTTAAACGTTTTTTCAATAGACGTCCTTTAGCAAAAGTAATGGCAGAAAACATACATTATGTTTCAAATCCCTATCATGTTACGTCATTTGGCACTAACCTCATTAATTTTTCTCGTTAAATCCAGTCATATGTGCCTCATGTGAGGGCAACTTAGCCATTTTACCTCTTGAGGGGTTATTTCTATAATTAGCTTAAAATTTTGGTATTTGAATAAGTAAATATAAAACTCTTTTTATCACTAATCTACATCCCCATTCTCATTCTCAACTCCTCCGGTGCACCACCGCACCCACTAGATCTATGTTAGAACAAACCAAACTCCACCACAATTGAAACCCTATTTTAAATCGATGGTAGCTGACGTAGTTGTAGGTTGAGGCGGAGCCGATGGTGGTTGCTGGAGGATGCGGAGGTTGTTGTGGTTGCAAAGGGAGGCGGAGCCGGGGTGGTTGCAGGCGGAGGCGGAGCTGACGGTTGTTGCAGGTAGAGGCGTAGCTTGCAAAACCCCTAATTTTAGGGATATAGGATTTCAAAATACGCAACCCTCTCCTTAATTTCATCCCCTGAAAAACCTAATTGAACCTTTTGTATTTGGTGAAGAAGGTAAGGTGGTCGGCTGTGTGGGATTTGTCTAGAAAAGTATGGTAGTGGTGACTGGTGGTGTGCTAGGCGGCTGTGATGGTGTTGCAGGTGGTGGCGACGGGAGGTGGTGGTGGTGGTGGATATCATAGAGAGAGAAGTAAGATAGGGTGAGTGGTGATGGATGGTAGATGAATGAGACAGTGAGAGAGGTTATTATTATTATTATTATTTTGTTAAAAGATGTTTTTTTTATTTTAGTTTTAATTATTAAATAAATATAAGAAATTACAAAACTACCATCATGTGCTATGCACATGGCTGGATTTAACGAGAAAAATTAACGGGGTTAGTGCCAAAGAACGTAACATAATAGGGATTTGAAACATAATGTATGTTTTCTGCCATTACTTTTGCTAAATGACGTCTATTGAAAAAATGCTCAAACATAAAGGACGCCTATTTAAATTATAATACATACGTAGGCTATCCGCGTGCATACTAAAAGTTAGCTAAACGCTGAGTGAGTTCTAACGTTTGCGTTTTTTCATAAAATATGATTTATAAATAAATCACATCTTTCGAACATTCATACATAACTTATAATTACTCGTTCATTCTTTACTTGTTTCTATGTCGGTTTATCAATCAATAACATCTTTTGAACATTCATACATAACTTGTAATTACTCATTCATTCTGTACTTGAATCTATGTCGGTTTATCAATAAATCCATAACTATTCTTTCTCATAACCGAGCCATCTGTTCGTGCTCATAACTGAGCCGTCTATTCCTGCTCATAACCGGGCCACCTATTCTTGCTCATAATTGAGCCGTTTATTCCTGCTCATAACTGAGCAGTCTATTCCTGCTCATAACCAAGCCACCTATTCTTTCTCATAACCAGGCCACGCATTATTTCTCATAACCGAGCCATCCATTCCTGCTTATAATTGAGTCGTCTATTCGTGCTCATAACCGAGCCGTCTATTCCTGCTCATAACCGATCCATCTATTCTTATCCATAAAAGGAACATCTACTCATATCCATAAAAGGAACTCCTACTCGTATCCGTAAAAGGAACCTTAGTGTCTAATCATGTAATGTTAACTTGTATCTAGAAAGAATAGTAAAAACATAACCATTTAAGGAACACTTATTACATAACCATATAAGAAACATACATTATTATTACCGAAGCAACAACGCATCAACTATCATTCTTACTATCCAAGGAAGGAACACATGTCTATCGTATAAGCACTCGCATACTGCCCACGAGCATTCATGATGTGGACATGTATAAGGTACAATGACCCCCCCTGATGTCCACATCATGACTTTCTCACATTCTTCATACACTTCATATAAAAGAGTTAAGTATATTTATTATTTTACCCGTTTACTTTCTCATATAAAACATGTCACATTCATCTTCTTTCTTGAGTATGCATACAGCCCCAAAAACGCTTAAAGGCAAAAAGGGGGCTAGAACTCACCTGGTTCTTAATGTGTTCTGAATTAATAGTAATTCCCTTTCTCAACTGTGCACGACTAACTGTTAAACAACTAGTTGTTAATTAATGATTATACCATTTAATGACACCTAATTAATTTAGCTACGCTAACGGGTTTAAAACCCCATTAACTTAGTTAATGTTATTAACACTTACTAGTTTTAACTGAGCTATCTATGATGGTTACATATCTAGCATTGAGTATTCCTAAAGTTCATTTGCAATGTGTATTTCATTTACAAATTAGTATTCTCATTTGCAACTTATTATTCCTATTTGCAACATAGCATTCCCATTTACAAACTAGTATTTCCATTTGCAACTGAGTATCCCCATTTACAAATTAGTATTCACATTTGCAACTTAGTATTCCAATTTGGAAATAGTCACATTTGCAACTTAGTATCCCCATTTGCAAATTAGTATCCCCATTTGCATATTAGCATTTCTATTTGCAACTTAGTATTCTCATTTGCAAATAGCATTCCCATTTGCAAACTAGTATTCTCATTTGCAAATAGTATTCCCATTTCGCATTCGCATTTTTTCTAAACTCTTTTAACGTAAAACTTGAGCTTTATTGAGTGTTTCATCGCGATCTAGTGCCATAATAAATTTCATGTATAACAGACTTCTTTTTACTCACCCTTTTTACGAATCGAACTTTACTCGTTTAACTCGAACCAAACCACTTAGCTCATTTATGATAAAGTTTGCAGCTGTAACACTCATTATATCCCGATTAACACCCTACCAATTTTAATGGCAATCCAAACCTCAAATATATAGCATTTTTAGCTAAAACATACCTTTCTGAGGTTGGTTCAGATTTATTTGAGGTCAGTTCAGATCTGGATCTTGACACGTGTTTGATCTTGATCTTTCTTTTAAATGCATGACACACGAATACTATATGGTACTTGATTGTTCATCTTTGTTTCTAGACCCGGCTTTAGATGGAGAATGGAATGTGTGTGTGTGTGTGTGTGTGTGTGTGTTTAGTATGTGTAGGCAAAAGATGAATGATGAGTTTGTAGGGTTTTATGGTTTAAGGTGCTTTTATAGGCAAAACCTATTTGAACTTAAGCCCAGAACTACTCATAAGTCCATGTTTTTATTTCTAAGTCCACTATTCAACTTATTATTTATTTATTAACACATAATAATAAAATTGTTTTATTATTATTTTCTAGGAAGACGGATGTTACAATTTTTCATAAGACAAATATTGGTGTTCATGTTTGTTTGTTTAAAATCTAAAAATCTATGCATCTCAATAAAAGAGCTCAAACGTTAAAAAATATAATAAACGCAATAAAGTAATATATACGTAATAAATCAAAACAAAACTATGTTAAAAAACAAAACAAATCATTACAAAATATAAAATAACAAAACGATTAAAGACAAAAACCTAAGTAAACTCTTATAATCAGGGACTCAAACTAGCTATTAAATAAACAATAAAAGAACTAGGGGTGTCGTTTTAACCAAAATAACACTTAACTCGACCCTAATAAACCCAACCCGAAACCGAGCAATACTGTAACATCCCGAAATTTCAAGATAATATTAATTATATTACTTAATAATAGAGGGAAAGTTTACTCGGGTTATCAGGAAATAAATAAAAGAATAGGAGTTGGTATGGGTCGGGCTAGTGTCGGGTAATGGATGTGGGTTTTGGACTTGGATTAATAGAGATGGGTTAAATGAGAATGGGCCTTAGGTCCATGGGATTTCAGGGATATAAATATCCCCTAAACCCAAAATATCTCTCATTTTTCACCAAACTCCCTAACACACACACCACACACTAACTTCGCCGGAACCGGGCCGAGCCAAGGGAAGAATCGGGCAGGTCCAAGAGAAAAAGATTAGTGTGCTAGCAGGTTAACGAGATCCAACAAGCTCAAAGGTATGATTCTTGATCTTTGAAGTTTAAATATCCAAGCTTTTTTAGTGTATAAGCGACCGAAAATGGTCGGGAAGCGTAGTGGGTGAGATTGAACCATAGCAAGGGTGTTAAAATCGCTCAAAATGCTGGAAAGAAACCGAACAGCGGCTGTCTGGGCAACTTCGCCTTCATCTGGGCAACTTCGCCTTCATCTGGGCAACTTCGCCTTCAACGCGACGAACTTCGCCTGCAAGCTAAGTTCGCCTGATGAACTTCGCCTGCAAGCTAAGTTCGCCTGATGGCAACTTCGCTGTAAAGTTAAGTTCGCCTGATGATAACTTCGCCTGAAGCCAAGTTCGCCTAAGGTTTAACTTCGCCTAAAGCCAAGTTCGCCTGAGGTTTAACTTCGCCTAAAGCTAAGTTCGCCTAAGGTTTAACTTCGCCTAAAGTTAAGTTCGCTTAGAAAATAAATTAAAAACCTAATGGAAAATGTGTTAAGACAGTTAATGTAAATAAAATTTTTCCAAGCTGACCTGGCAGCTCGACCCCAGCCAGGGGCTCTGCCCCTTGGACTCTGCTAGGGGCTGCTGCCCCTAGACCCCGCTGCCAGGGGCGCTGCCCCCGGACCCCCGTTCGTTGTGGGTAGTAGTTAAGACTGGAAAGATGATATGAGTAGTGATAGTTGTTTGATACGTGTACTTGTTATACAGTCAGCCGTGCACAGCTGAAGAAAGGGATTACGATTAACGGTGAACGTAACCGTGTTCATGTGAGTTTCTAGCCCCATTCCTTGTTATGTTTTCGGGGCTGTGTGCATACTCGATGTGTTGTTAATACATTTATCCTAAGTGATAAGTGTATGTCATATGTGATATGTGTGATAGATATGAATGATTGTTTGTCGGTACGCGAACGATCTTCGAATATTGCGCGTACTGTCAGGTTAAAAATAAATGTACGAATATTATATATCAAAGATGTATGAATATTTCAAATGAATACTTGTCGGGGCGTGAACGATCTTCGGATATTGCACGTAACGTCAAGGGGTATGGTTGTTAAGTGAATGAGGTAAGGAATGCCTAGAGTGTTCTTATGTTATAATGTAAGTATGTGTATATAGGTACACGAATGGCATGTGAGTTCTACGTTCGACATAGTAAGCTAGGATGGCAAATCCCTCTAGCTTCTGTCGGACATAGACTCGGTTAGTGATGGCGTAGTTAAGGACTGCGAGCCTTATACGTGAAGTAGATGATATATGTAAACGTAGATAAGGACTGTGAACCTTATACGTAATGTAGATAGGCGTCAGCATAGGAAAGGACTGTGAACCTTATACGTGCTGTATTTGTAGCATAGGGGAGGACTGCGAACCTCGTACGTGCTATGAATTAGGTTGCAACATAGGGAAGGACTGCGAACCTTGTACGTGTTGTGGATGTATTTCAGCATAGGAAAGGACTGTGAACCTTATACGTGCTGATTTTGTAGCATAGGGGAGGACTGCGAACCTCGTACGTGCTATGAATTAGGTTGCAACATAGGGAAGGACTGTGAACCTTGTACGTGTTGTGGATGTACTATGGTATAGGGAAGGACCGCGATCCTTGTACGTACCATAAATGGTGAACATAGGTAAGGACTGCGAACCTTGTACGTGTTCACGACCTTGAGTATAGGTATAGACGGTGAACTATGAACGTACTCTCGGCAGACTGAGGTTAGTGATTGTAGATATGTATGTATGTATGGTAGCAAGTATGTATGTAGAACAGAAGGGTAACTAGTGAAGTATGGATATGTATCTACGGATATGTATGTATGTGTATGTATTGTATGGCGTTCGATTTACTAGAACTCACTCAGCGTAGCTGACTTTTAGTATGCACGCATGTGAGCTGATTATAAAGTTAGCATGAGGATGACACACGGCATGGATTGAACGGCTGGCATCTGAAGAAAGAAGTAAAGATGTTTTAAGTATAAAGTTTTGTGTTATGGTATCAAAGAAAAGATTTAATGTTTTGTAACAAATGATTGATGTTTTATATTCCGCGAAATGTTTTAATAAACTCTGATTTGAAGAACTGTGTTTATGAGTAAATCCGACGCTAAAGTAGGGTCACCGGGTTCGGGGCCTTACAAATACGAAACGGCTGATTAAGCAGAAACATATATGAGTCGATAAACGTGTAGGATTCATATAACAAAAATCCCACCCGACCCGAATAATCTGAAACTTGATTAAAAACCCGAAAAACACCCCTAAAAAGAACATTAAATTATAGTTGTTAGTTATAATACTTAATCGTTTCTAAAATAAATTAAAAACGTCAAATTATAATAAAAAATTGAAAAAAGGGACTAAACGCGTTATCACACTTGAGATGCACGTGCATGTTATTGTCTTAATCTTCGTCATCACGTGGGTGGATGATCTTATTTGTCCCCGCCCTTTTCATCCAGAGTGTTTTTAAGCTTACATGTGTACCCTTTCTAGTTTTCTCTATGGTGTTTGACAAAATACATATTACATAGCTCTTAACAATTTAATAACTAACCATAAAAAAATTTTCCTAATGAACAAATACACTTAGGTGTCAATAATCCCCATTCTCCAGTCAAGTGGTTGAGGTGACATGCAAAGACGTCATTTAGAATAGAGGGAGAGGTTTTGTTCAAGTTCAATCTGTGACAAAAAATAAGAGATTCTAGCTAGGTTGGTCATAGGGATTTTCCTTACATCAAGACCGAACAAACGACTTAAGTCCGACACGAACTTGAGTCGGGATCAAACTTGCTATAATATAGGCGAGTTGGTTTGGAGAGTAAACTTCAATACGAGCTGAAACTAAGATTGTATTCACTATTCAGTTCAAGGTAGTTCATGTTGAATTTTGTATCACTATTGGAGAACAATGGAGATATATTTTCTTTCCTTTTCTCTCTTTATAATGTTTTCTCTTTGTTAAAGAAGTCAAAACTTGTTTGGGAAAATCTTATAGAATAGTAACTAACTTTCAAAAGTGTTACAATTAGGTCACTGATGCATATTTTTCCTAAATCGGGTCACTAAATCTTCAAATCAAGTCTCACCGATTTTTGTGTACGTCAAGAAATAAATGGATAATAAGATGTGGGTGTCGGAATTTGCAATATATGTAGTTAAATTTAAAAATTTTAAAAAAACGTTAATTATATTAAAATTTAAAAATAAAATTCACGTCGCCACTCAACGTCAACTTAAAAAAAAAAGATAAAAAGATTTACTATATGAAACAGAAAAGAAATTGGCTAAAAAAACATGTTAAAATTTTAATTTAATCAAACACGAAAGTTGAGTAACCTAATTTGAACACTTTTTAAAGTTAAGTGACCTAATTGGAACACTTTTGAAAGTTGATTACTATTCTATGAAGTTGCCCCATCTTTATACCACCAGATAATTTCCATCAAAACATAACACCAAATAAAACGAAGATTTACATTTATTTAATTGATTTCCATCACAATTTAAAATCAATAAAGAAAACAAAATTATTTCCTCTAATATAAATATTTTATATGTTACCAACACAGGGGTTTATTAAAACACAAACTCTAGACGCTCAAAGAAGCAGACGCATGTCTAGAGATGAATTAAAAGGTTACGTTGCGATAATGGTGGCAAATTCATCTCGAACCAAATAATGGGCTTCGACTCCCAAAAGGAAATTTTATTAGAAACCACATGTCCGCACGCTTCGGACCAAAATAGACTGGTTGAACGAAAAAACCAATATCTCCTTGAAATTGAAACAGCTTGTTCATTTATGTTTCAAGGAAGTTTAACAAGAAAATTTTGGAAAGAATATATGCAAACCGCCACATACATCATAAACTGCTTACCAACAAAAGTTATCAAGAATAAAACACCATACGAGATGGTCTATGGGAAACAAGTAGATTACAAAACATGAAACTTTAGGGTGCTTGGTTTATTACTAGAGCACAAAGGCAAGTGAAGACAAATTCCCGGTAAAGGGAGGCCTAGGGTTTTTATAGGGTATCCTTAATTCATGAAGAGTCGAAGATATATAAATCTATGATGTTGATCATGGGAAATTTGTCAAGTATCGTGATGTTCATTTTCAGTAAGAGGAATTTCCATTTGTGGCAATAAAGTCACAATCCATGAATCATCAAATATTTGAAAACCACCCATTGATGAAGATGATCGGTATCCATTTGCAAGCAAAAACATTGATGAAAAGGAACAACACAATGGGAATTTGGATGACAATCCACAACGAGAGTATGCTGTTTATGGTTCACAATCAACAAGACCGCATATAAGAAAATAACCCATACAGTCAAGAAGAGGAAACCTAGAATCATAGCCCAGAACAAGAAGCACATGCTTCGAGTCTAGAAGTACCCCAATATACCAAGAATGAAATTATGGGTAACGTCAAAAATCTTGATAACATCGAAAGTATTAGCCACACCAAAGAGAAAAGAAGTATTTCTTATTCAAAATGGTTCAAAATTTTTGATATAAAGTAACCACACACCATCAATCAACCATTCACGCTTCACAAGCAATCGATCTTCTTTTCTTTGTAACTAACTATTTGCCTTATGATGAATTCTCATAACAATGAGCCAAATATTTTCACCAAGCTATTATGGAAACATTCTATTTATTTTAGTTTTAAAGTAAAAAAAAAAAAAAAAAACACTTTGAAAAGCATCCCATTCCACCCTCGCTTTTAAAAGGCAAAACACGTGCACTACCCGCATTTTCAGAAAGTCCCATATTAAACACAAGTGGCATTTCCGTAATTTATTAGGTTAACCACATGGGCAACCACAGACTCCTTTAAGTTTAACTACATCTTATTATTACTTTCTTTCTTTCTTTCTTTCTTTCTTCTATCACAACCCACACTTGCTCGCCGGCGACTTCTCATAATAATAATAATAATAATAATTTCGTTCCTCAGTTATATATATGACTTCGGGGACCAGGCTGCCGACTTGGAAGGAGCGAGAGAACAACAAGCGTAGAGAGAGACGACGGCGTGCAATCGCCGCTAAGATATTCGCCGGCCTCAGGGTTTATGGAAACTACAAGCTCCCTAAGCACTGTGACAACAACGAGGTCTTGAAAGCCCTCTGTAACGAGGCTGGCTGGATCGTAGAGGAAGACGGCACCACCTATCGTAAGGTAATTACTCTCATCTTATCTTCCAACCATGATGATGAAGATGCGTCTCGATCTGATCTGGATAATCATCCATCCATAGGATTATATTTATTTAGGTTTTAGTCTATACGAATACGAAGAATGAAGGGAGAGTTGACTGGTCTTTGGTGGATCTGGAGATTTGTCGGTGTTAACGTGGTTGCTGTATGTAATTTAGTGATGACCGTCAACGATGGAGACTAGCTTTCTTTTTATCCCCCCTCAACTAATTTGTTTGTCTTTTAATTTCTAATGTCTTCAAAGCATTGACCCCCGCCAATTGTTTCTTGCTTCTATTTGTGGGATTTACATTGCTCGGATGTTAGATACACTATTATTATTATTATTATTATTATTATTCCAATTCATGCTATGTTGTTATCCTACTATTCAATTATCAACCAGTTTAAACACTTGGAATGTTACTTAGGTGTCTGGTTGCTACTTCTTTTTTAAATTAATTTTAGTATCCAAAATATATTAATTCATGATAAGCTAGTTTTCAAGATTTCACTACAAACTAAACCATCTTATCTTGATTATGCTACACCTAATTTCTTTCCTAAAATCTTTTGTGTGCACTAGCTTTTGATACTTGCTGTGTTTTCTCAAAAAACTGTTCTATATGATATTAGTGATTGCGCTTTGGCCTTAGACAACACATTACTAACATCTTCATTAACATTGGAACTATTATATATTTAACATGATCACCTTTTTTTCTAATGTCTTCGTTTAACTTTTTATACCTGTGCAGGGTTGCAAACCCATAACGCGTGTGGAGGTTACATGTGGATCTGCATCAGCCAGTTTAAACCCGAGCTCCATCTCATCTCTCTATACCACTAATGGCAACCCGGACCCTAATTCTCTTATCCCATGGCTCAAAAATCTTTCATCTGGTTCGAATCCTTCATCCAACTTTGCGCATCATATTTACATACCCGGTGGTTCAATAAGTGCCCCGGTCACACCACCATTAGCCTCACCCACGTGTCAAACACCACGAATGACCCTGCAACACTACCCATTGTTCTTACCATCCTCAACCCCTCAAAGTCCGGGCCACCAAACACCAACCGGGTCAGGATGGTTATCCGGGGTCCAAACGCCCCAAGACAGGCCTTCGTCACCTACTTTTAGTCTTGTGGCATCGAACCCATTTGGGTTTAAGGAAGGGATTTCTGGTAATGGGTCGAGGATGTGGACCCCGGGTCAAAGTGGGACGTGCTCCCCAGCTGTGTTTGACCAGACTGCGGATGTTCCTATGTCGGATGCGGTTTCGTCTGAGTTTGCATTTGGGAGTCATATGAAAGGTTTGGTGAAACCATGGGAAGGTGAGAGGATTCATGAAGAATGCATTTCTGATGATCTTGAGCTCACCCTTGGGAACCCTAGCACCAGGTAACTATTACTATCTTGACACGTGACAAAACGGGCGGGGCGGGTCAATCCAAAACATCTTTTTACAGAGTAACTTTTAGTGAAAACTTTTAAATAACATGATAGTGAACGAAAAGACCGCGTTGGGAACCGAAACCGGTTTGAGAAAATCTGGTTTGGGCCCTCCCAGAACCACAGGGATGTTATCTGGTTGAGAACCCGAAACCAGTTTAAAATCAAACCGTTCATAACCTGGTTTTAAACCCAAACTGATAGTTTTCCCATTATAAACCGATTTCAACCTGAATTGGTTTGGCCAAAAACCGTTGTTGACCGGTTTGACCGAACCTGTACCTGTTTGGGCCCGACCCAAACTGTGGAGTTGTAATCGGGTAGAGAAGCCCTCTGTTGAATCCGGTTTGAAACAGGTTAAAGCCGAACCGAATCAGTTATAACCCAGTTTCAAACTTTTCCTTATCAGTTTCAACCAGAATAGGGTTGGGCTAAAAACCGATGCTGATTGCGTTTGACTGAACCCGAACAGGTTTGCGCTAGAACCCGATTTTTTCCCTTTCCGGCCCTTTTGGCTCGATTGGTCGGTTTCATTTTTTAATTTAGTTTCTTGTTTTACTCTTTTAAGATAAAGTATAGGCCGAATCGACTTATATACTAAGTATACGAGTAGATTAGTTTTCTTAATAATGTCATGATTTTTAGAATGATTTTTTTTTTGTAGATGAAGGACATGGTGGAATCCTGCAATGTATCATCAGCTGATTTTCTTTCTTAAAAAAATCATTTTTTTCCCAGAAAAGGAGAGAAATTCATAGTAAATTATAGGTGATAGTTCATGTGTGATGGCTTCTGTATCTCTTTATTCAAGAATTTTTCTATTCATATATATATTTTTTTCTAATTTATTTATTTTTATTCCAAGTAATTACATCATTGAGACGTTTGACGCATATATTTATTTCATCTACCTTTTATTTTTTGTAAATCTATAAGACGTAATGCGACTTGTGCTAAAGTAGAAACTATATACAACATATTGCAAAATTGCAACTTGCATTGGTAGTCATTACGAACCCAAGATATTTCTTTTGTACTAATGTTAATCTTTGAAAATGCGTTGTAAATTGAGACACTCGAAGGTTGTATAAAGATATAAACATAGAAAAGAGTATTACGGATACAAATTCTGGAGATGGAGATTCTGGTGAAGGAACACGAAATAGATGAAATACTCAAAAAATTTAAAGATAGAGGCTGGTGCCGGCGTGCCGCTCAAAGATGAAATACTCCATTGTAAATGCCCTTAAAAACATTAATTACATGGATTCTCTTTTTAGACTATGATTTATCTCAATTATTTGAAGTCTCTCTTTTTAATTTATAAAATTTACCTCCAACATTGCCCACCACAAACTTATGTTTTTTTTTTATCTGGATCCTTTTTAGTTTTGTTACCTGTTCTCCCCTCGTTAACTATAGTTCCTTTCATGGGTTCTCTGGTTTGTTAATATTATATGACCATTCAACGGAAATCGCGTTTCTAGATCCATCACCAAGTCACCAAATGATGGTAAGATAGGAATTCCATTATCATATCGATAACACGAAACTTAAACCCATGCTTTCGATAATTAGAAGGTGAATTTCTTCGAATTATTACCGTTCATGTAGCATAGACTCATCACGATATGAAAAATTATGAGGGAGGAGCTGGAACTCCATGTATAAACAAGAGGAAGATATAGAAATACAACAAAAGCAAAAGGTTACATATATAATTGGCCCATGCAGGTCTCGAGACCTGCGACCTTCGTGTTATTAGCACGACGCTCTAACCAACTGAGCTAATAGGCCTCAATGTCTAGCAATTATTTGTTTTATATTTTATTGGGGTAACAATAACGTTTTGTAACTAAAGTAACGTGGCTTTAGCGACTTCTATATAGCCAACAAAATAGAGGTTCTTGGGGATCAGGTGACCAAAAATTATATTCTAAATTTGATATTAAAAACAAAAGACATGAAAATGTTTTATTTTGTTGTATTCAAAGATACATTTGTATATTCTAAAAGATACAACTGTATTTACAATGACATTTTCTTTTTATAATGTAATATAAAAATATATTAAAGTTACATAACAATGTCTAAAAGATCTCAAACTGGATATAAACTTATATTGCAATATTTATATATAATTTCAATAGTTTTTCATAAAATATGCAACATACGTATTTTAGAAGGTTTAAAGTTCATATTTAATTCCCACTTTGTTAGATGGTAAGATGGTTAGAATATAGATAGGATGTCAATGGTTTTATCCTGTAAATTATAATAGCTGTTAAACAAAATCCGTATGTAACAACTCACGATTTTTATATAGACTACTCTTTATTTTTGTATATTGAATAAAAGTTTCCATTAATTATAGAATAATAACTATTTTTAAAATTTAATTTTGTTTAATCGTTTTGAGTTCTCGAAGTCACCTCTGAGAACAACATAGACTAGGTTAACTACAATAAACAAACAAACAAAGATAATATTATAATACTCTACCATATGCATTTCCGCTTATGTATACGTTTTCTGTTTTTTACTTCTATTCTAATTCCCCTACAACCAACCATCTTCATTTAATCAGTATCTCTCTCTAAAAAACAGTGGTCTTTAGAGGTGATGGCCATACTGGAGGGCATCACTCTTCAGTTTTCCAAAAAGGTTCTTTCTTTTACTCCATTGTTCCATATTTAAATCCAATTAACATCTTGTAACGTGTTATATATTATAATAAAAAATGATACAATGAAAATAATTAAAAAAGTTATAATCACATTGTATATGCTAAATATAGTAATGATATTACCATCTACCCAAACTAATAATATATTAGCTATCTAATAGAGATTTCACTTACCATTTCATGCTTATTTTTGGCAGTTGCTAGCGGAGTTGTTTGGTACGTACTTCTTGGTATTCGCAGGCTATGGCGCGATCATGGCGGATATTGAAAATGTTTGGCGGGTGATTTGCCTGGAATCGCGATGGTATGGGGAGCCGCGAGGATGGTGATGGTTTACACAATTGGACATATCTCCGGCGCACATATAAACCCTGCTGTCACCATTGCTTTTGCGTCATGTGGAAGGTTACCTTGGAAAGAGGTGATTTTTGTTTTGAGTTTAACATGACAAAACAAAACGACATTGGTAAATAGTATTTTTTGCGCCTTAAATAATCTCTTAATACATAAAGATTAAAATGAAAAGAAGAATGATAAAACTAATCAAATAATAATAAACCTGAAAACCTAATACTAATAATACATAAACATTAATAACTATCACAATATTCAAACTAAAGATATAAAATAACTAACAAAAATTTTTAATTATTTGATAGATAATATAATAATAACCAAAAAAATTTCATTTGAATGTTTCAACTTAAGTCAAGATCTTTCTTGAATATTGAATGATGACTTATGCTGTTTAGGTACCCGGGTACGTGATAGCTCAAATCCTTGCATCAACATTAGCGAGTGAAACCCTACGATTAATATTTAACAGGACACATGTTCATTTTGTTGGGAATGTCCCTCCAAGGTCCGATCTTGATTCCTTGGTGATGGAAATTATTATCACGTTCTACCTTATGTTCGTAATCATGGCCGTTATCACAGATGATCGAGCCGTCAGTACATTTTTATTCACTTTTACTTATTACTAACAACATTTCATGAATTTGATAGTAACTTTATATACATATTCACTTAATCTAGAGGGGACAACTAGCCGGGGTCGCCATTGGATCAACCGTATTACTTAACGCCATATTCGCAGGGTACAATCTACAATTCAGTTTTAGATGTATTAAAAGAATTTAAGTTTGGTAGGTGTGGCTTAAGATTTTGCTAAGCACTTTTCGACTATTTTTCTAGTTTTGTACCTCTACGCATGGCACATACCCTAACAAGAGAACTCATACAAGTTTTGATGGCAGGCCAATATCAAGCGCGTCAATGAACCCGGCAAGAAGCATAGGACCAGCACTCGTGTGGAACAGGTACAAAGGGTTATGGGTCTACATCTTGGGACCGATAGTTGGTGCCATAGGCGGTGCATGGGCATACAACACTATTAGGTTCACCGGCAAGCCTTTTAGTGAGACGACCGAGGTTAAATCTCAGCAATGATTTATGAAGTTGTATATCTTTGTTTAAATCTATGGATTTATTTACATTTTTTTATAAAAAGAATGTGTGATTAACTTGGCTATATATGTAAGAAATATTCATTAATATTCTACATATATAGAATTCCAACAAACTTTGTTTTCTAATCGGCAGATATAGCTTTCATGTTTCAAGGAATTATAAAAGAAAGGAATGAATCCGGTTTTTATCATTTTCAATTTTGTACTTTCTTTTCTGTTGTTTTATGAGATGGTCTTCATGTACACAAACAAGGTGACAGCAAGTGCCAAAATTCTTTGAAAACATATATCCCTAAGTTATAAACAAAATCCACTTGCTACAAACACCGGTAACGAATATGCTTAGAGGTCAATGCAGTGTTGGTGAAGAACTGAAGATGATCACCAAACACTGAGATCGTTTGTATAGGTGGGCATCATCATATTAGGCTAGGGGTCAATAACGTGTATTGGACTATAAGAGAAAATCACCAAAATAGTCATTTTAGTCAAGATAATTAACAAAATAGCCTTAGCTTTCAAAGTTATATCGATTAATCATGGTCCAACATGTGTTATTTTGGCAAAACAGATTCTAATCTGATGCAACCAATTGGATCCTCTTGACGCAGTAGATTAACAAGGCGCAACATATTTTCATCTGAACTCATTTTCTTAATTAAATAGAAAGTTGAAAGATAGTTTAGTAAATAAAAGAGTCAAGGTATAGCATCCCAAGTTTTATGATTTTATTTTAATATTATCAGAAAACTAGTGTTTCCACCCCCGCGTTGCGGGAGGTGTAAGACCGTAAAAACAACCCATATTTTGACCGAGAAACCTCCGGTTTGTAACCCGAACTGGTTTGCGCACATCAACCGACTTGTATATATATCAACAATGGTAACCAAAAGGCTTTTTAACACAAAGCTTACAAATTCATTCATTAACCGACTTGTACACCTCTACCTTTCATAACCAATCTAACCATCTACTCAAACACAACAACTGAGAAGAGAGAAAAGAACCTAACCTCAACATCCAAAAGTGCTACCATTGCCACCTAGGAGAACCCATCCTGTGCTTTGTGGCAGGCATAAAGTTTTTAGGTTTTCATGTGTTAGCTATTTGTTTTCTTACTTTCTTTTGAAAACATGCATAAACTTGGTTGGGGTTTTATGTATATTGGCTGCAGGTTGAACCACATTTGCATAATAAGGATGTTAACTTAATAGGAAGTTAATTGTTTACATCACATACAAACGCTAAAGCCTCATCAGTTAGCCGCTGCTGTTACCAAAGAGTTTGTTTGTGATAACCCGGGCTTGCTTTTCTTTTGTTTGTGTTCTTGACCTTGCAGATTAAGACAATGCATCAAGTATGATAGCTATGTAAGCCTTGGAGAGTGTTTACATGTGATCCGTTTCAGCAAATCGTTTCAGCCAAAAAATATAGAAGTTGCTCATTTGACCTATTTGATTGGACCCGTTTCAGTCTAAATTAAAAAAACTTACTGATATAACCTGCTCTACTGTTTCTTACTTGCTTCACCCGTTTAAACAAAAAATGAAGAATTTACACATTTGACCCGTTTGAGTTGAAGTAAAAAATTTACTTGTAATCCGTTACTGAGAAGATGAAAGAATATACTTATGTGGCCCATTTGAGTTGAAGTGAAGAGTTTTAGCCAAAATTAAAGAATTTACTTATTTGAGCCATTCAGCCAATTAAAAAAAATATATATATATTCATTTTACCCACATGACTCATTCTATCCAAAATTGTGAAGTTCACTCATTTCACTTTTCTGAACAGTCTTAGAAAATCAAAGACTTGGCTCCCATTTTAGGTAGAACCAAAACATTTGACCCAATTCAGCCAATATTTTTGACCTGATTCAGCCAAAATTTAGTATAGAACTTACTCGTTCGACCCATCTGACCCAACCCGTTTCAGCATAAATCAAAGGATTTACTCATGGAAACTGTTTGGCCCGTTTCTAAGTCATTTTACTCATTTAAACCTTTACAGCCGAAATAAAGAATTTACTTGGTTGAAACGTTTGACCCGTTCCAGCCAAATTTAAGAGCTTATTTAACCCATACCGGCCAAAAATAAAGAATTTACTCATTTGACTCTTTTTTAGTCAATTAAAAAATTTACTAAAAAAAAACTATATTTGTATATCGATGACTGATGGATCCTTGGAATGTTTCTCCTCTTCACTAAATGGATTTGTTGTATAAATTTTGGATGTGATATATACCTGGTGGTTCGAAGAGCTGGAGCAAAACCTTTAAACAGCTAACTATTTTCTACCTTCAGTGATCCTTTTGTCATTACGTTCTGAAAGTAATGAATAAAGAAATACATAAACAAAAGCATATAAGATAAAACTAAGACAGTATTAAGATAGTAGATTGTTACACAGATTAAAAGCCATAACGTTGACTGAAACTTAGCACTTACAATAGGCAGTTGAACCAAAACCTTTTGACGCCTTCCTACAATAAACACACAGTAAAGATTCAGCTAAACTCCCTATCTTTATTATATAAAAATAAATAAAACAAAGTTTCAAATGTGTGAAACAATCACAATCACGTAAAGATACCCTCTGGTAAGTGAGTCGATGCGGTCTTCATTGCTGAAACCGAGTAATCATATCTTTTGCTTTTGAGAAATTCTAGTGCCAAAGCATCTGCAACTTATATCTTGTTTATATGTCTTGGTGGAAATGTGTAAAAGACGTTTTCATGGTGGGTTGACTGTCGAGCATACATAAAGTATAAACCCTCAATTAAAGGAAACTGGGAGAAAATAACAATTAAACTTAGTTTTACAACAGCACACCTATGAGCTCGACTACAACACCAACAATGTGACCTAATTCGAAACCAAAACTATGGGTTTCTTGCCTCTTAGGAATACAAAGTAATTAAGATACACCATTGAAAGCATATTGTACAATTAAGATTGCATAAAAAAGAAAGTTTGTAATTGTAATATATAAACAGACCTAGATGAAGAACAACATACCTTACCGGACATATTAAGTTTCCGAATCTGGGCTTTTTCAAGAATTTTGACGGTGAATGGATGTTCGATTTGGACGTCTTTATCGTACCTAACCGTCACCGCCGTCGGCCAACACCACACCACCGCCACCAAGAGTCCCGGCAAGAAGGACGACAGGTGATGTAAACACTATGGAAAAGCAAACGGTGAAATCCAGATCAGAGAAACCAGAGGAAAATACCATTCAAAGTATATGACATCTTTTACAAAACAAATATGTGACATGAGATATGATCAGATGAGTGTGAAATTGTGGGCGGCTGAAGTTGGTATAATAGCCACGTAGCAAACACCTGTCAATAAGACACACAAATGAAGTGATACAACTATTAAAAGCGCAGGGTACAAGTGCCACTCCACAAGAAAGTTTCCAAATATATAATATATAATATCCATTTTTATTAACTACATGTTGAAGCACTAAATATGGATATCAATATATAATGGATGTTATATTATATAAAAATGTGGAAGAATTTTAACTTGGGTGGGATTAGGTGATTCAAACAAGAATCTAAGGTCATGTTCTTCCTTTTAGAAAGTAAAACGATAGAAAATCTTTAAATGTTGATCGGTGTGGGGTAATAGGCGAATCAATGTGACATTACTTGTAGTAATGAGTAAATTTAGTTGCTTATATCTTAACTAGTTTTTATCCCTCATATTACAGGGTTACTTTACATTATTCATTTCTAATGTTTATATATTTTTTTAAATTTGAATTTTATTTATTGTAAGAAAATTAATAATATACTTAGAGTTTAGAGTTTGATAATGAAAGAGTTTCATAAATAAGTGAGTTTCTTAATTATAAATAATATATATATTTTTTTAAAAATGGATCTTAATTTTTAGTACATCCCTATTTTATAAGATTTTCATATCAAATATTTGGTGAATTTAATTTTTAATTTAATGAAATGTTATAACCCGTTTAAGGGCTATTTGGGTTTGGTGAGACCCATACATGTGAATTCGAGTCAAATGCATAAGAAACATTCATTTACAAATAAAACAATCTGGCAACTTGAGAGAATGTAGGAAACAACCAGAGAGATTTTAAAGGTTTTGTTTATAAACATTTAAGATTAAGATTTGATGATGTTTCTACATCTGAACTTCCATCATTGTGTTTGATTTAAAGATTCGTTCTTGATATATGTCATAATCTATGTTTTGTGTTCGGTGTAGGAGCCATGCGAAATGTGTATGATAATTCCACTAGAAATTAGAGATTTGTTCAAATGAAGCTGGAACTCCATGTATAAACAACACGAAGGTATAGAAATACCAAAAAGAAAAAAAATGGCCCATGCAGGTCTCGAACCTGCGACCATCGCGTTATTAGCACAACGCTTTAACCAACTGAGTTAATAGGCCTTGTTGACTACAAGCTATTTAAAATTCTATTAATTTAAAGCGTTAGCGTTGATGTATGGATTTTTTTTTTTCAACATTATCGAGCAACATGAGGCCAAGAAAGTCAAAGATATAGGTCTAAACCCGTGGTCGGCCGGCAGGTCGGTTTTGGTAAACTAGAAGTCATGTGAATTTAGCGACTTCTATATAACAAATAAAATATATATATCAGTTTCAATATATAAAATAAAAGACGAGACAAGTTTTATTATTTTTAGCTTTTATCATGCATAAGTCTATTCTAACTAAAGACACAACTCTATTAACAATATAAAAAACGTAATGAGAATACATGATATGATAATAATGGACTTCTTTAAACATTAATATATGAGTAATATAACTAATTTAAGAATCCAATAATTCTCTTATAAGTGATGATAAGTTAAAATGTGAGAGAGAAAGAGAGTATGTATATTGTTACAAGGTGATATAACCGACTTATGTATAATAATAGGTTCGTAACTTTATATGATTCTTAGACGTATTTAGTTAATCATGATCTTGTATTAATCGTTAGTGTACATAACATTAATGTCTATTAATTTGAAACTGGATACTAGCTAGTTTATATACTGTTTGCAGTTAACCCTTTCAAGTTTCACCACATATATTTCTTTTAACTTTGACTTCGTTTTCAAAATTTTTGAAGCTTACTCTTGCTTGTGAAAATACTAGAATAAATTACAATTTTAGTAATAAATTACTCTAAGTAATGAATGATAGAAATATAGAATAGGAAGGGCTCAACACCATGTTCGATATGTTTGGAAAATCAAAACTTACTCGATCCACCTGTCAGTCGGCACCTCCTCTCATTTTACCTCTAGCTCTCATCCTCACCTTTATTTTATTTCTATTTTTAATAGCACAGCTAATTCATACATCATTCGGGAAGAACCACTGTTCATTTGACACTCGTATAAATAAACTGTTTTCTTCTTCCCCAAAATCCATCTCTATTTTCAGCCCCCCTCTCTCTCACACACACATAGAGTAACCTCTGAGGTGCAATGGCCATGGTGGAGAGAGATGGAGCTGCCATTAATATTGATCATGAACACCATGTAGACATACCAAAAGATGACACTAAAGATACCACACCACCTTCTTTCTCTTTGATGATTAGTCTTCACAATACGCTAACATTATATTCTATAATATTCTCTAATATTCATTTCTCCCAGAAGGTTCTTTCTTTTATTCCATAATCCAACTTTAAATCATTGTAACAATCGTACTGACACCATTTCATGATTGATATTTTGGGCAGTTGTTAGCGGAGTTTTTCGCTACGTACTTCTTGGTATTTGCAGGATGTGGGGCGATCATGGTGAACATTGACAAGAACAATGTGGTGGGTCACCCTGGAATCGCGGTAGTATGGGGAGCGGCAGTGATGGTGATGGTGTACACCGTTGGGCATGTCTCGGGTGCACATATGAACCCTGCTGTCACCATTGCTTTGGCCACTTTCAGAAGGTTCCCTTGGAAAGAGGTGATTACTTTGATCATCTGTTTGACGTTCATTTAATTTAGATATATGTATTTCAACTATAATATCACAACAAGGTTCCCAGCATAATACATTTATAAGTGGCCTCTCTGAGAATTCACGTGTCCTGGCCGAGCCGGAAAAAAATATGTTCTTAAGCCTTAATGTACTAATAATGTAAACTAATTATTTTTAAACAACGATTAAAGTTACAGCATTAAAAATAGCAATGAACAAAATCATGTATTATAATGAGTTTTTCGGGTATTCTAAAAAAATATATATGTAATATTTGGATTTTTTTTTAAATTGTGTACACTCGAAAAAAACATGCCCCAGCCGAACACCCACATTTCCCACCTTCAAAGCCTCCCTTGACATTAATCAATTACAACACGACATAAAACCCTAATTTAGCGATAATTTACGACAAAACTAAACCCTCAATGCCCTAATTTTACAAACAAGATGTGTTGGACATATGTTTGAAATACAAAGAAAACGGGATGTTTTGGAAATGAGTCGATGCTTTCGATGATTCTCATTTGTCAGAACCTTTGTCGGAAAAAGTTTAATGGGACAGTTCTTCCGAGTTCTAACAAAAAATCAATCTGTCTGTAAAATTTTGCTAATTAACAACCCTTTCCTACGCATTTATGATAATTCAGCTGTTGAAAACAACTTGGTTGTCTAATAGCATATCTTGATCTTTAATGATTTATTAATTATTAATGTTTGTGTTTGTTTAGGTACCTGGATACATGATAGCTCAAATCCTTGCATCAATAGTAGCGAGTGGAACTCTACGATTAATATTTGATGACACCGATGATCTTTTTATTGGAAATATTCCTCCCGGGTCTAGCTTTCAATCCTTGGTTATGGAAATTATCATCACATTCTACCTCATGTTTGTCATTAGTGCGGTCGCCACAGATGATCGAGCCGTGAGTACAGTTTTTTCAAAATTTCTTATTTTTAATGATAATTTTCAAACATTACTAATTAATGTAATTTTTGATCTAGATGGGACAATTAGCAGGGGTCGCCATTGGATCAACTATTCTACTTAACTCCATATTTGCCGGGTACAATATTCCATGTGTCCAATATCGATTATTACGTAGATAATTAACTAGCAACCCATTAAAGTTGTGTTTTGAGAGTTGAGACATATATTTTTATGGCAGACCTGTATCAGGTGCGTCAATGAACCCAGCAAGAAGCATAGGACCAGCGCTTGTGTGGAATGAGTACAAGGGACTATGGGTCTACATTTTGGGACCAACTGTTGGTGCCATAGGTGGTGCATGGGCGTATAATACTATAAGGTTCACGGATAAAACCTTCTAGCTAGCAGGATGTAAGATTGTAAGATATGTTTACATAACGTCTATATTTACACCACTTTTTTTGTTTTTATAAAAAGTGGATTTGCTTATGTAATTTTGAGATTGCCATTCTTTTTGGATGTTCTTATTATTATTAATATATGATATGATTTATTATTGTTTTGTTTATGTGAAGTATATGTTGTCGATTCATAATAAACTCATTCAAGCTGTTTTTAACAACTCACATACAAGCTCTACACTTATTTCTAAATTTGCATGTGTATATTTCATTAGATTTGAACTCGAACTCTTAACCGCATGTGTATACATCAAAGCACGCTAACTCTCCATTCGATGTTAAGAAAAGCCACCTAGAAACCAATTGTATTTCTAGGTGGCTTTTCTTAAGAGTTTTCTTAGATTCCTGATAAGAACCCCCCCCCCCCCCCCCCCCGGGCAACCCCCCAATTTCAACTTTACTTTTCCTACTTAAAGCTCGCAGCCCATTGTTAAAAGTTACCTGCTTTTACAAACAATTAAGAAAAGCCACCTAGAAATACAAATGGTTTCTCTGTAACCTAAAAATACAAAATAATCCACATTTGATACGTTTATGCCACATGCCTTGGGTGTTTTGTTAACGAACAAAGTGATAAACTATTCAACTTAATTTGCAAACAACAAAGGAACTCAAGAAAACAACATAAAATTGAAGTCCAAGACTAAGAGCCATAATTAGTCAATCACTGAATTGGAAACTTAAATACAAACTATGTGCTATACTTGACACACTAAGTAATTAAATATGGGTTTGTAAATGAACCGATCAAGCACGGACAATTAAACGAGTGCGGTTTTCTTGTTTGTGATGTTCATTAAGAAAATGGACGTATTATTCGTTGGAAAAACTTTGTTGAAATATTGTTGCAAATCAGAACATAGTTTATTGGAAAAACTTTGTTGAAATATTGTTCCAAATCCGAAAATAGTTTTTGTAGGAAACTTGTAGGAAGTTTGCAACAACATAACTTTGTAGGAATTTTGTAAGAATAGTTGTTGGAAAATGGGTTGAAAACGTTTTCAAGCATGTATTTTTCTCACGAATTTTTTTTTAAATCGTTAGAAAGTGGTTTAGGAAATTTGTTGTAGAAAAATGTCTAATTTTCTAGTATCTAGTATATTATTAATGCATTCTCTCGTGATAGATTCATCATGACGTACGCATATATAGCTCTATGCTCTATTCGTGTTGTCAGTTTCGTTTTGCCATTGGTCAGCCATTTTACTTAACGCCTCATTTGCAACTTGCAAGATACAGCATATCATTAAACTAGAGTTACATTTCTCCGTTTCATTAAACATTTAAATAATCTAAAATACTTTTTGTTGGTGAAGCCCAATCTCAGGAGCATCAATGAACCCAGCCCGGCCAGGCTATGTGTCTAACCAATACCCGCAGGCTTATGGGCCTACATACTCATACCGATACTAGGAGGCGAGCCATAGCTGGGGCTTGGGCGTAAGGTACCATAAGATACACCGATAAGCCTGTACGTGAGATTGCCAAGACTCGAGAGTTCGTCTTTCCTCCAAAAACTGGATGCCGAGATTTTCCCTTCTCCATTCGGATTTAGCACAAATACACGAAGCTAACCTGAATCGTTCTCTTTCAACATAGTAATATCTCATGTATAAATTTTGATTCCCACATTATTGTTTTTTGATTTGATTTTTAATTCCATTTCCGTTTCACACTTTGTATAAAAGTGAACGATGCATGTAAAAAGTTTCAAAGAGTTGAATTATATAGAAACGAGCCGGGGTCAAGGTTGACATGGAAAGAAGGAATCGTGTGTGTGGCATGTAACGCTGAGAGAATCATATATAGAGGGAGATCCAAATACAAAGTGGAGATGGTTAAGAAGCCTAAAAAGCAATTTGGTGGTAACATGTGACACTGGAGTTGAGCGTATTTTTGAGCATTCTAAGCATAAAATCAAACATTTTAAATTTGGTATATTGGTTTTTAATAATCCCAACTATTGTCTTTTGGTCACTGCTGGTCCCAACTAATGAATTGGATATTAATGATCCCAATTTTTAAAAGTATTTGTTTTTAACGGTCCGTGACTAACAGAATCCTAACGTCTTTAGTTTCAAGTCGCCGGAAAAACGGTTTTGGCCGGAAAACTCAACATTTTAGTCCAAAACATCTTGGTAACTTCGTATCGGACCTTTAGGAATCTTTTTCCAGTAAAAGCACCAATTATTGAGGTCGTCAGAAACATTAGAATCATTGTCGGAATCGTTTGATGGTGCTCAAGTGGTGGTAGTTGGTTGGAGGTGAGTCAATTAGCGGTAGTTGCGGTGTTTCAGGTGGTGTTTTCCGGCAACAAATTTGAATTTTCCGGCCAAAAATGTTTTCCCGGCGACCTGATGGCGTTAGGATTCTGTTAATCTCGGACCATTAGGAACAAATACTTTAAAAGTTGGGACCATCGGTAGTCAATTCATTAGTTGGGACCAGCAGTGACTAAAAGGCAACAATTAAGACCATTAAAAACCAATATACCTTTAAATTTTAACATGAGCACAGTTTAATTCTCTTCGAAAACCAATATCATATGTAAAAAAAAAGTTAGGAAATGCGTTTTAAAGTTACTTCACTACCTTTTTTTCCTTACACTTTGATCTCAGATATTGATTTCTTTTTTTAAGGAAAACCACTTTGTAGTGGATATATATACATGTACACACAAAAATATATACATATACTGGAAACCAATATAGATATTACAAGATGAATATGTTACATCAAATATAATATACATAAACTAATTGAGTAAATATACAAATCAATTTACATAAACCAAAAATTAAAAAATAAATAAATAAATAAATCTTTTGACTATATATGCATAACAAAATATGGATACTGAAATACAAAAACCACATGAAATGTTTAACCTTAATGAAGAAAGCATGGTAAGATGGTCATCCAGGGGGCTTGCTATGACTGTCAGATGCGATATTAACCGAATAACCACCCACACGCCGTACCCATGGAAATATAACGGGCGCACAACATAACATGGTGAATAACAACTCCATTACAAACATCATCATACTAATCCACATATATATCAACCACTTCCAATACCACAACATCCTCTTCAAGAACGAAAACCGAGACTCCAATTTTATAAATGCCGAGTATATTTCAGGAACGCCGGCCCCTTTTGCAAATTCGGCTCGTTGTTCAATGGCAACACGTAAGCATGACAACGGGATAGCTTTTTCAGTATACCCATTGATATTTATGCGCAATGTTTGTGTTTCTGATGGATAGCCGGTGAGAAGAGAAGGTAATTTGAGAAAAGTTGAAAGAAGCCGAATCGGGTCGCTTTTGAATCGCAACATAGATGGCCTTCTTGAAGTTGTAAGGAGTGTATTATCACTTGAAAGAAAGTCAACCCTTACCTTCAACAATAATTAGTTGATTAACAATGAGTTCAAGACTTCAAAGTGAATGAAATCAAGGATCAAATCACGCAACTCTAGTACCGTTTTTGAATTCATTGCAATTATATACTTAACGTTTCAAAAACATGTCATTTTAGTTTTTTTTTTCTAACCCAGTCTACTTTGTCCGTTAAGTCAAGGGTAAAACGGTCATTTTGTTTTTTTTTTAATTTCCATTTTTTAAACTTGGAGTTAAGTGCCATTATCATACCTGAGGTTTGGTCAACTACGCAAATTCAGCACGCTTTTTAAACTTTTTGCAACTGAGCACTTGACGTTTCAAGTTTGTACTTTTCGCTAACCATTTAAATCAGATTTAAAAATTCATTACCATTTAAATCGACGGTCCAAATTGTTCAAATTAAGGTTGTGCACAAAACTGAAATAACCGGCGTAACCGAACTGAACAAAAACTGACCCTTTGTTTTACGTTTTATTTTTAACCAATTTCTTGGTTCAGTTTTGGTTTTTCAATAACCAAAAGAACCAATCAAACCAAACCAAACCATAACCGAAAAACTCAAATCTATGTTTGGTGTCATTTTTTTCGGCTCAAAACTTTCTAAGCCCAAATGGTAAAACAAAAAAAAATCAAAACCAAACCGATTGCAAAAACCGAACGGTTCAAAGACTTATTTTGGTTCGCTCTTAGGCAAAACCAACCAACGCATAAGACATCACATCACGCATAGGATCGCATCATGTGATGCGCGCGTTATGCGATCCTGATACATGCATTTTAAAACCAAGCTTGTTACGTTATTAGATACCTGAAAAATCCCAAGCTTTCTATTATAATCGGATTCCGGCAACACCAAAGAGACAGTAGCCTTCAGTTCATGACCAACCGGTACAGCTCTTGTTCCAACAAACCTCCCAATCCCAATCTTACTCTTTCTTTTGTACACCAACAAAGCGGACTCTGTACAAGAAATCACAGGCGCAAAAGCCGTAGGCGTATCTTTCGTATAATCAAAAACCAACTGCTCGGTTATCTGCACCGGTTCGTCAACTACCCGTTTAACAATCACACCGCTAATAACCAAAGCCGAAACTAACAAAGAAAGTAAAACAAACCCACAGTAAGCTACCCACAACAACGCCCACCCGATTCGAGCACATAACTTCAATGCAGGGTCATGATTTGGAAGCCATGAGCTGCCAAGTCTTATAATATTATACGGGTTGTTGAATAGCATATAGGAAGAATAAATTAGCCGAATCGAGAAGTTGACTGAGTTTAATAAGAGCTTTGCTTGAAAACCCATAACATGAATTGCCAGTTGGGTTATGATGTGAAGAAGATTTGGAGTGGGATTTGGCGAGTCAACGGTAACAGACTCGTGGTGACTAATACTCGTAATTGAACTCCGATTAACCGTGGTGGAGTTCAGACCCTCATCCAGTTTCTCAGTATTCTTCAAATTCTGTGTGAATTGAGAGTCGGAAGGTGATGAGGTGGAAGTAGAAATGGATTCTTCGAGTGCGTCGTGGAATTCGGCTTCCATAACGTCGTTGTGGAATAATAATCATCAATCAAGGGTTTAGGGTTTGGTTATTTGGGGAACAACAACAAGAAGAAAGGGATTTGAAAGGAGGATTGATTGTTCAGAACGCCACGCAAACGCAGTCGGATTTTTTCCTCGGTTTTACCTGGGTGCTTTTAGTTTTTGCAAGACAAACACTCGTGTTTCATGTCCACAACTTAAGATTTATAAATCAGGTATCATCTCCATAAGCTGAATATTAGTTACCTGTCATATATATCACAGTAGATAAAAGTCATTTAACATCTATAAACTAGTAAAATAGTTGGTGGTGGACGGTGGGTGGTGGTGGTGATGGACGGTGATGCTGGTGGGGTGGACGGTGTTGGTGGCGGATGGTAGGTGGTGGTGGTGGTGGGTGGTGGTGACGAACGATGGATGGTGGTAGTGGACGATGGTTTGTGGCCGATGGGTGGGTGGTGGTGGTGGTGGTGGACGGTGGTGGTGGCGGACCGTGGGTGGTGGTGGCGGACAGTGGTGGTTGGTGGTGGTGGTGGCGGACGGTGGGTGGTGGTGGTGTTGGACATTGGGTGTTGATAGGATGTTAAGAAGTGGGAAGATGTGTGAAAAAGTTAAACAATAACTTCTTTTTTAAGACCATAAAAGCAGTTTGCAGATCTTATTTAAAAAAAAACAAACAAACAGTCTTCAGAAGCTTATGTCTGCGCACCCGCAGACATAAGCCTCGTGCAGATGTTTTAAGCAAAAACAAACACCACCTTAATAATCCAATCCAATCCAACCTCAATCGCATACTCGAAACCGATTATTAATTAATTCTACTATAGATGAATGGTAAAATGCTTGATCGATTTCCATTGTTACATTGTACGGGAGATAAATCGGCTCATGGGCTCGATACTAAACCATAACACTATAGAAACGGGTTGGGTTCTGGTTATTAAAATAATCATGTGTTAGCCAGAGGCCATTTTGGAATTTTTAAGACACGCAGCAATTATAAACTAGTTTTTTTTTAACAGTTATTAACGTTAACATTGACTTTTTGATTGTTTACTAGTTCTTAAGTTACTACAATAAGGTTTTTTAACAAGTGTAGGTTAACTGATTCTATTAATAACCTAATCAGTTACAACTGCTACTGATGTTTCTCTTCAAAACCGGTTAGGAACCGAAATCGGTTCTTGAGATTAACCAATTTTGGCCATCGAGATGTATTTCCTCCTAAGCGTGTGCGACGTTGGTAAAGGTTGCAATACAGTATATGCTTTATTTGTTGAATACTTCGTCTATTGGCACACGTGGCACTTGAAAACAAACTGTGTGACATCCCAGCCTAGGTTGACCAAGAGAAAGAAGCACTCAACCTTTTAATTGTGGTTGTAACTTGTAAGCTTGTGATTCCGGAGTAGGATTTTTCATGAGCTGATCCGAACCGAGCGAAGGCTTGCTCGTTGCTTTGCTCATTTACAACCGAACTGAACTGAACGATTGAAATTCGAACAGAGCGAAAAACGAAACGAGCCAAAATCAAATTGGGCATTTTTCGATAGAACATCGAGCGATTTCAAACATTTTTATTTCTTTTTCACTTTAAAATTTTCAATAAGAAACAAGTTCGAATGCTGTAAATAACATATTTTTTCTAAACAAATTAGACCAACGTATAATAGGGGTAAATTTTAGGGAAAAAAAAAAGAAGTTTGAGGTGAGATATAATAAATATGTAAACAAACTTTTAGTATTCTGAAAACTTGAATCGAACTAAGAAAACTATAAAATTGATGGAATAGGAAAAATTTTAAAGGGTTTAAAAAATTGTATACATTTTATGTGTTGTCCATATATTTATATATTTGTTCATATATAATTATATATAAAATAAATTAAAAATATTCAAGTCGAACCGAGCCGAGCAGACCTTTGCTCGTTGCTTGGCTCGTTTACAAACCGAACCGAGTAGAGTGGCTCGTTTGCAATCAAGCAAAAATACAAGCGAGCATTTTTCAAGTAGTTTCTGAGCGAACGACAAGCGAGTTCGAGCGGGGAGTGGTTTGGACGGCCAATTCCGGAGTGCCCCTCTGAATTATGAGTGTGAATAATTATAAAAATCAAAGTCTGTTGGGCCTTCTTAATGAGCAATCTGCCTACTTCTTCAGTTGGGCTTATGGCAAAGGCGGGATGTAAGGCTAGTGTAGGGTGGGCCTGCATCCACCAAGAGCCCACCTTTCTTTTCTAATATATAGCCTAAAGCTAAATCTCATATTCTGATCCAAGTACCCAAGATTATTTCTCACAGGCTCAAGCCCACAGCTATTATACCTAATTTGGAGTCCATGTCCATCACAAGCCTTATGCAGTTATGCGAATTTCCACTGGCTACTACTTTTCAAGTTCGACTTTCTAATCCTACTCAACTACGCCATACGTGATATGCCCTTCTGAATTCTGATTGCATTTTCGAATCCTACTTGACGTTCGTCGTCTTCTAACAGTTAATTGGAATCAAACATTGAAAGCATTCAAAGCCTAAACCTGAAGCCCCCATTCAAACACGAAATAGGAATAAAGAATGGGGGATGAGACGGTGAGGTGTCGCTGATCAGGGTCGTCCCTAGGAACCGTTAATTTTTGGGCTGAATACGAAAAAAAATTCGGGTCTTATATAAAAGATTTTTTTTTATTGGTTTAAGCAATTAGATTTATAAATAGGCTTATTGGGTTAGGATTTGGATTGTGTAAAATTCTTTTTTATGAAAATGAGCTTATATGAATTAGGTAATTAGGTTTAAACATTAAGAGCTTAAATTCTTATTTTATACGTTATTTAGTACGTTAATGCTTAAAGGACGTATTTTCCGGCATGACCTTATATTTCAGCTATGTGTATATTATTTTTAGGCTGATAAGAAATTGAGTTAAAAATGGTCAAATGAGGTAAGAAAGTTCGGAAAACGAACGAAGCTGGATTGTGGGACCACATAATTCTTGTTGGGGAAAATTCTGAAAATGATCCAAAAGAAGAGAGAGATTCCCAAAATAGTCCTTGAAAATCTAACATTTCAGAAATAGTCCACTCAAATCTATTGGAGCCGATACATTGGGAAGAAATCCGATGGTTTAGAAAATAGTCCTTGAAAATCTAACATTTCAGAAATAGTTCACTCAAATCTATCGGAGCCGATACATTGGGAAGAAATCCGATGGTTTTCGAAAGCCACTAAGAAACTGTCAAGTGTCCCACTACCCAACTACCCCCGATGGTTTTCCAATAAAATCCGTCTGGACCAATAATTTTGGAATGAAAATCACCTCCTCATGAAAACCATCTCCAAAAATCATGAAAATCCGGTAACGTACCAAGAAGCCATAAACCTTGTATCTCGTCTTCAAACTTAATACCCACACCTGCAAGCTGATTAATAACACCCTGAAAAGCATTCAAATGATCAGTAACATGCGTATCATCACGGTACTTCAAGTTTATCAACTGTTTAATCAAGAACAACTTATTGTTCCCGGTCTTCCGAGCATACAACTCTTCAAGCTTGGTCCAAAGAGTACGAGCATGAGTCTCCCCACTAATATGGTTCAAAACATTATCATCAACCCACCGCCGAATATACCCACAAACCTTTCTATGCAAAATATTCCACTCTTCAACAGTTTTATCTTCAGGTTTATCGGTAGTGAACACAGGCAAATAATAATCCTTCACATAAGGAAGGTCTTCCATCTTGCCTTTCCAAACATGATAATTAGAACCATTCAAATTCACCATCCTACTTGTATTAGCTTCAATCGTTCAAACAAGTCTTAACCCAAGAACAAGAGCCGAAGCTCTGATACCACTCTGTTGGGAAAAACGACCACCTAGCCACGAACGGTAAACAAAAATTGCGGAATTAATCTTCGTTTGGCTAAACTTTTTCCCAGCCCGAATGAACCAATGAGGATGCAAACAAATAGGGTATAAATTAAAAGTAAACCGGACGCAAAATTTTCTAGCGTGGAAAACCTCTCAAGGCGAGAGTAAAAACCACGGGACTACTAGAGCCGTTTCAAATCCACTATCACCAATAATGAGCAATACAAAGTCTTCTCTAGGTAAAACTAGAGGCATACACAAACCATCATATACTTGGTACAAACAATCTTCAAGTATATAGAACAAAATACAAAAGAGTAAACAAGTAAGAGGAATCACCAACGAGAGAATGAATCAATCTCGGATACGACTCTTATCTTCACAAAACACCAAAAAATTAAACCACCAATTTTCTTCTCTTCGTATCACTTTGTGTTGACTACCAAAGGAAAAGGCAGTCACCAAAAAAGAAACCTTATTCTCTCCGTTATCTTTTCTTGTGTCGGCCGAACCTAATGCACACCACAAAAAAACCTTCACCATAACCAATTAATATACTTGTTTGCTTGAGAAAGTCTTGGAGAGTTGGAGCCCACGTTGCGCCAAAAATAAAAACCACAAACCAAGTTACTGTGCATATTAATAAAAATACAAATATGTATTTTTTTTCCTTTTCTTTTATTAATAATAATAGAACCCCATGCAGACTAATATTTGTTGGGCTTTCTCATGGGCAAAAAATACCTCAACATGAACATGCCGACTTTCAATCGGTTTCACTGGTTTATGAACAACTGTTTAACTTCTCTCATCCAGGTAAAAGTGAATTAACGTTGGATTGGCCAACAAGGTTCAAGATATGTATCGGGATTGCTCAAGGCTTAGCTTTTCTTCACAATGAATCGAGGCTCAAAATTGTTCACCGCGACATCAAAGCCACGAATGTCTTACTTGATAAAGATCTCAATCCAAAAATCTCAGATTTTGGGTTGGCAAGACTACATGAGGATGATAAGACTCACGTTAGCACACGAGTTGCCGGAACAATGTAAATAGTTCATATTCGATCCATCCCTTATTATGTTTTTATTTGCTAATATTTTTAATCGATGAATTTTGTAGTGGTTACATGGCACCAGAATATGCCCTATGGGGTTACTTGAGCGACAAGGCAGATGTTTACAGCTACGGAGTGGTGTTATTGGAAATCGTTAGCGGGAAAAACAACAACAGTTATGAACCGACTAACGATTGCATTTGTCTCCTAGATTGGGTATGATTCATGTTTTCATGGTCAATCTGTAACCCTAAGTATCAAAATCAATTATTGGACGGATCCTACTACGGGTACATGTAGGGGTGTAAAGAAACCAAACCACTCATGAGCTACTTGAGATTAGTTTTCTAAAAGCTCGAATCAAGCTTAAACGAGCATGAGCCTCAAAATAAGCTTGCTTGATATATGAGCCCGCGTCCGAGCTTCACTTATCAAGCCGGCTCGTGACCATAAACAACCCTATTATCAATGTAATTATTATTTAATAAAAAAAATATTATAGTATTATATATAATATTTTGATAAAAATAACTAAATATATATTATGTATAAAACTTTTAAATACAAATATACGTAAATATAACTAAAAATGTATATAAAGCAAATAAAAAATAAAAAATAATAGAAAAGCCAAGCCCAAGCTCTTAAAAGAACCACTCACAAGCTCAATTCGAGCTTTATAAGCGAAGCTCGCAATGAGTCAAGCTCGGGTCGGTTCGTTTACCCAATAAAAAGTATACACTTGCTTAAGCATCACATCATACAGGTCATATAACCTTTTTCAACTTATAAACTATAATATAAATGGGCTATATGATCGGGTGAAAACGTCATAGACCCATATCTGGTAACATTAGTTATTTCTTTGTCAGTCAAATACACCATACATTTATACAACTTGTATGACATTTTTTGCCCTATCATATAACTAGGAGTGTGTACGGTTATTCGGTTAATAGCCTCAACCAAATTAACCAATCGGTTTTCGGTTAATCAGTTCGGTTTATTGAAACTATTACACAGGCTTGTCGATTGGAAACAAGTAAACAATACTCGGAGCTTTTTGACGAGCAATTGGAGTCGATCAACAAAGAAGAAGCGGAAACCGTCGTGAAAGTAGCGCTTCTATGCACAAACGGATCTCCATCCATGCGGCCGACGATGCCTGAGGTTGTAAATATGCTCGAAGGAAAAACTTGCGTGCCGGAAGTCGTACCGGAAGGAACCGGTAACTCCGAAGACCTTAGATTCAAAGCCATGAGAGACTTTCGACGTGAGATGAAAGGGGAAGGAAGCCAACGTGTCGGTCAAACACAAAATTCTAACATGAATCGGACTTATACGAACTGTTCTTCGATATCTTCTGATGATGCATTTGAGATTCAATCAGTTGATACACGATCGTACTGAAATTCAGGTTTGATTATTTTTAGTTAACGATTTTGACTGGTAGATGTGTATATTTTGTGTATTATCATGCATTTTATTGACACGTGCATATATATTTACACTCGGTGGTAACTTTTTTTTAATAACAAATGATATTAAATACTAAGTTAGTAATAAAGATTTAGGATTATAAAATTATATTTTGAGATAAGATACGATTGAATCTATATTTTAAAATTATCAAATTAAAATACGAAGATGGTGAGATACAAGAAGCGGAAAAAGAAATCTTGGGCTTACTTATTTATAAGGTATGGTTTGAGCCTTCGGTTTTTGGAAAGCATACCGAGAGTTATCGTTCTTCACCGAATCGCTACTCTAGAAGCAAATACCAGCTGGATGGTTGAATATCAGTATGAACTTTAGCAGGGATGCCTGTCTTCTTATCAACTTGTGGAGCTAGTGTAGTCTCTAATCACATCTATGGTATCATTACATAAACAGTTGTAAGTTTTTAAGTATCTTCGCCCCCCCTCTACATTCTATATAAACTAGTATTTTACCCGTCCGGTGGACGGGAATGTCTTCACGGGATTGTGACCACATTTATTCAGTAACATGAATGAGTATAAAGCAAGTCAAGATAAAGATACTGGTATTACAAGAAACAGTAACCAACTCTAGTTTTATACCCATTCGGTGGCCATGTGTTTTAATGTAATTATAAGGCCAAAAATGTGACTTGCGATATCAAAGTACGAAACCCGTTATATATTTACGGTCAAGTTAATAATTAATGTCGGCAAGAAATCCGGGCACGAGACGAGAGCTTCAACACGCGTTTAACTTCAACAGGAAAGCTTCTAGATTATGTTTTTATTTTGCTATATATATGTCACATGTTATCATATGTGTGTGTGTTTTGACGGTGTAAACAACCACCCAAGGGGAGCTCACCTTGGGTGGGATCGGTTCGTTTAATTTTATGAATCATTTGTACCGGTTACGAGATCGTTCCTTTATTTTCTCGTTATATTATTTATGTTCGGCCATTTGTTTCACCGCACCCGTCTCGAGCACACTTATCAAGAACAAAGCCGTTCGTTGTCGGATCCAGTTCCGGAACCTACAGTAATGTATAACATTTTCTTTCTTTGATCGACCCAGCTTTTCCCGGCTTTTCAACGCTGTAATAAGTTTAGAAGACTTAGGTTGTATGCAACGATATAAATAAAAATTAGTTGATTTGTATTGATTTAAATCTAGATCAATTTAATTGTGACTCCACGCTTTCCAATGAAACCTATTGAGGCTTGTTCAAATGTATTACTTGTTATTACATAACATTTTGGTAATAATATGTCAAGTGTAGGGCCATCTACGCCGACCTCTAATTCATTTTGTGTTAAATTTTGGCATTTTAAAGCCAAAGGAGCTTACTATTTGTAAGTTTTAGTTAATAAAGGGTGATGATATTCCAACTTGACAATAACCGAAATGCCTTGATACCACTTGACTAAACGCTCCGTTACAAAGCCGTCTTCTTTTATATACAGTTAAAAAGAAAGAATACAATTAAACTAAACATAAAAAAATGTTGGGTTACGTTTATCAAGAGTTCATATCCTCAAAATTGATGTCATTAGTTCGGTACCACCTGCCCTCCTCACAGGCCAAAGCTTTAGATGATAGATTCATGCTCCCTTTCCATAAAGCATCAAAACTGCACAAGATGACATTTTAATATATGGAGCTTGAAATTTCAGTAAAGATTTAAATCCAAATTCAAAGATGTGTAGAGTAAAGCTTAAGAAAGTGACACATGCCGTCAAGGATAAAGAGGTCATTTTCGAATTATTTAAGCAGGCAGCAGGGGAAACTAACTAAATTAGATCAATTAACGGGATAATTTTGACACGTTCTTGAAAAACATGATTTCGACGCGTGACCCGTTTATAATAGCAAACCTTTACACAGTACCGGGATAATGTAACTCGTCATCAGTGAATAATATTATTCCCCGTCACCCGCTAATAATACCAAATTTCTAACCTTTTATCGAGGTAATTTTGACCATTAACTAACCACCCACTAATATTAAAAAATATTAACCCGTTTCCTGGTTAATTTTTAATATGTTAAACCTTGTGACCCGTTCCTAAGAAAAAACACAGTTTCGACATACAGTGGCATAACCCCGTTAATAATACTTTATGACCCATTCTTAGTGAGAGCATTACACACAACCTACTTTATAAGGTTACGACTCACATAGATTTATCTTATATAAACTAACCATGGAGATCGGGTTTTGAGCTTCCACTGCACTCGGATATTGATGAACTGTCTTCCCTGAACGGGGGTTCTAAAACTGGAGCTGGAATATGCTGGTACGTTTCAGCGTACCATCAGAGTGTTCTTCGTAAATACCACACAATTCGGCAATACCAAGCCATCTTCATAAAGATCTAATAGGTAAATCCTGTGGATACAATGCGTAACCATGAGTCCCTAAATACAATTATTATATCTTTAACGAAAGATAGTGAAATAATATTAAACAAAAATTTTATGATAACAAACATAGTAAATGTTACATTTATTGTTACCTGTTGGATGTAAGATCTGGTAAATGGGAAGAACATCCTTCTTTCACAGGATAGTTGCTAATATCTTTGGTGTCACCATGAAAAGATTCAGTTGGATGTAAATTCAGCCACAAACAGTTTCATTTGTGGTATTATTCACAGTTACCCGAAGCAGTAAGGACAAACAACGAAAGATGCTTCGATGGTATTTTATCGCAGTTGCAGATAGTAGTAGGCTAGTAGCTCGGAAAGGCATGCCACTAAAAAACTTCAAAAACAGGTCATTGAAATCTCAAAATATCGTGTTAATTAATAAACGTAACAAAACAGTTTACTTCAAAGTAATAAACTTAGTGGTCTAATTCTTTAATCGCTTCCTTATCTTAAAGTGCTGCTTACATAATACATATATAGATATCACTGATTTCTCTTGTAAACTAAACGTCCCATAATCATAACTGAGCACCTTGGGCGCTTTTCAAATTAACCAAAATGACTCAATATAATATTTTGATGTAAAAAGAATATAGATTAACTAAAATTAAAAGTCGATCTACTAACCATCGTACACCCTCAACTAAACCCGCATGATCAGTACGACAACTTGTTTGAGTTTTAGGATCTTAAGTCTTAACATTACCATTTTAAATTCAATTAACTAATCAAAATGACAATTTTACAATTTTACCCTTTTTATTTAAAAATGATAATTTTACGACTTATAAAACATAAATAAGCCGACCTTAAGAGTGCTCAAGTTATTTGATGTTTGTAGCCACCACAAAAAGAAGCATACTCATGGAGCTTGGGGTATTGTTGAGCATTACTTGTACCTGCATACATAAAATAAAAAAAAACCGTGAAGTTTATGATATGTGCTTCTTTAGCCCATTTCCTTCTTCTACAAACTGAAATGACCTCTTTGCAGGCCTTGAAAGATTAATTTTATGTATATGCATTCAAGGATCATAGTGTGGGTTTTCATTTGGGTTGACTTTTAATTAGGTTTCTGAATTTGAGACGCATCCTTTTTATAGCTTGTTATGTTAACTTGAATGACTAGATAAAGATAAGCAACAGTTAAAACAAAATATTAAATATTTAAGGGTGTTAACAGTAACTTTTGTTAAAACTTCTGTTCATCCTTTCAAAATGACAATTTTACCCTTTGTATTATAAAGTATTAAACTGCCATTTTGAAAAAATTATAAGATTTGAGGTCTTAACTCAAAAATAAAAATATTATCATTTTCATACTCATATACTCAGTAGATCAACATAGGAAGCAAATAATTAACAGAACAATTCTTTGAACATTAATAACTTATTAATAAACAAATTGTGTTTTACATTTGGGTCACACGTCATTAAAAACAAAGAAGTTCAAAAACATAACAGATAAAGGCATTACCTTGACATGAGTACTACCAAGTAGCAGCAAATATGGAACACAGCCGCGCGCTGTCAAACAAAAAAAAAAGATTATTGAACGCAAACCAGACAGATTAAAAGAAAAAACCGTAACCTAAATCAAGAATGAACATAAACATTGCCTTGACAATGAAGAAAATATGAATGAAAGCTTGGTGCTTTACCTTGACGTAAACTGCACATGGTAGTAGCAAACAACCATCCACACTGCAAACTAACAGTACAAAACACAACAAATATTATGAGGCACCTAACAGTAAACACTTAAAAAATTGCAAAGCGGTAACCAATTTTGAAAGAAGAGAGGTAGAAGGACCATACTTCACCTTCTCAAAAGACGCTAGCAACATCTGAAAACACAACTGCTATGGTTAGTGTTGGTTCAGGCCCCACAAAACACACACTACACTCACGTATGCATGTATTCTGTATAACTTGGAGAAAGAAGAAAGTTTGCCGTGATGAACAAAAAGGGTACTAAATTAATAAAACAAATGGATATTATAGCCTTGCAACGCAACGTGGGAAACAAAAAGAAAACACTATAACTACCAACTTCAACTTAAATAATGGGTAAAAGTAGCAGACTCACTCTTCTAAAATCTAAACGTGCACTCCCATAAACTCCTAATAACTTGGTCAACTTTGGACTATATCTTTGTTTACTCATGCAGAAACATGCAGTGATGCAACAGACTATTTTAAACCCATTTCTATTTTATTTGACCCGTTCCTTGAACCGTGACCTGTGATCCGTATAAACCTGAACCGTCATGACCCGACACCCCGCCTCATAATCAAATAAATAAGAATCTTAAAACAATAAGCACCTCTTTATTACATACCTTCCTCCATGGGAGGCCTCTTACCGACCACAAATGTAAGTCAAGCCGCATCTGCAATCAATAATATATATATATATTATGAAAACACAACACAAGGAAATGCTAAACAAAAATTAGAATGCAAAAAAACATACTGCGGCTGACCTTGACCATTCTAGTTTGGCGAAGCACCATCTGCTGCTGCATTAAGAAAGCCCGACGCCGAAGACAGTAGGCAATCAATTGATATTGGTGAAGAGATGGATGAGTGATTACCGTTTCTGTTTCATTCAATCGATAGCAAAGTACCAGTGGTATATACACTCAATTGATTCGAAGATCTAAAAATCGAAACCATCCATTTGGCAACCGAATCGAATCTGTCGAATCCCTTAATACAAATAAATTAAAGTAGCAAGGTTGTATAGGCATGTGAAGGAACATGGGAAGGGGCGGTAACCGCCTGAAACTGCCAGCGCGTAGAAGGGAAAATAACTGGTTTAAGCTTATCCGAGGGCTAAGAATCAATCTTTAAAGCTTATCGAAGGGCTGAGAATCAATCTTGAATTTACATCACACGGTCAGGATTAAAACTTACTCTATGGTAACCTATTAATATAATAGGAAGGCAAAATATGAGTGAGAGTACTTGATAAAGGACGAATGTTTATAACCTCATCATGTAGTTTTTGTATCAGGCGAATTAAGTTTCGATGTCTCTATACCATTCTTGCAAGGTTTTATTCGCAAATTGTCGGCCATTATCGTTGACTAGATATAATGGGAGGCAAAAATAAAAAACACTATATGCTTCCATAAAAAGTTCTTTTATGTTGGTGGTGGTGACTAGCGGTTTGGCTTCTATCCTTTGTGAAGTACTTTATTGCGACTACCTAAAATTTCATGTTTCATGCTACCTCTAGGAATGGTTAATGTCTATGGACCATTTCTAGAAGGGCCAAGCAAAAGTCACTGGACTTGATCGTTCTTGGGCCGTAACACGTGAGATTTGTTTTCTAAATATGTTAATATGTTGTATTCGGACGTGGACGAGTTTATTTTTTGGTTTAGTTATGGTGCCTTAACTCGATATCGACCAAAATCGTGTCGACTCGTAGCCGCATCACACGAGTTTTATTACATGTGGCTTTAAATACGTTTATTTTATCATAAAATATACGATTGTCAATATTATTATGTGCGTTTACTTTTCTTTTTTTTTTTGAATTATTGTTGTTACCATTACGAGCCTAATAAATACCGACTGAATTTGGGCCGTTGCACCACTATAACATGGTGGTTTTGTTACCTATATACGTTAATTGCGATTCTCTTTCTATATTCCAACTTGAACAGACCAGGTTCTATCGCCCATTTGGCTAGGCAGCCTGATATTTTAGGTTTTCTCTAAATTTGTTGTAGTGAATAACTAGTCAACACTTTGTTTGTATGTGCTTGAAAGTATCGTATTAATCTCTAGGAGATGTGTACAAGCGCAGATACTAGTTTAACCACACGGAAGTGTGTTCAACCTTTTAGTGGTGATTCTCAAATCATATCGGGTATGTATTTTGAAAATCATATACTATTCTTCTATTAGATCTCCATAAACTGATTTGGAAATAAAAATTTAATACTGATACGATTTCCACTGCGTATTTGATTAAAAAAAACTGTCACGGAACCCCCACTGGGTCTATGTTGACACAACGAAAGAGAGAACAGATTATGCAATAACTACTGTGATTCGATTGATTCAATAAACCGATTACAATGAGAATTCAAACAATAACAAAGAAGGAGATGAGAAGCATATTCAAAGAAGAGGGATGAGAAGACCAGAGACAAAGCTTTCTAACATTTTTCATAATTCGTAGCTCTTCTTCTAACACTACTTATAACCTATGATGGCCTCGTCACGAACTCTTTTGTTGGTCTCTAATACTCTTTGTTGGGTTACTTTATCAGGCCCACTGTGGTGAGGTTGCTATTAGAAGGCTAAGGTCCAATAGTGATCACAATAGTCTAATTAATATATTTCACTTCAGCTAGCAGGTTATCACGATGGCTTGTGTAGCCTTTGGTCCTTACGGCCATTTTTTTAGTCATTGTGTTAGGGTCATTATGGTCACTCTGTTTTAAGTCGTGTTAGGATCATTAAGGTCATTCTTTTTTAAGTCATATTATTGGTTATCAGAATGGTTTGTGAAGAATTTTTGAGTCATTTTGTTATCAGCATTACTGTCTGTTTTGAGAATGTTAACATCACAAGAGATTGACGACAACATTAACATCACAATAAATTGACAACAACATCCATAGATTGACAATAAAAAAGCATATGCTTACAGCTTCAAACAACTAAAATCCACCAGATTTTCATGGCAACAAATACTAAACCTAACGCATATTGTTTATTGCACTTGGACTTTGTCAATGAGAGTTGCTCTTTCAATTTTTTTGTTCTCCTTTTGCAACAATTTGCTCATTAATTCCAAAAACTTCAACTTCATGTCACTATATTTGCAATTTCCTTGTCAACATCCTGTTTTCACATAAACCAATTTCTTCTTATTACTTTCAAATAGATTCAAGAACTATAGAACTAAAGTGCTTGTTCTTTGCAACTACAAGAAGATTAAAAACAATAGCTATAGAATATAATAATCAAACTAATTGAAAGAGTAGGAACTGATTTGATTGAACAGAAACCGTATATATCAGAGAAAGGGCTTTGTGTTTCAGTTGTTAATTGCTGCCAAGAACCCTAGTATTTTATCATAGGAGAATGCGGTCACCGACACCAAGAAGCTTCCTCTCCAAGCTAAGCCCATTAAGAAAAACAGTCCAGTAGAGACCAGCAACCAAAACGTATTACAGGCCCATAAGCAATATATTCATCATCCACATATTAAAAAAAACAATATATTAGACAAGGTATAAAAGTGTAAACCAAATATAAAACTGAAAAGTATTATGTTATTTTAACAAACTTGCTGTCCATTCTCTAATAAGAATTAAAACGAATCAATATAAGAGAATTGAAATCTAAGCAGGAGAATCAAATGTGAAACTTACTTGCCATAAGAGGCAGTCATAAAATTCCTCCCAAATTCGAGGACTTCTACCACCTACAACTCGAAGGATTTCAAGGTTATTGTGATGGACGTTCCATCCGAGTCAACTTTAAAGATTCTAGGGTTCTTGTATGTGATGCATGAAGAAGATGAAGACAAACTTATGTCGATCAAGTGAAACTAGCGTTTCTAAGTCTTAAAATTGAAAGTGTAGGAGGTGTTTAAGTAGTTTGAAGAATTAAAAAAAATGTTTTTAACAGCTAAGCAACCATGTTAACGTCCACGTAACCCTCCATGCCATCCCAAATTAGCATCATCTAATTACGTTAGTGTTGGAACCTATTCCGAGTGAGGGGGAAGGTCCCTAACAATTACAAGAATGGAGATCAAATGAGATTATATAGTAAAGGTGCTTGGTCTTCAACGTGAATGAATATACATGTCCATCTCTCCTTTATTTATAGGAGAAGATATTAATACATATTGTATATCGGTTTATCTATTCCAGCTAGATCCTTTGGTCCGGCCTCATTTCCTTCGGGCCTTGCTGGCTCGAAGATCTTTACCTCCTGGTTCTTGTCTCCTATCCCGGATTTTGCGTGCCTCGGGCCACCCATTAGATCGGACATGCTATATGGAGTTTCCCTCGCAAAGGGTTTCCCTCCAAACCATCTTCTAGAATCTCTTGTGCTATTGGGCCTGTCTTCATTGGGCCTCGTTCGGACTATTGGGCTTGTTGTTACTGGGCTGGAGCCTGCTCATGAGGTCCATCTCATGGGTAGGCTCTTCAAGTCCCCTCAGTCTATTGTGCTCGTTATTTATGACGAGTACAATGGACTCACAACAAGTCTCTATTTTTCCTCCGTCTTGACCACCTCTTGTGTGATCCTCATTATTCTCCGATTGACCTTTATATGGCCGGGGGTATCTTTGATACCAAAAGAATATCCATAGAACTATTATATGCTGGTTCTTGACTTACGAGCTTTCCCCTGAGCCATTGTTCTTTTTAACTTAGGCCCCATCCATTTTAGCAACATGTGTTATTTTAATCCTTTCTTTCGGGTTGATATCACCACTTCTATAGACTAGTTGGACAGGCCCTTACTCATTCTGGAACCTTTGATTTCATTTAGTTACTTGGGGAGGTCGTTTGGTTACTCTCTCTTTTGGGCTTCCTTTCTAGGGCAGCTTCATCAGGTCTCCCCCGTCTGTGGTAAGGGTGATGAACTAACTCGGACTTTTCATTGACTTAAATTATCCAAACCCCCTTTTATCTTTTCAAACCATCGTTAGGCCCATACCTAGACTGGCGATAGTTCTGAAAAAGCTTCTTACGCTCCCCTAAAGATGTGATGACACCTTTCGACTCGCCAGCCTTTCTCATAACTACTTGCTCCCTTTTCTTACTTTTAAAGTTGCATTTCCTATCTCCTTCTTATCTGGTTGGTAGGATATTTGGTTAGAGTAACTAGAACTCCCTAAGTATTTTGATTTCTTCTGGGCTTTTCTAACTTGGACCTCATCATGGGACGGAGGCCTATTTTCACAGCAGGCTTTGGAAGTCCCCCTAGTCCTTATTCTGATGGACAAGAGACTAATGTAGTCCTAGTTTATCTATCACATATGGGATAGGTTCATCACTTTTAAACTCACTCATTGGACCAGTTTCGAGTGAGATCCTCCTTTGATATTTTGGTTGAGGTAGATGATATGTAGTTCACATGTTCTTGATCCAATTCTCTTGATTATTTAAATCTACCTTGATAGAAACACACTGTCCTTCTTCTATTTTGACTTATCAAATTTGGACCCAGTATAGCCGAGATGGAGAAGTCATGGATGAGACAAAGATAACACATTTCTAAAATCATTCCCATACAATTGGCCCAATCCTGGAATCACCTCTTCAGTTAGCAAAAGGCTCATCGGTGAAAAATAAATTGACAGTTGGGACAAATCTGATATATTTCTTTAGTTGGGATCAACACCAGTTAATTGAGAAAAGTTAAGATTATTAAAATCCAACTAGTTGGCGACCCCGCGTGTTGCGGTGGATCAAACCTAGTTGACATACGCATATGTTGTTGCTAGACAACAATATTATAATTACAAAAGAGCAGTTGATTTTTGTTAGCAACATATTAGTTACAAAATAGAGTACCATAACCACAAACAACCGATTTGCTAGGTAAACTATACCATAACTACAAAAGATAAGTAGTTGTTATCTTAGCCACATTTTATCTAAAAGTTGTGTAGCTTGAATATTTGCATAGTTGTCCTAATAGCTCCATATTTGCGCCAAAACAACCTGCTTCATGTGTTCTAATTTTTTACCACTTAGTGTTTCTTCACTTTGCTTCTTGGTATTTGCTTGCAAATTTGTTGGAAAGTATAGTTAGTTATTCATGTGTAGCTTGTTACAAAGTATACAATTAAAGTAATCTTTCCTATTATAACAAAGTAAAATAATTATGGACACTTGTCATTTTTTAGTTAATTCTCACAATTATTTTCTCTCCAAAATTAATATCTTAGTTTACCCTAATATATGTAATAGATAAATAATTATTCATTTTTCTTTTACACTCTATTTATATTATATTTATACATTTTTATAAAATAAATATTAACATATTATTTTACTATATATTCCAAAATATTTGATGCAATCCAAAAATTAACAAAAACCATGTTTGCCAAAGATTGAAAATAATATAATTTCAAATGTTATCATTAACATATTATACTATGATTGTAGAAAATTGTAAAGAAAAACAAAACTCGAATATGCTTTCATATTACAAAGTAATTATTTTTTTAATCATTAAATTATAAATATATGCTTAAAAGTCGATCCATTCTTTTAAAATCAACCTATTTATCTTCTATTATTATTATTATTATTATTGTAAATTGGCATATACATTTATAAATTATAAATGGGAAAAGTGAATACGGTGTTGTCAGTCGTCTAAGCTTACAAGCCAAACCCATCAAAACTACGTAGTTTTGACCATAATTTCCTGAAAGCCATTCAGTTAAGTTACATCTATTTGGGAACAGGAGTATTCGGACATGCTTGAGTCATCGTTCATCCGAATTCCGACAATCACTTGCATAATATTAGGGCCAAATAAGAAAAAAGGTGAAATAAAAACAAAAGTAGTGTGAAATAAAGATTCAAGATGAACTAGTGACTGGTTTAATCAAAGACGAACTTAAAAAATATTGTATTTGTAGCCATCATAGAAGCTTCAAAGGGTGGTTCAAATGGATTTGTTTTGATGTGTTGGTGCTCTTATTAGATATCAAATTCGGAAAAAAAAATTGTTTGATAGTCTATGCACAATCCATTCGAATGATTTTCACAATTATTTTGAAAGCTATAATTTGGGAAAAGCTTTTGGTTATTTGCTAGTCTGTTTGTACAATTCGTGTAAATGATGAATTACAATAGTACTTTGGATGAAATAAACATAAAAGATACCACATCAAGAAAAGTGGATTACATAAAGAAGGATACATGGACAAAGAAGGATACAGGGATTGTGGGGTTTTTTTTGGCAGGTAACAAATTAACAAAATCTTGCCTTGTTATATAAGATCTTGGTTAAATTAGAAAATATTATATCAAAACTACGTAGTTTTGATGGGTTTGGCGTGTAAATTAGACGACTGACAGCACCGTTTTCACTTTCCCCTAAAGTAAAATATTCACAAAATTGAATGGGTTCACATGCTATTTTTTATGTTGTCATTATGACAAAGCCCAGAAGCCCCCCTGAAACTTATTAAAATCTTTTTCATGGTGTAGCTTAGAAAAACATAGTTTTTAAAGAACATTCGTCGTAACAATTTAATGTTCTCCTTCATTTCGATTGTGGTAAATTGATAAACATATCAATAAAGGTAACGCTTCTTCTGTATTTAGGCTGAGCGGTTAGAGTTACTATCATATGACAAGTCTTATTTTCGAAATTGGTTCATAACCAAAATTCTTTCAATTATACATATATCATACTGACAATGAGAATGAAATTTTCAATCAAAAGAGTGTTCTCGGGTACGTTTTTGCACGCGTATTTTTTTAGTAAGTTCATCTAAAGAGAATCATTTTGTGATATCAATAAAATCAATTTATGTGCACATGGTTTAGATATAAGTATAGATGTAATACATTTTTTTATATACGTTATACAATTATTTGCTTTACTTGAAATTTTATAATTTTGATCATCCCGTATGTGACATGGGCTCTAAAACTAGTACTATAATATTTTGACATTTCGTACACCACTCTTTGCGCCTTCTCCTTGTCAACCATTCATACCTACCAACATAATAATCTAGGTAAACTACCATAATATCACAAAAGTAAAACCTAAGTAATTTGCATTTAAGTTTTAAGTGTCAAATTAAAAAAGTTAATATCAAATTTGACAGGCCATGACTTTGATTATGGAGAAATTTCAGTGAACTGCTATAGTTACAACTAAAAGTATTCATGTAGACTCAATAAAAACAACATGATTTTGCTTAAACCACAGGGATGTATAAAATCTGCTATAGTTACAACTAAAAGTATTCATGTAGACTCAATAAAAACAACATGATTTTGCTTAAACTACAGGGGTATAAAATCTTTAGCAATAATCTAACTTTTTCTATATTATAATTCTTACAAAAATGCACATGAGTTATGCCCCGGAAACCTCGTGGACACTCATTCAAATTTATTTAGCAACGTGATAAGATAAAATTAGATGTTAGTTTTATATGCTTACAGCTGGAGATGATTAAATAGGTAAATCATTAAGTTATTGAATTATGCTATACGATAGTTTGATTTGTTAATGGATTTGTAATTTGTAGGTCCCTACACGGGTGGATCTAACAACGTCTTTGGATCAACCTAACTTAGTGCTGGCGGAAATCACACTAAGCAACCAAGAGGTCTCGGATCTTGAGTTTATTTTTGGTTAAGGAAAGGAGAGAGTGAGAGAGAGAGAGAGAGAGAGCCGAGAGATGAGAAGAGGAGAGAGTAGTGTTTTTCTCAAAAGGTTTTCTATTGTGTATTAACTCCAGAACTTCTTTACTTCTCATGGCATGCTTCCTATTTATAGGGAAGCATGCATGAGAAGTAAACCACTTCTAATGCCCAATGGGCTTCTTTACAATGGGCCGTGGCCCAACAATGTACAAAATGATCAATTGGTCCAAATACATAACTGAATCAATACAAAAGACTAAATATACAAAACGGGGCATAACAATCTCCCTCTAGTCTTTAGTATTGAAACCCGTCGGTGTCGTATATTAGGCACTCGTCCTCGGTTAGTGGAAGTTCAACAAGTCTACGCACGAACTTGTTGAACGCTTCCACTATCCGGTCGGTATTCTAACGTCCCAAATCCTCGACGGTTCCCAGCGGCTTGTTGTAGAGCTTTTTCACATCTTCAACGTGTAGTCCCATAAGCTCATGCTCGTCAAACACTCTGATCTCGTGCATATCACGGCAGTGAATGACGGCCTCGCCGGTAGTGTTGTTAAACTCCCAATCGATGAAATCTCGGAGAGTGTTGGGAAGATAAGGCTCGCCATGATAAATCTCGTGACATTCTTTTGGCGCCTTGTATCTCCACATAATGCGAGGCTCTCCGGCAGTCGGGTTTATCTCTCTTGGGTTCTTGTACCTGCGACCCTTATTCGGCTCTAAGTCCTTGTAGTTGACTCTTGATTGACGCTGTAGATAAGTTGGGACCCAACTTTCCAGCGTACTTCCAGTTGCACCATGACCCAGAGCTTTCTGACGATAGTTCAGATCAAGCTCAGGTAGAGTCTTCAGATCGTGATGACTGAGATAGATGAGGTCCCCGCTGTAACGTCTGATGGCCCAAACTTTATTCCGCTGATCATATCTTGCATAGACGATTAGCGAGTCGTCGTGATATGGATAGTTGAGCACGCGGGCAGACGCACAGCTTGAGACAATGTGCGTCTTTCGCTTCTTCTTTGGCGGTTGGTCAACGACAGGATCTGTTGCAGGAGCCTCTGAACCTTGAGCGGGAGGAGTATCCGGATTTGGCGAGTAGTTAATGTCGTCGTCTTGTTCATTTACCGCCTTCTCCGTTTCCGTTCCCTCGATGAATTCCTCAAAGCTCATACCTGCATTGATAAAATCAACGATTACACCTGTATTGTCAGTCGGAGAGATGATATCTTTGTACAAGCTATCAAGTAGTGAATCATCCTCTCTGACTTTGCTGGCTGAACCGGGGTTAGCAGGGTCTTGAGCATCGTGTTGAGAGTGTGGAGGTGATTGAGTGTTACCTCCACCTCCACCTCCACCTCCTGCCGCCCCGGCCCCTCCATCTCCACCACCACTGTTGTCACCATCACCATCATCATCATCAAAGCTGTCATGAACTTCATCGTCGTCGTCATCTTCTTCATCATCATCATCCTCTTCATCACCATCATCTTCTTCATCACCATCATAACCACCACCAACACCGCTAGATTGGCCGCCCTGTTGTACTAACCGACCAATAGTCGCCTCTCCTTCAGACACCACAGCCTGTACGCCTCGCATGGTCATAGAAGGACCTGCGGCAGGTTGCGAACCCCCAACTTGAGAAGTCTCACCAGACCTTCTCCAAGTTCTAAACACAGCGTCAAGCCTATCCTCCAGACCGTGAAATTCATCTTCTTGAATGCCCATGAGGTCTGAGGCCGCCTGGTACTTGCTCACCATCTCTTCATTAGTTTTGAGCTGTAGCTCATTCAGACGGTCTTGTTCCTTGATTCTTTGTTTAATGGCCTCCATGTCTCCTCTGAGCAAATCGAGAGGGGTGGAGGAAGCAAGTTGATTTTCCAAATCAGCAACTCTTGAGTTTGTAGCTTCCTTTTCAACATCCCACCTTCTCGTAGCATCTTTAATCTTCTTGTTTATGCTTAATCTGAGAGCACTAGCACTTGGTAAGTCTCTTTCAAGTGTGGCCAATCTATCTCCAAGTCTAGTGTGATCGGCTCTCAGATTAGCATTCTCAGAGGCCTCATGATTCATCAACGTCTGTAGATTCTGGATCCGGGTGTGGAAGGTATTGGTCAATAACCGTTGATTTTCGGTAATTTCATCGCTTGCTGCCTTCTGTTCTTCCAACACCCGGATCCTTTCTTTCAGATCCGCTTTTTCCTTTTCATCCTCAAGAGCCTTTTTCTTCATATCTTTTATGAGCTTGAGGAGTGCAATCTCTCGTTCCGCCCTTTTGGCATTTGATTCCTCCAGTGCGACGATCCTATTGAGGATAGGATCAACGTACACTGGAGGTGTCGAAGACATCCCTCGGGAGATTGGTTTGGGTGAGATAATGGTGGATGGTGGGGTGGTGGTTGTTATGGGTGGTGAGGTAGTTGGTAAAGGTAGGGTGATGGCTTGAGTAAGGATTTGTGGAGTTTTAGAGGTGGGTGGTGTTGGTTTTATTACAGATGGTGTGACGGATTGGGTTGGGGAAGTAAGGACGGTCTTGCTCCATATGCTTGTTGTTTGTATTGGGGAGCTAAAGACTGATGAAGTAAATATGGATGAGGTTGGTTGTGCAGGTGGTGTCGAGGCTTGAGTTGGTTCAGGTTGGGTTTTTTGTTGAGGTGGTGAGTGTGGTAAGGAAGGTATTTGGAGTAGGAATGTTGAAATTGGTTGGTCTGTGGGTGAGAGTTTAGGTGAGGGTTCAGGTGAGTTATGAAGTAGGGTCTTGGTTTTCTTGGCTTTGGTTTTCTTTCTGGTTTTTGGTGGTTTGTGGGCAGGGATTTGTATTTTAGTCACATCTAGGGTTTTGAGGGCTTGGGCCAGAGCTTCTTTGGTTATTTTTGGTTGGTCTGAGGGCTGGTCTTGTGAGGGAGGCTTGACATGAGACTTGGTTGACTTCTGGGAGTCTCCATGTCTCCTCAAACGCTTCAGGGGCGGCTGGTCTTCCTCCTCCTCCTCCTCAAGTTCTATCAATTTGCCCTTTTTAGCCACCTTTCTCTTTAAATCATGCTTGGCCTTTGTTCGATCTTCGGCCGGCTCATCAGATGAACCTTGACCTCCTTCAACTACGGGTTCTTCATCACCTTCACCTTCACCAGACGCCTCATCCCCAGCAGGCTCTGTCTCTTCAAACAAACCAAACTTGGGCCCAGGTCGTGGTCCTGTATACTGATGACCTCTGCCCTTGGTGTTCAACAACACACCTGAAACTGACACCTTAATCTCGTGAACATGAAATGGCTCGGGGTGTGACTTCTTGTCCTTTGCCTTCTTGAATCCCGGCCTTTGAATATCTGGAATCAGGTCATCTAACAACATTTGCACGAATCTTGGGTACATCAACCATGTAGCCCCACTCTTGATGTTCGCGAGCATGCACAAAAATATCCGTCTTGAGTAATTGAACTTCTTCTTGTTGGTCAATGCGGACATAATACGATCCCAGTCCATACTCATGCTGTCAAAACCACCTCGAATGTCTGTGAAACAATGAGTAATAATGTGGAAGAGAAATCTCCAGTATGGTGACAGATGGCTCTTCTCTAAGCTCTTCCATTCCGTGTCGTACCCCATCTGAGCAACGAAATCTTCCATTTTCTTTTTGTTTCCTCTCTCATACTTGTAATCGGGCTAGTCATCAATCTTTAACACCCTTCTAATGTCATCTTCAGTGATAGTTAATTCATGTCTGGCAACGGTTGTTGTAAATGATAGAGAATCATCTGCAACCCTGGCGAACGCCAGAAATCTAAGACCCACTTGTAGTAAATGGCTGGATCTACAGTGACGGCATAGGCAAGGGGTGATTGTCTGAGCACCTTGACCATAGGAGTGAACACCTTATAAGCCTTTGCCTTAGGCAACTCGAGAGCACAGAAGTTGTTATGACCCTGAAATTGAAAATTAAAAGATCATGAGAATCATCATTAAGACAAAACAAAACAAACAAGATATGCACATAGACGTTAAGTATTTACACATTAGATAAGTTACCATTATGTATATTCTAGATATAATAAGTTAATAAGTTAATTTTAGACAATCTATAAGTTAATTAGATCATAATGTACAAAGATCAAGTTCAAAACAGTCTACTAGACCAAACAGTTCAGTATATTAAAACAGATTAGTAGCAATTTGTTTGAAACTCTGAAAATTTTGCTAAGTATGAGATTTTCGCATGGGACATTGTTTCGCTTCGCATAGGGTCAAGCAAAGCGAAACAGAAAGGTGTTTCACTTGGCATGGTCAAGCGAAGCAAAAGACCCTTTCATGCGAAGACCAGTACTTAGCCCCTTTTTATCCATTCCTTTCTTTACTCAAGATCGCCTATATGCGAATTAGGTTTCTGGAAAGTTTGAACTTGAAACTCCTATGTTTACTAGGTCAATTTGTCCTTAGAACATATGAACTGAAACTTAAATCTACAAACTTTATACAAACAACCCTAATGCTAATAATTGATGATGATACTCAAGATCAATAAGTCCAAAAACAGATTATTCATAACATATGAACCAATTTCATATGAAGATCAGTCATGAATCAAGTCGACGGCTCATCTGAACCGTCGTCCTGATCCACGAGAACCCAGAAAACATGAAGATGAAATGATTTATGGTGTTTTGATGTTATACCGAAGGTGGATATTCTGGATTCAACGGCATGTTTGTGATTATGAGGACTGGATTCTTTGAAAAATGGAAGAAGATCTGGGTTGAGAGCTTGAAGATTTGAGAGAGAAGAGAGTAAAAACTCAAAAATGTTTGGTGAATAGTGAAAGATTTTTTAGGTTTCCCTTATATATAGGGTCAGCTTATCTCGCGATAAGGTCAAAACATCGTGAGTATTCACCGAAAATACAGTCTCAGTCCTCGGTCTTTAAAAATGTTTGCTTTTTCAAACCCGAAAAACATTTACCCACCGAATCCGAGCACATGATTATTTATAAGGTTTTTCTTTTGTCGGTCCTTAACTGTTAACATTTGCACGATCGATCTCTTTTGTCAAAACAAAACATAATAAAAGAAGACACTAAAATAAAATTAAAATTAGAGTTAAAATTAAAAAAATATAAATAAAATTAAAATAAAATAAAATTAAAAATATTTATTTTTAAAGTTAAAATCAATAATATTAAATTTATTTACATAGAATTGTCTTTGGTTAATTTTCAAAGAGTGATCACGATATGGAATCATATTGATTTGTAAAGCCCTAGATCGCGTTTCCATTTTGAAATTATTGTGACACAAGTTCATCATTGACTATAGATATTGTCATCCTTTTTAACTTGACAAGTGTTTTGATGCCAGAAGTGATACGTTTAAAGTACAATTAGGCACTATGCTTATGTGGTCCCCACTTAATTGGACATGTTACTGATTCCATCATATCTCAGGCCTACTTTGTGTTAACATATCACCTCAACTTGACTTAGACCTTTCTTAGTTGATCACAGTAATCTTCTTAACGAACTTGACTTATTGTATATTGTACAATGACACTTTGTGCTTTGCTCACTTGTCTCTATCTAGAAAGATTAAAATAAGGTAGAAGTTCAGGCCATAACAATCGGGTCGGATAATACCATATTATCGTGCAGAGAAAGATCAAGGCTTGAACAAAAGAAAGAAAATAAAACAAAGCAGAAGACCCGGGGCCTTAAAAATCAGATCTTGTATGACTACAAACGTAGAAAGTCCAAGCTTGAGTCGAAAATAAATAAAGAAATAAAGCAGAAGTTAAAATTCTTAGGACTGACTCTTTTTCTGACTTCTTTTCTTTTGTTTTTCTGACTCATTTGTTTTCTTTTTCTTGCTTTTCTTGACTTTTTACTTGACTCAATGAAAGTTAAAATTGGCACTGACTTTCATAAGACGACTGTGATCAGCTAAAGAGAGGCTTGGGTATGACATGTATAGTTACATTTTTGCTTCATGCATATGACTTTACGGAATCAAGCAATCGCTTCATAATTGTATATCCACTAGTACCGTCATTAGTTTAAGTTTATATCACCCGACACTTACTTGTTTGTCAAGCCTACCTAAACATTAATGAATGACCTTGTAGCCTTTTGTTCTATTCTTTTAACGCGCTAGAATCATAACAAACTAATGTACTATCACTTTCCATTGGTTGGATCAATTAAATTTGAAAATTTTAAATATCCGACTCCCTCTAAGCAAGAGCTCCCTCTAAACGGGATAATTCGTTTTGAATTTTCTTGAAATATAAAAATAAAATCTTTTTGTTAAGTCAAATGACTTGTTTTTGTTTTACTGAAAGTAAATTTTAAAATCTTTTTGGTGAGTTAAAGTTAACTCATTTTCTCCCTCTAAAAGTGTGACATATTTGAAAAATATTTACATTTTTAAATGAAAAGATAGACGATAAAATTTACTGAAAGGAAATCATGCCCAATGACTCAATGAGAAATAAAAATCGGGCACGACTGAAAGCTTTTGTAAAGAGATCTGCAAAGTTAAAATCAGTATGGACCCGTTTTATGTTGACAAGCTTGCGATCATAACAATCATGAATAAAATGTATCCGGATGTCAATGTGCTTGGTCTTTGAGTGCTGGACCGGGTTTTTGACAATAGCAACGGCCGCCTCATTATCACATTTAATCGTTGATCCATAGAAATTCAAACCGTAATCCAGCAGTTGATGCTGGATCCAAATCACTTGAGAGCAGCAGCTGGATGCGGCGATGTACTCGGCTTCGGCTGTGGATGTAGACACAGTGACTTGTTTCTTGCACTGCCATGAGATCAACCGATCTCCCAGGAATTGACATCCACCAGATGTGGATTTTCTGTCCAAGTTGCATCCTCCATAATCATTGTCGGTGTAAGCATGAAGTTCCAAGGGAGAATCTTTTGGATACCAAAGACCCAATCGTGGTCTCCCTTTCAAGTATCTGAAGATACGCTTGACATCAGTCATGTGGGATTCTCTTGGGTCAGACTGATATCTGGCGCACTGACAAACAGAGAACATGATGTCCGGTCTGCTTGCAGTGAGATACATCAGGGAACCAATCATTTACCTATAAAGGTGTTGATCGACTGGTTTTCCTGATGGATCAGGAGCGAGAACAGGACGCATAGCGATTGGTGTCATGAAAGCTGTTGAGTCCTTGAATCCAAATTTCTGAACAATGTCATGCACGTACTTTTCTTGGTGAATCAAAGTCCCGTCCTTCTTTTGCTCAACTTGTAAGCCCAGGAAGAAAGTCATCTCCCCTAAGGAACTCATTTCAAATCGCTTCTGCATGATCTTAGAAAACTCCTTGCACAGAGTCTCATTTGTGGACCCGAAGATAATGTCGTCAACATACACTTGAACAAGAATCAAATCATCCTTCACTTTCTTGACAAAGAGAGTTTGATCAACAATGCCTCTCTTGTATCCATTCTTCACTAAATGATCAGCCAGTGTGGCATACCAAGCACGAGGAGCTTGGTGAAGACCATAAAGTGCTTTGTCAAGGCAGTAAACGTGATCAGGATAATTTGGGTCTTCAAAACCTGGTGGTTGGCTCACATAAATTTCTTCTTTTACTTTCCCGTACAAGAAAGCAGTCTTCACATCCATCTGATATACTTTGAAATTCATGTACGAGGCATAGGCCAAAAAGATACGAATTGCTTCCAATTTGGCCACCGGTGCATAAACTTCATCGTAATCAAGTCCTTCCCTTTGCCAAAAACCTTGTACAACTAACCATGCTTTATTTCTGATAATCACTCCCTTGTCATCTTTCTTGTTACGGAACACCCATTTTGTTCCGATCGGCTTCTTGTGATCTGGTTTCTTTACTAGCTTCCAAAGGTTCAGCTTCTTGAACTGCAACAGCTCTTCTTGCATTGCTTCAATCCACGAGTTCTCCTTCAAAGCAACTATGTAGTCCTTGGGCTCTACCTGCGAAATAAAACAAGCAAAAAGACATATGTTAATGTTACCAGAGGTGCTGCGTGTTTGGATGCCAGCGGTCGGATCTCCAATGATGTTCTCAGTCGGATGTCGGTGATGGATTGGTAACTGTGGAATTTGTTCGACACTCTCGACTGGTGTTGCCTCAAGCTTAATGGTCAGGCTCTCTATGGGATGAAAGATTGCGGTCACATCTACAGTGGCATTTGGTTGGGGATCGCTTGCATCTTCTTCTTGATCAACCAAATGTTCCTGAGCGATGGTGCCTTCCCGTAGGTTGTTGTAGAAAGGTACGACGATTGCAGGTACCGACGAGGAGTCAAAGCTGCGAGAAGTTCCAGTAGGAACGGTGTCATTCTGCACATTCTCTTGAATAGCTTCCTCAGCAGATCCATGAATGTTTTCTTCAGAGGAAGGTGTAGGAACTGATTCAACTATACTTGGATCATTAGCTGGGGAAGTTTCCATTTGGTGGGTTTGTTGATCCGCCGCTTGAGTGGTCTGGACGTTTTCCACATTGTCAGCTGACATAAATGAATCGGTGTCTGAATCATCTGTGTCTTCGATAGCAGGTATTTCAGTAGAGACTGCAGATGTTTGCACATTGACTGCCGGAACTGGTTGATTAGCCACGTGTGGAACATTAAGTGCGGGTGCAGGTGCAGCAATCTGAATATCTGTCAGACCTTTCACAACGGCATGCATCAAGATTGATTGATCAACAATTGTCGGAGTTGGTGCAGAAACAATAGGAGATATCACTGGTGCAGATTGTGGTACATACATTCCTCGAAACTACCTAAATAAGCCTTCATAATCAACATCCAATCTGGACCATGGTGTGCATCGGTAGGGTTCAGTTCTTGCCAATCAATGTTGTAGGACTCCAAAATCACTCGGGATTTCTTATTGAACACACGATAAGCACTTTTGTCAGCGGAATAACCAACAAAATAGCACTCATCCGCCTTTTCAGCAAACTTTGAAGTGGCAGCAACATTTGACTGAAGCACTGTGCAAGGACATCCGAAAGTCTTGAAGAAATTAACCCTTGGCTTGTTTCCATAAAAGACTTCATAAGGTGTCTTATTCAGTCTTTTGTTCAGCAACACACGATTCTGAGTGTAGCAAGCAGTATTGATAGCTTCCCCCCAGAAGAATAAAGGTAGTTTGGAGTATGACAGCATGGTTCTTGCGGCTTCAACCAGTGTACGATTTCGTCGCTCAGCCACCCCATTTTGTTAAGGAGTGTAGGGTGCACTGAATTGACGAAGAATCCCCTTGTTGTAACAGAATTTGTTGACCACTTTGTTGCAGAATTATGTTCCAATGTCACTTCTGATGCACTTGACTCGTTTGTTCGTCTGATTCTCAACTAACACGATGAATCTGATAAGAAACTGAGATGTCTCATCCTTGTGTCCTAGTAGAAAAGTCCAACTGAAACGCGAGTAATCATCAGTAATAACTAGACAATAGGCTTTTCGACCTATTGCCATTGGTTGAACAGGACCAAAAAGATCCATATACAGCAGTTGAAGAGTGGAGTTTATGGAATTGACAGTCTTAGGGCGGTGAGGAAGTTTGTGCTGTTTGCATTTAGAGCAAGATAAACATTTTTCAGCACAATGAAAAGATTTTACGGGCAAGCCCCTCACATGGTCACCTTTAACCAACTTGTTCAAGTTCTTAAAGTTGACACGCCCTAGACGACGATGCCATAAGGATGAGTCATTCTCCGAGGCCTTAGACATCAAGCAAGAAGCAGTCCGCATGGAATAATTGCTTCTCATGTCCAGAATATAAGCGTCTTTGTGCCTCGGAGTACGCAACATAATCCACTCTTCAGGGACTCTAAAGCCCGGTTTAAGAACAAGACATTCATTTTCGGTAAAAAGAGTTGAAAATTTCTTATCGCAGATTTGAGAGACACTGAGCAGGTTGTGGTTGAGTTGTTCCACAAGATTGACTTCGTCGAAGGTCAATGTGCCATTTGAGACTTTGCCTTGTTTCATGATTTCTCCTCCTATGTCACCAGCAAAGGAAACATGTCCACCATCGAAAGGTTTAATGTCAAATAACAGGGACTCATCTCCTGTCATATGTCGGGTACAGCCACTGTCCAAGTACCAAATACTGTTGACAGGTCTTCCAGGCTGACCCTACATACATGAGCAGCTAGTTAGTAGAAGGGTCCCGAGACGAACTTGTCTCGGGAAAAGCAAACAGAAAATCACCCAACTTTATTTTATGATTCTTAAAAATGTAATCTTTTGGAAAATCTGAATCTGAACTGCAATTACTCGAGGAACTTGTGTTAAGATTTCCTCGGTTCTGAAAAGGTTTTCTTGATTGCCTTCATTTTGGTTTTGGTTTAACTATCAAACCTTCTGTGTTTGCTTTGGAAAACGGTTTAGAGGGGTTTTTAGGGTTTTCAGCTTCTGACCCTTTGGCTAACCGCTTCCTTTCTCTTTGTGTTAGCCAGAAGGGTTTATTGGGTTTGTCGGTTCTTTTAATTCTTGAATCCGTCTTACTGGCTGAGGTACAAGTTTGATAAGACATTTTCTTAGGTTGAAAATTTAACTCAGTAAATGTCTGATCAAACTTACTTTTAGCGTCTCTTTGTTGCTTATGCCAGTTCTTGCATTGTCTCGCAAGATGAGACGGATTTCCACACACAAAACAACATTTTCTTTTGTTACAATCATAGACATGTTGATCACTGAAATATGTGGGGTGAGGTGATGTGGTAGAGTTAACGTATTGATAACCTCAATCTGAGAACACATTTGAATGATTAGATGCAAAGTAATTTGACTGCCTAGGTTTATGACCAAAGTAGTAATAGGTACTATCAAATTGATCATAAAATTGAGAACTATTACTATTAGTAGTATTTTGTGAAAATGAAATTTTCTTCGAATGCACATATTTACACGACGTGCTTGGTTGTTCATTTTCAAAAACAGTTTCTTGTTTTCTCAAGTTCTCAAAATCATGATTAGTTGATGAGCAATTAGAACTTGTCCGGACATCAACTTTAGCCTCTTTTGTTTCATCAAAAACTGTTTCACACTCAGAATCAGACGAAGAACATTCACTTTCATTACATACATTATTACAATTGTCTTCACTAGTGGTTTCACAAAATACAGTTTTTGATTCCGACATCAAACATTCTAACATGGATTCACAAACTTTGTTACAGACAGGGTTATTAATACTTTTTGTTAGACCCACACACGACTCAAAACGTGATTCTAATCCTTCATTTTGCTTAAAACCTTGATTAACTTTCCCACAATCACTATTGTTTATATCACCTGCTTCACAAGACACATTGACGTTAGATTTATCAAATGATTGGACTGGAGCAACAGTTTGAGATACTGTGGGAATAAATGTCACTGGTTTTGGTATCCTACCAACACCGTAGGCCGTTTCTTCATCAGGAGAAGTATTATAGCTAAAGTGGGGCAAACTGGTGTAGTTATCATTGAATGGTGGTGGTACGGCAGTGTAATCGTACCCCAACCCCGCTTTAACTTTAGTGCTTCTCTGGGCTCCAATAAGATCATCTAATCTTTCAGATGATGCCTCAAACCTTTCGACTTGTTTTTCCTTTTCTTTCTTATCAAAAACTTCGAGTTTTAATTTCTTAATTTCTTCTTTTAAATCATTAATTATGTCCTTATAACTAATGACATTATGTTTTTCTCGAAAAATTTCAAGTCTAAGATTAGCTACATCATCGTGATGAGTTTTGATCTTTTCAATGCAGATCTTATCAGCTTTTACATATTCAGTGTTCAACTGACGAAGTTTTGCATTTTCTTTCAAAACTTCGTCTTGTAAGTATCTATAGTATGTAACCTTGTTAACACACGCTTCCGTGCAAAGATTTCGTTTTACCTCATCAAGGTGTGATGCACTTGAACCGGCAGCAGAAGATGAAGAGGCTTCATTGTTTGAAGTGAAAGCCATGCCAGCCATATTCAGTGGATTTTGCAGCTCTTGAAACTGTTCGTCCCAATCCATACTAGTGTGGACCTCTGTTTGAGAGACAAGGGCTCTTGAGTTTGAGCTTGAGCTACCTCTGTGTGGACTACTCCCGATTCTTGGAGCTGAGTTGTTTGGCTTTTGTTCCTCAGGCCTCTTTCCAGCAGCTTTTGCATTCTCTTCATCAGTTACTTCTATCACATGAATATCGTTTGCTGGTTTGGGAGGATTTGTTCACTCCCTGGCAAAGTGACCCATCTCTGCACAATTGTAGCATCGAAGCTTGCTCTTGTCGAAACCAATTCGCCTTCGATCAGAATCATTGAAGCTGTCTTTCCCGTAGGTTTTGATGAAGTTGGTGGCCCTTTGTACAGCCATGGCCATCTGGTACTTGATGTCCATTTTCTCAATATCCTTTTGATTGATGTCTTTCAAATCACCTATCTCAAACTGAGCTGGTAACAGATTTCCTTGCAATAGCTCTTCATGACAAGACAGAAAAGTTTTAACAAGTGTCACATTTGAATCATTCAGCATGGGAATGGCTTCACAATAGCTGGAGGGCTTGTTTGCTTGAGGTTTTGTTGCAGAAATTCCATGTGCCTTCAGAGCTTGAGCAACTGCATTGTCACTGCCTTTTGAAACAAATTTGCACTGGATGGAGTTGATGGTGGAGATAAATGCTGTTGATTGTGAAGGAATACTTGGTGAGTACTTAGGATTTGTCACAGGATATACATTCTGTTGGGTTTTGCTGACAAAAGCCGTTGGCACACTTGAAGATGTAGTACTTACTCCGGCTTGATTCAGAGAATTCATGTGATTGTTCATCCTCATCTATTCATCCATTTCAAATGATTTGATAGTGGATATTAATTCACTATTTGTCATCCCATTCAGATTTGTGGTTCTCTTGATAGTTATTGTGTTTACACTCCAACTGTAAGGCAAAGAGTTCATCAACTTGTGATTGACCTTAGAGTTGGGAATGTTAACACATGCAGCTCTTACTTTGACCATGAGCTTCTCAAACCTCTTCACTAAGTCTAGCACAGCTTCGCCTTGACGATGGTTGAACATGTTAAATTCTTCCTTCAATAGTGCTTTCTTGTTTTCTCTAATTTCAGCATTTCCTTCAACCATCTCAACAAGAGCTTCCCATAATCCCTTGACACTTTTGTGTTCACGTAGAGTCTCTGTGATCTCATTTGAAAGACAAACTGTCAACAGTAGAAACGCTTTCTTGTCTTGTGCTAACTTATCCGTATCATCTTGTCATAATTTTCAGGTGCCTTAGGTTGTTCCCCAGCATCAGTGCGAGTTACTGGAACATGAGGACCCTCTTCAAAGCATCTCATCAAATCAGTTTCAGTTAATGAGATGAAATTCATGAACCTCCATTTAAAATCAATAAAGTTATCATCTAAAGTCATAAACTTAGGAGGTTTTTGAGGTGTTCCCACTTGATTTTCCAACAGCAAATAACCCTTCAATAATTCTGAATCAGTACTAGCCATGGTATAAGCCTTCAACAAAGCTTAATTTTCAAAACAGTCAACTTTTTCGCTTAAGCAGCTTCAAGCGAAGCGAAACGGCTTCAAGCGAAGCGAAAGAATCCAAGCGAAGCGAAAGAATTCTTAAGTGAAGCGAAAGGATTCCAAGAGAAGCGAAAGGATTCCAAGCGAAGCGAAAAAATCCAAGCGAAGCGAAAGGATTCTAAGCGAAGTGAAAGAATCCAAGCGAAGCGAAATGATCCAAGCGAAGTGAAATGATTTTATCTTTTTGAAAGCAAATCTTCCTTGGGATCTGTTCCACCCACTTTTGTCAGTACAAGTACAAGGTTTGGTACAATGCTTGAGCGAAGCGAAATTTTTACTTATCAATCCAACAAACTTGGAACCCGTAAACACCACCTTTAACACTTAAAAATTTCCACCAAGAACACTTTCTAAGACATTTTATCAAGTTTTTGCCAATTCTTTTTGTATTTTTGATATTTTTCTTGTCAAGAACACTTGAACACTTATTTTCTTCTTTTCAAGATCAAAACCCAAGGTTGTGATCCAAAAACCCTCAACTAGTGAGCCGAAGCTCTGATACCAATTGTAGGTCCCTACACGGGTGGATCTAACAACGTCTTTGGATCAACCTAACTTAGTGCTAGCGGAAATCACACTGAGCAACCAAGAGGTCTTGGATCTTGAGTTTATTTTCGGTTAAGGAAAGGAGAGAGTGAGAGAGAGAGAGAGAGAGCCGAGAGATGAGAAGAGGAGAGAGTAGTGTTTTTCTCAAAAGGGTTTCTATTGTGTATTAACTCCAGAACTTCTTTACTTCTCATGACATGCTTCCTATTTATAGGGAAGCATGCATGAGAAGTAAACCACTTCTAATGCCCAATGGGCTTCTTTACAATGGACCGTGGCCCAACAATGTACAAAATGACCAATCGGCTCAAATACATAACTGAATCAATACAAAAAACTAAATATACAAAACGGGGCCTAACATAATTCAAAGACAAAGGATGTGAAACCTGCTTTTAACTCCACCCACTCAAAACCGCAACTTATTCCGGCGAACTCTCTGTCGTTTGACACAACCACAACCACTAAACGCATCATTGCTGCGGTAGTTAAAGAATCAGATTTAGGGTTTCGTTGGCTCAGGCGCCAGTAGGCGGTGGTAATTGGCGATGATAACCTAGCGGCTTCTAAGTCAGCGACTGTGATAATCGTGTGGTGGTGATGGCGGGGTGGAGCGAGAGTGAGAGCAGTGACAGATATAGGATTTTTTTCCTATGGGTTCACCTTTTTTCAGTGTTCAAATTTCACATAACCAAGTGTTAAATTTTTTAGGTCGGTCGGGCCTTGTCGGAGAATATTGTATAATACGATACCATAATAAAACAATATGTTAATTTAAAAAAAGATGTAAGGTCATTAAAAATGGAAAAAAAATTTCAAGAAATGCATTGTGGATGCGTGATGTATGAACAGATCTGGAAATAATCAGAAGTGAAAATGTTCTCTTTTTAGCTATTAAAAACCCCAACTAAATGCACAATAATGGTTTACCAAAAAGAAAAAAAAAGTTACCAAAATGGGTTTTAGAAAGACCTTAACTTGAACCAAACCAATAACACATTGATTGTTTACCAAAAAGAAAAAAATATGTAATCAAAGTGGGTCTTTAAAGACTTGAACTTGAGACCTTTTAACATGCAAAAGATTGGAAAGGTTTTTAAGTATTTATCACTACACCATCTTAAATCTCTTTATATGGTTCACTTCTAAAAATCTTATGGGTTCACTAAGACTTTTTATATATTCTTTTAACGTAAAATTTGAAAATCAAGGGGTTTCCGTGAACCCGGGGAACCCGCATTAAATCCACCGCTGAGTGAGAGGGAGGTGGTGATGGGCTCGTACAGGAGCAGAGAGGAGTTGTGGTGGTTGACCATAAATCCAAATTAATGACATATATTAGAAATTAGAATTGCCCTTCAACTACCATGCTGAGGTTAGCAAAATTTTTCACACGTCATAAGCTAATAGGATGCTCTTATGAATCGTTTTTTTTTAACGATCAACGAACATAATATGCCTAGGTACTTCATACGGGATGACTAAATGGAAAAAGACCACCGCCAGCTAGCCCAACCCAGCCGTATGGAACCCTTAAGCGTCTCCAAGTTATCTCTAGTTCCGCGGAAAAACCACCCACCCAAAGGCCTACCGGCGGTAAAACCCGAACGCTCTTAGGATCGAACTGGAGATCATAAAGATCCCAGTCTTCCTTCATTGAGGCACCATGTCCCTTCCAAAATGTTGTAAGTGTGGATTAAACTTAAGTCTTTATTGAAACACCCATACTTCCTACCACCACACCACGTTGGAAATGACCTAACGAATAGTATATATATGTGTGTGTGTGTATATATAGCATGAGTATCATATAAGAACTATTAAATTTGGTGAGAACTTAAGGAACACATCTCAACCATTATTTCTATATAATCAAGGGCTGAAAGATAAAGTGGCATTTTGGTAATAATCTGAAAGTTTAATGATAATCTTTTATTTAGATAAGGGTAACACAGGAAATAAAAAAATTGAAAACTGCCTTCCTACTAATATGCATGCAGGTATCTTTTCTATTTGCGATCGTCTCTCTCGCATCTGAGTATCTGACAAAAGATGATGGAATGCCCTTTTTCTCTTGGACCACCTATGTCATCCATTAGTAAGTTTTCGTTATTTTAATATATTTGCTTTTATGTTTAAACAATTTAGGTTTGTTTGGTAACTTTATTTTTGTACGTATTCACTAATCATTGATTAATCTTTTTTTTTTTCTTTTCCATTTTACCGTAGATTCAAGAACACACTTCACACGCCTTTTGAAATCCGATGGCAATTACGAGCATATTTGATTTTTCGGGGCTTATGTTTTGGAATTGATCAGATTTAATATCCGAACATTATGTTTTAGAGTTGATCAGATTTAAGAGTACTTATGATTATCGATTACTATTTTATAAGTTTTAGATTTGAAGACATTTCTTATTTGTAAATGGTATGTGCAGTATTGTTTATTTCCTTTGTTTTGTGCATCTGAAGACAATTGTGAGTTTTACGTTTTCTTTTCCCATGATTGTTGCAAAAGAAATTCATCAATAGAAGTTTACATATATGTAAATACATGATAAATTCGAAAAATGGATGATTGGTATGAAGATATATATCTATGTAAACGTTAAGTTTGAAAGCTGGTATCAAACTGATGATTTCACATGTCCTACATAATACATGTAAACATTTGCATACATGTAAACAGAATATTGACTTAAGTTTACATGTATATAAATAAACAGTACACTCACACACATGAACCACATTTACATATATGTAAACAAATGACACTTTATTAGTTTGATCTATCAAGGGTTTGAGAAACAATCGATTTTGATTTTTATCATACGTATAGTATGTAAAAAATGGTAGACATGAGAGAAATGAGGAGCAAAATAATTAATTAGCTAAATATAAAGAGAGAGAAACTAGTTGAGATTACAACTATGCCCTTTTTATTTATTTTAAAATTTTAAATTAGAAAAAAAAGATGTATAGTCTATATTGGTTCTTAAAGTTCTCAACAAAAATAGAGTTCTTCATTAATACCTTCCCTATATATATATAGGGTAAGGTTAAAATGAAAACCCACTTGAGTTATGAAAACCCGCGAAAACCCTATGTAACATTGTTTTTCTTTTTTTGGTTACATGTAATATATGTTGTAACATTTAATACAAAACATCGAAACATAAAAAAAAATGTTTTGCTATTTTTTGCTAATTTTTATATATGTTTTCAGAAGAGAGAAAAAGTTATATTTATATTTACATTTTTTATTCACTTTAATTGTGGACCACAAGTTTTAAACATTAATTAAAAACATGTGGTTGAGAATGGGTTTCTAGAGTTTTCACAACTCAAGTGGGTTTTCATTTTATACTTAGCCTATATATATATAGGATTTGGATCAAATGCAAATGAAATTAACGTGCTAAACATGAGAATCAAGTAGAGTAATTACGTAATTACTCTACTTGATTCTCATGTTTAGCACGTTAATTTCATTTGTACGTTAACCCTCCCCTATATATATATATGTGTGTGTGTGTGTGTGTGTGTGTGTGATCAGGATCATGTGAGAACTTTTTGGGAATTGAGAACTATGAGAACCATTTTGGACCACAAAAAACCCAAAAATAAAAAAAAATCATAAAACAAAAAGAAAACACAAAAGTAAAAAAACCAAAACTCTTATTTATCATCCCAGTTTCTAAAAAACGAAAAAAATAAAATTCTCGATTTAGCTAAATTAAACATATATATATAATATGTACATATATGTACACATATGTTTTTTATACACATATGTATAATTTAAGGTAAACGATAATGTACATATGTGTATATTACGTAAACTAGAGATTAAATGAAAGTATACATACGTGTATAGGTATAACACGAATTAAAAAAAAACTTTTTTTCGGTTTTTTTAATGAAACCGGAATAAAATATAAGAATTTTAGTTTTTTTACTTTTTAAAATTTTCATTTGTTTTTGTTTTATAATTTTTTAAATATTTTTATTGAGATTTTTTTAGTAGTTCAAAATGATTCTCAAAGTTTTCAATTTGCCAAGGGTTCTCTTAGGATCCTTACCTTATATATATATATATATATATATATATATATATATATATATATATATATATATATATATATATATATAATACCCCTTATTATTAATATTATTTTATATGTTATTATTATATTTATTTTATTGTTTAAATTATTTTGCCTGTACTAAATACTACGCTATTCCAATATATTATTTTATAATTTATTTGTTTTTATTAAGCTTTCTTAAAGGAGCTGGGACCTCCCGCTATAAGCAACGCGTTTATTCCTAGGGATAGATGTAAGGCTTGTCTACATCACATCCTTCCTAAGTCAACCGGTATCGCTGGCTATTTATGGGATTTATTGAGTATGATTGTTGTTGTAGTTAAAAAAACGCTAATGTGAAATTTATATGGTATTCATTTTTGTGACATTTGAGCCAAAATAAGGTACACCTCATTACGTATTTACCAATTAAGCAAATAAACGCCTTTTGCGTAACAAACGAACGAGTAACCGAACGGGTCGGGTTATGACCCAGATATCCTGGGGGGCCATCTATAAGTGTTATACGTTTAATATAAGCTAAAATATTAGTAATATGGCCTTAGTTTGATAGCAAACAAGTTAAACGAAAACATGCTCGTTTAACTACCCGCTATAGATTTAAACGCGAAAGATAGTTACAAACCGAGCATTGTATCATCCGTTAAGCCGAAAAAGACTTAACAAACACTTATTTAAAATTTTTTAAGCGATCCGTGAAAATATTTTTGATTTTTACAAACATATAGTATGTTTTTATAATTTTACACAAAACTAGCCGAAAAACACTCGTTTTCGCACTGTTTGTCGCACCCGATAAGTTTTTCGCGCCAAAAACCAAACCCGAACTAAATTTGGACTAGGCTTTTCGTGTTTGGGCTTGTATAACCAGATCATTGGGCCAAAACAGCCCAAAATGGGCTCATAAGGAATTCCGATCGGCCTAGTAAACCCCACCCCTCATTTTTTTTATGAAACTTGTTACCTAAGCTTTTTATTCATTTCACTTGATAAAAAACTAGAGTCCAAGCAGCTGCAAGTCACTTTTCCAGAAATCTTCCAAAACCCTAAGGTAACAACTTAAATAAGTAGCTTTTAAACTTGTTTAACCTTGATTAATACCATAAAAACATGTCTTAATTGCTAAAAATCATTCCTAACCATGTAAAAATCCTAAAAATGGTCCATAAACATGTTTTGATCATACACATGGTAAGGAACCGGTTTTGATAGTTTTTTTGGCCATAAACACGGATTAAAGGGTTGAAACGATGTTTTTACGGTTCAAATGTTCGTTTTTGTGCACTAGCCGAAACCCTAAGTTAAAGGGCTTTTCTATTGATGAAACCTGCTTGGTTAGTGATATAGGACTTTTATCTAGCCTACATAGGAGCACAAGAGCTTGAAAAGTTGATTAGAAAGGCGGAAACGAACCTAAACCGCTAAGGTAATGCCGAAACACTCGCTTACGGGCTGTTAGGTTAAGGTTGTGATGTGCATATTATTAGGCCTTGAAATTTTGCAGGGACATCAGGGACCATGTCAATGAGTCCCTTTTCAAATTTGGTAATTTTTCGACCATCCGAGAATATTTGGCAAATTTATTACCGAATTGGGACGTTTATTTGGGAAAAATAGCTAAAATACTTCAAAATTATGAAATTTTTCTGTGAACTCAGATTTGATTTATTTTTATCACATATGAATTTTGGGATCATTTGGAGAAGTCTAAAGGTGTTTTGTGTATATGCGTTCGTGTGAATTTTTATAGCCGAATTTGGGTCGAAAAGAATATCGCACAAGCTTTTTACATTCTAGAATTGATACAGGTTGTTTTGGGACATGATTTGAGCATTCAGGAATTTTGGTGGAATTTTTGGAAATTTTTTTGGATAAACGGACGATTTTCAGGCGAAATATAGCTGATAAAATGAATTCATATAAATTAATAAATCAGTAAAAAAATTCCAGAAATATTTTTATAAAAATCTACATATTTTAATTGATCAGTGGCTAAATTTTCATAATTTAATGATTAACGGTTAATTAATTATGCTAATTTAAAGATTAAACAAATTTAGTTTTCATAAAAACCGGCAAGTTCGCGATTAACGAATCTGCGGGAATATCAAAACACCAAGAGTGATCAAAAATCATATTTTTGGACTAATTAAGTAAAAACGAACTTTTCTATGAGAAACCTGGAAAATCCGGGTGGATTGTGCGCGTTTCTTATTAAATCAAACTGAATAAACGGAAACGGGCCCCGTTGCTAATCTGGGACCCCAGTATGTGATCATTCTTTATAACTTAATCATTTTGTTAACCAATACATTTACCCAAGCTTATTTTCCCATAACTGTTTTCTGAACGCGTAAACGAACAACTTGGCCCAGCTGGGAAAACGGGAATCTGAGCCAAGTTCGGTTCTAAGTATTAGACATTGAACAACATCACAACTTAAGCCTATTGCCACTTTCTGGGCATTCCAGCTATACCCAGATTAGTTATACAGCCCAGTTTAGTATTGAAATTATAATAATATTAAAATATTAATATTATTATAATATTGATTATAGGAATTACTGATAGCGGACCGAACAAACCACGAGCTGATATAGTACTGATTATCTACTAAACCGTGAGTTTCATGACCCCACTTCTAAACTGTTTTACGAACTTTTGGGGTGAAAAGCATGTTTGATTACATATACATACCTGAAACTTGTAATGATGTGAATTATCTAAGTGCTAACACACGAAAGTCCCCACGATCACAGTGATTAACTTCGAGCCGGTGGCTTGTGAATAGTACTATTAGTTTGACAAACCCAAACGGAATCGGCCTGCTTGCCGTGTCACATAGCGCCGTTTGCACATGACCATATTTATACAAACAGGCTATGCAGTGTTAGACATAGCTACCGGGGCATGTTGTGGGCGGAAAGGGGCCACAGTGGTTGATTGAGCGTGGGCCGCAGCACATACAGTCAAGGCTTCACTGTAGCTTAGCATAATTACATCATTTACATACATACATACTTATTTCATGATTACAAGTGTTAACTTGTGAATACTCATTATTATTTTCTTGAAACTCGTAAAACTCACCAACTCTAGTAGTTGACCCGTTTTAAACTGCTTTTCAGGTGTACCTAAATCGGAATGATTTGGTGATCTGTTACTTGCCCAAGGTGTGTGGTTGATGCTATGTGAATAGAGGCAATGGTGTTAGTAGTAAGAACGTATAGTTAACGAACTAGTTTTGTTTGTATCACCTAGACTGTAAAACAATGATAGAACAAAGAAATGTAATATATTGTAAATTAGTTTGTAATGTTTCTTTATAAACAATGTGTTGGTGTCTGTTACATTCCCGTTTTATGCTTCCGCATTATGCTAGTCGGGGTGTGCAATTTTTAAGTTACATCAATAAAATTTGACAAGTAGTATTAATTCATTCTATAAAATATATTGCTTACATTGATATAGAAGCAAACAGACAACAAGCTGCGCCGTTAGCTATTTTAGAATAGCAAAACTAAGTTGTTTAGAAATAACCTAGAACACTATCCAAAGTGCGCAGGTTTTGGACTAACGTATATCTTCCTATTGTTGAGACTAACTTGAAGTTTTTATAACAGTGTAAGCTTCGAGATTTTGATAAAAATATGAACATAAAAATAAAACTTGGAAGGTTAAATTATTATTTTTATCTTCAAATATTACCATATCATCTCTCTTAATAATACTGTCCATTGTGTCGGTATCATCCTTCTGCTATACGTAGGGCTGTCATTTTTATCTGAAACCCGTAAAGACCCGCACCCGAACCCTAACTAACCCGACCCAAAGAACCCAAACCCGAGAAAAGACTAACCCGAACCCGAACCAAAGTACTTTGTTTTGGTTCTCGGGTTTGATTTATAAGTTTCGGGTCAACCCGAATAAACTTTTACTTTTAAAATTAAATATATTTTTAGGTGTAATAAGCTAAGTCTTAGCCACTAAAGTTATCATAATCTGGCTCTAATTGACTGTTGTCATTCTAACTTATTTATTATTAATTTATGTTTTTCGTTTATTACTAATAGCAACCGAAACCGAACAACCAAATCACGTCCGACTGAATACGATTATGACGCGAGTTAGTTTTACTCTTCTTTTGAATTGTTTTATCAAGTTATGTTGGTTTGTTATTTGATTATTTGTATTATAAGTAAAAAAGTATATGTTGTTTTAATTTTAGCATTGTAGTTTTTAATTTTTTTTGTTTTTGTGTTTTTTTTCTTTTGTTTGTTTGTTTTCTAGGATACTCGAAACCCGATTAACCAAACCCGAAAAAACCTGAACCCGAATTATCCCAACCCGAAAAACCCGTGAGAGATTTGGGTTGGGTTTCGGGTTAAGATTTAAAACTTTGAAACCCGAAGAACCCGACCCGAAAAACCTGAAAAACAAATCCGAAGAACACCCCTAGTTATACGGGATATCATGTGACAATAGCATACAAAATTCCAACAGAGTACTAGAATTTACCTGCCATATGTTTCCATAATTTAAAATACGAGTTCATTTAATATTATTTTGGTTGTTGTCCAAATAATTTTAGATTGGAATTATAAATTAGTATAACTGAGATTTTTGGTGCCACAAAGTTCTTTTTAAGGCTATAAATTTGACTACTTATATAATTACTTTCAAAATTTATTGAAAGTATTGAGTTGGTTTGATGGTTGTTGCAATGCTTTTAAATTCTACATCCATTCACCAATCTTCCCACCTAAGTTCAATTCTTCATTGAAGCAACATTTTTCTCTTTTGGCTCTTTTTAGTTATACATCTATCTATGTATTGATTGTTGTATTATGTTTTCTTAATTAAGTTTTTTTTAATTATGTTCTATTTTTTTTAAATATGGCAAAATTATTTTTTAGGTTTAGTTCCCGTACGCGTAATGAACCTAATTGATACTAATGATAGAATTCGCATCGGGTCGTCGTCGTAACGGTAATGTTCTTGTTTTAATAACGTTAACTTGAGGGAACTATTTTTTGGGTTTAGTTCCGAAGCGTAACAAATATAGCTGATACCAACCAAATGCAACAATTGTGTTTTGCCGGCCGAATAAATGTTGTTTAAATATGTAAAAGTTTTGTATCATATGCTATACGAGTATTACTACTATTGTAGGTGTTTACTAATTTGTGTTTTGGGTTGATTGTATGTACGGGTATGAACCTAGCTAATACCAAAATAATTGGTGTCCATCGTCGCAACACGACGGGTTGCTACCTCGTTTAATATAAATATCTTTCGAACACCAAATGCCACGCTTTAATTTTCATTTTTTTTAACGGCACATATTTGAAATTAACTGTTATTTTTGTTAAACTTACGGATTGCAGAGTGAAAACAATAATTTAAAACGTACTTCATCAATGAAAAGAATTAATATTGACACGGTTTTTAAGATTTTAATGCCCCTATTACGGCCGGATTAAACTAATAATATGAGGTGTAGTTAATATAAACTAGGTTTAAAACCCACCGCGTTGGGGCGGCTTGACGCAAATTCAGTCGGTATCGGTGAAGTTCGTCACGACACCTACACTAAATAAAAAAAATGATATGTGAATATCCAAAATAGGGTCAGTACACATACAACTTATCAAAACATATATGTTATGATATAAAAAATAATACATGTAAAACCATGTTTATTCGGTTGGCAAAATACGGGGGTTGTGATGGAAATTCGGTCGGTGTCGATAGGTTGTCACGGTAATGAAACTAAACACAAAAGATAATTTCGAAAAATTAACATATTTAAAAAACATAAAACAAAGCGCAGATGTTGCAGCGGCGAGCCGACACACATTCGGTCGGTACCGGTTAGGTTCGTTATCATACCAGAAGTAAACATAAAAATAATTTTGTTATTGGCTAGGTTCGCTACGATACGATACGAAAACTAAATTAACATATTTCGAAAATTAACATATTTAAAAAACAAAAAACAAAGCGTGGACGTTGCAACGGCGAGTCGACACACATTCGGTCAGTACCGGTTAAGTTCGTTATCGTACCAGAAGTAAACATAAAAATAATTTCGTTATTGGCTAGATTCGCTATGGTACGAAAACTAAATAAAAAAACATGGGTGTTGCGATACGTATTTAGGTTCATTACGATACCGAAACTAAATCTAAAATTTAGTTTCCTCAAATTATTATACTTAAAAAAACCTTTAGAAAAGAACCTAAATTCAAAAAAAAAACCTTTAAGAAACTTGCATCCCACCACAATTAAAAGGATAGATAGATAAAAAAAAAAGAGATGCATCTCAATAGATAAGGGGTTTGAACCTGGGTAAAACCAAAGAAAAGAAGTTTGCTGAACAATCTATAGCCAGCCTACTATACAAACAAGTATGATTAAACAATAAAATTAAATTAATAAATAAACAAACTGTAGGTTTCTAAAAAATGCCGTGACCCCGACATTTAGATATTTATCTATATATATAATTCTATTTGGGTACAAATGTATTATGTAGTTTTTGTGGAGCCCATTTCATGTTATAAATCTTTTCACTACTAGAAAATGGGTATCTTTGCTACGAAAATTTGTGACGCAAATTTTTGCGTCAGAATATTCCACGCGTTTCCTACATATTTCCGATGGAAAGTGAAACCATAATTTTTTAACGCACTTTCCGACCCATTTCTGACAACAACTAAATTGCGTCGGAAAATCCAACGCATTTCCGACACAAAATTTTAATTGTGTATTTTATGTCTTATAATTACACGATAATAAGGCTTGTGTTGGGAATGCGTCGGAAAATCCAACGCATTTCCAACGCAAAATTTTAGTTTTGTAAATTTAGTTTTTTTTAATATGTTAAATTATATCATAATACAATGAGCGTCAGAAATGTGCCGGAATTTCCGACACATTTCCGACACGAATATTTAATTTTTGCAATTTTATTTTTTTAATACGATAAGTAAGTAGAAAATACAAATTGTGTCAGAAATGTGTCTAAATTTCCCACGCAATTCCGACACAACATTTAATTTTGTTTTTCTATTGATCATTAATAAAAACAATAATGTAAGTTCTGACGCGTTTCTGACACAACATTTATTTGGTGGCAAATGTGTAGCAAGTTGCTACAAATTTGCTACGCATTTTTTACTACTAGAACTTGTTTTTGGTCTCTCGAGGCTAGAATGTTTGTTTTCTCATCCATTTCTTTGTGCAACTTTGTTATATGGGGTTATAATTTTTCCCTAGCTCACGCATTCTATATAATTGCGTACATACATATGTAGTGTCATCATTTTTCTTATTCAATTATAAAGAGCTGTTAGAAGCTCTAATTATACATACATATTTATTTAAATGTATGATATAGTTAAGTTTATGAAGTAAAAGTATTTCATTTATAATGACTTTGTGCAAAGTATGAAATAAGAAAAAACGTTTAAACTTTGAAAAACGAAAAACAAATTAGAAATTTGAGAATTCGTAGCAAATGTGTAGAAAGTTGCTACACATATCCTACTTCTTGAATTTACTTTTATCCTTTTAGTTGAAGAAAAACAAAAATGCTAGGATTTGGTTTGGCGTCCCAAATAATATCCACATGGCTTTACCATTACACCCTACACTAGTTAGGTTATTAGCTTTTGAAAAAAAAACAAAACCCTAACTCCCAAATAAAATGCTTTTGACGGTGTATGTTCTCACCACCACAAAGCCCTAACTCCCTCTCAAGTCTCAACACCGTTCACATCATTCAGCCCCTGGCCACCCCCAACCACCAACGTCGTTCAGATCTACAATAGAATTCTTTTACTCCAGGTTTGTTTATCCATTTTTTTGTCATCGTGATGTGTCCTTACTCCTTAATCCTTCTTATTCCTCAATAATTCGTGATGCGTTTGATGGTTTGAAATTCATTAGGTATGAAATTGATTAGTTTAGGTTTTTATTTCAGTTAGTTACCGACTTATTGTTATTAGATTTAGATTTTAGAGTATTAGACTAATATATGACAATTGCAATTGCAACTTGCAAATCTGGATTTGTTTACTGTTTTGGACTTTTGGTTCGATTTAGTTCCTGTTTTAACTTTTAAACATGATGAATTGTTGATTTGTTTTAAGTTGTTACTATATATTTATTTTGTGTAGTATGTCTTTTTGAATGAATCTACCTAAGAAATGAAGAATATTACTTTCACTAAGTATTGATATATTCACTATCTAAGTTGGGTGCCTTTAGAAGTGACTGTAGTTTTTTGATTAAGACATGTTGATGACTAACAGTAAGTTGCTTCATAGCTTTAAGTTTGTGGTTTTCAAAATTCAGGCCTACAGGCCACAAGGATTTGTGGCTTGAATTTAATATGGAAAATACCTAAAATATTCTGTTATTAGAAAATTTGAATTACCCTGACGGGTCAGGTATAAATTCAATTTATATGCATTTTGTTTTTGACCTACTATGGTTCTTACTCTGCAGATTTATTATTTTTTTCCTAACAGTTATAAGTTGTTTTTTTTTACAAGCAGCATCAAAATAAACATGATGCAACTGTTGATTTGCACTGCAAGAGGGGTATTTTTGAGAGGATTTGTAACGCAATAGATTGTTTTGAGCTTGCATTTTTCGACCCATTGTAAATTTACCCTTGAATATGTTCAAAAGATTTTTAGTGATGTGTTTAAATAGGTAATTGTTAGCAACTTACGACAGGTCGGCTAGAGCCAACCGACAAACACTTAGATATATTTTTTGTTTTACAAGTTGTTAAACAGTCAAATATGAATGTTTTGACCTTTTATAAACAGCCAAATTTTTGCCGCCGGGTTTTGTTGTTTTCGCAAATCATTACATACGTAAACCTCGCCGTGAAGCGTGGGTTCGTTTACTAGTTGTCACTAAATATCAAAGCAGAATTAGTTTTTTAAAGTCTTAACATGTTTTTAAATGACAAAAGTCATAATTTAGTCCTTGCAAATTTGACTTTGTTTTATCAAATTTGGTACCAATCGTTACCATACAAAAAAAACGGTACCGAACCAAACTGACCCTTTTTCATTAATTAGTAGTTCCTGCATTCTTAGTTTGATAAGTTCTGGTATGATTAAAAAACTATTTGATTATGAACAATAGATGTAAAGAAAATGGTGATAGATTTTACTATACCCAACCGATGGAGGATGATGATAGATTTGATGATACCCAGCTAATGGATGATTATGAAAGATTTGAAGACGAACAATTTGAAGAGGAAGAATTTGAAAGCCAAGAGGACACAACCGATGATTCCGACGAGGGTTTTTCTGACCACTCTTCAGATGAAGACGAATTTGATTGTTAGGAATATTGGTTGTTGTATATCTTTTAGAATTATTTTAAGATTCATCTCATGGTATGTCCACTTTCAATTGTTTACTACCATACTAGTGTTAAAACTTGTATTATTAATCTGGCCATTTTTTATAAAATGCAGGATGTATTGGCAAATTTTTAGTAAACATGCGGCTTATAATTTGACAAATTTCCCAGCGTAGACAAGGTATGTCATCGGCATCGGTGGCGGCGTCGGCGTCGGCTATATGTTATTTCCGCTAGCGTATAACTTAGATTGATCCAAGAACAAGTTGTAAGGTTCGGTTTTGGGACCTACAGTTTATATGAATTTAAGTTAATTTTACAAGAAAAAATTTAAAATGCATGACAAGTGAGGAAGCTTAATAGATAATTTAGCTAATACTATGGTGGTGTCCGTTTTACTAATTGGAAAATAAAAGTATTTGCTAAAGAATGTTTTTCCATCACTATAATTTTACATATGTTATAATGTTTCTTTAAATTTTGTTTAATCTATCACATCTAATTTTCCACATCTTAACTTGTATAAATACTTACTCTTATTTCTCTTTAGTTTTAAGTAACAAAAATTTAAAACTATCTTGGTGGACAGTAAAATCATCAACAATCAGCCAACTTACAAATTCATTGATCGAGTGTGAAAACGAAATATTTAACCGTATATGATTTCTAGGTCTTTCTGTTCTAAAGTAAGTAACCAAGCTTTCTTCGCTCATATATGGTTTCTTTGCCTCTTCAACTCAAAAAGTAAATTAAACATAAAATTGATTCACGATGGTTGCTTTCAAGCAATGTCGATCAGTTATAAAATTGCCGTTCGAATCAAAATCATCCAAATTTAATCAAGCTCAAGTGCTTATTACCACTTTAATATGAAGAACCATATTATAAGAACTTAATGCCAATAATCAGCCAACCTCATATTCTTTGTACATATCCTCTGAATGTTCTTGTCTCCTTGTTTGGAGTCACTCAGTTGCTGTCTATAAGACGGCAAAACTATCTTCTCTCAATATTTTATTATTGTCTGAATGATTAAAGGAAAAGGAAAGACCAAACGACAAATAAATAATTTTTGTATGTACAACATTGGCAAGCTAATCATTAGTAGCTTCTTAGGGTTAGCGATATGCGACTTAGTAAACGCTATAAAATTGAAATTAATATTTTGTTCAATCCATTTTTACATTTCATTAAAAAATAGTGTTTAAATCGATACCAAATGCAATCAGGCAACAAGCTCCGTCACGTACTTTGAAAGAAAGGGTTGTATTAATATATAATCCACAAACTTACAAAAGTGGATCTTAAAATCAAGGGCAAATCTAACTTACGCATCTTCGGTCAAAACTCAAAATTTAGCCAAACTAATTAATTCCAAAGAACCGGCATAATTTACTTTAAATAAATAGCATAATATCGTTGACGAAAATCATTGGTTTTGAGAAGATTTCGTGGAGATAAGGAGACTGGACGAATTTTGATATAGAATTCAAATCAGAAAATAGAGTATCTACCTCTATTTATACTATTAAAGCAAAATTATTTTTTCACATGTCATTCAACTAGAGTAGCCAACTAGGATGCCAACTAATACTATTACCATTTATAGAACTAATAACAAAATTATAAATGTAACTTTAAATGTTGTATTAAATGAGGTTTTTAGATATTTATGAATTATAAAATTTTATTTATTATTATTTATATCTTATAAATTCATGAAGTATGTTATTACATATATTATTCAATTTAACTTTTTTATTGTATTTTTTAACCACCCGTGTATTACACGAGCTATATCCTAGTACATCAATATTGATGTTGAATGTTTTATGTATTCTTTTATATAAATGAGACGATACAAATAAAAAAAAAAGTTCTAAGTGCTTATAAAAAGAGAAGAAATGTAATCCCTGTATAATAGATAACGTTTAAAATATATCTATAGATATTATTAGGTTATAATAAAATGTATGATTTTTTATAGGAAATATAAAAAGTAATTTAGTCAATTAACTTTGGGCATGGATGATTAAGATTAATTTATGGGTGAATCATGCGTTACATAAAGAGAAGTGCATAATAGAGATAAGACCTTTGTTGACTTTCTCTTCCCAAATGCTAGATAATGTTTAAAATATATCAAAAGATATGATTAGGTTATAATAAAAAGTATGATTTTTTATAGAAAGATAAAAAGTAATTTAGTCAATTGACTTTGGGCATGGATGATTAAGATTAATTTACGGGTGAAATCATGCGTTACATAAAGAGAAGTGCATAATAGAGAGAAGATATTTGTTGACTTTGTCTCCCCAAATGCAATACACGTGTCAATTCTCTCATCTTTTTAAAATGCTTATAATTTTTTATTTGGCATTTTTTTAAAAATAAAATCATCATAATAACGAGTGCTTTTTAATATTTTATATGAGTACCGTAATGCTACAAAAAAAAATAAAAAAAATTATTGGGTTTTTTACAAATTGTGTTTTATCAAATTATGTTTTACCAAATTGTGTTTTTCATTATGTTTTTTACATTGTATTTTTCATAGTGTTTTACATTGTGCTTTTCCGGTGACTATTTTTCGGGGACTTTCCGACAACTATTTTTCAAGGAAATTTTTTGACAAAAATTCCCGGCAACTTTTCCGGCCAAAATTTTCCGACTTCCGGCAAAAGATTTCAACGAATTTTCCAACGGCTTTTCCAGCAAGGTGGTGGCGGTGGGTAACGGTTGTGGTGTTGGAGGGCGGTTGAGTGGTGGTGGTTGTAGGCAATGAGTGAAAATGTAAGCGGATTTTTTGAGATTAAAGTAGTGAACCAAAGTGACTTCATTCCTAACTTTTCTAGAAAAATCAAACTTCTTATTTGAATCCAACCCTCTAAAAACATATATCAAATCTATTCTGAATTTAATTGTTTAGATTTTCATGTGGAACCTTAAGTCGCATGAGTTGTACAATAAATATGAAAATTAGATTTTAATAATGAATTAATGACTCAAAATCAAGTATAAATATAGTGTAAACTGAGTGTAAATGATCCTCTAAAGACATATCTCAAAATTATTCTAAATTTGAATTTGTTTAGATTTTCGCGTGGAACGTTAAGTCGCATGAGTTGTAAAATAAATATAAAAATTAGATTTTAATAATGAATTAATGACTCAAAATCAAGTATAAATACCGTGTAAATTGAGTGTAAATAATGATTATTCTACTGGGAATGTTATTGATAACGATAATAAAAGTTACCAGTGTCATTAATCAAACCGTAAATGTAAATTATTATTGATTAATTTGGATTATTAAAATCCAATTTACCTAAAAGATACAAACTAACACATTTTATATAATTACAATGCTTGTTATTTTTGTCCAAGGAAATAAAGTTAAACCACTAGATCGAATGGCCGCTCATGTATATGCACTTTAATTTACTTAGTCAGTCGTACCTATGCAATTAATGTTTTGATAATTGATTATTTCAACATCGTTAAATATATAATTTTATTAGTTTGCTTTTATGCCCTTAACACTTAGGTTCTGGTACAAGTAGAACAGCATAGTTGTCTGTACTTATATATATGGGTTTAAAACGATGCTTCCATCATTCTAGCTTGTAATTTCTAGTTCTATCTTGTAGCAGATCAAAAGCCTTAATTGTCATGGACCTCACTGTAATTAATTCTTACATATATTCTTAAATTCTTCTATTGTATATGCTTACAAGCTTTAGATTTATACATTTCCAATTTTCATTATTTTCCTCAAATTATTATAGGAAAAGGATGTGCTGATTGAAGGTAAGGTGAACTGGAAAGCTAGAGCTGCAACAAAGAATAAGCATGGAGGCATGCGGGCTGCGGTTTTAATATTAGGTAGGATTTTTGGTTTTGTGATTACAAGGGCAGAAGTAAGGGGCTAAAAGGGTCTGCTGACAGTTGAAAATATGGCAAACCTACCACTGGCAGTGATATTAATTATGTCTATTTTTGTTTTGCAGCAACGTTTGCGTTTGAAAATATGGCAAACATGGCCCTGGCAGTGAACTTCGTGACATATTTTACTCAGGTAATGCATTACGACGTGGCTGAAGCAGCAAACCACGTAACGAATTTTATGGGCACCGGTTACATCATCTCCATCGTTATGGCTTGTCTTGCTGATGCCTACATTGGCCGATTTAGAACTCTTCTTATTGCAGTGTTTGTAGAATGCATGGTAAGTATTGGTTTAAACTACCAAATCCATTAAATCGATGATTTTTTGTATTACTAGGTGTTTTAGCAATATGATAAGTGTTTATAGGAGGCTTTTGGAAGTGTTTTGGTTTCTTAATTTAGAGTCTGCTACCCAGGTAGCGAACTCCCTAAAAACCAAAACACTTCCAAAAACTCTTAGGAGCGCTTATCATTTTGCTAAAACATCTAGAAATAAAAAAAATCTTCATCCAAGCGAATCAATATTCTTTCTTCGGATTGATAACTGATTACTATAGGGATTTTCACTACTCACAATACAAGCTCATTACCCAAGCCTCAAACCACCTCTATGTAACATATTTTTGCCAACATCAAACTGCGAAACAGTGAGTGGACGAAATGCTGCACTCTTGTTGTTTGCAGTCTACCTGTTGGCTGTTGGCAATGGGGGTGTAAAAGCAGCATTGCCATCACATGGAGCAGATCAATTTGATGAAAAAGACCCAAAAGAGGCTATACAGATGTCAACTTTCTTTAACTGGTTGCTAGTAGGCGTTGCAGCCGGGGGCTCAATTAGCTTAACTGTCTTCGTGTGGGTACAAGACAACAAGGGTTTTGATTGGGGATTCGGGCTGTCGTTGATCGCCATGTTCTTGGGTGCAATCATCTGTATTCTTGGATTGCCATGGTATCGTATATGTAAGGCCCCGAACCCGGTGACCCTATTTTAGCGTCGGATTTACTCATAAACACAGTTCTTCAAATCAGAGTTTTTTTAAAACTTTTCGCGGAATATAAAACATCAATCATTTGTTACAAAACATTAAATCTTTTCTTTGATACCATAACACAAAACTTTATTTTTAAAACATCTTTACTTCTTTCTTCAGATGCCAGCCGTTCAATCCATGCCGTGTGTCATCCTCATGCTAACTCTATAATCAGCTCACCTGCGTGCATACTAAAAGTCAGCTTCGCTGAGTGAGTTCTAGTTAATCAGGCAACATACAATTTATTCCCATATATTTCTTCCCGTATCCGAAGACACATATTACTACCTTACCCTCGTATAAATATCCATAGGAGGATCGTCACGTAATATCTATTAAAAGAACCATTACCATTACCATACTATATATAATTTCCATAGGAGGAACACTCTGTATACTTTCCATAGAAGGAACACTTTACTATCCATAGAAGGAACACTATACTTTCCATAGAAGGAACACTATACTTTCCATAGAAGGAACACTATCTATAAGTTATTATTTAATATCCATGTAAGGAGCTATTCACTTCCCTTGACGATACGTGCAATATCCGAAGATCGTTCACGTACCGACAAGCTTTCATTCATAATGTTCATACATCATCCTTACATTACATACAATATTAATATCTTTATTTATATCCCGACAGTACGTGCAATATCGAATATTAGTAGGGTTCGGTTCCCTAGTTCTCGAATATTAGTAGGGTTCGATTCCCTCTTCGTTACCATACAACCATACATCATACCTCGAGTATTAGTAGGGCTCGGTACCCTTTTCGTAACCATACAGCCATACATCATACCTCGAGTATTATTAGGGCTCGGTACCCTTTTCGTAACCATACAACCATACATTATCATTTCTTTCTTCTATTATCTCTATCATGTTCATACACATAAACATACATAACATACTTACCTTATACATAGCGTTACAACCTGACAGTACGTGCAATATCCGAAGATCGTTCACGTACCATCAAGCAATCATTCATACATTTCACATTATCCACATAAGGCATACACTTATCTCTTAGGATAAGTGTATTAACAAACATATTGAGTATGCACACAGCCCCGAAAACATAACAAGGAATGGGGCTAGAAACTCAACTGAACTCTGCTTCTTTTTCTGATAGCTGTAAATCCCATCTTTAACTGAGCTCGGCTGACTGTACAAGTTACACGTATCAATACTCGCCTGATCTAATCTGGTGGCCTAGTATTAGCTTACTTTAACTTATCGCTTTTAATTTATTTTCTAATCGAACTTGGCTTTAGGCGAAGTTAAACCTCAGGCGAACTTGGCTTTAGGCGAAGTTAAACCTCAGGCGAACTTGGCTTTAGGCGAAGTTAAACCTTAGGCGAACTTAGCTTTACAGCGAAGTTGTCATCAGGCGAACTTGGCTTCAGGCGAAGTTGTCATCAGGCGAACTTGGCCTCAGGCGAAGTTACCAGTTAGGCGAACTTAACTTTACAGCGAAGTTGCCATCAGGCGAACTTAGCTTGCAGGCGAAGTTCATCGCTTTGAAGGCGAAGTTGCCCAGATGCAGGCGAAGTTGCCCAGACAGCCACTGTTCGGTTTCTTTCCAGCATTTCGAGCGATTTTAACACCCTTTCTATGGTTCAATATCACCCACTACGCTTCCCGACCATTTTCGGTCGCTTATACACTAAAAAGCTTGGATCTTTAAACTTCAAAGATCAAGAATCATACCTTTTTGAGCTTGTTTGGATCTCGTTTAACTTGTTAACACAACTAATCGCTCTCTCTCTCTCTCTCTGATCTCGGTCTTCTCTCGTCCGGGCCGCCGGCGAAGTTGGTGGTGTGTGTGTGTTTTTGGAGTGTTAGAGAGAATAAGGAATGAAAGATATTTTGGGTTTAGGGGATATTTATATCCCTGAAATCCCATGGACCTAAGGCCCATTCTCATTTAACCCGTCTCCATTAATCCAACACTAGCCCGACTCATACCAACTCCTACTCTATTATTTATTTCCTGACAACCCGAGTAAACTTTCCCTCTATTAGTAAGTAATATAATTAATATCACTTTGAAATTTCGGGATGTTACAAGTCTTCCCTCCTTAAAGAGGTTTCGGCTAACTTATTCCCTATAAAAGGAAAACTTCTTATATTTACACGCTTTATTGAATCGCCTTCGTTTTCTGAGTTACCCTTCTTACTTCCGACTTTGCAGTCATCGAATGGTGGTCGTGTGTATTAGCTATTTAAGGTAGCTTGTCCATGAGGCCCTCAATGTACCAAGTCTCGTTTCGATCTTCAAGGGGCTTTGTCTTATATCATATTAATGCTAAAGCGTAAGTCGACACTCTATCACAACACAACAATTTATCATGACTAACATGCATTCAGACAATTCGTACCATAATTAATAAACACCGGTCTAAACTTCAACATAAAACAACACGCATCGAGTCATCAATAAGTTACACATAGATTTAATACTTATGGCTAGCATCTAGCCTTCTTGAATGGCTTCTCTAAGCATACGGAGGAATCTGTTTAACCTCAAGCACTCTTCTCTCCTTCATGTCCTCCCTTTGGCTTCTTGCAATCCCTTGCTAGGTGCCCACGTCCTCCACAGTTGTGACACCTATGGTAATCATTACATTCCCAAGAGGAATGTCCTGCTCTTCCACACCTGTAGCAAACACCTAATCCCATTCTGCACTCTCCGGAGTGTCTCTTCCCACATTTTTCACAAGCAGTGAACCCCTTCTGCCTTGCCTTCTTCTTGCGTGGATCCACCTCATTGGCTTCCTTTGGTTCTGGGGTTGGGTTCTTTTTCTTCGGTTCCATCTTCTCCTCTTCACAGCTGGCAAGGTCCTCATAAATCATCTCGGCCAATTCCACGGCCGAGTCAAATGTTGCGGGCTTACTAGACTTAACCAAAGTGCGAACATTCCGTGGAAGTCCCCTTACGTAACACTTGATCCTTTTAGCTTCGGTGTTCACCATGTCAGGTACCAACCTAGATATGCGGTTGAATTCAGTAGTATACTCCCGTTGTGTCATCTCTCCCGCTTTCAAGTTCAGAAACTTCATCTCCATTCTTTCAACTTCTGTATCAGCGCAGAACCTCTTCATCACCATGTCTTTTAGGTCATTCCATCTCATCGCCTTGATCTCTTCACGGGTCTTCCTCTGCTCCACACTCTCCCACCAATACATAGCCTCATCTTCAAATGATTGGGTGGCATAACCGACAGCTTGGTCAGGACGGCACTCGCTAATGCGGATAACCTTATCCATGGCGGTTATCCACTGAAGAGTAGCGATTGCGTCTCCTAAACCAGTCAGCTTAGGCGGGTCACAACCTTTGAAGGACCTATAGTTGCAACCGCCTCGGCCCCTCTTCCTATCATCATCTTTCACAGATCTTACCTCACTTGAGTCACCCCTTTCCCTCTCGTCATCCTTTCTATTATTATCACCTGCCCCTTCAACAGTTCTTTCACGGCTTCCAGCAGACCTTCCCGGGGTAATATTCTTCACAGTAGTGGCCACAGCTTGAACAATAGCTGCTTGAATGGCGGGATCCAGTTGAACTCCTTCATTGTTTTCCGGGTTTCTTCCCGCTGCGCTTCCTTCAGCTTCGGTGTTGGAAGCTGTCTCAACCGAAGGTTGCTGGACACGACGAGGCCTGCCGCGTCATCCGGTGCGACCTCCAGCTCCAACAATGTCTCCAGCTCCAGCCATTGTATTCTAAGGGAAAACACAAACATCATCACTCCAGGAACCGTTTAGTACAAGGATAGTAAGGCTAACAGGTAATCACAGTGGCCGGCTATGATTAGCTGATCACGTTACTTTCCGTGTCCTATACACTTCCCTTTATGAGTCTATTTGTGCTGGTTCTACTTAAGCAGTTAGCCAATTCAACAATCAATTATTCCTATCCCTGCAGTTCACGTATCATTTCTTTCTCATTAACATATATCATTTAATTATACACTTTACCTTTACTCATCTTGCTTGAGCGACACATGGCATTCTTGAACTGGCATCTTCTTTCCTTTCTTACTTAAATCCCATTCTCTGTTCGAGTCTAAGCATGTAGGATGCTTAAATCTCTCGAACTTTGCTCTGATACCAACTTGTAAGGCCCCGAACCCGGTGACCCTACTTTAGCGTCGGATTTACTCATAAACACAGTTCTTCAAATCAGAGTTTTTTTAAAACTTTTCGCGGAATATAAAACATCAATCATTTGTTACAAAACATTAAATCTTTTCTTTGATACCATAATACAAAACTTTATTTTTAAAACATCTTTACTTCTTTCTTCAGATGCCAGCCGTTCAATCCATGCCGTGTGTCATCCTCATGCTAACTCTATAATCAGCTCACCTGCGTGCATACTAAAAGTCAGCTACGCTGAGTGAGTTCTAGTTAATCAGGCAACATACAATTTATTCCCATATATTTCTTCCCGTATCCGAAGACACATATTACTACCTTACCCTCGTATAAATATCCATAGGAGGATCGTCACGTAATATCTATTAAAAGAACCATTACCATTACCATACTATATATAATTTCCATATGAGGAACACTCTGTATACTTTCCATAGAAGGAACACTATACTATCCATAGAAGGAACACTATACTTTCCATAGAAGGAACACTATACTTTCCATAGAAGGAACACTATCTATAAGTTATTATTTAATATCCATGTAAGGAGCTATTCACTTCCCTTGACGATACGTGCAATATCCGAAGATCGTTCACGTACCGACAAGCTTTCATTCATAATGTTCATACATCATCCTTACATTACATACAATATTAATATCTTTATTTATATCCCGACAGTACGTGCAATATCGAATATTAGTAGGGTTCGGTTCCCTAGTTCTCGAATATTAGTAGGGTTCGATTCCCTCTTCGTTACCATACAACCATACATCATACCTCGAGTATTAGTAGGGCTCGGTACCCTTTTCGTAACCATACAACCATACATCATACCTCGAGTATTATTAGGGCTCGGTACCCTTTTCGTAACCATACAACCATACATTATCATTTCTTTCTTCTATTATCTCTATCATGTTCATACACATAAACATACATAACATACTTACCTTATACATAGCGTTACAACCTGACAGTACGTGCAATATCCGAAGATCGTTCACGTACCATCAATCAATCATTCATACATTTCACATTATCCACATAAGGCATACACTTATCTCTTAGGATAAGTGTATTAACAAACATATTGAGTATGCACACAGCCCCGAAAACATAACAAGGAATGGGGCTAGAAACTCACCTGAACTCTGCTTCTTTTTCTGATAGCTGTAAATCCCTTCTTTAACTGAGCTCGGCTGACTGTACAAGTTACACGTATCAATACTCGCCTGATCTAATCTGGTGGCCTAGTATTAGCTTACATTAACTTATCGCTTTTAATTTATTTTCTAATCGAACTTGGCTTTAGGCGAAGTTAAACCTCAGGCGAACTTGGCTTTAGGCGAAGTTAAACCTCAGGCGAACTTGGCTTTAGGCGAAGTTAAACCTTAGGCGAACTTGGCTTTAGGCGAAGTTAAACCTCAGGCGAACTTGGCTTTAGGCGAAGTTAAACCTTAGGCGAACTTAGCTTTACAGCGAAGTTGTCATCAGGCGAACTTGGCTTCAGGTGAAGTTGTCATCAGGCGAACTTGGCCTCAGGCGAAGTTACCAGTTAGGCGAACTTAACTTTACATCGAAGTTGCCATCAGGCGAACTTAGCTTGCAGGCGAAGTTCATCAGGCGAACTTAGCTTGCAGGCGAAGTTCATCGCTTTGAAGGCGAAGTTGCCTAGATGCAGGCGAAGTTGCCCAGACAGCCGCTGTTCGGTTTCTTTCCAGCATTTCGAGCGATTTTAACACCCTTTCTATGGTTCAATATCACCCACTACGCTTCCCGACCATTTTCGGTCGCTGATACATTAAAAAGCTTGGATCTTTAAACTTCAAAGATCAAGAATCATACCTTTTTGAGCTTGTTTGGATCTCGTTTAATTTGTTAACACAACTAATCGCTCTCTCTCTCTCTCTCTGATCTCGGTCTTCTCTCGTCCGGGCCGCCGGCGAAGTTGGTGGTGTGTGTGTTTTTGGAATGTTAGAGAGAATAAGGAATGAAAGATATTTTGGGTTTAGGGGATATTTATATCCCTGAAATCCCATGGACCTAAGGCCCATTCTCATTTAACTCGTCTCCATTAATCCAACACTAGCCCGACTCATACCAACTCCTACTCTATTATTTATTTCCTGACAACCCGAGTAAACTTTCCCTCTATTAGTAAGTAATATAATTAATATCACATTGAAATTTCGGGATGTTACAGTATATATGTTGTGCTAGGAAGCAGTGCCATTACAGAAATTATACAGGTTAGTTGAACATAAACATTTGAATATATTACAAGAACTTAATACTTGTGGATCTATTAATTAGTTGTCATTTAGAAAGACTTTTAATTTTTCAGGAGGATTTATGAGTGCAGGGGAGGGTTCTAGGCAAAACATACTTTTTGTTAGATCTGGGAGAACAAAATAGAACATTTATTTTTCCAATCTTAAGAATGATTGAAAGCAAAGATTATTTCTCTCTTTTGAAACTAAAAGAAGATATGTGAAGAAAATTAATTTATTTATAGAATCTACGCATGTGCAAGTCATATGTGTGTTATATTACCTACACACAACTTACACTTGTGTATGTAAGCGTTTATAAATTAAGTTGTTTTAATGATTTTCTATGGACTTAACATATGCATTAGTGTGTAAAAAATGAAAGTTATAGAAAATATGAACCATTTATTAAAAAAAAATTAAACGATTTTGGTTTGTTATCACAATAACTTCGTTTTTGTAATGAACCTCACCCCACTATTGCATCATTTATAAGTTTATTTAAGCATTGATTACACGCTTGCCCGGCCTTGAGCTTCTTTTATGTTTAGGTTTACGTTGTAGCGATTAGAAATAGAAAGATTCAACTTCCTGAGGACCCTACTGAACTACACGAGCTCCCAATGGACAAAGAGGCTGCACTTCATCAAGAATTCTAACCTCATAGAGATGTTTACAGGTTTAGTTTTGTATTTAAATTAAGTTTGTCTTCATTCGTGATTTGTTATTTATTTCTAGGTGGTCTAGCAAAATCATAAGCGTTGTAAGCATATTCGAGGGGTTCGTTTGCCTCATGAATATCTAGTGTCAGATTTTTTAAGAGTTTGCTATCTGGGTAGATGAATCCCCTAGAAACCAAAACATTTCTAAACACCTTATAGAAACACTTATCATTTTGCTAGACCATAATTCATTTGATGTTATGAACAAATAGCAAAATAACTAGTGGTTTGTATTACTAGGTGGCTAGACAAAGCAGCAATCCGATCTGATAACACTGAGCAATCAACAAGTCCTTGGAAACTGTGTACAGTTACACAAGTCGAAAACGCAAAAATCTTATTAGCAATGGTTCCAGTTTTCTTATGTAGCTTTATTATGACACTTTGCTTAGCCCAACTACAAACATTTTCAGTTCAACAAGGAGCCACCATGGATATTAAGCTTACAAACTCTTTCAATATACCCCCTGCATCCCTCCCAATAATTCCTATAGCATTCCTGCTCGTTCTAGTTCCAATTTATGACCAAATCTTTGTACCTTTGATTCGTAAATTTACTGGGATACCTACAGGCATAACTTACTTGCAAAGAGTAGGAGTAGGGCTTATTCTCTCAGCATTATCTATGGCGATTGCTGGAATTATGGAAGTAAAGCGAAAACACGTCGCTAAACACCATAACATGCTAGATGCGCTCCCTGTGCTTCAACCACTGCCCATCAGTGTCTTTTGGTTATCCTTCCAATATTTTGTCTTTGGTATAGCTGATATGTTCACTTATGTGGGACTACTTGAGTTTTTCTACTCACAAGCACCAAAATCAATCAAATCCATTTCTTCTTGCTTTTTATGGAGCTCAATGGCAGTCGGGTATTTCATGAGTAGTATCATGGTGAAAATAGTAAATCACGCGACAAAAGGGGTTACGAAAAGCTAAGGATGGTTGGCTGGAAACAACATAAATCGAAATCATTTAGAAAACTTTTACTGGCTACTTGCAATATTGAGTTTGATCAATTTCACAATTTATCTCTTTGTTGCATCAAAGTACAAGTATAGGCCACAAAGTCTTGATGTTAAGGATGACTATGAGACACATCAATCGAAGACAACGAATCCTTCAACAGAGTAACTTTAGTTATGTAAAGTTAAATATTTTGTATTTATGCTTTTACGTTGCTGTATAATTTCAGTTTACATGTATGTTTAAAGTTGATGTGACGGTGTGGGTGTGTTGATTATTTACTAGTTTTTTGCTTTGTAAAAAAATTGTTAGGGTTTGTGTGTTGGAGTTAATCTTGATGGTTTGAGTTGAGTATGGGTTGCAGATCATGGGTCAAAACATGTGTACCTGACTAGTTGAAGAGTTGGTCCATGTTGACCGAGTTTTATGGAGCTAAACACAAGGAGTTGTTGCAACAAAGTAGGAGTAGTGTTTATTTTATGCATGTTTTCTATTTTATCTCTATACTCTCATTTTCAATATAATAGTTTGAGCAGCTTAAAGAGTTTCAAAGTTTATTTTGTTTCTATACATAGATACGTGAGTTGTGTGTGTGTTAACTTGGGGCGTGAACCAACATTGTGTACCTATAAGTGTTATGGATGGATGTTGGTTAACAAAAAATACCTTCACATCATTATCACGTAGATAAAGGACATTAACTAACCAACATAAAAGAACAAGTGTTATGGAGGAGATCATTTAACCAATATATATTAAAAAAGCAAATAAAAAAAAGAAAAGAAAAGGGATGATTGGTTGAAATTGGAGGTAACCCATATATTTTTGCCCTCTTGGGCGTTAGTAGTTCGGCGAGAAGAGTGGAAATATACGGTTACAAGGGGGTAAGTGATGGTCTTTGTGACATTTGATAATTATGTTTTTAATACATATTCTAATAGCATTAAGTATTTCCTTGTCTCCTTGGTTTATGACTTAGTTTCGAACTCCTTTCTTAAATCACTAAATTAACCATCTAAGGCAATGTTAAGAAAACAGTCTTTAAATTTCAAAATTTCCAATCAGCTAATGTTTGACAAGTATTCATTTCGCAGACACACCAAATCGATTCTTCTACGCCAGATTCTTGAACAACTTCTGAAATCGGTGGAATTGACATCCCCTTGAGGGCCCATCAAGTCTAATTATGTATCTTAGGAGAGTGTGTTAATTTTGCTAAGACGCACAGTGGGACTTAGGGATGAGATCGGTTTCATACTTGTATCTGTACCAGTACGTGTACCCGAAAGTACTCATACCAAAAATCAATAAATCTAGGTACTCATACCAGTACCCGAATTTTATGGTACGCGTACGAGGAATACAGATACTTTAGGTACGGTACTCGCTTTAATACCATTTTTTTTGAAATCTCCACTAAACATTGTATCGATATCGGTACGGTACCGACAATCAATTATCTATAATACCAAAACCAAAACCATAAAAACCACAACCAAAAACATAATGCCAAACTAAAAATAAAACGAATCAACCATGATATAAAATCCATTCATGGTGACTGCTACTAGTTATTGATTGAAAGAAGAAGAAAAGAAGAGAAAGGTTCGATTAGTTTGATTTGAACTGTTAGTACTTAATATTTTTATTATCAATGGTTTTGAAAAGCCCACTTGAAACCTTAATGATATCTCAATAAAAACACGGCTAGAGTAATGAGTATTAGAAATCCCAATAAAAAGCCCTACATATTCCTAACGGGTACCGAGTATCCGTAATACTCGTATCTGTACCTCTACCTGAAAGTAACAGTATCTAAAATCCAGGGCCGTCTCTTGGGTAAGCTAAATGAGGCCATGGCTTTAGGCCTTCACTTTTATAGGACCTCTATTTTAAATAGGAACTATTTATTATTAGATTTGAAAGTACAGTTCTTTTAGAGTTAGTAACTCAGTGATGTGCCACAAGCTAAAAAGGATTGTTTCATATCCATTATCACTACATATCATCAAAATTCTATAATTCTTATATACTCTCTAGCCTTATACGCATAAAGAAAAGAAGAGAGAAAGGCCTCAAATTTTTAGTTAGTTTTAGGCCTCCGAGTACGTTGAGCCGGCCTTGCTAAAATCAATAAATCTGGGTACCCATACCCGTACCGAATAGACATGTACGTGTACATGTACAAATACCAATCCAGGTATTAAACAAGTACGAGTACAAGTATTCAGTCATTCAGAAAAAAAATCTCATCCCTACACTGGGTTCACTACTTGGAAGCTTTTATGGTTCTACAACATCCCTTCTATTTGACAAACAATTTTCTTTTATATGGAAAAAAATAAAGAAAAGGTAGAGTAATACATTTGTGCAATTTTCTCTCTCAAGTCTCAACTAAAGTCGGTATACCCTTTCTATATATGGCTTTTTGTCTTTTAAGGAATAATTCATATTTACCTACACGTTGCAAACATAACGACACATGCCATCCCAATAACCTCTCACTACAGCAAAGAGAACCACCTAATAATCGACACCAAAGGAAAAAAAGTTGTCTCTATGGCTTCCAGTGACAAGACTCCCGATTCAATGCCGGTGGGCGCCGGAAAAGTCCCGCCGGGTAAACCAATGACGGTGGGAGACCAAGTTATTGACAAAAGTGCTCAGATGTTACAAACCTTGAAACCTATTAAACAAATGAGCCAACATGTCTGCACTTTTGCCGTCTACGGCCATGACATGAGTCGCCAAATCGAAGCTCATCACTACATCACGCGTCTCAATCAAGATTTTCTTCAGTCTGCCGTTTACGACTCCAACGAACCCTCCGCTAATCTTATAGGTATATAATATATGCTTCGTTTTCAAAATTCTCTCTTTATATAATACATAGCGACGGATGTAGACATCAATTTTATTTTAGGGGTGACGCTAAAAGAATATATATTTTTACAATATTTTACACAATGTAAATGGAACAAAAATAGAAGCACAAAAATAAATAAAATAAATTTAAACACAAGGGTGCAAATTTCCCGTTTTGGTTTTAGAAAGCTTGAAATCGAGGTCGAGGTATCACGTCCTCTTCTTTTATTATATCAAACGTTTCTCTTTTAACCGCACAAATTAAAGCATGGTTCAAATACTCATCACCCCCGTTCGGTTGCACAAATCCGTCTTGATAAACTTCATTATAGAAAAACATCTTTCCAACAGTTGCGGCCGATATAACCAACGCTACCGGTTTTCACCATTACACGAACAAGGTCACACATTATACCCAATTTTGTAAATTCATCTCCTTTTAAAGTGTTCCTTTAAAGTGTGATAAAAGGTCGTCAGATCATCACCCGAAATGCACCATCTTTCTTTATTACAAAATCATTCGAATACATCTCATAAAATGTCGCCATCTTAGATATATCAAACTTAGAAAATGAATCGCAAGAATTTATACCGGACACATTTTCTAACAAACTAGTTGAGACCTTACTGAATCTTTTTCCAAGTTCTTAAATTTGCATATCCAAAACCATATTAAAAACTCCTCAAAATGATTTAGAGTGGTGGTGCCTGGTGCAACGCTTTGATGTCCGTCTAGTTTCTAATTACCAAACAATGAGTATAATTTTTGAAAAGGGTTGATGGGTTTTAATTGGTTTGGGCTTAAAACTTAGGTTGGGCTTTAATTGGGTTGAACTTAAAATTTGTTGAGCTTTAAACAAATAGGGGTAAAATTATATTTTTTCAGGGATAGCAAAATACGAATGCCTAACCAAAGAACTAATTTTTTGCACGATTAACGAAAAGTTGAAGGATAGCGGAGGCTACCTAGTAAAGAACTAGGTCCTCCCTTGTAATAAATGTACACACACATCAATTATATAAATGGATTGTTAATTAGAGATTCACATCAAATATCTAAGATCATTTATACAAAGCCGGTCGTAATTAGGATTCAAGTGAAGAAAAGGCCCTTAAGCCTTAAATAATGACATAAAGTAACTCATTTTAAACAACAATAAACATAGAAAAAAAACCAGTGTATTAGTTTTGAGGTTTTAATGTTTTTTTATAGAGGGCGCAATAAGTTTTTTGGTTTTATATTTTAATTTAATATATATATATATATATATATATATATATATATATATATATATATATATATATTTAGTGCCCCGAAAAAACGTGTCTAGGCAGGAGTCCGGCTGGCCCTGCATATATATGAGAATTGATTTGATTTTGTTTAGACGAAGGAAATGTGATAAGTTATAGCGTGATAATTGTGTAGGGGTGGAATATATTGTGTCCGACAAGATCTTTGATACTTTGCCACCAGAGGAACAGAAGTTGTGGCATTCACACGATCATGAGGTTTCCTTGATTTTTTTTTTGTTGTACCAATGATGTCATGATCTACATGCTATATTATTTTGAATCACCATATATCTTTGTCCAGGTAACATCAGGAATGTGGGTATGTCCAGGTGTTCCGGAGAGGATTCAGAGGACCGAGTTTGAAAATATTGCACATACTTATGGAAAGTTTTGGTGCACTTGGCAAGTGGACAGAGGCAAGATCCACCTTTTCTTTTATTTTATCATCTAAACTAGCTACATCGTTATTAGGATTATTCAAAAAGCACATGGCTAATCTAGCTAGAAGTCAGCAAAGCCGAGTTATGTCACATCCCAACCTACGGCGGAATATGCCGGGGCGCAACTGACTGCACAGTAGCTCACAAGACACTATTAATAATAATGACAATAACTAATTATTTAAATTCATATAATCAAAATATATCACAATATCCATAACAAAGATTATTCAAATAAATTGTTTAATTCTTCAACAACCTAAACTCAAAACTAATGTCTTCTCAAACATCTAATAATAATGACAATAACTAATTATTTAAATTCATATAATCAAAATACATCACAATATCCATAACAAAGATTATCAAATAAATTGCTTAATTCTTCAATAAGCTAAACTCAAATTAATGTTTCTCAAACATCTAACTCTTCAACTAGTAAACCTGTAACACGCGTAAAAATCGAGTTTGAACAACATAAAGTTGAGTGAGCAATACACAAGTTTAGATGCATTATTATATTGCAAAACAAACAATTTGTATGTGAATATGAAGCATTATAACATTGATGATATATAACAATTACCAAATAAAATAGATGTGGATCATTTCGGTCTAGCACAAAGCCAGCTTACCGGGGTATGGTATGCATACTCGATAAGGACGAGGTGGCCCAACCACCAAACAATAAAAATAAACACATAATCATATAGCATGCCATCGATGAGCAATAAATCCATAAACACATAATATTGAATTGTTGTTGATGAGATATAAATGAAAATAAATAAACTTTGATGTATATCGTATGCACGTTACCCCTAAAAGTAAAAGATGAAAAAAGGGAGTGTGAATTACGCACCTTTATTATTTAGACGAGACAATAATAAAATAATAATTAAACGAGAAAATTAACATGCTGACTGATTCGACACAAAAACACCTGCGAATTTGAGATAGTAAACTAAAGCCAAAACCGAGAGTAACGCCACTGGAATCACTGCAAACGAATAAATAGAACTCAAGTTATAACATAAACAAGTTTTAAGCGAGCTAATGCAGGTCAGAATCCGAACAACGAATCTGAGTTCGGGTTCTTGTCCGTCAGATGTAAAAAGTGAAAATAAATATAAAAGTCTTCTGAACCGAAAGCTAGTTTTGACCAGAAGGTTCTTGAATTGCAAAATCCCCAATTTTACCCTAAAACGAATTTGATTAAGTTGGACATGATAACCCCTCAATCCTTTAAAATTGAATGAGGGCTTTTGACGCCATGATGAATTAGAACAACTTTGATGTACAAGCTTACCCGGATTTCAGGTTAGAACTAGGAGAAATTGAGAAGATGAAGAACTTCGACTTTGGAAAGTCAATCGACGAAGAACACTTGAGCTAGGACTTGAATTCGTAAATGAGAGTGAATTGATGATTTTGGAGCATAGAATGAATTATAAGATACATTAATTTATATAGGAAAACGGATTTAGGCTTCAGTGTTTATCAACAAATCACTAAACTTTGTTTAAACTCAAAAATAAACAAGATAAACACTCAAAGTTGATAATTATATTGGATTAGTTGATACAATTCGTAGATTGATGATAGAATATGCTTAGGAATATTCTAGATGAGATTAGGTTGAAAATTAGGAGATAAATGAGTAAAAAATGAGCTTACACGAGCTGAAACACGAACTAAACACCAAACTGCAGCTGCACAAGTCCTTGACCGCGTCACGTAAAAAAATAACCGAAATTGACGGATGTCACAAGTTAGCTTAATGTCTAAATAAGCCGAGCTCAAGCTAACACAACCTCACTCATTTGACTTGTTTATGATAAGCCCAAATTTAATTATTATAAATTATAACCCAATTGCACTTAAAAATAAGCCACATAATATGGTCCATAACATAGTAAAGGTTATCCTAATATTAGTTTTTACTTAAATGTTAAAATAAATATTAAATAACAGTTTTAATTTGAATGAGTTGGCTTAAGCTTTTCATAGAACCGAACTCAAATATTAGCGTGTTAAGAGTAAATGAACTGAGCACGAGCTCAAATCTTAGCACATTTAACTAATCATAGCGTGACAATGTGTTTTGCATCTCCACTATAATTTTTCTATACTTTTATAATATACATATACATATAACCCAACCATTATTTAAAGATGGTGTTGATGTGTGGTATTTTCTTATTTCGGTTCTTTATTAACTCTTGAAACATTGTTGTTGGAATTAACTGGTAGCGCACGGTGTGCAGGCGACAGGCTTCCACTTGGTGCGCCAGCTCTAATGATGTCACCACAAATAGCAAACATGGGCGTTATAAAGCCTGAGCTGGTGCATGTGCGGGATAACAAATTCAAGATATCAACTGAAGAGCTTAAAAAATCAAGGGCCAATATTCCAGTATCTAACCCAGGAAATGCACGGGTGGCGGATTACTGGATGCACACTGGGAAGGGTTTCGCAATTGACATAGAACACGCGGAAATGAAAATGAAGGAACCACAGGTAGAAATAAAAATGGTGGAAGCGCCAAAGTTTCCGTGAATGTGTTTTGCTTTTCTTGGGTGACATTATGCCATGGGTTCCTTTGTGTGTTATCATTTTGAATGATGCTGGAATGGATTGTACAACTCCAAACACTAGGTGTTTGGTAGTAATAAATATTCCGTAGCGATTGATGATCCATAGCAAGCGGATGTTCAATAATGACTGCTACCGGATGTTCAATAACGACGAGGAAGAGTTGGTGTCGAGAGGGACTATGTTAGCCTATGTTTAATAGTGTGAGGACTAAGTTGTCAATTCTCTTTTTATCTTTAGTTTTATGGTACAAACAGATGAGGGATTTGTAGAGGTTAGAGAAGAAGTTTGACAAGCTTTTCATTTTACTATGGGATTCTTCATGTCATTAGATCAATAAAGAAAGAGTTAATTGCCATTTTAGCGTGGTTTGTTTAATTACGCAACCGGTTTTGAATTTATTGCAAATGACTACCTCACTTTTTTAAAACTTGCAAGTTTAGTACTTTTTATAACCCCGTCTATTTTGTTCGTTAAGTCAATGGCAAATTAGTAATTTTGATTATTTTATTTATTTTCTCTTTTAGCTAAGTGTCATTTTCATACCTGTGGTTTGTTTAATTACGCAACTTTAGGATCTTTATTGAATTTATTGCAAATGGATACTTTGATTAGTTTTGGATAGACAGGCAAACCAAGAGAGGCATTAAATGTTAAAAGATCATCTCTAATCCTAAATGAACAGATCAATCCCCTCCCCATGCTCATTGATCCTTCAAACCTTAACCATTGTCCATCTTTAAGTTCAATGAATTACGATATATTATTTTGTCCATGTGATTCCTCAACCGTCATTCATCTATAAGTTCACTTGATGTTATACTAAGAGGTGCGAAGTTGTGTGATTGTTATTTGGCTTGATCATCCGATGTGTTAAAGAGCTACTGCTATCATACCCAAACTTTTGAAGAAAAACAAATCAATGCACATAAAGAAAATGCAAGAAAAATGGTTAAGATGAACTCGGATCTTAAGCTACCAGAAGTAAATTGGCAATCAAGAACAAAAGGTTAAAAAATATGTTATGCATTTCATGGTTGTTTTTCATCTTCTATCATATGTTTAGTGACCTTTTAATTGTAATACGTAATATGTAATGTCTCTTTTGGTTTGTCTATCTATCCAAAATAATCAAAGTATCTAGTTGCAATAAATTAAAAAAAAAAGATACTAAAGTTGCATAATTGAACAAACTACATGTATGAAAATGACACTTAGCTCAAAAGAGAAAATAAATAAAATAATCGAAATTACTAATTTACCCCTGACTTAACGGAAAAAATAGACGAGGTTAGAAAAAAGTACTAAAATTGCAAGTTTTAGAAAAGTGAGGTAGCCATTTGCAATAAATTCAAAAACGATACTAAAGTTGCGTAATTAGACAAACTACATATACTAAAATGGCACTTAACTCATAATGAAATTATTTTTCGCTAATTCTTTCATTTTTTTTAATCTTGTTTCTTTGGTGAGTGTAATTGATTCTTTGGCGAGTGTAAGCTTTTCTTAATTTAAAAAGGCAGTCACATATGAGGTTATGTGTAGGGAAGGGTTACAAAATATGGGGGACTTTTTACATGCAGTGTCACGTCAGTAGATTGCTATTTTCATTTTAGGGGTGTAGTGTTTTGTAGCCCTATCACATCGCCACGTCAGCTTCTCTTTATTTTCTTTTAATGATTAAATTAAATAAATAAAAATTAATTCAATTAAATAAATAAATAAATAAATACATTAAAATTAAAAAGGAAGTATTAAAATAAAGAAAATACACCAAAAAAATTTAGAAAAAATACATAATAATACGAATACTCCCACTTCAAATCTTTTGCAATGCGCAAAATTAAACGTCTAGACATCCGAAAACGACATTTAAACTTAGCGTCGTCGTATCCAGGCGGGTCATTGAGGTAGTTTTGCATCAAACGATCGTTCATGGCCTCACGGTCTCAAACGATATACGATCGCCTCGTGCATGGTCGACAACTAGTAGAACCAGAAGTTATCTTATTTGCTACGGTTCGAAATGCACTCATAACCTCAGCATCCTGCTCCGCCGTCTCTTGTATGATCGCAACATCTTCTTCTTATTATCAATAAATAATTCCACCATGTCAGTAGTATTTCTCAAATCCATTTTTGGTAAAGAAAGTTGGGGGATATTAGTTTTTGGAGGTTGAGTTGGTATATAAAATGGTGAAAATGGTTGAATTAGTTGAATAGGTTGGGTATTTATATTAAGTTTGTTAATTAAAAAAGATTTTTTAATGGAATCGACCGTTGGCAAATGGTTAAATGAATAAAATATTATTTTTTTACTCCCCAACAGACGACAAAGGTATACCCCCCCCTCCCCCAAAAAAATTGCCCAAATACCGCCTAGAGGGCGATGATCAAGCCAAAAATCGCCCAAAAAGCCCCCCATTTTGTCGCCCACTACACATACTCTGACCGACTATATAGTGAGTCCTTAAGTTGATGGTCAAGTGGTAAAGGTAAAGTCTGTTAAACACCTAAAGTTCTTGAGTTCGGCTTATCCAAAAGGTCTTGTCTCGGGAAGTAGGGTATTAATATTCTTATCTACATACATGTTTCTATAAATGAACTTAACAGTTAACACGGTTACGTTATTAAATTTGTATGATAGACGTTCTGGTATTAAAGTTAAGGTATTTTATTAAATTTATATATAGAAAATCTAAAACCAAACTTTTGTTTGGTCAAGAGTTACAATTAAAAAAAATGAAAATAAAAACCTAAAGGAGAGAAAAATAAAAGAAAAACAGGAGATGGGTTCAGGAGAGATCGATTGCTATTTTACTATGTTGATGTATATGTTTGTATTGTTGCGGTGACCATTTTTATCTGTGGTATAAATGATAGCAAAAGGTTAAAATATAAAGAAAAATAAAAATGAGAAGTGTGAGAATGATTTATGGCAACTAAAAAATCTTAATAAAAAATTCAATAATAATAATAATAATATATAATAAAAAATACAACTCAAACTATAAATAAAAAACGAAAAAAATTAGCACTTTGCGCGTTGATTTCCCGGAAACAGCGCCATTTTGATCGATGTCGAAAGGTCAATCAAAAACATTTATAAAATTACCTTTACTAGCAAGGGCAAGTAAGGTGTCGAATCCACAGGGAATCAGTGGAAAGTGCCAATCGAGTTTATTTTTTAATGATAATTATATTAAATGGACAGACGATGTCAAGCAGATTTAAAATTAACTTGGTTGTATAACAATTATGGAAAAGTAACCAACTCCAGGTTTCAGGCTGTGGAGTAGACTCGACCAATTGATTAAACCTATTTGGAAAACTTGTTCGATTACACCTATAATCAAAAGATGAAATATTTGCCTTATTAATTGACGGACTTCAATCCGAACAATTGGTTTGGATGAATAATAACCTAATTGATTACCAGTTTTAGGGGTTGATAAATGGAGGTGATTTAATGGAGAACGATAAACGGGTCAATGACTCAAAGAACTTAATCCTAAAAGTTGAGGACAACAAATCAATTTACTAATAAAATCACAAACCATTTAATTGCGAAAAACTGTTGAATGCATGAACAAACATAAAAGGTTAATCAATCGAATGATTAATCGATTCTAGTTCCAAAATAAAGATTCAAATACAAAAAGTCTTGCTTACAAACACAACCCTACTCCCGGAGATGGTCACGAGCGGATTAGCCTCGCATATGCATCTTTAATAGCTCTCTTGATTCTTGAACGGATGATGACATGGATGATTGTGATGATTGGGAGGTGTTAGGATGGTGGAAAGTGGCCCCAAAATCGTTCAAGTATGTTAGGATATGAAGCCCAGGCGGCATAGGGTTGAACCGGGCTTAAATATGGAAAAAAAAACCCTAAAAATCGCGTTTTTTCCGCCCAGACGGCCGTAAGCTGCGGTCACACCATCGTAGGCTACGGTGGGGATCGTAGTATACGGTCTTCACCTTCTGCCTTAGGTGGAAGCCCCACCGTAGGCTATGGTGGGTCACCGTAAGCTATGGTGGGTCTGTCACCCACCATGATATTTTTCCTGTAACTTCTTCGTTTGAACTCCGATTTATGCCCCGTTTTCGGTCACGTCTTCGTCTTCAAATTCTCTATCATTCCATACAATAAAACCTTCATTTCCATTCCATATCCCATGCTCCAATTTATCTCCTTTAAGCTTCGCACACCTGTAATCATAAACTGACACAAAGTAATCGTGTTTTCGCCATATAATAACACAAAACATGTGATATGACTCATTTAACGCACGATACCACAAATCACAACTCAAAATATAAATAAAAAACGAAAAAAATTTATAAACTCAAATGTTTCCTCCGTCATTCTCGTTCAAAAAAAAGACCACGAAAAGACACAATGCTTTGATCAAAGACACAATGACGAAAATAAAAAAAAGACACAATAGATCGCAAAATATAACGCAATGTCGAACAAAATATAACACAATATCAAGAAAAAAAGACACAATCAATGACGAAAATAAACACAAAATACAATGATAAATATACAGACGCAATATTCTTTTCCCCTCAACATTGTATCTTTTTTTTTAACAAAGAAAACAGTGAAAACATTTTTGTGTTTTTACTTTTTTTCGTTTTTATTAAATTTTAAGTTATAATTTTTTTATTATTTTTTAATGGTGTTTTTGTGTGACTATAAATCATTCTCATCATCCTCATTTTTATCCTCCTTTGTAGAATAACTTGACCCATAAATGATAATTCGTTTTAAGATTAATGTATTTTTTTAAGGTTTCAATATGTTTAAATAACTATTTGCTATACAAACCAAAAACATGTTTAAGATTTTTTTTAGAATAAGTAAGAACAACTCAAATTAAAGAAAAGAGTTAAGTGTCATTTTAGTACCTATGGTTTGCCCAAGTACGCAACTTTAGTACCTATTTCGAATTTTGTGCAAATGGCTACCTCAGTTTCAAAAAATTTGCATTTTTAGTACTTTTTTTAACCCTATCAATTTTCGTCCGTTAAGTCCCGGGTATTTGCGTAATTTCATTATTATTTGTTGTATTCTTTTATTTTTCTCTCATTTTATATTGTTGAACAAAAATAATAATTGACATCGTACATTACATCATCGTCATCACAGCCTTCATGTTCTTCCTCAACCTCATCTCTTCTTCTTTCGATTCCGGTGCGTACTTCAATTCCAATAGATACGGTAAGTGTACAAACGCCGGAGATGGTAGATTACAAGGTGGCACGTGCTCTTCATTAAATACTCGCGATAGTTAACGAGATTCCGGTGAGCTCGAGAACATGAGATTGTTCGATCGTACGTCGAGAAAACATGAGATTGTTCGATCGTACGCCGAGAAATTGATGAACGAGAATATCGAGGCGCAGTACGAGCCGTTGCAGAGAGTTAACACCTTCGCACTCACATGAACGTTTTCACGGACACTTGATTAGTTTGAGGACCGAACCCATGGAAACGGTATACATGTGAATCACCAGTTGACAGCACAACCCATGCTCTCTCTTGACGCAGACTAAAGAATCACACTAAAAATGCGCAATCGGAGATACGTAGCCACTAGCAACGACGAAGACGATCCACCGCAAAAGGAATCCGATGAATCACGGTGGTTAGCGACAAAGAAAACGGATGAAAATTTACGAATACGATGACGGTATACGGGTGAATCACCAGTTTGATTAGTTCTCTCCCTTTTTATATTAGTTTGAATTTACAGTCTCGATTAGTTTGAGAAATTATTAAAAAGAATGAATTTTGGGGAAAGGGGTTAATGGGAGAGAGAAAAGGAGAAAAGAAAAACAAAAACAAAAATATAATAATGAAATTACCTAAATACCCCTGATTTAAAAATGAAATTACGCAAATACCCCGGACTTAACGGATAAAAATTGACGGGGTTAATAAGATACTAAAAATGCAAGTTTTTTGAAACTGAGATAGCTATTTGCACAAAATTCAAAATAGGTACTAAAATTACGTAGTTGGGCAAACCACAGGTACTAAAATGATACTTAACTCTAAAGAAAAACTATTTTTTATTGTTTATTGACCAACCGATTGTAGAAAGTATCCTTTTTAAATAAAAACACACGTTTTAGTAGTATAAACAATCTAAAGGTTTGGCTGATCGAATAACCAAAATGAAAATATTTTTACATATCGACGAAAAAAAAATTAATGTATGAAGCTCTTGGTGCTAAAAATTTAAGTAAATACTCGTAACAACATACAAATTATATTAAATATTAAACACAATTAGAATTATCTATATATCTTAAATCTTAAATATATGTAAACGAAGCCTCCGTAAATTATCTCAAACCACCAGATTGTTTTATTTGCAAATGAAAGTTTATCATGCATTTGACCCGAATTCACGGATATGAGTCTCACAAAATCTAGATAGCTACTTTAAACAGATTATAACATCTCATCATATTAAAAATTAATATAATCAAATATTTGATATGAAAATCCTATAAGATAGAGATATATACTAAAAATTAATATCCGTTTTTTTTAAAAACAAATTTATAGTAAAAAAAAAGCGGGTCATGACCATGGGTCTCACCAAGCAAAATAGTTTTAAACCGGATTATCTCATTTATTTGTGAAACTCTTTCATAATCAAATCCTAAGTATATTATTAACTTCCTTACAAAAATTAAAAAAATATAAAAATATTATAAACGAATAACGTAAAACAACCTTCGTAATATGGAGGATAAAAACTAGTATATTATATATAATGCATGAGTGAAGAGCAAATTAAGACGGTATATTTGAAAAGTTTTACAAATTTTCAAGCGAACAACCTTAAATAGGGGCAAAATAGTTATTTTAACATTATAGTTACAACCTTACCCCCTCAAATTAATCAACTTTTATAAATTTTAATATTAGTTACAACTTTGTTATCTCAATTTTTATCCATCTATTATTTATAATATCACTTTTTACTTAAATTCACTCACGATTTTTAAACGATCATAGCTTTTTTTTACGTTAATTTTTTAAAACAATTGTACCATAAAAACGAGTATTTAATTCTCTTTAATTTGAGTATGATATTGTTATAGTTTTTTTCAGTTAAAAAAATAACATTATACGTATAGGTGTTTGCGGTCCAGTTTTGATGGTTTTAAATTAAACGTGAGCCAAGCCGTTATTAACGATTTTTTTATCACCGAAAACTGAAATCAGACCGTTAAAAATTGAAATCCAATTCTGGTTTCTTTTGTACTTCGATACTAAATTGAGTTTAAAATAAGAATTATTAATATACCTATACCAATAAACGGTTTCACGGTTCCAAATGAAACAATAAACACCCATAAATCTATTACTTAATTACTGAGTTCTGTATTTTTCGTTGCATCACGCGGCACCCGTCTAATAAACCTTTTTATAATCATGTTATAACAATAATCTGTAGGTTTTTGTGTATACAAAATCACAAAGACGTTAATCATGAGGAAAATCATTTAAATTGTAGTAATTGGTGTATAATATTATTACTTGTATTCTCTAGAAAAAATAAAATAATATGAGCATAAAAAATGACACGAGCATAATATGATCATTTTAAGAACGTGGTTTATAAGAGCATTCTCAGCCCGTGTTTTATAATTAAGTGGGTGATTTTTGTAAATTACATGGTATTTTATGAGTGATTGTGAGTACAGTAGAGAGAAAATGTTATATGAGAAAATTAATTTAAAGTTGCATTATTCACACCGTATAATTTTTTAATATTTTCTGAAAGTGCTTATAAACGAATGGAAAAAAATTATAAGGGTATAAAGGTAAAGAGAAAATCTAAGAAGCTTTTATTATCATTAAATGAATATGGAATGGGCTGAGTACGATGACTGATATCTTTTACGAAAGTAAATGTACGTATGGTATTTAAGTTCAACCAAAATCTGTTAATCTTTAATCTTTGAAAACCGCCCAACTTTAACAAGATTGACCCTCTAGTTCAAACATACATATTTGCATATTGAAGAGATATGATGTCGAACCCGATAATTGTGTTTGATTAGTTCTCGATATCTAGATGCACTAGATCATGATTGTTTTGCATTCACCCACGATGCTTAGATCACATGGCAAGTAATGCTGAGTATAACAGTATATGTTAATCAATCACCAATCACAAACTCGGTTGTCACTATCAATATGGTTACATCAGTGTGGAGCCCACGACCCCTCAATAACGACATATGACAATATATCTCTAATATATACGAGTCATTAGAGGATTTAGGTTATTCCCGGCCTCTCTCTAACTCTTCCTTTGATGCCTCGCTTTGAAATTTGCTGTTGAAATAAAATAAATGTTTTTTTAGTCTCTTAATCGCATTTGAAACGTGCTTCCAACTAGTAAATTTGATGAACCCTGTATTTCGACTACCCAATAACGATGAATACTCTGAAGTTTTGACATTTTGTTTGATTATGCGTTTAAAGTGGTGTATCTTTTTTCTATTATTATTTTTTTACTGGTAGTCAATTTATTTTACTATTATGTATTAATTTTAAAAGTTAAAATAATTATTTTATAGCGGAGGGTGATGTTGGAGTGATTCGTTTCCTTGGTTTACTGAAGGAATTGAAATGTGATGTGACATTAAAAGTTAAAATAATTGAAATCTTTTTTCTATTAACATGTCACGGAATGAATTCACACATACCACTTAATCTTAGAATATTCTCATCCAACCCCTCATATTATATGAGGGGTGTTTTTATAATTTAGAGAGTGATTCAGGGTGTTGTGAGTGAATAGTTTTTATATTTTAGAAAAAGTAGTGATTTTTCTGTATATTTGAAAAGTTACTGTTCATCCCCTCTAATTTTTTAATATATTTTGAAAGTGGTTGTAAGTGAAGAAAGAGAAAAGATAATGATAAAAGGTATAAAAAGTATTATTTAATTGAAATAAAGAGAGAAAATAAAGTGAGTTTTAGTGTAATTTTTTATTTGGAAATAAGGGATGAGATGAGAATGCTCTTAGTTAATAATAATACTGTAGGGAAAATTCTCAAAATAGTTTTTTTTAGAGAGAGAAGTTCTAAAACAACAATTTTTTTTCTGAGAATATTTTAAAATTTGAACTTGAGAGACATATTGGGAAAAGATAAATATTATGAGGGAGCATGCCAAATATTTAAAGAAAGATATGGAGCAGACCAAATTTGGTAAAATATTAAAGTTAAAGTCCAAATTATTTTGAAATATTGAAGGAAAGTTTAAATTTTTTATAAACTTTTCTTCTCAAAATACAATTTACCAAGACTGTTTTTTTATGTTTCCTACCTGTCCCGTACATATTTTCAAATTCTAGGAAAAAGAGACTTTTAAAACTCGATTTGAGAGACGCTTTCGGAGGCATTTGTTCTTAAGATCGAGACGAGATTCTTGAGTTTTCTTTCCTTTTGCGTCCAGATTATATAATTTAATAGGGTATTTTGTTCTTATCAATCATTAAACATTTTTTCATCAATCATTCTAGAGTTTCCTTCCTCGTGCGTCAAGATTATAAAAATTTATTGGCCTTTCAATTTTGGCTATAAAAAATTTAGACTTGTATAAACTGATCACAAAACTTTTGTTTTTAATCCTAAGACTTTTTCATTTTCAACTTTACTTTGCTTACAAGATATTTTTTGGACGGTACTGTAACGAACCAAATCGATACTATACGAGTTCCATCCGTATCCCTGCCGTAACACGACGGTTTAAAACAACTAATAAAGATAAAGGGGTTGGAACCTTCCGGTCTTCCAGCGAGGTAACCGGTGGAGACGTTTGGTCGAATTCTTTCTCAAATCAAGTTCCAACCACTGCATCGCACGGGCCTACAACTTGTATATATTAAAAGTGTAGTTTTGAAAACTATGTCCACAAAGATGAACCGATGAAGAAGATGATTGATAAAGAAATGTTTAGTGATTGATAAGAACGAAATACCCTATTAAATTATATAATCTAGATGCACAAGGAAAGGAAACACAAAAATCTCGTCTCTTAAGAACAAATGCCTCCGAAATGCGTCTCTCAAGACGAGTTTTAAAAATCTCTTTTTTCTAGAATTTGAAAATATGTACGGACCAGATAGGAGACATAAAAAAGCAGTCTTTAGAGACTGTATTTTGAAAAGAAAAGTTTAGAAAAAATTAAAATTTTCCTTCAATATTTCAAAATAATTTGGACTTTACCTTCAATATTTTCCTAAATTTGGTCTGATCCCCACCTTTCTTTAAATATTTGGCCTGCTCCCTCATAATAATTGTCTTTTTCCAATGTATCTTTCAAGTTCAAATTCTAAAAAATTCTCAGAAAAAAATGACAATTTGAGAATTTCTCTATTTAGAAATGACTATTTTAGGAATTTTTTCTGATACCTTATATATGAAATTTGTAGATGTGACTTATGTGAGAAATGTGGTACAAGTGACATGTATTCTATTCACGGCGTCAAAGAATGAGAAATCCTTTTGTGGCACAAGGTTTGCAAATATTATATTAGCTACACAAATCATCGTTGTAGATTTAGAAGGTGTTCTTAATTGGATTCAGTTACGTAGTAATTAATTCGTACCCAACATCTATCTTCCTTTTTAATTTCCTTGTAAAAGTCGTACTATAGAAGATCAAAAAGAGCATCCTAATCTTTTTATGACTATGCATATTTAAAAAAAATATAAGTTTTCTTAACGTCTTAACCTAATTATCTAATTCATTTAAGCCTATTAATTTATATAAAAAAGAAAATAAAAATAAAACTTAACCCCAATCATTACACATTTACACAATTAGCCTATTTAAAAATTCATTTGCTTAAACCCAATAAAAAAAAACTTTTACTTATGGCTCAAATTTTTTATCACCCTCAACACGAAATATTTTAACTATTCTGGAGGACTATAAAATTGCTAAGCCTAGCTAGTTCAAGCAGAAAAAAATAACACTATGTGATGAAAACAAGATAACAATTTCTGTAAGAAGGGGGTCATTCTACAACCCATAGCCTGTAGCCTCTTATAAACTCTAAGATATAATATAGTGTAAATTAGAACAAAGCTCATTCGATCACCCATCATACTTCAGGTTCAAGGTCTCTCCCTTAATTTCTTAAAACTTTTGAGGCTTATAACAAGCCGCAATTAGCATACCAAAATTAAGAACAAAAAATTAGGTATTAAGCTAGATGAAGAAGTGTTATAAAAAAGTTTGTTAATGTTAATATATATGATGGGCAAAGGGTCATTGTCCACTTTATGACAACTCATATTCTTACCCACCTCTCCCTTGCATTTTTTCATCATTCCTGCTTGGTTTTGTTGAAAGGCCCTCAAAAAGCAAGAAAGAGAGAAAATTTTGAAACTTGATTAGTTTCTCTCCTCAATTATATATATACATCCCTCAACATCACCCATTATTTCTTTTGATTCAGAAAACAATTACTTCTAGCTAGCTAGATCAATTCATGGATAATTCTGAGGCTGTTGAGCTTGATTTCAGCTGCATCGATCGATCCATGTCGTTCCAGAATGACTCCGGGGACACGTCTGATCCGCAGAGAAAGATCGGCAAAGGAAAGATCGAGATCAAGCGGATCGAAAACACGACTAACCGACAAGTGACTTTCTGCAAGCGTCGAAACGGGTTGCTCAAGAAAGCCTATGAGTTGTCTGTACTTTGTGATGCTGAGGTTGCTCTTATCGTCTTTTCCAGCCGTGGTCGTCTTTATGAGTATGCTAACAACAGGTATAAACTCATTCTTGGATCATCTAACTGTACCTGTTTTTAATAGCTTTAACCGAGACTAATAATTAATTTTATGACAAGATAATTAAAAATTTTCTTTAAATTTTATCAGTCTTTTTAGGGTTTGAGAACAAAGGACACAATATCTTAAGTTATTTGCAAGATTTTTTTTTTTTAAGGATATGGTTATTTTTGTGGAACAAAGATTCACTTTTATTGTGTTTGTTACTTTTTCTCAAGGTGTTCTTTGTTTTCATTTTTATGATCTAATATTTTTTTACATATTTTGGTACCTACAAGATTTGTTTTTAAAAGAGAAGCCCTAAGCTAGTAGATTTTTTGCAAGCCAATAAGCAAAGATTTAGGAAATTTATTTGCAGGCCTCTTAGATCAGCTTCTCTCATACCTTCATTGCTGTTTTAGTTCTCTCTCTCTCTCTCCTCCCTCTCTCTCTCTCTCTCTCTCACACACACACACAAAGAAAATGTTGTCAAGTTCCTATTTGCTCAACACTTTCATCATCTTGATGCTTTCTTAATAAACATGTCAGTTAAACATAGTCAAAGTAAGTGTAAAGATTCTGAAATAGATGTCATCAAAGCCTAGTGAAGAATGGAAAATTACTTTGGCAGGTGTTTTTTATAATTTTTTATCTTAAACATTTTTAGAATATAGAACTGAAAAGTAGTGATTACATCGAAACATAAGGCAAACAGACAATAAGTTGTGTCATTATTGCGAAGCCCTGAAATTATCCTAATCAAATGAGTTTATTTATATTCTTGATGGTAAAACTTAATTAGGGTTTTTGAATGATTTTAAATTATGTGACAAGATGAACAAAATAGTTATTACCAATTCCAAAATTAAAATTCGTTATCTTCTCGGAAAGCATACAAAATGCATATATTTTAGACCTGAATTCCTAGAGATTTCACAAACATATGAATTAAAAAAGCTCATTTGGTTTAGTATATTTTTGTCTGAACAACAAATCATTTTTAACAACAAAATTCCACCAAAGTTTGGTGGTTGCAAAGATTTTGAACTCATTATAGTCACATTTGCGGGTCGGCTATTTGGTTTTTATATGTGTTAGAATTTAGGGTTTACACTTATCAACCAAAAAGGGATAAGATTATCAATTAAATTTTACCTACTTTGTTATGATTTTCTCTGTACGTAAGAGATTATATTTTATCTGGTTTCCTTGTGTTTAACCTAAATTCTTATCCTATATATTCATAATAAAAGTGACTTAATGATTTTAGTTTTTTCCAAGTTATTTAATTAGTTATTAACAAATTGACATTGTTTAACATTTATTTTCTAACCTGATATCAATAGGCCATTAAAAACAAAAAAAAATCTTGTATAGAATCACAACTAAGATTTTACTTGCAAGCTTTTTGAGTTACTGACACTATAAGTGGCATATTTTTCTCATTTCCAAAGTTCTTCAATATTGGTCAAAGAAAACATACACTGTTCTTTCCCTTTGGATTGTCCATTAATGTCTTTCCCAGGCTCACCATGCTGTTGAAACTAAAACAGCAACCTACAATACAGAAGTGGATAGAGAGAGCTATTATTATATATATATATATATATATATATATATATAAACTTTGTGTCTAATATTTAGGGTATTTATTCGTAGATCGTGCATAGGTTTTTCGTGTTAGAGAGAGAGAGAGACGAGGGGTATGATGATGCCATGAAATGGACGTCTCTGAATTACTTTACGGAGGGAAAAAAGAACAGAGATTTGGATCTACGAGGAGGGTAAAATGGTGAAATATAGACGAATTATCCGCTGTATAATAAATAGTCTTCACACGTGGCACAAATCTGGCCGTAGAATGACACAACCAATCATAATGATAGATGTTTTGACCGCATGGCAGAGGCAACCAATCACTATTTCGACCAAATTGAGCCAATATACAATGTGGTTTTATATGGTATCCTTAAGATCCCCGAGAAAAGTTAGATATTATTATTCAATTAGTACATTTTATGTTTCCTTAAAATCATACACAAATCCTACTGTTCCAAATGCTTTAAAGATCTTAGTACGGTTTGTTCCGTGTGAACATGAGTTAATCCTAAGGGCAAAACCAAGAAACATATAAGAAAGGGTCCTCTTTAATTATCACTATTTCAGCCACTGATTCAAATAGGCGGATAGCACTCGACTGCATGGTTTGGCTGCTTTAACGGTTTTTGATCATCCTTTTGTAATGTTCACACAAATAATCAGTAAATCAACCTAATGGCGGTCTTTATATTCTTATTGATATTGCAGTGTTAGAGGGACAATTGATCGGTACAAAAAATCATGCTTAGATCCACCTAGCAATGGTTCGGTTTCTGAGGCCAATGCTCAGGTATCCTTTAAGATCTATGCCACAAATTTTGGTATATAGTTGTAGCTAATTAACCCGTTGAGCAAGTTAAATTAATATACATGTTTATGTCAACGCGTTTGTACCCATACTAAAAGTAACTTTTTTTGTGGAAGTAGATTGTATACGAACGAGACCGGTACTTCTATGTATTTTTTAAACTTTTTGTAATTCTAAAATTAAACACCTAGAAGTACCACTTTCTTTCCTAAACAACCTATTAATAAAAAAATGTTCCTTAAAAGTGTAGTGTGGTGAAGTTCCTTAGATGTGTGGAGTGTGGACATAATGTAAATCCAGCATTCTAATGAAACACTAACACCTAAAAATTACAGTTTTACCAGCAAGAAGCTACTAAACTGCGTCAGCAAATTATAAACCTTCAGAATCAAAACAGGTACCTTTCTAATTAGCTGTGTGCGATGTTCATATGAACCTGTACCGTGTTATAACCGTTTTGTGCAAAAGGCAATTTTACAGAAACATCATGGGTGAATCTTTGGCAGACATGCCCGGGAAGGATCTCAAGAACCTTGAAACTAAGTTAGAAAAAGCAATTAGCAGAATTCGTGCGAAAAAGGTATAAGTTCTTCTCATTTATATCCTCCAAGAATCTTCAAATGAGTAACATACTTGTATTTGACATCTATTTTCTTTCTGTTTGATAAAAACTGCAGAATGAACTTCTATTTGCTGAAATTGAGTACATGCAAAAAAGGGTAAGTAATTATGTACATTTAGTTCACACTTCAACTATTTACAAACCGAGCTGAGCTTATTTCGAGCCAAATGTTAATAATTCATATTTTATGTTTGTAATGAATATATAGAATTCCATCTGTTTAAAGAAACAAAATTAATATGATTTTCATAATCACGCCTACATGTAGGAACTTGAGCTTCATAACAGCAATCAAGTCCTTAGAGCAAAGGTATATCGATCTCTCCAGCTCTCTCTCTACAAAAATCCAATACATTTGAATAGTATATTTGTTTAATTAACGAATTGTGAGATTTTACTTGGTACATTTGTTTGTTTGTTTGTTAAACACGGTTATTTAGATAGCTGAAAACGAAAGAGCTCAGCAGCAGCACATGAACTTGATGCCTGGAAGTTCGGGTTATGACCTTGGACCGCACCAGTCCTTTGACGGTCGAAACTACCTTCAAACGAATGAGTTGCCGCCCAATAATGATTACTCTTGCCAAGACCAAACCCCTCTCGAGTTGGTGTAAGCACACAATTAAATGACAAAAATCCTAGAATTTGAACTCATTAGATTGTTTCTTGATGAAATATACATTTTTGTTACCTTTTCAATCTTGAGTCCTTTAATTTGCATGATTTCATGCAGGTAATAATGAATAATGATGGCGGGCGTGAGGGTTCTCGATTACTCATTGATCAGTTGGAGCTGTAATAACCTGATAATAATTAATTAACAAGGACTGGACCTATATTTGCTTGCTTTAGTACGGATTTATTTCTTGTATAATTTAAAGATCATCGTGTTATGTGTGCAATCTAATATCATGAAACCTTATATAGTTATATATATGTTAATCGTTATACCGTATTTCTACTAGCTGTTTAACGAAAATCATGACGCATGTTAAGGGGGATGAAAACTTATCTAAGGTAATCTACTTCTAATGTAAGTCTGTCTAGTCCAGTGGCGAAGCTTAGACAAGAACACTAGGGGAGACTCAAAATGTATTTTAAAAAATCATAAAATGGGGAGTCGGGCTCAAAATTTTCGTAGAAAACGAGTAAATTTACACTATGTATAAAAATTTCCCGAAGAAAAACAACTAAAATTACAATACTGCGCGTAAAAACAAAGTGGGGTGGGGGTGGGGGGATCCTGGCCCTCACTATGCTTTGCCCCTGACCTAGTCTACAAATCGGTCACCCGTAAATTAGGATTCATCTTTTGGCGCAAATATTCACTTGTTCATATCTTGGTCGATTGATTATGTGTATTTTCTATTGGAATGATGCAAATACAACTGAACAGTTTATTAGTTTTTATGCTGAATAAGGTTGGATTTTATGGACCGGTTCGGTAAAGTCAATGCGGCTAACTGAGTTTTGACTCCTTAGAGTTACACCATGGGTAACGAACGTGAAACCCGCTTAAGTTAGTTAACCGGGTATGATATAAATTAACGAGATAATATGGAATAGGCTTTTGGAAACAAGAGATGGGCTTGGTGGTCCGTATTAGCTTAACTAGTTTACTATGATCTACGACCACCCTCTCTCAACCGAAGCCATCGTGACATAACATATGTATAAACGATTCCAAAAAAGGACAGGAAATTGGATCCATCCCTGGAGGCATAGGCATAGACGAAGAAAGCAGAAACATAGGGGTAGATGAAAACAGGGATTTATAAACTAGTTAACCTATCATTATAATCTAACCCTAGCAACCAAAAGGAGATCTATCTCATCCAAGAATTCCACACCACCATCACCACACGGCCTTATCTGCTGCCGCTGCTGCTGTCCCGTGGAGCCCACCTCGTTGCCGGCCTCCTAGCCGCTGTCGCTGCTGTCCCGGAGCACCCCGCCACCACTGCTACTGTTCATCGGCTGCCACCACCGCAGTCCGCCGCCACTGCTGCTGCCTAGTGCACCACCGTTGGTCTCGTTTCGCCTAGCGTTGCTCGTTAACTCTCGGTGTCTCGACCGGTTGTTTTTAACCAAGGTAAAATTATATATTCTGTCGGTTTACATTTATATATATTTAATTAGTTTTGTTATAATCGTGCTCGTATGTCTTGTAACCGGATCCCGTCGGGTTTTGTTTATTAATAAGATTAATTAATGATTATCATTTTTAGACGTAGCAATATTAATTGGTTTGTTTTGTTTCTAAGTTATTGTTGAACTGGAAACAGATCAAATGAGCATTCACAATGCGTTAGATGTTACCTGTCTAAAACTTCCAAATAAAAACCCATTTGCGGCTAAGATGCGGTCGTTGTGAGGTAGGTCTGAATATGTGAAGTTCGTAGCCCATGCCCGAAAATGCGAACCATGTACTAGCGTGAACGGTGGGGGCCCTCTTTTACATATATTAAAATTTTAATAATTTTTTAAAATTTTAATAAGGTTTGAAATTTAATGATTTCTAAAATGGCCGGGCCGCCTCTATCCCAACATTAAAGTTAAATTGATTTAGTCGAATATGTTGACTAAATCATCAATGGAAACAAATACAAAACTAAACATAAAATAAAAATCACCAAGCCAATAAAAAAAAAGAAAAAGAAAAGAGAAATATTGTTCAAACTTGTCCCTCTCAAATAGTCATCGAACTCGTCCTAAAATTCCGGAATGCGGACTCCAATTTTAAACATACCCCCTTAACCCCTTTGAAGTTTGAAATACCGTGGGCCCTTTTTATTAATAAGCTTGAGCCCAAAAGAAATAATGTTAGCCCATCGTTTTCTTCTAATTCACGGCCCACTTTACTTCCAAGTTCCAACCCATCTTTTCTTTTCTCATGAAACAGGTTAAACTAAATTGTACCATTTTATAGCATTCCCAGCCCGTTCTCTACCCTATATCTATATATATCATATAATTATACTAAAAAATACTGTATTTTCTCTCTTCTGCTTAATTAAATAATACTTTTTATACCTTTATCATCATATTTTCTCTCTCTTTTACTCACAACTACTTTATGAAAATATTAAAAAATTATACAGTATCTACAGTAAAACCTCAAATTTAGCTTTCCCATATAAATTCTCTCTCCTCTACTCACAACCACTCATAACCATATCATATAATTTGCAAATCCCCATCACATAATTTTAGAGAACGGATTGAGAATGCTTTTAGCTTACTTAATATACGAACCTTTTCTTCTTGAACACTTAACTTTTGTAATTTTTTTCAAAGCTTAGTGTCGTCTCTTATGACCGCTCAACATCTACATATTCCAGTGTCATCTCTTGTGACCGCTCAACACCTACAAATACATTAAAAATGATCCAAAATAGACTATGTTCCACCAAAACAAGTGTTGCGCAAATTAATATTAATATATATGAATATGATAAATACATTATATGAAGTGAAAGTTGTATGGTTAAAGTGCTATAAGCGTACCTATAAATGCAACTATATACTACCTACTATTGCGTTAACACAATATAACAACCCACTAGGCCACTAGTTAGTTAAGAAAAAAAAATTAAAAAACTTGGGTGATTTACGTGCACGTAAACAGTTATCACATGAATGGTGGCATATGTTTATTGTTTAACATTCCCTCTCAACTTCAACTTTGATCGTTATTATGTTGTCGTTAAAATGGAGAAACTTTTGGCTTTGTCTGCCAATTGATTCTTGGTATAATGGCATCCACCTACTGCAAATTGATCTCCCCATTTGAAAACTTTCTCACTCAAATAATGATAATGCACTTCGATATGCTTGGTTGGTGCATGAAAAGTTAGATTCTCAGCTAGCTAGGGTCGTTTTCAAGAATTTCTTAAGATTTCAGGGCTCAGACAAGCATAAAAAAGAGCATCTGAAACCACATTTTTAAATTATGTGATAAATAATTTGACAATTTACTTATTAAGTTGCTATTCCAAAGCCCAATATGAACAAAAGCAAATAATAATAATATTATTATTATTATTATAAAACATGAAGGAAAGTTTTTTCTATAAAAATAAAAATACCATAAATTTAATGGGAATTGAAGCCACGACATTTGATTCCATAGACTACCATTTTTTCAATTAGGCCAAGGAGTCATTTTTTTTTGCTTATGTTTTTAAACAAAATAATTAAAATATATACAATTTTTTAAAAAAAAATTGTAGACCTCTCGGAAGAATGGATCTGGGTCCATCGCCCTTCTCGACCTCCCTTTGGTTTGGCTGGCTAGCTTGATCGTTTAACTATTGACTATTGTCTTATAGAAGTTTAACTTTAAAGAATATAATGTTGAATCTCAACTGAATTTTCTTTTTTGTTACGATTGATATACAATATGGTTCAACATTTTCTGATAAAAGTTCCTAGCTAACAACTAACGAAATTGACCGGGATGAGTGGGTCACTCAGACAAACCGGATTAGTTAAAGGTTCGATATATTGACAATTTAATCTGAATTTTTAACTTTAATTTTTTTATTTTTTTTTCAAAACAGTAGTTCGTGTAAAATATTTTAGAAATTAATCACAAAGTGACTCATTATAAGCAATCAAATGAGGAGATTATTTAAAGATTTAAAAGCTTAAAAGTAATTTTATGTCTCTTTTTGATCTTTGATCATTGATCGGTAACTAACTAGTCATTAGTTCAAACCATACCGAACCATTTGGGTCTTAGAATATTCTCATTCGGTTCTCCAAAATTTTGTGAGGGAAGTTTGTAAATTATAGAGTGTGATTTTGAGTGTAAATTATAGGATGGAGAGAGAAAATGTAGTGATTTTTTGTAAATTTGGGAAAAAAGTAATGATTTTTTGTAAATTATAGGGTAGAGAGAAAAAACTGTAATGATTAAAGTACAAAAAAAATATTAATTAATTAAACAAAAAAGAGAAATGCAGTGTTTCTTTAGTGTAATTATAGAGATGGGGATAGGAAATCAGTTGAGAATGCTCTTAGGCAGGCCGAGTTGCTTTGTTTTTAACGGTTTCATCGATTTCAATAACTTACAAAATACCTCTCTCTACTCGTGTTTCTTGGTCAGTTAACTTTTAGTTATCGTGGTGTATATTATCTTATCTTATTACACTAATAAAAGAAAATATTGTAACTTATGTGTCAAGCCTATATTCCTAATAATTCATAATCTCTCATTTCATTCATTCTAACTATCTATGGGTTATGGGTCATAGATCAAAACTATTTTGTCAATTGGGTCATAACATAGTGTGGATTTTATTCAATATTCAGTTAAATACCATTTTTATACATGAGGTTTGATCAAATACACAGCTTTAGTACATTCGTAAGTATTTTAAGAATCATAATTAAAATAACAAACCTTATTTATTTTTATTGTTTGACAAATCCCGTGTAATATAAATTTATAATACGTATCACAATAGTGCCTTTAAACTTAGCATTCTCTTTCTGAGTTTCGGTACGTAACTACGTATATTAAAAGTAAATGAAAAGACGACTATTTACTTGTTTTAAAATCGGGTACTTAACAACCATGTCTGACTTGTATTTATGAAAGCCAGCTTCAGAAAATTATTAAATAGATGTCCTCAGTCACAATTCTAGTAAACTATTCTTTTAACTTATGTTTTTCATTTAAAATTAAAAATTGAAAAAGTTCACAAATGACCGAAGCAAATTTTCATTTTCTTTTATATGTTCTTTAAATCCTTCGTGAAGAAACAGTGTTTATGACGAAATAGAAAACAGACGGGTAACAAACGACACCGGTTGTCTTTATTAAATAGCAAAACTAAGTCATTTATTCATAGATCCTCGGGTAATTCTATAGGCTCAGATGCAAGGAAACCAAAAGAATCAAATACAATGGGTATAGAAAGCAGACGGGTAACAAACGACACTGGTTGTCTTTATTAAATAGCAAAACTAAGTCATTTATTCATAGATCCTCGGGTAATTCTATAGGCTCAGATGCAAGGAAACCAAAAGAATCAAATACAATGGGTATAGACACGTGCTGATTGTCAAGACATGCTTTCTCATGTTTGGTCACTTAAATGAAATATATATTTTTAACGCAACTTAACCCACTGTGAAAGCAGTACTCCCCAAGCTCACAAGAGTATAAACACCATCAACACGCACATGTTTCTCTCTCATCCATTCAAAGACCAAAACAGAACCTTCCTTCCAACGGATCGGTCAAGAAATTCATCGGAGCTTCTTTATCAACAGAAATTCTTGATCATCCCTAACCAAATTGTGTTGGTACTTGAATCCCCAAAGCTCTGTACCACATGCTCCCCAAAGGAGTTCAAACACGCCTTACGACATACAGGGCATATCTTGTTGGAAAATTTTGTGTAAATAAGATGTATTTTAATTGTGAATTCTTTTATTTTATATGATTAGTTGAAACACCTTTGATAAAGACCATTCAACATATCATTAAGTTTTGTTCAAAACTTAAATACATTGGTTAATGTTGATTGGGGTGTTTCACTTTATCCTTTAATAATGGTTGAATAGTTTCAACTTTCTACTAGTATAAATACCAAGGTATTCCTTGGTTGAAAGACACACCAAAATAACACATTCTCTCTTGTGTTTTCTCCTACTTTCTCCTTAAAAAATTCCAACATTCTTGATCATATTCATCATTTTCTTTAAGATACTATTCGGGTGCTAGAGCCCTCCCCGGCAGTACATACTGCTTAGCCCGTTGTACTCTGGGAAACAAAAAGGGGAGAGACCCGGATTTTGTTTTAAGGGCCCTATGTAAAACACGATCCTCGGCCACAAAGACCACAACACCATTCTTCTTCTACACCTTTCTTGCATTATTTTATTTCAATTGTATTATAATTTTGATTTTTTCCGGTGTAATTCGTATTGTAATTTACTTGCTTTCCTAGATAGGTTTGATTCCTTGAATTGTAATCATTTTACTAAAAGTGTTTTATTTTTATACGCGAACGGTTTCCTACAATCTTAAAACAAATTTTTTTAAGATCACTGTTCGTGTATTCAAAACATTCTCGTGTGACTCAAACTAGTTTTGTTTCACGCGGTTCTGTTTTAAAAAAAACATTTTTTTTCTTTCCATTTCTATTCAAATGAGCGACTTTGTAAAAACGGAAATCGGTTATAATTCGGATTTTTTAACGCTAAACTCTTGGAAAAACCCATTGTTTGGTACCTTCAAAGTTGGACTTAGAACACCTTCGGTGGGTTAATTCGAGAGTTCGGATTAAAAAGTTTTGCGTAACTTTAATTTAGTGGGAGCGACCACTATTAATATTTCCGAAAAACTAACTTAGCATAGTTTATTTTTCAGAAAAAATGGCATCACCGTCATCGAGCAAGGTTACCGTACGCCTTTGTCCGTTATGGTAGGAGCGATTACCATGGCTAATCACACTGAAAAACCCGAGAAGTTCTCGGGTTTGCACTTTAAACGGTGACAACAGAAGATGTTCTTCTATTTGACCACCTTGAACCTTGCGAGGTTCTTGACAGAATCCTCTCCCCTAGCCACTAACGCGGAGGGGGGGGGGGACCGACGCTCAAACTTTGAGTGTGGTAGATGTGTGGAAGCATTTGGAATTCTTATATCGAAACTATGTGTTAAACGGTTTAGTTGAAGCGTTGTATAACGTGTACTCTTCAATAAAGTCCGCCAAAGAATTATGGGAGTATTTAGACAAAAAGTACAAAACGAAGGATGCGGGAACAAAGAAATTTGTTGTCGCCCGTTTCTTGGACTATAAAATGGTTGACTCCAGACTGTAATTAGTCAACTCCAAGAGTTGCAAGTTATACTTCACGACATCTTTGCTGAGGGAATGACACTTAGTGAGACATTCAAGTGGCAGCAATGATTGAAAAATTGCCTCCTAGTTGGGTTGAGTTTAAGAATTATCTTAAACACAAGAGAAAGGAGATGGCCATTGATAATCTTATTGTTCGACTTCGGATAGAAGAAGACAATAAGAGAGCTCAAAAAGGTAGCCTAGTGGATGTTTCCGCCAAGGCTAACTTAGTCGAGTACGGTCGATCCTCCAAAAGGGGCAATAAGGGCAAAGACAAAGGTAACAAAGGGAAAGCGAAAGTGGACCTTGGCATGAAGAAAGGGGTTGTGAAAAAGAAGCGTCCACCTTTCCAAGAACCATGTTACAACTGTAACGAGATGGGGCACCGGGCGAACCAGTGCAAGAAACAGAAGTGCGAGCGCGCGCATTTGGTGGACGAGGATGGCACTCCTCTCGTGGCGATGATTACCGAGGAAGCGGCTTTTATCGAGGAAGTCAACGTTGTGGGAGACGCTCCTAAAGGGTGGTACCTTGACACCGACGCAACCCGCCATGTTTGCGGCGACAAACAACCCTTTAAGAATTTCAAAGAGGCGGCGGGTGACCAGAAGCTTTACATGGGGAATAAAGCGACTGCAGACATCATGGGGGAAGGCGATGTGGTCTTTGAAGTGGACTTCTGGCAAGGAGCTCACGTTGAGAAAAGTTCTCTATGTTCCCGAGATTCGCAAGAATCTTGTCTCGGGATGGATGCTCAACAAGCACGGATTTCGTTTGGTGATTGAATCGGATAAATTTATTTTATCGAAAAATGGAATGTTTGTCAGCAAGGGTTATGCCGACAATGCTATGTTCAAATTGAATGTAATTGTTGTAAAAAATTCTATGAATAAAATTGCAACTTCTATTTACATGATTGAGTCGTCAAATTCTAATTCTTGTGTTTGGCATGGTAGACTAGGACATGTAAATTTTAATTCAATTCGACGTTTAATTAAATTAAATAGCATTCCATGTTTTAAAATCGATTCAAAATATAAATGCGAAACATGTGTGGAATCCAAACTAACGAGAAAGCCTTTCAAATCGGTTCAACGAATAACCGAACCCCTTGATTTAATCCACACCGATGTGTGCGATTTAAAAGCCACTCCCACAAGAGGTGGAAATAAGTATTTCATCACGTTTATTGATGATAGTACTCGGTATTGCTATGTATACTTACTTAAAAGTAAGGATGAAGCAACAGACAAGTTTATCTTGTATAAATATGAGGTTGAAAATCAACTAAAACGGAGAATAAAAACTTTGTGAAGTGATAGGGGTGGTGAATATGTTTCACCATTTGCGGAAATATGCGCAAAAAGTGGCATAATACATGAGTGTACCCCACCTTATTCTCCACAATCAAATGGCATTGCGGAACGAAATAACCGTACATTAAAGAGATGATGAATGCCATGTTGATTAGCTCGGGCGTGAGCTATGACTTATGGGGGGAGGCTATTCTCTCAGCCAATTATATCTTGAATAAGATACCCTGCAAGAAAAACGGACGTGACTCCGTATGAGTTATGGAAGGGTAAAAAAACTTCATACAAATACATTCGAGTGTGGGGGTGCCTTGCCAAGGTGACGATTCCGCCACTAAAGGCACTAACGATAGGACCTAAAACCATGGATTGTATATTCATTGGATATGCACACCATAGTAATGTGCATAGGTTTCTTGTACATGAGTCAAAGAATCCCAATGTACATGAAGGCACTATTGTTGAGTGGAGGACCAACAGATTTTTTCGAAAATGTGTTTCCCTGTTTAAGGAAAACACATGCGAGTTCATCAAGAGCGATTGATGAAGCAAGTACATCAAGAGCGATTAATGATACTGTTCATAATGAGAGACATGAACGACCCGAAATTGAGGAAGGTGAGCTTAGACGAAGCAAAAGACCAAGGATTGAAAAATCCTTCAGTCCTGATTTCATGAGCTACATGGTTGAGGGTGAGCCCAATACCTACCGCGATGCGGTTACCTCCGCGGAATCACCTCAATGGAAAGAAGCAATTAAGAACAAGATAGATTCTATATTGCAAATTCATACTTGGGAGTTAGTAGATCTTCCGCCGGGTTGTAAACCCCTTGGATATCATTGGATATTCAAAAGGAAGATGAAAGCCGATGGAAGTATTGATAAATACAAGGCAAGGTTAGTGATCAAAGGGTATAGACAAAAAGAAGGTCTAGACTATTTTGATACTTACTCGCCGGTCACATGAATAACCTCAATAAGGTTGGTTCTTGCAATCGCGGCCTTACGAAATTTGGAAATTCACCAAATGGATGTAAAAACCGCATTTCTAAATGGCGATTTAGATGAAAAGATTTACAAGGAGCAACTCGAGGGTTTATCCGCCCCAGGGAAAGAGGGCAAAGTATGTAAACTAGTCAAATCATTGTATGGTTTGAAGCAAGCTCCAAAACAATGGCACTTAAAGTTTGATCATGTCATGCTTGACAATGGTTTCAAAATAAACGAGTGTGACAAATGTGTCTATGTGAAGGACACACCGGGAGGTTATGTGATTTTATGTCTTTATGTAGATGATATGCTTATCATTGGGAGTAATGATACTATGATTAAATCTACAAAAGATATGTTGAAAGAGAGGTTTGACATGAAAGACTTGGGTCTCGCGGAAGTGATTCCTGGGGTTCAAATTACTAGAACCCAAAATGGTCTTATCTTAAGTCAACCTCACTATGTGGACAAGATTATTGAGAAATTCAATAAGGATGACACGTGGTGCGCGTCAACTCCAATTGATACCACCCACCATCTATCTTAAAATAGAGGTGAGGGTGTTGCTCAATTAGAATACTCGAGAATCATTGGAAGCTTAATGTATCTTATGACATTTACTAGACCTGATCTAGCTTATGTCGTGAGTCGGCTAAGTAGATATACTAGTAATCCGAGTGGGGAACATTGGAAAAGTATCATGCAAGTGCTAAGATACTTGAGATACACGATAGACGATGGACTCCATTATAACCTTGATCCAGCTGTGATCGAAGGATACAGTGATGCAAATTGGATTTCGGATATAAAAGATTCTAAATCAACAAGTGGATATGTATTCACACTTGGTGGTGCAGCTATTGCTTGGAAGTCTTCTAAGCAAACGGTTATAGTTAGATCCACGATGGAATCGGAGTTTATCGCCTTAGATAAATGTTGTGAAGAGGCAGAATGGCTACGTCAATTTATGGAAGATATTCCAATATGGCCAAAGCCTTTGTCGGCTATTTGCATACATTGTGACAGTCAAACAGCGATTGGTAGAGCCCATAGCGTGATGTACAACGGCAAATCAAGGCATATTCAACGTAGACATAACACGGTACGACAACTACTCACAACAGGTTTTATCACGATTGACTATGTGAAGTCAAAAGATAACATTGCAGACCCGTTAACAAAAGGCTTAAGCAAAGAGTTAGTTAACAAGTCGTCAAAAGGAATGGGACTAAAGCCCATGGGAAAAGGGGACATGAGGGAAACCTAACCTAGTTGACTGGAGATCCCAAGATCTAGGTTCAATAGGAAAACTTAATCATGAAACCAAGGGTGGTCACTGTGGGGGAGTACCCCAAACCAAACTAAAGGGCGTTGCGTGTGCGCACGTCCTAGTCCATTCCAATCAGTGACATATGTTGTAAGGATGAGCATAATAAAGGTTAATGATTTGTGGAAATCAATAAACCTATTGCTTTTAATGATTCGAGCGAGAATCATCTATGTGAGAGAGAACTAGGGTCGGTTCGCATGTATTTTGGGGCAAAAATCCTAGAGCTCTCATAGAACCAGGCTAGTGTTCCAGGACCATAATAGGACATGACAGTAAGGGCTTGGCCAGACCAGGGAGAGTGTTGTGTGAAGTGTATTTTCGTCTACATAAATGGGGGTATGTTCAAAGACATCGTGTCTACACACAGCTAGGAGACTAAGTATGCTTCAAAAAGGAATGTTTAAAGGATAACACCTACCTATCCTGCAATGTTCAACCGTTGAATTGAACCCAAGAAACTTGCATGTATGGATTGATCTCAATGTGAAAATGAATAAGTTTTGTTTTCACATGTGGGGGATGGTTGGAAAATGTGTAGAAATAAATGAGTTTTATTTTCACATGTGGGGGATTGTTGGAAAATTTTGTGTAAATAAAATACATTTTAATTGTGAATTCTTTTATTTTATATGATTAGTTGAAACACCTTTGATTTAGTCAAGACCATTCATCATGTCATTAAGTTTTGTTCAAAACTTAAATATATTGGTTAATGTTGATTGGGGTGTTTCACTTTTTCCTTTAATGATGGTTGAAAGGTTTCAACTTTCTACTAGTATAAATACCAAGGTATTCCTTGGTTGAAAGACACACCAAAATAACACATTCTCTTTTGTGTTTTCTCCTACTTTCTCCCTAAAAAATTCCAACATTCTTGATCATATTCATCATTTTCTTTAAGATACTATTCGGGTGCTAGAGCCCTCCCCGGCAGTACATACTGCTTAGCCTGTTGTACCCTGGGAAACAAAACGGGGAGAGACCCGGATTTTGTTTTAAGGGCCCCGTGTAAAACACGATCGCCGGCCACAAAGACCACGACACCATTCTTCTTCTACACCTTTCTTGCGTTATTTTATTTCAATTGTATAATAATTTTGATTTTTTCTGGTGTAATTCGTATTGTAATTTACTTGCTTTCCTAGATAGATTTGATTCCTTGTATTGTAATCATTTTACTAAAAGTGTTTTATTTTTATACGCGAACGGTTTCCTACATATCTCATCGACCGAAATAGGAAAATCACTAGGCGATATTTAAGAATATTATGATAATCCAAACACGCCTTACGACATTTGTCACTAATAGTAATTTAATAGTTTCAATAACATGTTACAAGCTGTTTTACAACTGGTGTCTTAGTGACTTAGAGAGTGTTTCTAAACAATCATTCATAGACTTGCAGGTGGGTTTGGTCCAACCTTTGAACTTGTCACTGAACCTGAGAGTGGGTTCTAAATTATCTTTGTACCAGCCTATGATCATAGTGGTTTTAGATTCAGCGTATAACCCGCAGTTTGAAGACTTCGAATGAACCAGCATAAAGATATATGGTCGTATATGACCTGAAACCATCGGACCCCTTCTTAGAACTACCAGCAGATTGAATTTTAAATCACAATTCTGAAGTCTCTAGGCCTCACACATTCAAAAACATAAAGGTGGGTCACGGTGACGCAAGTGTACCAAGCGCATCATCAAAGGGCTGCATTGCGCCCATTGCATATACAACATGAGAGAGGCAAGGCTTAAGTTTTAACTATTTAATAGTTCTTTTGAAAAACTTGCAAGGTATGTGTAAGAGAAAGTGTCACTTATATCAGTATGTAGTTTATTCGCTTCAAATAAAAGCTTTGACTTGCCTTTTTACAAGCTTATTGAAAGATAAGGACACAAGAGTAGTAAAACATAGTGTGTTAAGAGCACAAGGAGTGTATATATATATATATATTATCTTCATGTACTCATATAATTAACAAAGGTTCAATTCAGTGATACCATGATATTCAAATATTTGAAATGTGTAGCATACTAAGATATTCTATCGTTGCAACATTTTTATTTATTCATGAGTTTTTGGTTCATGTCAAGTAACTAATGTAAGTGACTTAAGTATGACACTAAAATAAGGGAAATGTTGGTGATTTAAATGTTATCAAACTATTTTGGGTAATCGAGTTTTACTTGTAGACCAAATAAGAAATCTTAATAAACATTGATGCGAGTTAGCAGGTGTAGTATATTCTTGTTCAATATACTATGACTTTGATACTAAGAAACCTCTGAAGGTGTAAGGGGCAAAACTCCCAAGCTCCAAGGGGCTACCCATTTGTGGGATTCAAGGGGAACACCCGAGCATGGGGTCACGCTGATTGACGAAAAGTTAAATGGAAAATGATCGTTACTGGAAAAAAAATAGCAAGTTATTAAAGGTCGATAGCCACTAAAATACTTCAATCTGAAAGTTAAATATTACACGATTCACAAACTTTCAGGAATTACAAAACATGGAAACCCACACTTTGCTCGTCAACTTTTCACCTGTGCGGATTAATCAATTATTCTGTTTGAACACGTATTAATTAAAGGAAAAATTCTCAAAATGACACTATTTAGGAAAGAGATTCCAATTTTGTCCCCAAAACTTAATAATTCCAAAAATGTCATCTTTTAACTCATCTTTGACTATGTATTAAGAAATCTAACACGTCTTTGACGACGTGATGGTCAAAGATGAGTTAGGCCTCCAAATACATGGTCAACGATGTATTCTTGTTCAATATACTATGACTTTGATACTAAGAAACCTCTGAAGGTGTAAGGGGCAAAACTCCCAAGCTCCAAGGGGCTACCCATTTGTGGGATTCAAGGGGAACACCCGAGCATGGGGTCACGCTGATTGACGAAAAGTTAAATGGAAAATGATCGTTACTGGAAAAAAAATAGCAAGTTATTAAAGGTCGATAGCCACTAAAATACTTCAATCTGAAAGTTAAATATTACACGATTCACAAACTTTCAGGAATTACAAAACATGGAAACCCACACTTTGCTCGTCAACTTTTCACCTGTGCGGATTAATCAATTATTCTGTTTGAACACGTATTAATTAAAGGAAAAATTCTCAAAATGACACTATTTAGGAAAGAGATTCCAATTTTGTCCCCAAAACTTAATAATTCCAAAAATGTCATCTTTATACTCATCTTTGACTATGTATTAAGAAATCTAACACGTCTTTGACGACGTGATGGTCAAAGATGAGTTAGGCCTCCAAATACATGGTCAACGATGTGTTAGCATCAAACATATAGTCAACGATGTGTTAGCATCAAACATATAGTCAAAGACATGTTAGCATTTTGCTTGTTTTTTTTAATATTATATTATTATAACTAATCTTACTTATATTTGAATTTTCTTTTATAACTTCTAATATAAAAATTTTTATATTCTCTCAAATATACTGAGAAGACATAAGTATTTTTATCTACATGTTGACAAAATTTTTATTTAAAACCGTACGGGGTCAAATTTTATTGAACATTTCGATATTGATTTGACACGGCTCGAGTTGGAGTAAGTTTATGTCGGTCCGTAGATAAAAATAAGCATGTCTCGTCGGTATATTCGAAATAATATAAAAAATTTTATATTAGAAGTTACAAAAGAAAAACCAAATATAAGTAAAATTAGTTATAATAAGTTAATAATATAATATTAAAAAACCAAATAAACAAAAGGCTAACATGTCTTTGACTATATGTTTGATGCTAACACGTCGTTAACCATGTGTTTGGAGGTCTAACTCATCTTTGACCATGCATTAGAAAATCTAACACGTCTTTGACGACGTGTTATACTAACACATCGTTAAAGACGTGTTAGATTTCCAAATGCATGGTCAAAAATGAGTTAGAAGAGGACATTTATAAAATTATTAAGTTTTAGAGACAAAATTAGAATTTGTTTCTAAAATAGAGCTATTTTAAGAATTTTCTCTAAATTAAAATGCAATGTTGAGTATTAGGTGAAATGTTTTCGTTTCAAGTAGTGTTGGCGTACAAGTCCATTAGCATATAGCCCATTTTCATTTTATCCATTTATGTTTATTATGCACGAACAAACAATTATATTAATTTTTTTAGAACGACAACTTTCTTATATTTAGACTACCACACTCTTTATATTTAGAGAGTCATAATGCCATACTCTGGCTAGACCAGTGTTTTAATACTTGTTCATACCAGCCGGTTAAAGTGGTAATACCGGGTTTCGCATATCAGGTCGGTATTTTGAGCCCGGTATTTTTGGACGGTTTGCTAGATTATCGAACCGGCGGTTTTTTCTAAAATACCGGTTTAAACCGGTTTAAAACCCAAGAGATTTTTTATATTTTGTGGCCTATATTTTTTAAATGTTATTTTTAAACTAGCGATTAACATTGAAGCGAGCATACTTTTAGATAATTTTTTATAAAACGAGTAGTGTTGTATTATTTTTTAATTATGGATTAACTTTTGTATCATATTTTATTATGGAATCATATGCTTTTGGATTGTTTTTTGAGTTAAAGTTGCAATTATATCAAATTAAAAGGTAAACTACATAACCCAGTTGAACCTTCCGGTACAACCCGGTTCAACCGGTTGTACTATTTTTTAGTCTAATCCGGTATGAGTAAAAAACCGGTTTTTTAAACATTGGGCCAGACTATGTTGTCTTAACCGGCCCACGCTGGTTTCAGAGTTTGGCTTGGGCGTTCCCCCGGGAAACCATACTGCCTACTGCTACTTGACAGCCGTTATGCCATCACAAGAGCAGAACTCTCTTGCGTAACACACGGTGGGACGAAAACCCGGGTAGACTTAGGATTCAAGCTGACAATCTTTACACAAAGCCTAGCTCACATATTTCATTACCAATATTCTGAATTGAACTAACAATTATATTAATTAATTAGCAACAGATCATACTTGTCAACAAATACTGAATTGAAGCACTCTAGTACTTGTCAACAGTTTATAGTCTCTCTTGCGTTATTAATACCTTCTTCAGACATTTAATTATTCAACAGTTGTCCTCGCAGGTGTAGTCAAGTTTTCTTCATAATTTGTCTCTTAATTTTAATAAAAATTTAAAAGTATTTACATAAATGACCAAAAACAACAAAAAGAAAAAAAGAAGATCATATTATAGATTTTCATGGTTTGCCCACCACTAAAATCCAATTCATTTGTTATTGTTCTGCCTAGTAAATTCCATGAACCTTGAACTAAAACGTGGGAGGGCCGGATGAAAATACGTATAAATTCTTTTATAAACAGGGGTTCAAATTTTCGAACGAACATGGGTAAATTTACATTATATATAAAAACTTTCAGACGAAAACCGGGTGAATTTACACTACTGCGCAGAAAAACGGATGGGGCCCGGGCCATCCCTGGCTCTAACAAGGCTTCGCCAATGAGTAAATTCATGTATGCATATATGATTGAACTCAAAGCCGGTTTTCCTTGTTACATTTTGATACCGATCGTACTTAGATCTTGTCTTGCTTTCTGATTTACTAAAAAAAAGATGGGCATTTACGTATATCCCCATCTTAAGTTCTTTATTACATTTTTATCCAACCCTTAAAATCAATTACATATCTCCCACATATCTCCTAATTTCATTAAAATCAACTAACTAAATGACTAATTTGCCTTTTATATTAGAAAAATATATAGAAATTAGAAAATACATAGGTTTGGTGGGGACCATCAATGCTATCTTCTTTTTCATCCTATTTAGACCATGCATAGTCATAACTTTTTATACTTAGGCGTTTTACGACACGTGGCTGTCTAGTCAGTATTGGAGAGTTTTGTAAAATGTGGTGTAGTGGTAAAAATCCAAACCTTCGTTCAATCATTACCCCCTCTCCCCTCTCTCTCAAAACGCCAACATTGGAATTATGTACATAATTTTGCAGCCCTAAAAGCCATCCAAAACGCCACAATAGGGCCACTAACCCACCAATACGGATGGTCTTGTAATCAATAGCCTGCTTAATGATTACAGAAAAACAAAAAATTTAACATGAAATTAAAAACCAAAATTTTGAATCACCCACCTACTTTGAAACCAAATTTGATAGCGTGTTATCTAAAACACCAAAATTTCTTGGCAACTAAAAATCAAAATTGTGAATCGACAAAGTTTTGAACCAAAATTTTACATACAATTAATCCTCCCAAATTCTACGTCGATTAACTTTCATTACCCTCCCTACCAAAACTGACAACATGAACCAAAATCAATAACAAACCTGGATTAGAAGTGGTCAGAATCGATCAGAAGCGACGTTGATTATTCTTGCAACTGGATGTCAAAACATGTTGGAAGGAAGAACTGAATCTAGGAATTGGAGCAATAAGGTTTGGGTTGATGAAGTAAGGGGTAAATGAGTAATTTGCTATCAAAAAGGGAATATATAATTTAAATTTTTGCTTAGGTACACATGTCAGGTGCTGTTTGTTTTTAAAGACAAAAACTGTCTGCAATCTGATTTCATGTCTGCAACTGAAGATGTGATCTGAAGGTCTGCAATCTGAAAATATAATACTGTTTGTTTTATAAACTGGGTATCGTCTGCATAAGCTGAAAATTAGTTACCTATCATACATATTACAGTAGATAGAAGTCATTTAACGTCGGTAGACTAGTAAAATATTTGTGGCGGGCGGTGGACGGTGGACGGTGGCGGCGGCGGACGGTAAGTGGTGGTGGCGGACGATGGTTGTGGCCGACGGGTGGGTGGTGGTGCCGGACGGTGGGTTGTGGTGGTGGACGATGGTTGTGGCCGACGGGTGGGTGGTGGTGGTGATGGATGGTGGTGGTGGTGGGTGGTGGATGGTGGTGGTGGGTGGTGGTCGTGGACGGTGGTTGTGGCGGACGGTGGGTGGTGGTGGTGATGGACGGTGGTGGCGGCGGACGGTGAGTGGTGGTAATGATGGACGGTGGTGGTGGTGGTGGACGGTGGTGGTGATGGACGGTGATGGTGGCGGACGGTGGGTGGTGGTGGTGGTGGCGGCGCACGATGGGTGGTGGTGGTGTTGGATATTGGGTGTTGATAGGACGTTAAGATGTGTGAAGAAGTTAAACAATAGCTTTTTTTTAAGACTATAAAAACAGTTTGAAAATCTAATTTAAAAAAAAAACAAACAGTCTTCAGAAGCTTATGTCTGCGCGCCCACAGACATAAGCCTCATGCAGATGTTTTAAGCAAAAACAAACACCACCTTAATTGATAGCGTTGTTAAAGAGATATGTGTAAAAATCCCTAAAAAAGTAGATAACTTGTTCAAGGTCGGATGATTTTACCCTTCTAGCATTTATAAAAAGCCATCTAGCTATAAATTAAAATCTGATTGCATACAGGAAATTTTGTTCCTAAAAAAGGTGCTTCCCATTTTTGGGTGGTTTTCCTTTTACTTTTTCAAAGGCTTAGACTCGAAGAGTGGACGGGGAGGGGAGGGGAGGGGAGGGGGGCAGGTTCGCCGGCGGGAATACCACCCCGCCTCCTTCGGTACCAAATAAAAAAGAAGTCGCCGCTGTTTTGCCACGCCGCATGCCATCCAAATTTTAATTTTATTTTCTTTTTTCATTTTTTATCTTAAACAGAGGTGGTGGTTTAGATTTGATGAAAAGGATAGAGGCGGTGGTGGTGCGATCGTTTTTTAGGTCAGGCGAAGTGTACCATCCTCGTGTAATTGTCATGTCCCATTCTCTAGACTTTTAATGTCTTTAACAATTTTATTTGACATATTACTTACCTCTAATATTTTTTGTAAAGCTTATTATAATAATAATATTTATTATCATTATAAAATATATTTGAAGAAATATCGATATAATAAACAATTTGTATATTTTTATCGTATTTATGTCTTCCGCCCGACAAAAGGCTTTGAACATATTTTGTTAGGTCCGAGCGTATAAGATTATTGTCACATTAGAAAAGAACCAACTTGTTGATTAATTCGATGTTGTTTAATCTCTTTTATTAATTAAAACAATGTGATTTTTTTAAAATATAAGCTATCTCTAAAAACTATTAAAAAAACACACTCTAAAGTATTAAAACACTTATAAAACTGGTTTTTTTTCCTTTTTAGATAAAAAAATGTTTTTTTTACATAAACAAATTTTTTTGACATTAAAAAAACAAAAAAAAATTTATAATATGAAAAACAGAAAAGAAAAACTCTTTAAAGAATAAAAAAAACTTTTTGAAATAATTTATATATATACTATTATCAAGTTTTGTGTACAGCGAAGCTTGTACATTGTGAATAACAGATTTTTAGTTTTTAGTTTTTTCTTTTTTAACTTTTAATCTTATACTTTACATATTTACAAGTTTGTTATAATACATTTTTTGTTTTTAAACCCAAAAATTTTCCACTTTTAACTTTGTTTCCATATACTTTTCATCTTTTACAAATTTTCTTTTTACATTTTAGTCTAAATTTGTGTGTTATAATGCTGGAACGCATGTGTGTGGTTCAAAGTTTTAAGTCTACTTTTCTTCATTCAACTTTTTAGTCAAAAGTTGAGTTAGTTATTCTTTTCTATTTTTACTTTTAAGTATAATTATTGTGTGTTAACACGCCACAATGGGCGGACGTGATTGAACACTTTCATGTTTGTTTTTCGTTGGATTTAACAGTACTATTGCAAAACATGGGTCTGGCGCCTCCTATCAACACATGGATTCGATAAAACGTTTAAACCTTAATTTTTTTATGGTTTTAAGCCCTCACCGCAACGCGAGAGACTTAACACTAGTAATGATAATAAAAGATAATAAATTGGTAAAGGAAAAACAAAAAAAAATAAATTGTATTAATGCAAAACTTGAAAGAGAAGGGTATGCTTGATAAAAATGAAGGGAAAGATGTACGTTTCACCCCCTTTTTTTATGTGTGGAACTTAGTTGAGCCGGGTCAAATAGCATTTGGAGCCCAATTTAATTTTTTAAATGCATTAATTATTCAATCATATCTAGGCCAAATTGATTTTAACGTATAAATGAATTAAAAATTCATATTAATGAATTTTAATTTTTAAAAAGAAAAGGTAATTCAGTTTTTATATTTTATTTATTTATGTTCTTTTTATCAGGTTATGTATTTTTTTTAATTAGTAGAATGCTATTTTTAATTATGTTATTATATGTTTTCTAATTTAAAAATAATTTAGTTAAAGGAAAATTAATTTAATTAAAGGAAAAAAATATATAATGGCTAAAAGATGGATTAAGATGCATTGCAAGGGTTAAAAGATGGATTGAGATTGTTTAGGGATTGAATGATGCAACACTAATGTGGAGTAGAGAGAGTGCTAAAAATAATGAAAGATGGTTAGGGGCGTGCGATTCTCGCACCAACCTTACATAAAAGCTAGTTTAAGACCCGTGTATTACACTGGTAATTTATGAAAACAAAATATTTAAATGAAATATATATATATATATATACAATAAACAATAAAGCTATCAAACACCCACGTTTGTTTTTTTAAATATAAAATAAAAGTTACATATAAATTTCAAATATTTGTAAACTAAAATAAATATTGAATTTTTTGGGCTTCTACGCAGAACCAAAAAGAAACTTAAAGCAATATAATATTAAGAGGTGGTTTTGGTGCATGAGATTTATAGTTGTGAAACCAAAAGAGAAAATGCAAAGTTTTGTTGACGATAATAGTATAATACAAACTAGTTGGGGTTATGGAGCAATGGGTGAGCATGGGTCAAGTTCACGTTTAAATTTCAATAAAAGAAGCGCTGGTCTTTTATGTGAGTTTTCTATTTATTCATTTCATGTCTTTCTAGTAAAGTTAGTTTTCTTATGCTTAAATTGAATAAAAGTTGGTCTTTGAAAGCTTTTATGTATGAAAGTTAGTTTTCTTATGTTCACGTTAGAGATCGAGACTATTTAATGTGAGTTGTTTTTTTGTTATTGTATTTATGGCTTTCTAGCTAGAGAGAACAATATTAGAATGGACTTGTTCTTATATGAATGCTTATTTAATTCTTCTATGCTCAAAATACCAACATTATGTTTATTAGAGCAGGTGTTATCTCGATATAACAATCATATATGAACATCGAGGCTGACAAAGCAAGTGCTGTAGCACAACTTAGCTAATCCTAGTATTCAATGGGAATGACTATGAATCTTTGAGTATTTAAATGAAGGTGGTTGTTTGATCTTAAAAGCTATGAGATTTACTTGATACCGGTCTTAATATTCGTGACAATGATATGGCTAAACACAAGGAAGATAAGAAGAAAACTGCCAAGGCGATTCAACGACGCATTGATGACCCCCCCCCCCCCTTTTTCCCTAGGGTTGCAGCAGAACCTACTACTATTAAGAAAACGTGAGATATTCTACGCCCAGAGTATCAAGGTGATCCAAAGTCCATACAGTTAAGCTGCAGTGACTTAGGAGAGAATTCGAAAGTCTCACGATGAGGAAGGGGGAAATGATTGGCGATTATTACTCTAGCGTAACGAGTATCGTTACTAAAAAAACCTTATGGTGAAAGTGTGATTGATGAAGATTACTAAGAAGAACATTTATAAGTTTAACTATCAGGTTTGATTGTGTGGTGCCATCCATAGAAGTGGCATATGATGCAGCAACTCTTTCCTATTAAGGTTAGTCTCTTTCTTAATAAAGTTTATTTATGGGATCTATGCGGTCCAAAAAGAAATGATGAATTATAGAGTTGGAGATAACAAGATCGATGATAAACTGGTTAAGCGGCTTGTGCTTGTATTCCTATGTAAAGTAAAAGGTTCTCTAACGAAAATGATTCCAATAATTCTAGAGGTCATGGCAGAAGCTCTTTCATTTCAGAAGAACAAGTTGGGGACGTGGATTGGCATGGATTTATTAACGTAAGAGCATTCACAATTCATCCATCAAACTTTCTCCATCTCTAAGATATATATATATATATATATATATATATATATATATATATATAAATCTTAAAAAAACGCTCCATCTTTTCCATCATTTAATTTTCCTAACTCTAAATTATAAAAAGTTGTTACACTAGCTTTTCATATATGAAAATCTACTATTAATCTCTATCAAATGTATGTGAGTGTATAAAAATGGAAAAAGTAAATAAAATAAAAGTTTATGAGTAACATAAAAATAAAAATAGGGAATAGGACGTGGGGAGTTTTTAAAAATGAAAGATAAATTTTAAAAAGTTATGATTTTTAGATAAATTATAGGATAGAATATGATGAAGGGAATGCCAATGTTGCGACAGATATAACCATGTTAAGAGAGTTTTCCGGTTTAATGAGGAACCACATGCAAACTTGGCAACATATTAGGAATACGAAGGATAAAACCTTTTCATATATGTGTGTAAAAATTACATTTTTTTTTAATTTATGCACTTGTTTATTTATATATCTATGTGTTCATTATATGTTTTTATGTTCACGAAATATTCGTTTATAATATAATGAACTAGTAAGGACACAGTTATCCTCTAATGAACAAAGACAAACAAGAAAATATGTTTGTCGTTTGAGATCGTTATATGTGCTAGTTTATAGGCATAAATATGGTAACTTTAGTTATTTATATTACTTAGTTAACTTTTTAAATTTATATTATTTAACTAGTTTTAGAGCCCGTGTCACACACGGGATAATTCAAATTATAAAATTACAAGTAAAGCAAATAATTACATAGCATAAATTAGCATAAATGAAAAAATGTATTACATCTATACTTGTATCTATACTATGTGTACATAAATTGATTTATTTATATCACAAAACGATTTTTTTAAATAAAATTAATAAAAAAAATATCCGTGCAAAAACATACCCGAGAATGCTTATTTCTATTGAAAATTTCATTCTTAATATCATATATGTATAATTGAAAGAATTTTGGTTATGAATCAATTTCGGAAATAAGATTTCTCATACGATAGTAGTTCTAACCACTCAGCCTAAATACAAAAGGAGCGCTACCTTTTTATATATTTATCAATTTACCACCCATAAAAGGAAATGAGAACATTAAATTGTAACGACGGATGTTCTTCAAGAACTATGTTTTTCTTAGCTACACCATGAAAAAGATTTTGATAAGTTTCAGAGGGCTTCTCCACTTTGTCATAATGACAACGTAAAATATAACATGTTAATCCATTCAATTTTGTGAATATTTTGTTTTATTTGAGCATAGTTTTGCATGACATGCTTTCCATATAATGTTCTGATCACCATTGAAGGAAAAGTTAATGCTGACATAAAATTTCAAATTTGATAAAAGTTAGAAGCATTAATAGATATGGGGGTGGCATGTCGAAAGTGTTCGTCATCTTTTCTTAAATTTTAATATTCGAGGGAAAAATAGTCAGTTTGCCAAATCTCGAACCTTTTGATTACTTCAAAAAATGCCATTAAAAATAAATTTGAAACTTGAATTATGCTTGAAATTCTAACTTTCATCATTTTGACATTTTCAAGTCAACACTTTGAACCCATAACAAATTTGACGATAAATCTATTTGCATTCTCAAACTTATAAAAATACTCAAATTTTCCATTTTTGACCCGTAATAAATTTTGACCAAAATGTAGTTAACTTGTACCAAACAATCTATTTACCTACTTTTGACCCATAAATTCAAATTATAGTTCCACGAAAAACCCAAAACAATCGTCGATAAAAAAAACTAAGAAATTAAGTATGATAAACTTTGTTATGTCTGAAAGTGATTCGTATATAATATCCTTACATTTTAACATATATATAGTTTACTAAATTAACCGAAAAAATAAATGAATAGATTTAAAACATATATTTATAGTTTATAAATTTATAGGACAATTTACAATAATAATAATAGATTAATGGATTGATTTTAAAAAAATTGATCAACTTTTAAGCATATATTTATAATTTAATGATTAAAAATTACTTTGTAAAATGAAAGCATATTTGAGTTTTGTTTTTCTTTACAATCTTCTACAATATACATATTACAATATGTGAATGATAACATTTGAAATTATATTCTTTTCAATATTTGAGAAACATAATTTGTTGTTAATTTTTGAAATTCACAAAGTATTTTGGAATATATAGTAAAATAATATGTTAATATTTATATTTATAAAAAATATATAGATATAATATAAATAGAGTATAAAAGAAAAGTAAATAATTATTGATGTATTACATATATAGTTTTGGAGGGAAAAAATTGTGAGAGTTAACCAAAAGATGACAAAGGTTCACAATTATTATACTTTATTAGAATATCTTATATTATGAAATGTTTAATATATTAAATAATAATTATTATTACTTAAGTGTATTTTATTAATCTAAATGATAATAAAAATTAACCTAGATATCAAAATAAGTAAAATTATTATAAGAAATAAGTGTAAAAAGTAACTAATGATGTGAAAATGTACGGGGCATTTTCGTTCGAGCATTTTAATGGCAATGGTGTGTTCCCATTAACCAAAAATCTTGTGAGTTCGAGTTCTTCAAGGTAAAAGATTGGATGGAATTCAAAATGATTAATAAGAGTAGTAAAATAAAATTAATAATAATAATAATGAAAGAAAATTCATAAAATGTACTTTTTAAAAAAGAGAACCACATTTTGTCTCTTATCTTTTAAATATTTAATGTCCTTTATAAACTCTCCGTCTAAGTTCATTAATTTTTGAAATTCATAACATATTTTGCCTTAAACTCGTATTTGACGACATGTTTTGCCTCAAATGTGTCTTTGACGACCAGTTTGGCCTAAAGCTCGTCTTTCACGACCTATTTGGTCTTTTTTTGTTTTTTATATATTATATTATTATAATTAAAAATAGGCATGATTTGCCTATTTTTTCGATTGATGAGCTTTGCCCAGTTTGCCGCAAAGTCTGTTTGGATTCCTTTGGAGACCATGCGGTGCATTGCAAAGAATTACCCGGTTTTAAATATAGGCATGATTTGGTTAGGGATGTTCTGTGCGATATTCTTAAACGGGCAGGGATTTCTGCAAAAAAGGAGACCCTAGTTAACTTTCTTACAGATCCGCTCGAAGGGAGGTCCATGTTACGACCAGCTGATATTCTTGTGTTTGGGTGGGCAGGGGGGAAACACGCTTGTGTGGACCTTACAGGAGTGTCTCCTCTTGTCGGGCTCAGGGATCGCGGATTTGTTGTGGGTCAGGCTGCGTTGAAGACCGAATCGGGCAAAGTTGCCAAACACGAGAAAGCCTGTTTAGAAAATCAACACGTGTTTCTCCCTTTTGCTTTTGATATATTTGGGTTTCTGGCCCCGGAGGCCGTGAATTTTCTAAACAGGATTCAACGTGTCGTTCATTGTACTTTGTCATCTCCTACGACCCAACACTTTATTTTTAGTAGAATTAGTTTTGCTATTCAGAAGGGGGTTGCGGGGCAACTTGTTGCCCATTTGCCTGCCACTTTATTGTAATCGTTTTGATTTTAAAAATAATCGATTTGGTGATTTAAAAAAAAAATACAAAAACTAAAAAAAAAATTAAAAATTAACCTAAATATCAAAATAAGTAAAATTATTATAAGAAATAAGTGTAAAAGTAACTAATAATGTGAACATGTACGTGACGTCTTCGTTCGAACATTTGAGTGGTAATGATGTATTCCCATTAACCAAAAATCTTATGAGTTTTGAGTTCATGAGTTTGAGTTCTACAGGGAAAAGATTGTGTAGTATTCAAAATAATTAATAATAGTAAAATAAAATTAATAGTTATAATAGTGAAGGAAAATTCATAAAAGAGAATCACATTTTGTTTCTTCTTTTTTAAATATTCCATTATTGTTCTTAATAAACTCGTCGCCTAAGTTCATTTTTGAAATTCACGACATAGTTTGCCTTAAATTTGTCTTTGACGACATGTTTTGCTTTAAATTTGTCTTTCACGACCGGTTTGGTCTTTTTAATTTTTTTATATATTATATTATTTTAATTAAATGTTACTCACATTCTATTTTTCTTTTATAGCTTCTAAGGCATAACATTTTATAAAATTTCTAATATATTGTAGAGACGTGCCTATTTTGATCTATGCCCCGATATAAATTTTGTTTAAAACAGAGCTATAACATTCGTTAAATTTCGGATCCTAAAACCCGACCCATTTAAAATTTTATTTTTTAGTCTATTGGTATTAAATCAAATTAATAAATTTGTTATCGATCATTTATTTTATTTCACAACTGCCAAATTAGTTTCGGTTATTTTTATGTAAATGGATTCTAACTATCAAGAATGTACACCAAACACCCCTTCAACTAACTTTAATCCAATTGTGCATCCAATTCTAAAGACCGGGGACTAAACTACTGACGTAGGCTGTCGTGGTCTACTAAAAAACAATTAATTAAGGACTTAAATACCTATAACTAGTACGGGTAAGAAAGGTCGTCTCCACAAGGACTCAAGGAAAGTGCTAATTTAGTATGACTAAATTAATTAATTAACTAAGGCGGACAGACGATGTCAAGTGGTTTTTAGAAAAAGATTTAATTAAAACTAATTATTACTTAAAAAGATTTGTAAACAATATTAATTAAAAGTATTCATTCTAGGTTCGGGTAATGTGACATTCAACTTAATCACAGATTTACTTGTCTTGATTGCGCAGTAATTACTAGACCTAGTAGTTTGATTGTAATGATAAAAGATACCCTAACCGAATTGTTGACACAATTGAACTCGATCTACACAATTACCAATTTATGTTTTATGACAACTAATTAAGTAGCATGAACCGATGATTATAAGTTCAAGGACATAAGAGCTTAACCCTAAGTATTGATGAACAAAACGAAACAAGTGATGCACTAATCAATAATCGCAAATATAAATTGTTTAAACAACCAAGCAATCAATTAAACAAGATAAAAGCAATAACTCAAATCAAGTTTATAACTTTAAGCATAGCAAATCTGGTCTCAAGAGGAATTACACAAAACCCTAGCCTAGAATGAACAAAGGACTTAGCCGAACATAATCATAATGTCAAAACACTTATCTTTGATGAACATGCAAACCCGTGATGAACCGGAATCCTTGGAATGGTGAGAAGTCGTCTAACACAGCCTCTTTTGCTTCTGGAAATCGTTATTAGCCGAATGGGGAGGTTAAGGGGTTTATATAAGGCAAAACCTAAATTTTTGGCCGACTTAAGCATCTTCGCGTATCGCGAAGATGTAAAAGGGTGCTTCTTCGCGTATCGCGAAGGACAAAATAGTCGCGGCCGAGTTCCTGCGCGAAGTTGCCCTTCTTTGCATCTTCGCGTATCGCGAAGATGAAAATATCAAATTTTCATTTTTTTCTTTTCTTGAATGCCTCGTGATGCGTGCACTTCCAATCTTTCACTTCTCGATTTTCGTTCCAAGCCCGTAAATATCCTCGTTAAGCTCCATAGCTTCCAATATCCTGAAAACACGTAAACAATGCTTGAAGTAACAATGTTCATTCGTTTATTAACCTAAATATAACTAATTAATATATAATAATAACTAACTTTTACCCAACCATCAACTACAAATCATATTAAAAAATATTCCTTCTTTCTTTTCCTTCCCTCTCCTGTCGCCGCCAAACACATCCAAACCCTCCATTGCTTTGCTTGTTCCTCAATTCTCAGCCTTATTAAACGAGATTGATCACATAAAAATCATTAATTACCAAAAAAATGCATCACACCGACGTTTTAATTGTGGAAAACAATAACTTTTTGACAGCTAATTCAATTAAAACGAAATCACGGCTAACCAGGCTTTGTTTCACTATAAATACACCAGTAAGACTCAATTAAACTCGCACTCACCCTCACCTTAACCTCTCAAAACTAAAACCTAATCTAATTGCATTAACAAAGCCGCCTGGACCTGCTCCCACCTGAAGCTCAGGCCGTGAACCCATATACACAACTCACCACTCAATTCACGACAGTTGTCGGTGATTACTATATGCATTATACTCGTTTTTATGCAACAAACAAAAACTCTAAATCAATTTTAACATATATGGATCAATTAACCTGATTTGAAAACCTAGGGTTTATATGGGAAGAACATGATTTGGCTTTAGTGTATTTAAATTATCAAACGCGTCCACTAATTAAGTTTGAGTGTTGGCCTGATGGCCAACGCATGCTTGTTAAGACCTGAACCGGCCTGGGACCCGGGTTCGATCCCTCCTAGGCTGGGTTTTGTCTAATATTTTTTATTTCTTTTTTTAAAAACCTTTTAATAATAATATAGTATCCATTAAACTTTATTTTGCTAAAACCAAACCCCAAGCCATTATGTTCCGGACCTTTAAACTTTTTCCGGCAACAACATATCATATACAAATATATATATATATATACTTAGATATATTTTATATATACATTGATAAATAAGTGAAATACCAATATATATATATATACATATATATATATATGGGATGGATCTTGCAAGAAGTCAAGTTACAAAGAGAAGTACGAGAAATCAATTTGGACAATTGATTATGTGTAATCAATGGATTAGAAAAGTTGTGACAAACTTGTAATTATGAAGATATTAATCTATCAAAATTTTAATGAAGAAGGGTAGTTTGGTATTTACTTTTTAGACTTTTCAAAGTGAAACTTAAGTTATTAATAGCATTTATTTGTTATCATTACTAACTAATTGTTTAATTGTTATTTTTGAATTGATGTTATTAATCAAACTAATGTTCAACAAATATAATTTAATCAAATACTGTAATACTAGGTTAGTGTAGGGCCAATATTTTATATTGTTTTTAGGATTGTATATGTCGTTTTAGTTTGCTTTTAGTCGGTACATTACGTACTCGGTATGTTTATTTTGTAAGTTTATTATGTAAACTTGGAGAAATGGGAACCCTATATAAAGGTCACTTAACCCATTTCTCCATAAGAACTCAACTACAACAACCCTTTCACTCCAAGACATAACATTTTGAAATAAAACTCTCCCCACCCACTTCTCTCTTTTTACATAAACAAAACTAAGATCCGAGATTCGAGTGTCGTTGGTGATTTCCGCTAACCAACAACACGGATTGATTCGAGTCAAGTCTTGAGATCCATCTAGAGGACCTACAAGTGGTATTAGAGCTTTCGGCTCGACTTTTTGTGGTTTTCGGGTCAAACTTTTCGGGTTTTGATCTTAGTTTTTTTTTAGGATTTGAGGTTGATTTCGTGTTACTCATCTCTTTTGGAGTCCCTTATACCTTAGAAACACACGAGAATCACCAAATCTAAGTTTTTAGTGTTTAGGTTTCTTTGTGTCTGAGCTCAGATTCGGCTTAAAAACTCAGATCTAGGCCGATTTATTGATTTTTTGACTAAAGTCTTTTTGACTTTTTGGAAGTTGGGTGTTATATTCTCAAAAAAAAAAAAAAAAAAAAAAAATTCACATCGGGTACTGTAGCAGTCGCTCCGGGTACTGTAGCAGTCGTATCGCCGAAGTACTGTAGCAATCGCGGGTACTGTAGCAGTCACATCGCCGAGGTACTGTAGCATTTCGCATCGGGTACTGTAGCAACTAATGCGAAAAAAAGGATTTCGCATGCACTGTAGCGACTCGGCACTGTAGCAACTCATGCGAAAAAAGGGTTTCGCATGCACTGTAGCAAAAAAAAATTAATTTTTTTTTCTCTTTCTCTACAAAAAAAAAATGTCGTACGAACCTAAACTTGGAGCAAATCTGGATATGGGAGAAAGCCAAAAGACAATGTTAAAAGGAGAATTCGACATGTTTTCATATATTAAAGGAAAATCGGTTGCCTCTCTCATCAACAGATTTGAGTCGCTCGTCATCAAAATGAGTAGTGCCGGTATCATCAATGGTTTGTTTGAGATCAATATGAAGCTATTGAATTAATTGCCTTACTCATGGTGCGTCAATGTTGTTACCATAAAGAGAACCACAAACCTGTATACCATAACACTCTCAGAGTTGGCTTCTACCATCAAGTCTTTTGAAATAATGGAAGATAAGCTCCAAATGAACAATCAGTCCAAAGAAAATAAAGTTGGGACAAGTAATAAAGTTTGGACAAGTGCTGCCGGTAAAAACAGTCATGCATGTCCTATCATTCCCGACACATCACCAGTCGATGAGATAAATCACAATCTGTGCACTCAAGCTTGCATAAATAAGGTTACATATTATAGATATCTTAAGGACGAAATTTTGAAAGAAAATGCAAAACTTCATCAATTAAATGCTGAATATGTAAAGGCTGACAAGATCTACGTTGAAAAGATTAAAACTCATCATGATAATGTAGCAAATCTTAAACTTAAAATTTTTCAAAAATAGCATAATGTTATTTATTATAAAAACATAATTAATGATTTAAAAGATGAAATTGAAAAGTTAAAACTTGAAGTTTCTGACAAAAAGGAAAAAGAAAAGCAAGTTGAAAGATTTGAAGCATCATCTGAGAAATTGGATGATCTTATTGGAGCCCAGAGAAGTACTAAAGTTAAAGTGGGGCTAGGATATGATTATTCAACGGTACCTCCACCGATGAATGATAATTACACTAGCTTGCCCCACTTTAGCTATAATACTTTTCCAGACGAGGAAATGGAATACGGGGTTGGTAGAATACCAAAGCCTGTGAAATTTGTTCCTGCTGCCTCTCAAACTGCCGATCCAGTCCCATCATCTGATAAATCTGACATCAATGTGTCTTGTGTAGCAGGTGATGTAAATGGTGGTGAATGTGGGACGGTTAACCTGGGTTGTAAGCTAAAAAGAAAGTTAGAACCACGTTTTGAATCATGTGTGGATCTAACTAAAACTATTAACAATCCAGTTTGTAATAAAGTTTGTGAATCCATGTTGGGAAGTTTAAAGTCAGAGTCAAATTATGTATTTTGTGAAAATTCAAGTGATGATGGTTGTACAAACGCTTGCAATGAAAATGAAGGTTCTTCTTCTGACTCAGATTATGAAACCGTTTATGATGAAACTTTTGTTGAAAAATGTGTCAATGAAAGTAGACCTGTTGAGGTGAACATATCAAGTTGTTCATCATCAAGTTGTGAGACTGAGGATAATTCAAGTAAAAACAAAGTTTTTGAAAATGAAAAGGCAAGTACTTCTTGTAAATATGTTCCACCAAATAAACGATCATTTTCTCAAACAACCAATCAATTTAGAAATCCTCAGCCATACAACTTCTATGATAACAACTACTATGGTCATTATCAACAAAATTTTGTTGATCCATATTACACAAATGTGTTTTATAATCATGTTCCTTTCCAAGGATCACCTTTCCCACCACACCAACCACATTATAGTTCAGATGAGTTCTTTGGCACTCCCAGGAGAAAGTGTTGTTTTGTGTGTGGTCACTCTTCTCACCTTGTAAGACATTGCAAGCACTGGTTCAAGCAACAGCTTGATATTCAAAGGCGGCTTAGTCAGTCCCCAAAAGAAGCTTTTAGTAGCCCTGATTCAAGGACTGATCAAGCTGATAGTGAACCTAGTGAAATCGATGTGAGATCCAAGGTTAATAAAGTAAAACGCAAAAAGAAACCTTTTTGGAAAACCAAGAAGGATAAAATCAAAAAGTATCCTAAGACTGTAAAGTCTGAGGATTCACCAAAAACATTTTCAAAAACAAGAAAAGAAAAGTCCAAAATTGTCAAAACCAAGGAACAAGTTTTTACTTGGATTCCTAAGGACCACTCTTCATCAAGTGAGGCTCCAACAAGAAATAAATGGTTTTCAGTAAATAAAATCAAGTTTGGTCGATTTACGGTTGACCTTCCTAGGACAAAACTATCCCGAGAACCCATGTCTATTTGAACGTTTAGTGCATTGATGTGTTGTAAAACACTCGTATTTTCCGCACCTTTTATCTACGTAATATATTATATTTTATGTGTTTTTACTCGTTTTAGATAGGTTTTACATACATTTATTAATCTGGTAGGTTTTGGGTAAAAGAAAGGAAGAAACCGGGACTTTTCGAGCTTTTTACGAGCCTTTTACGCATACAAGTTCAAGACAAAGCTCAAGGCCCGACCCGTATGCATCATGGAGGCCCAAGACCATATTATATTATATAAAAAAATAAAACCCTAATCAGCCAAGAGGGCTGCTGGACGGAATCAACAGCAGCACAACAACAGCAACAGCAGCAATAACAGCAGCCCGGAACACCCAATATCCTTTCTTTCATAACATTGTTCAACAACTTTAATTCTCTTGTTTAATTGTTAACTAGTTTTGCACTTGATTGAGAGATTGAATTGTTTATGATTAGTGTTGATCATTGGATGTTTGTTAAGATGATTGGTATGAGTTTAATGATGGTTTTATTAAGTGTTTGCTGCTGTCCAAAAATTATGCTAGGCTAATCTTGTTAGTTCTACCTAGGAATGATGATTCTTGTTAGGTTTTGATAGGTTTTATGGATTGTTTGATTGATAGACTTGAATTGTTATTGTAAAGTTCGATTTAGACATGAAATAGGTTGTGTTTAAGGGCTGGAAATTTTGGTGATTTATTGCATAAACCCCGTGTGTTGATTAATTAGTTTTGTATTGATTGATCGGTGCATTGTTTGATTCTAGACTTTATGTTTAGGGTTTGTTTGCGGTAGGTACCACCGTAGGGTTTTGTTGCATGATTTATTGGATTAAGTACAGCGGTTAGACACCTTCTTTGAGACCGAGAGGTGATAGGAAGTAGGGTCGTCTCATTGCCTTTGCATGCTAGAATAGGGATTGCGCGAGAACGAGTTCGTTTCTTGTCAGGTTTAGGTGTTTGAGCGACTAGTTGATCTATTTTAGTTTAAGTTGAATTGTTCCTCTATCCTTGGTTGTGTAGTATTCATTGCCATTAGGGTCGAGTGTTGGTGAGACCGAGAGGTGATCTAGCATTAGAACACGTTAGCAATTGTTTCCCGGTTTGGTCGTTTTAGCCGATTTTGAGTAGTTAGGGTTTGTTGTGTGAGACCGAGAGGTAATCTAGTGAGCCCGAGCGATCCTTAGTCGTGTCATCTTTAGGGACCGGTGTCTATATATCATTCAATCTATTAGCTTGTTAAACCTACAATTTGATTCAGACCTAGGTAGACGTTTCTCTCCATCCTAAGTTAACACAGTTAGTTTTCCGTTAAGTTTTCTATTTTTGGTAAGTTTTGTTAGTTAATCCAGTTAGTTCAGTTAAGTAATTAAAAATCAAAAATCAATTAAATATTATTCTAAGGTAGGTCTTGTCTAGGGTTAGTGATCTTTAGCGTTCTAACGTGTCCACGTGTTCGATACTCGGACTTCCTAAGTCTATACTACTTGCGATCGGTACACTTGGTTGTGTGTGGTTTTAGGATTTTCGTTTTAATATTAAAGCTTAGTTGTGAGGGTCATATTTATAGGGTTATTAGACACACATCATGCATGCAGGGTCAATCAAGGAGGACTATCAATAGTATTAGGTACTTAGATAGTGATTGCACCCGGCATATGATGGGAGACGAACTCTTGCTATTTGATGCTAAACCATTTGATGGCGGATTCGAGTCTTTCATAAGCGACACGGGAGGACAAACTTCATGGAAGGGAAGCCATGTTTAAATGGTTCAACAACAACTTTTCGAGTGTTTCTCAAACCAACCTCGTCCAACTGCTTATCTCAAGTGATGGATCCAGCATCAGCTGTTGGATCTCGGTTTGAATCTCTTCAACTTTGTCATACAATGTGATAAAGCTTGCTTAAGATAGTCCATCTGACAACAACTTTGCTGACCTTTTCACTAAAGCCATCGATCATGCTCGATTTGAATCTCTGGTCGAATTGCTCGGCATGATCAATTTTGATTAAAACAACCTATCTATCTTTTTATATATATAATTGTAAATATTTTTCAAATATATCACAATTTTAGAGGGAGAAAATTGAGTTAAGTTTAACTCACAAAAAAGATTTTCAGTTTGCTTTCAAGAAAAACTAAAACGAGGCATTTGACTTAACAAAAAGATTTTACTCCTATTAAAGAAAAATTTCAAAAATTCAAAAGGTATTATCCCACTTAGAGGGAGCTCCTTCGTAGAGGGAGTCGGATATTTAAAATTTTCAATTAAGAATTGATCCGACCATGTGAAAAAGGATAGTACATTGGTATGCAATGATCTTAGCGCATGAAAAGAGTAGATCAAAAGTCCACAAAATCATTCATAGATGTGTAGGTAGGCTTGACAAACAAGTAAGTGTCGGGTGATATAAACCTAAATTCCTGCCGGTACTATTGGATATATGATTGTGAAGCGGTTGCATGATTCCGTGAAGTCATATTCATGAAGGCAGAAATGTAATTACACATGTCATACCCAAGCCTCTCTTTACCTGTTCACAGTTGTCTTAACAAATAAGTGTCAATTTTTAATTTTTATTTGATTCAAGAAAAGCCTCATAGAAAGGCAAGAAAAAGAAAAACAAAAGAGTTAAGAAAAGAAAAAGAAAAACAGAAAAACAAAAGAAAAATCAAGAAAAAGAGTCGAAAAAGAGTCTATCTTAGGATTTTAACTTCTGTTTTATTTCTTCATTTATTTTGATTCAAGCCTTGGACTTTCTCTGTTTGTAGTCATACAAGACCTGATTGTTAAGGCCCTGAATCTTCTGCTTTCTTTTAATCTTTCTAGAATGAGTCAAGTGTGCAAAAATAAAGCATAAAGTGTCAAGTATGTTAATAAGAGTACTGTGATCAAATAAGAAAGGTTTAAGTCAAGTTGAGGTGATATTTCAACACAAAGTAAGCTCGAGATATGATGGAATCAGTAACATGTCTGATTAAGTGGGGACCACATAAGCACCGTGCCTAATTGTACTTTAAACGTATCACTTTGGCATCAAAACACTTGTCAGGTTAAACAAATGGACGATATCTACAGTCGGTGATGAAATTGTGACATAATAATATCAAAATGGAAACGCGATCTAGGGCTTTGCAAATCAATATGATTCCATGTTGTGCTCTTTCTCACAAAAATATTAAAATCGTTAGAAAATTCTGTAAATATTATTGATATATAATATTAATTTCATCTTTACTCCTATCTTTTATTGTTTATTTTGATTTTGTTTTATTTTAGTGTTAGGTCGGATTTTCTACAAGGAAGATTGAAATCTTCTCAACCTCCTCAGAAACGGCTAAGTATGGAATTCGAGCAAGCCCAGACGATCGAGCATGGTTTTTACTACTTCGAGCAAGGTTCTGGACCTTAAATGGTTAATTCTTCTAAGTGAAAGGCTTCGAGCAAGCTACACTACAACGAGCAAGAGTATTATTCTATCGAGCATGGATTGCCAATCGAGCAAACAGCTTGATTATATAAGTTCTAACCAAGTGTTACGAGCACAGGATGATCGAGCACATGGGGACGAGCATGAATGCAATAAGAGGATGTCACGTGAATCAAAGCAAAGACTTCGAGCACAGTTCAGTTACCAAGCAAGATTTACATCCGAGCATGCTAAAGATTGCTGAATAAGAAAAGCTGAAGACATCAAGAAGAATGAGCTTGCTCGATGGACTTATTCGAGCAAAGCTTGAACAAGTCAAGAGGAACGAAGCTTACTCAAATGGAATATGTATTCTTCGAGAATATATTCCAAGTAAAGTCTGCTCGAGGATATTCACCGAGCACACCTAGTATATGAAGTTTGCTCGAGCAAGGTATGTACCTTGCTCGAGGACTGTAACACTTGTATTTGATTTGTCTTTCATTATGTAATGACTAGGACTTTGTAGAAGGAATGTCAGGGTCTATAAATAGATGTCCTAGGATACCTTTTAGGGCACGGAATTCCAGACGGAATACAGGCTGGCACGCATTGATTACGAAAAACATTCCATTTTGTTTATCGTACAATAGCCGCCGCCGTCACACAAAACCCTAGACATTCCATTCACTGTTCCATTAATGAATCATTAAATATAGTGAATCTTTGTATCTGAAATAGCAGTTACTGATTATCATCTACTGTTTTGTGTTTGATATTTGTTCACAATCCTTCATTCCCAATCATTGGATATCCTGATTCCGCCGGGATATTCAATTGGTCTTTGGGTATTCGAGTCGGTGTGTTCTTGTCGAACCTTTGCTAAGGTTTAACTAACGGTCCTAACATTTAGTTTCAACTTCAAAATGTTATGTATATATTTTCGTTATTTTTAAGTTATATGAAAATGCCAAAAAGATTTAAAATTTTTATTATGTTCGTACATATTTTGTTAAACTTTTTCATTCAAAATCATGTGTTTTGTTGTCAAGGTCGTTCATGCAAAGTTCGTTAGAAATCTGGGACTTAAACAAATCATTTACAAGTTGAGGGACTGAAATTGGGAGGGCCTATGAACGATTTCTTCTTGACCCTCGAGAGGGTCTGTGAGCGAATCTTATCGTTCTAAGTTTTGTGCAGCTATACATGGACAGGTAGATCAAGATCAGGTCTGCTTGGAGTTGCATATATTGAAGCGCTTAAAAGAAAACGAGAACGTGAAAGTTGTTGGTTGAACTTAAAAAAGAACTGATTGTATCTGAAGACAAGGAAAGAAACCAGTCGGCTCAGTCAACAAAAGAAAATTAGATGTCGAGCCTCCCGCATCTGATGTTTCTAAAATTTGTTGTTGCTGATCATTCCCAGAAATAAGATGGAAATTCAAGTTTACAAGACTAGAAAATAAAGAATTGTTCAAGATCCAATCTGGTTCAAGATCCTAGATCAAGACAAGTACTAGTTTCAAGAAATAAAGACGAAGCAAAGAACTTGACAAGGTTCCTCGACATACTCAATCCTAGAGGGAGATTGTAGGGCCAATATTCTATATTGTTTTTAGGATTGTATATGTCGTTTTAGTTTGCTTTTAGTCGGTGCATTACGTACTCGGCATGTTTATTTTGTAAGTTTATTATGTAAACTTGGAGAAATGGGGACCCTATATAAAGGTCACTTAACCCATTTCTCCATAAAACAACAACCCTTTCACTCCAAGACATAACATTTGGAAATAAAACTCTCTCCACCCACTTCTCTCTTTTTCTCTCTTTTTACATAAACAAAACTAAGATCCGAGATCCGAGTGTCGTTGGTGATTTCCGCTAACCAATAACACGGATTGATTCGAGTCAAGTCTTGAGATCCATCTAGAGGACCTACAGTTAGATTCCGTGTTACACACGGACGAAAAATATATAAAATTCATCATGATCATCATACTCAGTAAATCCCACCAATAGCAAAGCTATGATAGGGTCTGAGAAGGGTAAGATGTAGACAGCCTTACCTCTACCCCATAGAAATAGAGACGATGCTTCCGGTGAGACCTTATATATGTGTGTGTCTGTGCATGTGTGTGTTATATACATTTTAATAAATTGTAAACGTTAGATAATCTAGCATCATCATCATCATCATCATCATCATCATCATCATCATTATTATTATTATAAGGTAGCACATTGTCATTTTAATTAAGAGAACCCAACATGCAAAGACAAATAGAGAGAAATTACAATTTATAACATAATTCTAAGTTATGCCACATATTTCTAACTTATACAATGAAACAAAAAAGACATTAGTTAAAACTTCATAATCTACTGAAGTCATATGTTCTAAACTATGAAACGCAAACATGTAGGTAGATGTTGTAACATAAGTTGTGAGTTACAAAAACTATTTTTATAAAATATTTAAGTACACAACATAAAAAATGCTAAAAATATCAATATAACAATGAGATATAACTATAATTTTTATTAAACCAAACGTTCAATAAGACAACAATATAATCCAAACCTTGTGACTTAAGCCACCATTTCAATCCAAACATCCATACATCCACTCCAAACGTTCGTAAATAATTTCTCAAAATCCAAAAAGAGTTAAATAACAAAGTCTCTAAATAAACAAAAAATAATAATGAAAACACTTTATTATCTTTATTACTCAATAAGTGATAATTATAAAATTTTATTTAGAAACTTTTTTTAACTTAGTACTTAATATTTAAAATTAATGTTCAAATTAAAATGTGGAAGTTATATAAATGGAAAATTGATGAGTTGGAGGCCTATGTGGGCATGCTAGTTGAATGACATGTAGAAACCTTTTATTGCTTTAATAGTATAGTAAGATCTTCAATCATATTTCTTGAAATGCGTTAAATATTATATATTGCCTACACAAAGTTATGTATTATATACACATGCATAGTGTGTAGGTGGAATCACGAATGCGTATGTGAAAATTTTTGTAGGCTATTAACATGATTTGTTATTTATTGTATGTAGTTTAATGTGAAAACTAAAAAAAATAATTTATTTTGTACTGTGTAGGGTTTATATATGTACTATTTAAGTGGTATCACGAATATGTATGTGAAAATTTTACAAGTGTAGGTTATTATCATTATCTGTTATTTATTATATATAGTTTAATGTAATAAAAAGGTTTATTTTGTACTGTGTAGGTTAATTTATGTAGTGTGTAGGTTCGTATATGTACCATGTATATGGTATTTCGAATTTTGTATATCTAATTTTTATCGTGTAGGTTCATTTATGTACTGTGTAGGTTCGCATATGCACTGTGTATATGGTATTTCAAATTGTGTATGTGTAATTTTTATCGTGTGTAAGCTCATTTATGTACTGTATAGGTTCATATATTATGGTGTAGGTTCATATATGTACTGTGTAGATGGTATTTCCAATGGTGTATGTGTAATTTTTATCGTGTGTTAGTTCATTTAGTACTATGTAGGTTCGTATATGTACTATGTAGGCGGTATTTTGAATTTTGTATTTGTAATTTTATTCATGTGTATGTTCTTTTATGTACTATGTAAACTTATCGGCGCTATTAAATTTAGAACTATTATCTGGATAAAGGTATGAAATTCAAATTACGAGGATAAAAAAATAATATTGATAAATCAACAAAATTGAATTTGATAAAAAAAAATAATTCAATATAGGTTGATTTGACTGAATTTGTAAAAAATATTAAAACAAATTAATTGTAACTTCTCCATACATTATGACTTACCAAATATGAAAAAATTGCACATTTTACTATAACACTCTGTCACTAAATAAATGATAAAATAAAAGAAAAAACGTGATTAGTTAGATTAATTTCTCGCATAAGAAACACTTCTGAAATGAACCAAATCCTTTATATATATATATATATATATATATATATATATATATATGGGAGATTTCAAATAAGAACCCTTTTGAGTTTTAAGAACTCGAAAGAACTCAGTGTAACGATTTTTTTTTTCGAATTTTTTTTACACATGCGTAATATATGTAAGTCACATACACATAAAAAAAATTACAGAATTTTTTACGCACCGAGTCGACTTTTTACACATGTGTAACGGACGTAAAAGTTAGTGTAACCACTTACATCTTTATTCTCTCTCCTACTTTGACTTTTTTGCCAGATTTAATCTCAACCACATATTCCAATCCATTTAATTAAATGTGTGGCCAATAATTGAGTTTTTAAGTTCTTACAACTCAACATGGTTCTCAAAATATCCCTCCCCTATATATATATGGGGAGGGTTCAAACGAGAATCACTCCTTAATTTAAAAACTATGAAAACTCATTTTAACTAATCATATAATTAAGAAATTATTTTATTCTATTTTTTTAAAGGGCATATCAGTAAATTGGCATCCCACTATTTTAGGTAGTTCCCATTAACATCTCGTTTGCAAACCTATTATGTCGATCCGCGATTAATGGAAAAAATCAGATGAAGACAAATTGAAGAATCAATCACCATATTTATTTGGGTGGTGATGAAAATCGATAGCAAAATCATTGACGGCCGATGAAAAATCGATTAGAGAATCATTGCATTTACCCCGACGGCATTCGAAACAAACAACTGCTCTAGTATTTTTGGTGGGCAGCGTAGGCCCTAAGGTGATTTTGACGATAGCAATTTCGATTTTTTTTTTATTTTGTAGTTTACATTGATTTATTGATATAGTTTATTTTATTATTTTTTTTCTTTAACTTTTCTGATGAAGACGGTGACTATCCGACACCTGTGCAATAGTTTGATTTAATGATATATTGTAGAATTTTTCAAGTTCTTGTATTTTCTTGTTCGTAAATTAATCTGCAACAATTTGCTTCAGTGCATTTATGTATACTTAGTAATCCACTATTTCTAGAACATATTATATTTATTAAGTAATTGTGTATCGGATTGGTTCTTTGATTTAATAGTCTATATTGTTTATGCAAATTGGCATATTTTTCTTTCATTCGTAACTAGATCATCTCTAATTTGGTGCAAACAGGTTATAACCTTAAATCATCATGAGTTTGGTGTTTCTCATTAGTCATTAGTTTGGTATGCCATTGTGTAACATTGTCGATACATATATGCAACGCTACTGGACACATATGTATCGCGGCTGGTACATATATGTATCGCGGCTGGTACATATACGTATCGCTTCCAGTACATATATGTAACACTTGTGGTACATATATGTATCGTTGGTACACATACGTATCGTTTTTGGTACACATACGTATAGCTTTTGGTACATATACAGTGTTTGCTTATTTTTATTTTTATGGTTGATAACATTTCACTTGTATTTGTATTTGCATCGATTGTAACCTGATCAAATCCAAACCATAAAAATAAAAATAAACAAACTTCCCTTCATGTCTCTACTAAAATGTGTATCTCATATCCTGAATGTATTTTATTTCAAATATATGTTAACGAAGGAGTCACATATGCGTAACTTGAGGTTTTTTTTTTTTTAAAAAAAAAATCTTGATTCCTCCATTAAAGTTAACGTAGGAAGTTTACTAACACACATTTTTAACTTTGGTTAGTGGATTGTGATAAGAGTAAAAGGAAAACGAAAATTAAGAAATAAAAGTGTTAATAAGGATAAAAGAGAAAAAACACAAAAAAGGAAAGAGAAAATTGAATTAAGAGAGAAGAGAGAGAAACAAAAATAATGAAAAGATAATGGGTTTTTCTAGTGTTGCCTAAAATACCTTTTTTTATTAAAAACATGTCATATATACTTGATAATAATTACAATCATGCCATTATTGATATAAGCCATTGATCAAATATGATCGATGGTTAAATGTTGGTTTTCATAGTTTTCAATTATAATGTGGTTCTCAATTGAACCCTCTTCTATATATATATATATATAAATATATATTCGCCATATATTAAAATGAACTGAACTAATAACCTATTGACGTCCGAAGTAAATTCGCGTTTAACTTTTCTATTAATACATATATTAATATATATATATATATATATATAATATTTAACAATATTATTATATATAATAGTTATTTATTTATCAATAATTAGAATAGCATAAATACAAAATAATCATAGTAAAGATGCATCTGGTTTTCTTATCGTTAAATATATTTTATGTGTAAATCTAACATAATAAATAACGATTATAATGCATTTAAACCCTAAACGACTTCAAATCTTTCAAACTGATTATCAACCGTAATAATGATGATTAAATTAATTATAACTCATCGAATCTCAAATCATTATGTCTTATTAATTTTCTTTGTTTATTAATATTATTGTTAACAAATAGGACCTTTTGTTGACGTATCCCGAGGAACGCGACAAAGCCTATATTAACTCCTTATCATCGTTTCACCTTCATTAATCCATTCGATAAAGTAAGTAATTCACATCCCTCTTTTTACCGTTTTATATTTTGGGGGCGTTATGCGTTCACAACTCAACCATGCTATTTCACACTACAATTCCATTATTTGCATTCATATGGTCGCTCAATTAGTTATGCGTGCGAATGTGATTATGTGTTTATTTTTAAGTTGTGGTTGTTGGTATCTCATCCTCATTAGTATGATCACACGCCGTCGGAGTAGCTTGTTATCTATGTGATTCGAGTGAAAAGACAATTTTTATATTATTGTTATGCTAGTTGTAATAGTTCATATTTATTTCAAGGATTTTTCTAATAAAATTATATATATATATATAATATATATTCAAAAACCGTGATTACTTGCTCAACTTTATGTTGGCAAACTATATATTTTCACGCATGACGTATGTAGCTTTGTGGGATGAAGAAACAAGTTAAAGAATAGTTGGACTTTAGGTTGCATGACGAATAAAGACTTATATAGTTTTATTTTTAATTATTTAAGTTGTAATGCTTATTTATTTCGAGACAATGTTGTGCTTTGTGTACTTGATATATGTAATAAATAATTTAGATATTGACATGTATATTTTACTTTAGTGTCTTTTGAGCTATGATACAATTATGTCACGCCTCGACATATTCCGCCATAGGTTGGGGTGTGACACGAGCCATGTCAAATTTATATCGAAATGCTTAATAAAGTTTGACTTGACTCGGTTTTTAATAAAATTTATGTCAGCACGTAGATAAAAATAAGTATGTATACATTTATATTCGGAATTTTAAAAAAATTTATACATTAAAAGTTATAAAAGAAAAAACCAAATATGAGTAAAATTTAATTATAATAGATAATCGATATAAAACAAATAAAAGATCAAATAAGTCGTGAAAGACGAGTTTGTGGCCAAATTGATCGTGAAAGACGGGTTTGAGACCAAGCTGGTCGTCAAAGACGTATTTAAGGCAAAACATGTTGTCAGAGGCAAAACATGTCATCAAAGACAAGTTTGAAGCAAAAAATATCATGAATTTCAAAATGGCATTAGACAACGAGTTTATTAAGGACATTTATAGAATCTTAAAAATGGAGAAACAGAACGAGATTCTTTCTCTTCAAAATGGCCGTTTTGAAATTTCCATGCTTAATTATGGGGTGTACGTATTGGTAGCCACCGTTCACCATATAAAAGCTCATCTTCTTATTCTTCTACTAGACACCTTCCCCTCCAGTTATTTTCTTATATACGGCTTTGGTTTCAAACTTTATTAGTTTCTCCCCTAAGTTACACATTATTATTTCTTTTAAGCACCAAAAATTAACGCCTTTTCCTTTTCTTGAGGCGAAGTCTATGTAATTTACTCAAGGAAACATGGAAAATTCTAAGAATACTGAGCCTGATTTCCTCCACACCGAAATGTCCATTTCGTTTCAGAATGACTCTGGGGGCTTGTCTTCGCAGAAAAAGCTTGGGAAGGAAAAGACTGAGATCAAGCGGATCGAGAACAAAAAGAATCGACTGGTGACCTTTTGCAAGCGTCGAGATGGGTTGTTCAAGAAAGCCTATGAGTTGTGCATACTTAGTGATGCTGAGGTTGCTCTTATCGTCTTTTCAGGCGGTGGCCGTCTTTATGAGTACGCTAACAACAGGTATAACTTATGTTTATTTTGTTTCTCGAATTATTGGATCATCTTACAATGTATATGACGTTCATTATGACAACTTAAATTCGGTCAAAACTTATCAAGCTTTTTTAGGGGTTGAGAAAATAGTTTAAGTGAATGTGACTTGTGAGAAGATTTGTGAACAAAGGATACGAAAACTTAAGTTATTAAACAACGGGATTCTTTTTTGAGGGCTAGCAGTTAAGTCTTCACATGGAGCAAAGATTCAGGTGTCCTCACATGCTTTATCTATTTTTCTTGTTGGGCAAGGGGAAGGGGCACTCGTACGGTACTACCCATTCACCGATCAATTTTGCATTGTCGCCTCATTTCTACCATCAAGTACCCATAAACCACTAAATCATAATTGTTAGCGCCTACCAACAATTACGTAGCACTTTTTTTTAATTAAATTAAATTAAACGCAAAATAAACATAGGTTGATTAAGTGACGAAATTTTACTCCACATGGGTTTGAAGCCATGCATAACCGGCCACACATAGGTGACAGCGGTGCTACCACATGGGTTCGAAGCTTGTCATTTGATGCCCTGTCCTATTTGTCTTTTTTGAACCTAGCTTTGTTTTTATTTTTCAAGACGGCAACATAGTTGCTATGATTTGTTGCATGCCAAAAAGCAAAGATTTTGTTCTCTAACTCAGGCACAAAATGTTGTTAAGTTCCTATTTGATCAAAAGTTCCCTCATTTGACCCTTCCTTAAATAAATGCCATCAAAGTGAAATATCGTCAATGCAAATTCAAAGGATACAGACAATAATCGTCATCCGAGGATAGGAAAAAAGACATTTAGTTGGTTTTCAGATCAACCTAAGAAAACCACTAAGTTATGTTTCTTAATTAATCAACTTCTGGTAAAACTCTAAAGGGTATCACTTTTACTCGTCGAGTAGTCGGCCATCCAGACTAGAGAGAGAGAGAGTACGAACAAGAAAGAGTATGACGGAGAGGAAATGCCACAACAATAAGAGAGATCCTGATTAGAGAGAGAGAGAGAGAGAGAGAGAGAGAGAGAGAGTGCGGATGAGAAAGAGTACGACGGAGAGGAAATGCCACAACAATAAGAGAGATCCTGATGAGAGAGAGAGAGAGAGAGAGAGTACAAACGAGAAAGAGTACGGTGGAGAGGAAATGCGACAACAATATCTGATGCTACATATATAATGATCGTCTCTGATTGACTCATACAAAATGTTCCAAAATACTTGCTATATGTGTTGACAGCGTGGCAGAGATGACTAATGATCTCTGAGAGAAAAATGAGATATAAAGAGAGTCTATAGAAAGATTACACTTCATTATATCAACTAATTCTAGCATAACCAAACTAGAAACATATAATATCAAAGGATAAAAGAAAATCAAGAAATCCTAGGTTACTTGTTGAAGCTGTTGATCAGGCATAACCGCATAAATATGTTTGTAAAGAAACAGAAGAACTAATGACATATTTTAAAATTTTCATAAAAAATAAGTAATCCCCTAATTAAACTACATATTTAGACTTCGGATTAAACTAATATCAACGTATGAGATCCAATACCCATACTAAAAAAAATTGATTCAATCAATAATAACTTAGTGAATTAAAGCTATCCAATGAGATTAAAGTCAGAAACTAAGAAGTGAGATTTTACTTGTATTAACTACTAAAACACTCTTAATAAATACTTCTAAAACAACATTTTTTTGATAAATAAGTTTTGAAATGAAACTCTCTTGAAAAAAGAAAATGAAATAAAATTCTCTTGAAAAAAGAAAAAAAAACTCCAAGAAAATTCCCTGCTTATTTGTTGTTAATCATTTTCTATCTTATAAATAATGTTTTAACCCCTAAAAAGCATGTTTGGCAGAAAGCTTTTAGGAGCTTTTTAGAAGCTTCTAGCTTCAAGCTTTTAAGAAAAAGCTTCTACTCAATTAAAAGTCTTGTTTGGTTGGAAGGAACTTGAAGCTTTTAGATTATGAGAAAAAGCTTAAAGCTCTACTAGTAGCATTTAGAAAAAGATACAAGCTTTTAGCATTTTAAATTATTTAAATAACCTTCCAAAATAGATACATTTACTATTAAATTTTTTTTTAGTTATTGTCACACCCCAACCTAAAGCGGAAATGCCGGGGCGTGATCCGATTGCTCACAGCTCGAAGATACTATCATTGAATATAAGTGATAATATCTAATTAATTATTTTATTCAAATATACACACATTACTCAAATACAATAAACAATTTACAATACACGAATATAAGTTCAAATAAAGTTTAACTTGATAATATCATAAAGTCTTGTCTACATGTCCAACTTCAATCTTCAATACTAACAACCTGCATATGCGTAGAAAATGGAGTTTGTCAACAACAAATGTTGAGTGAGATGATCACCAATTATGAAATAACAAATAATACTATATATATATATATATATATATATAGATAATTGAGAAATGATAAATGCGCAAACCAATATATGTGGTAATAATCAATCAAACCTTAACAAACCAAAATCAAGTATATTCGTGTGCCAATGAATCGTTGCCAAGCGAATCGGGCATTGATTACAATGACTAGATTGTCGGTTTACCTTTGCCAAGCGAATCGGGCTCCGGTTACTAAGACGGTCGTATGATCATACTAATGAGAACCCTATACAAGGGAATATGTTGGACCTCTTCGAAACGTTAGCAAGTAAACAATTAAACATGTAGCAATTAGCAAATAGTATTCAACTAATATTCACACAATAATTATCTTTGGGCGATTTTGAGTATATATATAATAGAAAATATGAGTAAGTACGCATATGTCCCCAAAACGTTTGAAAACAGTATATAAAAAGGGGAATGATCAAACTCACCTGATCGAATAAGACAAACGAGAATATTTGCGACAATAACGATAATCACGTTCTTCGAGAATTACCGACAAGAATCCTAATTAAATGATATGATGAGTGAATTATAGATGATATAATACATAAAATGAATTTGGAATTCGATATGATTTGAGTTACAATTATGTTTAGTACGTTATGGATTGAACGATTGATCTCTACGGATTATTGTTATTATTTAATTATAAAAATCATTGTAAAATCGAATTTACAATTAATTATAATGATAAACGTTTAAATATATAATTAATCATAAAATTTATATTTTAGAATTTTTTAACAAAATTCGATATTAAAAATATAAATAGCACTTTTAAATACATTAATATATTTATTACAGTTTAGTTTTAAAAATAATACATATACATATATATATATATATATATATATAGGGTAAGGATCCTAAGAGAACCATTGACAAATTGAGAACTTTGAGAACCATTTTGGACAACTAAAAAAACCCTCTACAAAAATATTAAAAAAATTATAAAACATACAAAACTGAAAATTTTAAAAAAGTAAAAAAACCAAAATTCTTATATTTTATTCCGGTTTCATTAAAAAAAGTTAAAAAAAACCAAATTTTTTTTCTTTTTAATTCGTATTATACCTATACACATATGTATATTTTCATTTAATCTCTAGTTACGTAATATAAACATATGTACATTATCATTTACTTTAAATTATACATATGTGTATAGGAAAAAACATGTGTGTACATATTATATATATATGTATAATAAAAAAAACCGATTTTTTTTCTTTTTAATTTGTATTATACCTATACACATATGTATACTTTCATTTAATCTCTAGTTATGTAATGTACACATATGTACATTATCATTTACCTTAAATTATACATATGTGTATAGGAAAAAAAACATGTGTATACATATATGTATATGTATAATTTATCTAAACCGATAATTTTTTTTTACGTTTTTTTAGAAAACGAGATGATAAATAAGAGCTTTGGTTTTTTTATTTTTGTGTTTCTTTTGTTTTATGATTTTTTTTTTATTTTTGGGTTTTTTTGTGGTCCAAAATGGTTCTCATAGTTCTCAATTCCCAAAAAGTTCTCACATGATTCTGATCATATATATATATATATATACATACATATACATTTTTATATGTCAATAATAAACATAAGCAAATTGATAAAAGCATTTAAACAACGATAAGTCCCAAATATTAATGTCGGTTTTTAATAAAATAATAATAATTTATTATCAATAATAAGATATGAATATATATATACACACACACATACGAAAACTTAGAACGAAACTAGTCGACACGAATCGTTTACTTTATGATATCGGTTAAGTAAAAATATTGTTTATTTAATAATTAATATTAATTATAATATATTTTATATCATTAAAATACATTAAAATAATCAAATAAAATAAATGCCAAAAAAATGAGCTGGCCGGGACTCGAACTCGGGTGGGAAGCCGGCACACAGGAGTGGAACACACACACACCAGCCAACTGGGCTGGTGTGTCAGTTGGTTAGAACTTGTAAACGAAGTTTTATATACAGAACAAAACAAAACCCAATTTTGATTCATAAACCCTAGACCTTCAATCAATCAATTCATTACGTGTTAGTAGAATTAACGTTAGGGCTTTTGATCAGCAGATTATAACGATCCTATACACATAATTAATTACCTGATTCGTTGTTCATACACGGGTTCAATTGAGATCGACAGGACCGGCGACGAGGAACGACGAACAGGGTATAATGAGACGATGATAATCCAATTAAATATGGGGCTTTAGTTGGCGCCGAGTATAGAGGGTTGCAGAAGCGATTAATTGAGTTATTATGTATCTTGGATTATATAAATGATTTTAGGTTAAAGACGGTTTAGCAATTGAATCAATACATATAATAAACGATTTTGTTTTCCTAATTAAAGTTGTTGTTTAAGCCGTAAATAGAAAGAGGAATCAAAATAATGATTCAATTCCAAGTTTGGGACGACAATTATGGCTCAAGTAAGCTAAACAGATACGGTTTGGGTAAACGGGTATGGGTTACGAATCTGGGCAATTAGGTTATCAAAAGAATATGTTAAAATTGCATTTGAGTCCCTGGAGATTAGTGGTGGAAACAATGAAGGATTAAAGTTTACTGTTGGACTAAAAACGTACATTTTCCAAAGTTATTTATATATTAAATAAATATAATAAATATAATTTATATAGAAATTCCTCGATAAACGTGATACCTTTTTAGTGATAAATTTCCCGAATTTAAAACGGGTCGGGTTAAAAGATATAAATTCGTTCGTTGGAAAACCCGAGTTGTTATAGTTATGCCCATTTGGGTCATTTTATACATTTTATTAAAAGCTCCAGCTACTCTGCCAAATATCAAAATATATCTAAAAAGCTACAGCTACCAGCTTCCAGCTTCTAGCCACCAGCTTCCAGCTTCTAGCCATCAACCACCAGCTTCCAACTACAGCTACTAGCTAGTTTTGCCAAACATACCCAAATTGGTAGATTTAAATATTAAGATATGGTGGAGAGGATTGAAAACCAATGACCAAAACAGTTTATTAGCGAAAACAATATCAGAAGAACACGAATAAGGGTCTAGTTCAAGGGAGTTGGTTCTTTTGTTTTATATAGTTTTCAAGCTTAGCTTGTTGTTTGGAAAGATACCAATACATGATATTGAGGATGATAGCAACACTCTATGACGATTTCATTTTTCAGTTTATTTGTTCGAGTATAAATTATAGCTTAGAAAGTGCAATATAATCTTGTATCACTAGCTTTTTTTTAAAGATAAATTTCATGTAGTTTCTATGATTCGAACCCAGAACCTTTGAATGCTTAAAATACTTTGATTCTGTCACAGGATAATCAGCCCCAAGACTAACTAGAAAAGACTTTTTGCTGGAATAACTATTGGATCAAAATGAAAATAAGGTGAAAAAACATGTGAGATTTGAAATAAGTCAATAACACACCTTGACTAAACTTGACAAAAAATAAATGACTCACTCAGACATAGGGTGAGCAAGATAAGGGTCAGACCTAGAGATGATCAAAAAAACCGGTTCCTGGAACCGAACCGGTTCCTACCCGTTTTTTGTAGGAACCGGACCCTATCTGATTCAACCCGATGATCCGTGACCGGTTCTTGCATTTCTGAGTGAGGGCGGGTAGGAACCGGAACCGAACCGGAACCGGTTCTGGAACCGGAACCGGTTCCTAACCGTTTTTTGGCCGTTTTTTGACCGTTGGGGTCAAAAATAGCCGTTTTTTGACCGGTTACGGTACAGGAACCGGGTTAGGAACCGGTAAGAACCGGTTAGATAGGTTAGGGGTCCGAGGGTGGGAGAACCGGTTCGGTTCCCTAACCGGTTCGAGCCTGGAACCGGTTTAAAAGGTGGTTTTGAATATTGGAACCGGTTAGGAACCAGTTCCGGTTCCTAGTCCGGAACCGTTTTGAACATCTCTAGTCAGACCCTTGAAACCCTTTTATCCGACTCGTAAAACTCTTAATTAGACCCGGATATATAATATGGGTCGGGTAAAGGGTATTTAAATTTCACCTTAAAGGGTAAAAGGGTTTCAAGGGTCTGACCCTTTTTCAAACCCTTGACCCGTTTCTAAATAGATATACATCAGATTCGTGATTAATCTGAAATGTAGGAGAGATTCGTATTTTATATATGATTCATCATAAATTTCCCAACTACTAAGAAAATAAAAATCAAAGGCCATAATACTCATTGGAAACATATATATGTGAAAATCATGGAATTGTTCTCTACATGTAATTTGTGAATGTGAATATTATTTGCATCGGTTCAAATGGTTGATAAACTTTCGAAGTTAGAGTTTACTGTGTTATTAAAATAAAAGTATAATTGTTCTAGGATTCATATATTAAAATCATATATGAGATATATATGCAACTAGTAAATGCAGAAAATGAGTTGCGATTACTGCTTTAAAGGGTAAAGGGTTGGACCCTTAAAACCCTTATTTATACCCGACCCTTTTATTGTTTAGAGGGTAGGGTCTTGGATCCACATTTCTTTCTAAAAGGGTAAAGGGTCCGGATAGGGCATTAGGTAAACAGGTAGGGTCTTACCCTTTGAACAGTCATACACATGTACTATAAAAAGCAATCGATGAATAGTTGCCATAGATTTTTTTGTCTGTCACATGTACCATAACAAGCATCATTCTTTTACTCTCCTTCAAGGCTACTTATTTGATTAAACCCGATTAATAATATGTGATTCTCAAATTTGATAACTTTGGTTTGAAATTGAAGGGTTTTATTCGGTTTTTGAATTTAATTTCGTGCAATCGGGCCTAAATTGCCTCGGTTGTTTTTGATGGTTTCACGTAATCATATTTTGAACGGGGTTTTCTTATTCGCGTTAGAAATAATCAAAACAATCTTTTTTGAACTAAGGAATAGAGGTTCAACTAAATTCGACTGAACGATGATCCAATAAGATGACGGGTGTCGCCTCAGAATGGATCAAGCATTCAATGAAAAGCACTCATGTTTACTAAACCTATCTAGTTTAATATGAAAACTAATGAACAAAACCAATAAATACTAATTAAGTTCAAGGTTTATATAAAACCTGTAATCTAGGTGATAAACGTTAATCTTAATTGGATAATCTTGAAATTCTTGTAACTATACTATCTCTTTCTTTAATATTCCGAATTCCTTCATTTTTCTCGGAGTTACTAGCTAAGATTTTTTGCCCCACGTCGGAGTTCTATCTGTTGCTCTTATATACCTGTCATTTCTATAATTTGGTATCAGCACATTAATAATCATTATATTCTTGTTATTGTAGTGTTAGAGGGACAATCGACAGGTACAAAAAATCATGCTTACCTAGCAATGGTTCGGTTGCTGAACCCAACACGGCTCAGGTAACCTTTCATATCTATACTGCTGACTTATTATAGTTGTAGTTACTTAGCCTGCTACAAGAAAGTTAAATGACACATATTTGTCTGAATATTCATAAATATTTCAGTCTTTTTTTTTTCTTTTTCTGAAGTAGATAGTTTTATAAGGCACTTGGTACTTCTAGTTGCTTTTTTGAACTTCTTGTATTTCAATTCTAGGCAGTCCACTTGTCTTATAAGCGACCTCGGTAAGATTGTTTAGATGGAAAGCCAAACTCCATAGAGTTCTACATAATCTTACCCATTTTTTCACAATAATGCATAGAGTTTGCTTGCCACCTAGGCGAGCTTGCTGAGTTTGCATTTGGAGTAGCGATCTGCCTACAAGTATACATAGGAAGTTCCAAAAAGCACCTAGAAGTGTGGAAGTAAATTAATTCCAGCGTTCTAAATCACCTACCAGTACAAAAACTTCCATAAAAGTGTAGTATAGTGAAGTTAATACTTCTAGTTGTGACAAATTAATTTCTACATATTGAAGTGCGGAAACAATTAAATTAAATTCCAGCGGTTTAATGAAACACTATCACCTAAAAACTACAGTTTTACCAACATGAAGCTACAAAACTGCGTGAGCAAATTGCATGCATTCAGAATCAAAACAGGTACCACCTTTCACAAATATATACTTCGTATGTTTAATATGAACTCGTACTAATCTTTTGTAAAAATGCCAAATTTACAGGAATATAATGGGTGAATCACTAACAAGCATGCCAGGGAAGGACCTCCAGAACCTTGAAAGTAAGTTAGAGAAAGCAATCAGCAAAATTCGTGCGAGAAAGGTACAAGTTCTTCTCATTTCTAACCTCTTGAATCTCCAAATTATAACTTGGATTTTACAACTATTGTCTTTCTATTTGAAATATAAAAATTGCAGAGTGAACTTCTATTTGCTGAAATTGAGCGCATGCAAAAAAGGGTAAGTAATTATGGGCATTTTGTTCTCACTATTATAAAATGTTGATCTTGTAATTTTGTATGTATATGTTAATTCATGTTTCCATTTGTAGCGAACATACAGAATTTAGAATCTTTCATGATAATCATATCGTCTACACAGGGAAATTCATATTTATAGTTCTAATACTTAATAAAATATTTTTGTAACGCAGGAACTTGAGCTGCATAACAACAATCAGTTCCTTAGAGCAAAGGTGTATCTACTTCTCTCTCTAAAACCATCCACTCCATTCAGATAACTTATTCGTTTGTTTAATGATTATTTAGATAGACGAAAACAACAGAGCCCAACAGCACATGAGCTTTATGCCTGGAAGTTCTGGTTATTAACAATGATGGCGGGGATGAGGGTTCTCATTTCTCATTTAACCTGAGCTGTACAATAACCTATACTAGTTAATTTAACAAATACTAGACTTATATTTGCTTGCTTTAGTACTGATTAATTTCCAGTTATGGAAGGCAAACATCTCTAAATATGTATTTTATTTTCGTATGTACGCAATCTAATATTGTGAAGTGCAGCTTATGTACGTGCTACTCGCTAGAATTGTCTTTCTTCTATTTTCCATACTTTTGGGGTGTCAATCGTGCCAATTGACGGGTTGATAAGTTTCGGGCTGGTGGATTGTATTAATCAACCCAAACTAAGAATCCTAAATTTATCCGTGCCGTGTGTTAAACCCACAAAAATCGTGTTCCGGTTGTGATTTACGTTGACACGCATGATGTTTTGTTTCTAAGTTCTGCATGTTTTAAACTATAAAAGACAAAAAAACATTTAAGTGACAACTGATGGTTTACAGCTGTACCATATTTCATAAGATAATTTTGAAGGGAAAATTTTTCAAAATAGCCTCTTTAGTGAGAGAAGTCCCAAAACAGCCCTTTTTTTCTTAAAATCTTTTATAATTTGGACCGTCAAGACGTATTGGGAAAAGATAAAAATAGAGACGAGATTTCGAAAGAAAGTCAGGTAAAAGACGTGATTTGGGGAAATAATGTCGGTAAAGTCCAAATTATTTGTAATCTTAGAGCAAAAGTTCAAATTTTTCAGAAACTTTTTTACTCAAAAAAACTGTCTTGAGAGACTGTTTTTTTATGTTTCATACCATTCCCGTCTAAATTTTCAAATTCTTGAAAAATTATATTTTTTACAATTATACCCCTGAACCACCATCACCACCTTGAACCACCACCATCACCGATGCCGTCGGCCCCACCCCATCACCACCACCGTCACCCAACTCAGCTTCAGATCCACCCTTGAAAGCCCATTTAGCAGACCCATCAAGATTCACATCAGCAAATCCTCTTTTAGCTCCCAGCATGATGGTCGGTCCACCATTCTTGGAAAAACCAGGCAAGCCAAGACTGAGTTCAGTGGCTTTGAGGTTTAAAACACTGTTGGGCTCAGTTTCAGTTACAGATGAGATATTTGAGGAGGACTCAGAGCTTCTGGAGGCATCTGATAAGCCTATGTAGTCATGTTCAAGTATAACAGACATGAGTGAAATATTAATAAGAGATAGATTGGTTTCAGGAATAAGAAGAAATGAAATGAAGAATGGGCGTCGGTGATGGTGGTGGTTCAAGGTGGTGGTGGTTCAAGGTGGTGATGGTGGTTCAGGGGTATAATTGTAAAAAATATAATTTTCCAAGAATTTGAAAATTTGGACGGGAAAGGTAGGAAACATAAAAAAACAGTCTCTCAAGACGGTTTTTTTGAGTAAAAAAGTTTCTGAAAAATTTGAACTTTTGCTCCAAGATTACAAATAATTTGGACTTTACCGACATTTTTTCCCCAAATCTCGTCTTTTACCTGACTTTCTTTCGAAATCTCGTTTTTATTTTTATCTTTTCCCAATGCGTCTTGATAGTTCAAATTATAAAAGATTTTGAGGTAAAAAAATACTATTTTGGGACTTCTCTCACTAAAAGAGGCTATTTTAAGAATTTTCCCAATTTTGAAAGGTGTTCAGATAAACTGGAAATAGTTTCATAAGAAATTCCACTGAATAGCGGAAATCATGAAACTTGGTGACGCAATATTTATCAACACACATATAAGTCTAGCAAATCGGTACCCTGAGCCTACACCTTATTGGTAAATATATGGAGCATGCTAAATTTATAAGGATTGATTTAGAAAACGATTATGATATGAATATCGGACCCAGGAGATCTCGATTCAACCAACAATTGAGAACATAACAAAGAAGAACAACAGCAATAACAAGGGATTTACCCAAAACACAAACTTTATCGATCGAACAAGACACGATACAATTGTTTACATCGAGCATCTATTTATAGTTCTCCTAATGACGGTTAATTAATCACCCTGGCGGTTATAACTACCTTAGAGGTTATATAACTATCTTACAACCGTCAATAACCGTCTCATATTTACATCAAGACCCCCTAACTTGCAAATGTTGCACAAATCACCCTAAACCATAGTTTATACTAATTACAAATTTGACCCGCAACATTGTATCAAACTTGATCACACAATTAAACCAACAATGAATAGTATTCGGATTATTTGAACTGTAGGTATTAATATTTCATTTTCTTAATTATGTTCCTATTTCATTAATGTTATGTTATTTGTGTTCAACATTAGCACAATTAAATCCATAAATAAATGAAGAGTCTTCTGGTAGTTAATCGGACCATTTAGAGATGACATGAGACTATTGATCAGTTGGTTGGTTATTGTTAGACCCATTTTGTTTATCTAAGTCTTTTGTATTGAATGTATTTATTTCTTTTGAACTTTATTAGTTTGTTTTGTATGTATTGGCCCAAGGGAAATGACCCAAGGAAAAAACATGTAATGTATCCCATTGGACACTTTGGAAATGAAAACAATCTCTCATGCATGCTCCTCTATAAATAGGGAGCATGCCATGAGAAGAAAAACCTTTTGCCATTTTGTCTAACACATACACTTTCTCTCTATCACTTTCTCCCGTCTCTCTCTCTCTCTCTCTCACTACACCCGAACATAAACTCAAGATCCGAAACCTCTTGGTTGCTTAGTATGATTTCCGCTAGTACTAAGTTCGGTTGATCCAAGAACATTGTTAGATCCACCCGCCACGAGACCTACAATTGGTATCAGTGCTTCGGCTCACTAGTTGAGGGTTTTTGGATCACAACCTTGGGTTTTGATCTTAAGAAGAAGAAAAGAAGTGTTATTGACAAGAAAATCCACAAAAACAACAAAAACAAGAAAAATCATAAAAATACAAAAACAATTGTTTCTAGTTGATGAACATGACTTAGACTGTGTTCTTGGTTAAAAATAACAAGTATACTAGCCTTAGATCTGAAATTTGTTAGTTTAAAGGTGTTAAAATTGGTGTTACAAGATTGAAAATCCGTTAAAAAGACATGTTAACTTTTTCGCTTCGCATGGCATAAAAGTTAGTGTACCAACCTTTGACCTTATACTGACAAGTTTGGTAGAACAGATCCCAAGAAAGATTTCTTCTAGAAAATCTGAACCTTTTCGTATCGCCTGGATTTTCACATCGCTCAATTTTTCGCTTCGCTTGACTTTTTCGCATCGCACAACTGTTCATTAACCTTTTCGCTTCGCTTAGAATTTTGCTTCGCACAGTGTTTCGCTTTGCTTGTCCTTTCGCTTCGCTTACTTTTTCGCTTCGCTTAAGACAATTTTTCGCGCGAAAAAGTTGTCTGTATTGATTTTTCAGCTGTTTGAAGATTGTTAAGTGTTTGAGACTGCTAAGACCATGGGTAGCACTGATTCTGAGTTGTTGAAGTGGTATTTGCTGTTGGAAAACCAAGTGGAAACACCTCAAAAACCTCCAAAATTCATGACCTTAGAAGATAATTTTGCCAACTTCAAATGGAGGTTCATGAATTTTATCTCATTGACTGACTCTGACTTAATGAGATGCTTTGTACAAGGTCCTCATGTTCCCGTGACTGTCACTCAGGCTGGGGAACAACTAAAAACTCCTGAAAATTATGACGATAATGATAGGACCTTAGTGGAGCAAGACAAGAAGGCATATATTACTTTAACAGTCTGTCTTTCAAATGAGATTACTGAGACTCTACAAGAATAGACAACTGCCAAGGGTTTATGGGATGCTCTTGTTGAGAAGGTGGAGGGAAATGCTGAAATTAGGGAAAACAAGAAAGCCCTATTGAAAGAAGAATTCAACATGTTCAATCATCGTCAAGGTGAAAATGTGTTGGATTTGGTGAAGAGGTTTGAGAAGTTAATGGTAAGAGTCAGAGCTGCAAGTGTCAACATCACAAACTCTGAAGTCAATCACAAGTTGATAAACTCTCTGCCATACAGCTGGAGTACCAACACAATTACAATCAAGAGAACCACAAATTTGAATGCCATGACAAACTCCGATTTGATCTCAACCATCAAGTTATTTGAAATGGACGAGCAGATGAGAATGAACAATCATCTGAGTTCTCTGAATCAAGCTGGGATGAGCACTGCATCAACAATTCCAACCGCTTTTATAAGCAAAACCCAGCAGAATGTGTACCCTGTGAACACTCCGAAGTACTCCTCAAGTGTTCCTCCACAAACCACTGCCTTTATCTCAACAGGAAGTCAATCTGGATCATCTGAGCCTAGCTCATTCAAAAGGCAGTTGACTGTGCGGTTGAACAAGCCTTAAAAGCTCATGGGATTTCTTCATCCTCAAAGCCCCAACCAAGAAAACCTTCAAGCTACTGTGAAGCTCTCCCGTTGCTGAATGATTCCAATGTCTCAATAGTTCAGGCTTTTCTGTCAAGCCATGAAGAGTTGTTGCAAGGAAATCTATTGCCACCACAATTTGACATAGGGGACATGAGAGATATTAATCAAAAGGATCTTGACAAGATGGATATCAAGTACCAAATGGCAATGGCCGTGCAAAGAGCTACAAACTTCATGAAGATGTATGGAAAAGACAGCTTCAAAGATTCAGACAGGAAGAGGATTGGGTTTGACAAGTCAAAGCTACGGTGCTACAACTGCAGTGAGATGGGTCACTTTTCGCGAGAATGAATGAATCCATCAAATGACATTCGTGTGACTGAGGTGACTGAGGAAGAAAACAGTAAAGCTGCTGGAAAGAAGCATGAGGTGCATAAGCCAAGCAGCTCAGCTCAAAGAATTGGAAATCATCTATACAAGGGAAATTCAAGATCAAACACAAAGGCCCTTGTCTCCCAAATGGAGGTCCAAGTTGGTGTGGATTGGGATGATCAATTTCAAGAGCTGCAGAATCCTCTCAACATGGCAGGCATGGCTTTCACCTCAAACAATGAAGCATCCTCATCTACAGCTGCAAGTTCTAATGCATCACCTCTTGATGAGGTAAATCATAATCTTTGCACTCAAGCTTGCATAAATAAAGTGACATATTATAGATATCTGCAGGACGAAGTCTTGAAAGAAAACGCAAAACTTTGTCAATTAAATGTTGAATATGTTAAAGCCGACAAGATTTATGTTGAAAAGATAAAAACTCACCATGATGATGTAGCAAATATTAAACTTAAAATTTTTGTTAAGGAGCAAGATGTCATCTATTATAAAAATATAATTAATGAGTTAAAAGATGAAATTGAGAAATTGAAACTTGATGCTTTTGATAAAAGAGAAAAGGAAAAACAAGTTGTAAGATTTGAAACATCATCTGAGCAATTAGATGATCTTATTGGAGCCCAGAGAAGTACTAAAGTTAAAGCGGGGCTAGGATATGATTATTCAGCGGTGCCTCCACCAATGAATGATAATTATACTAGTTTGCCCCACTTTAGCTATAATACTTTTCCTGATGAAGAGATGGCTTATGGAATTGGAAAAGTATCAAAACTAGTGAAATTTGTTCTTGCTGCCTCTCCATCAGCTGCTCCAATTCCATCATCTGATAAGTCTAATATCAACGTGTCTTGTGTAGCAGGTGATGTGAATGGTGATTGTGGGAAGGTTAACCAGGGTTGTAAGCCAAAAGGAGAGTTAGAACCCCGTTTTGAGTATTGTGTGGGTTTAACAAAAACTATTAACAATCCTGTCTGTAATAAAGTGTGTGGGTCAATGTTAGGAAGTTTAATGTCAGGATCAAAAGCTGTATTTTGTGAAACTTCTACTGATGACAGTTGTACAAATATTTGTAATGAAAGTGAATGCTCTTCTTCTGATTCAGAATGTGAAACTGTTTTTGATGAAACCATTGAAGTCAAGGTTAATGAATAGACTAGTCAGAGTTGCTCATCAATTGATCATAATGTTGAGAACTTAGTAAAAGAGAAATTAAGTTTTGTAAATGAAAAACCAAGAACTTTCTGTAAATACGTGCCACCAAAGAAAACCTCATTTTCCCAATATACAAATTTAAACAATAGTTCTCAATATTATGATCAGGTTGATAGTGGCTATTATTATTCTCAACAGAAACCTAGACATTCAAACTATTTTGCTTCAAAATTTTCAAATGTTCATCATTATCAGACAGATACAAGTTATAGACATGTTAACCCAACTGCATCACCCTATCCCACATATCTCAGTGACCAAGATATCTATAAATGTAACCAAAGAAAATGTTGCTTTGTCTGTGGAAATCCTTCTCATCTTGCGAGACATTGCAAGAACTGGCACAAGCAACAAAGAGACATCAACTGTAAGTTTGGTCAGACATTTCCCAAGTTTCCTGCTCAAACTAACAAAATGTCTAACCAAACTTATACTTTAGCCAGTGAGACGGATTTAAGACCCAATAGAACTGAGAAACCCAAGAAACCATTCTGGCTAACCTAAAGGGAACGGAAGCGGTTGGCGAAGGGGTCTGAAGCTGAAAAGCCCAAGAACCCTTCAAAAGTTTTCACCAAGGCTAATCAAGAAGATTTTGGGGTTAAGCCTAAACCAAAACGAAGGCAATCCAGAAAACCGTTTCAAAACCGAGGGAATCATAATTCAAGTTCCTAGAGGGATTGCTCTTCAGATTCTGATTCACCAAAAGAATACATTTTCAGACATCATAAAATTAAACCTGGTGATTTTGTGTTTAATTTTCCCGAGACAAGTGCGTCTCGGGAAACCCTCCACTAACTGGTTGTTCGTGTGTGTAGGGTCAGCCTGGAAGGCCTGTCAACAGTATTTGGTACTTAGACAGTGGCTGCACCCGACACATGACAGGAGACGAGTCGCTGTTGTTTGACATCAAACCATTTGACGGTGGACATGTTTCCTTTGCCGGTGACATTGGAGGAGAAATAACAAAACAAGGAAAGGTCTCGAATGGTACTTTGACCTTTGATGAGGTCAATCTGGTGGAACAGCTCAACCACAACCTGTTCAGCGTCTCTCAAATTTGTGATAAGAAATTCTCAACCCTATTTACAGAAAATGAATGTCTTACACTGAAACCAGGTTTCAAAGTCCCTGAAAAGTGGATCATGTTGCGTACTCCGAGGCACAACGATGCCTACATTCTGGACATGAGAAGCAATTATTCCATACGTTCTGCTTCTTGTTTGATGTCCAAGGCCTCGGAGAACGATTCATCTTTATGGTATCGACGTTTGGGTCACGTCAACTTTAACAACTTGAATAAGTTGGTTAAAGGTGACCATGTGAGGGGCTTACCTATAAAATCTTTCCATTGTGCTGAAAAATGTTTATCTTGCTCTAAATGCAAACAGCACAAACTCCCTCACAGATCCAAGACCGTCAATTCCATAAACTCCACTCTCCAGTTGTTGCACATGGCCTCTTTGGTCCAATTCAACCAATGGCAATAGGTCGAAAAGCCTATTGTCTGGTTATTACTGACGATTTCTCACGTTTCAGTTGGACATTTCTGTTAGGGCACAAAGATGATACATCGCAGTTTCTGCTCAGGTTTATTGTGTTGGTTGAAGATCAAATTGACAAGAAGGTGAAGTGTATCAGGAGTGACAATGGAACAGAATTCTGCAACAAAGTGGTGAATGAATTCTGTCACAACAAGGGAATTCTTCATCAACTCAGCGCACCTTACACTCCCAAACAAAATGAGGTGGCTGAACGAAGAAATCATACGTTGGTTGAAGCCGCTCGAACAATGCTGTCATATTCAAAACTACCATTGATTTTCTGGGGTGAAGCCATCAACGCAGCTTGCTTTACCCAGAATCGTGTGCTCCTGAACAGAAGATTGAACAAGACTCCATATGAAACGAAGCCAAGGGTAAATTTCTTCAGAACGTTTGGATGTCCCTATACCATACTCCAAACCAATGCTGGAACAACCTCCAAGTTTGCTGAAAAGGCGGACGAGTGCTATTTTGTTGGTTATGCTGCCGACAAATGTGCTTATCGAGTATACAACAAGAAAACTAGAGTGATCTTGGAGTCTTTCAACATTGATTGGCAAGAATCGAACCCTACCGATGCACACAATGGTCCAGACTGGATGTTTATTATGAAATTTTGTTCAAGCAGTTTCGTGGGATGTATGTAACCCCCATCGTACCAACGTTTCCTCTGTTGTTTCTGCAACTCTTCAACCTGCTGATGATCAGTCTGTTTTGATGCTTGTTGTATTGAGAGATCTTGGAGATGTTAATATCGCTGCTCCTGCACCTGTACTTAATGTACAACCCGTGGCTAATCCACCAGCCTCGGTTAATGATGTGCAGCCCTCTGCAGACACCACAGAAATGCCCGTTGTTGAAGACATCACTGATTCTGATACTGATTCATATGTATCAGCCGACAACAAAGAAAATGTTCAAGCCGAACAAGCAGAGCCACCTCCTGCAGAACCAAGTGTGGTGGAATTTGTCCCCGCACCTCCCTCAGAAGAAGATAATCAAGGTCCTGCAGTGGAGGTTGATGCATCAAATGTGCAAGTTGATCCCAGTCAAAATGAAGCTTCTGATAACACCAACACAACCTCTGTTCCAGCCGTTGTTGTCCCATTTTATGACAACCTATGGGAAGGTCTCATTGCCCCAGAACACGTGGTTGATCAAGAAGAAGGTGAAATTGATCCGCAACCAAGTGCTTCTGTCCCTGCGACCACTGTTTTTCATCCCATAAAGACCCTGACCATCCAGCTTGAGGCAACACCAGTCGAGCATGTCGAGCAAATTCCACAGTTACTGATCCATCGTCGACATCCGACTGAGAACATAATTGGAAATCCATCCGCTGGTATTCAAATGCGCAGCACCTCTGGTACTATTAACAGATGTCTTTTTGCTTGTCTCGTTTCACAGGTGGAACCCAAGGACTACAAAACCGCATTGAAAGAGAACTCCTGGGTCGAAGCCATGCAAGAAGAGCTGTTGCAATTCAAGAAGTTGAATGTTTGGAGGCTGGTGAAGAAGCCAGAACATAAGAAACTGATCGGAACGAAATAGGTGTTCCGAAATAAGAAAGATGACAAGGGGGTGATCATTAGAAATAAAGCCCGGTTGGTTGTGCAAGGCTTTTGGCAACGTGATGGTCTTGATTACGATGAAGTCTATGCGCCGGTAGCCAGACTAGAAGCAATTCGCATCTTTCTGGCATATGCCTCGTAGATGAACTTCAAAGTGTATCAAATGGATGTAAAGACTGCTTTCTTGTACGGGAAAGTGAAAGAAGAGATCTACGTCAGTCAGCCTCCAGGTTTTGAAGATCCAAGTCATCCTGATCACGTTTACCGCCTTGACAAAGCACTTTATGGTCTTCACCAAGCACCTCGTGCATGGTATGCCATACTGGCCGATCATTTAGTGAAGAATGGTTACAAGAGAGGAATCGTCGATCAAACTCTCTTTGTCAAGAAGGTCAAGGGTGATCTGATTTTGGTACAAGTTTATGTTGATGACATTATCTTCGGGTCCACTAATGAGAATCTATGCAAAGAGTTCCCTGAGGTTATGCAACAGCGATTTGAAATGAGTTCCTTAGGGGAGATGACTTTCTTCCTAGGCTTACAAGTTGAGCAAAATAAGGACGGGACTTTAATTCACCAAGAAAAGTACGTTCACGACATTGTTCAGAAATTTGGTTTCAAGGACTCAACATCTTTCATGACACCAATCACTACGCGACCTGTTCTCGCTCCTGATCCATTAGGAAAACCAGTCGATCAACGCCTTTATAGGTCAATGATTGGTTCCCTGATGTATCTCACTGCAAGCAGACCGGACATCATGTTCCCTGTTTGTCAGTGTGCCAGATATCAGTCTGACCCGAAAGAATCCCACATGACGGCTGTCAAGCGTATTTTCAGATACTTGAAGGGTAGACCACGTTTGGGTCTTTGGTATCCAAAGGAATCTCCCTTGGAACTTCATGCTTACACCGATAGTGATTATAGGGGATGCAACTTGGACAGAAAATCAACATCGGGTGGATGTCAATTCCTGGGAGACCGGTTGATCTCGTGGCAATGCAAGAAACAAGTCACCGTGTCCACCTCCACAGCAGAAGCCGAGTACATTGCCGCATCCAGCTGATGATCTCAAGTGATATGGATCCAACATCAGCTGCTGGATTACAGTTTGAATTTCTATGGATCCACGATCAAATGTGATAATGAGGCGGCCGTTGCTATTGTTAAAAACCCGGTCCAGCACTCAAAGACTAAGCACATTGACATCCGAATACACTTTATTCGTGATTGTTATGATCGTAAGCTTGTCGATATAAAAAGGGTCCATACTGACTTTAACTTTGCAGTTCTCTTTACCAAAGCTTTTAGTCGTGCCCGATTTTTTTTTCTCGTCGAGTCATTGGGCATGATTTCTTTTGAGTAAATTTTATCTTTAGTTTTTAAAATTGTAAATATTTTTCAATATGCCACAATTTTAGAGAGAGAAAATGAGTTAACTTTTACTCACCAAAAAGATTTTAAATTTAGTTTTACAAAATCCAAAATCAAGTCACTTGACTTAACAAAAAGATTTTCATTCTTGTATATAATATTAATTTCATCTTTATTCCTATTTAAGTACAATTTCAGAAAATTCAAAAAGAATTATCCCGTCTAAAGGGAGCTCCTGTCTAAAGGGAGTCGGTTATTTAAAAATTTTCAATTAAGAATTTGATTCGACCATGTGGAAAGTGATAGTACATTGGTATGTAAATGATTCTAGCGCGTGAAAAGAGTAGAACAAAAGGCTACAAGGTCATTCATCAATGTGTAGATAGGCTTGACAAACAAGTCAGTGTTGGGTGATATAAACTTAAACTCGTGTCGTTGCTAGTGGCTATACATTTAAGAAGCGGTTGCATGATTCCGTGATAGGCATATCAATGAAGGATGAGATGTAATTACACATTTCATACCCAAGTCTCTCTTTAACTTATCACAGTCGTCTTATGAAATTCGTGTCAATTTTATTTTTCATTTGAGTCAAGAAAAGCCTCATAGAAAGGCAAGAAAAAGAAAAACAAAAGAGTTAAGAAAAGAAAAAGAAAAACAGAAAAACAAAATGAAAAATCAGAAAAAGAGTCATTTAGGATTTTAACTTCTACTTTATTTCTTCATTTATTTTGATTCAAGCCTTGAACTTTCTCTGTTTGTAGTCATACAAGATTTGATTGTCAAGGCCCTGAATCTTCTGCTTTATTTTAACTTTTCTAGATCGAGTCATGTGTGCAAAGCACAAAATGTCAAGTGTACAAAGTACAAAGTGTCAAGATGTTAATAAGAGTACTGTGATCAACTAAGAAAGATTTAAGTAAAGTTGAGGTGATATGTCAACACAAACAAGGCCCGAGATATGATGGAATCAGTTTTATGTCTGATTAAGTGGGGACCACATAAGCATCGTGCCTAATTGAACGCTAATGTATCACGTTAACTACAAAACACTTGTCAAGTTAAACAAGTGGACAATATCTACAATTGATGATGAATTTGTGTCACAATAATTTCAAAATGGAAACACGATCTAGGGCTTTGCAAATCAATATGATTCCATGTCGCGATCGTTCTTTGTAAATTAACTGAAGAAAAGACTTATGTAAATTAATTCAATGTTATTTTTAAAACTTCAAAACGTTTTAAAATTTTCTTTTGTTTTAGTTTATCTTGTTTTTGTTTTCTAAAATATTAAGTACTTGTACAGTTTAATATTTTAAGTTTTAATTTGTAGTTTCTATTTTGTTTTAATTTTATTTTATCTTATTTTTATTTTTATTCTTATTTCTACTTTTATTTTTATCTTTAAGTTTATTTTTATTTGTATTTTTATTTTAATCTTATTTCTATGTTTATAGTTAAGAGATCGTCAGTGCAAAGGTTAACAGTAACGGATAGACAAAAGAAAATTACAAAAAAAAAAAACCAAGTGTCTGGATTCGGTGAGTAAATGTTTTTCGGGTTTGAAAATGCAAATATTTTTAAATATCGAGGACCGAGAGTATATTTTAGGTGAATACTCGCGATATTTTGACCTTATCGTGAGATAGGCTGACCCTATATATAAGGGAAACCCAAAATATCTTTCACTATTCACCAAACACTTTTACTTTTCACTCTCTCTCTTCTCTCTCATCTTCATCCTTCAAACCCTAATATTTTTCAAATTTTTCAAAGAATCCGGCCCTCTTTATCAACTATGCCGTTGAATCCTTATCACACTCCACTGGTATAACTTCATAACACCATCGTTCATCTTCTTCTTCTTTGTTTCTGGGTTCTGGTGGATCGAGACGGCGGTTCTTATGAATCATCTGTTAGATCTAAAATGGATCTTCATGATCTGTGTTGTTTTCTTGCTTAGAACATATTTTTATTGCTTTAATATCTTGTTCATCATCATTAATTGTTAGTTTTTGGTTTGTTTATTGTAAAGTTTGTAGATCTAGGGTTCTTCGAAGTTTCAAGGGTCAAATTGACCAAGTAAACCAACGGGTTGTTGAACCAAACTCTCCAGAAACCTAAGTCAGATCTAGGCAACACCCAAGAAATGAAAAGCGAATCAAAATGGGCAAAGTTAACTTTTTCGAGTGGACAAGGTTTCGCTTCGCATGGGCATGCAAAGCGAAACATCTTCTGTTTTGCTTCGCCTGGGCATTCGAAGCGAAATATCATCTGTTTCGCTTCGCCTGGGCATGCGAAGCAAAACGTCTTCTGTTTCGCTTCGCGTGGGCATGCGAAGCGAAAGATCATCTGTTTCGCTTCGCCTGGGCATGCGAAGCGAAACATCTTCTGTTTCGCTTCGTGTGGGCATGCGAAGCGAAATATCATCTGTTTCGTTTCGCACCCCAAGCGAAGCGAAATAGGAACCATGCGAAAAAAATCACACTTAGCAAATTTTTCAGAAACTTGAAACTGAAGCTACTGGACTGTTTTTGGACTTAAGGACTGTTTGGACTCTTGGACTGTTTTGGACTTAAACTTTGTACATATTGGACTTAGTAACTTATAAATAAACTAAAAATTAACTTATTAATTTATTAAATCTAAAATGAACATAATTAATTAACTATAAGTAATTAATTAAATTAAGTAATATATAAATATTTAAGGCATATTTATATCACTTATTCTGTTTTTGTTTTTATTTAATGATGATTCTAATCTTCTTAAATGTCGAATTTTAGGGTCATAATCAATTTTGTGCTCTTGAGCTTCCAAAAACAAAGGCAGACAAAGTTTTCACCTCTATAGTGAAAGGACTAAGACAGACTCCCGTTGCATATGCTATCTCTGCCGACCCAGCCGTGTATTACAAATGGGTGTTGGATTTCTGAGCATTTGCAAAGCCTGCTGATGATGCTTTGTCATTCTCTACTAAGGTGGCTGGAAAGGAACTAACGATCACTGAAGGGGATATCAGAAGAGTATTAAAGATCAAAGACGAACCGAACTACTTTTATGAGAAAGGGGACAGGGCGAAGTTGGAAGACTTTGTTGCTCAGATGGCCTACGACACCGAGTGGAAGAGTTTGGAGAAGAAACATCTCCCACCCTATTGGAGATTCCTCTTTCACATCGTTACACATTGTTTTGTTGATATTAGGGGTGGGTATGACAGCATGAGAGTAGATTGGATGCTATTAGATGATATGATTCCAGAGGTTCCAAGACCGGGGTCAAAGAAGGCTAAAGACAAGAAATCTCTTCCTGAGCCTTATCACGTCAACGAGATCAAGACGTCGATCTTTGGTGTGTTGCTGAGCACCAAAGGAAAGGGATATCAGTATGCGGGACCGCGACCGGGTCCGAAGTTTGGATTGTTCGAGGAAACAGAGCCTGCTGGGGATGAGGCGTCTGTTAAGAGTGAAGAGGTTGATGAGCCAGAGGTTGAGGCAGAACAAGATTTGTCTGATGAGCCTCCTGTGGACCGTACGAAAGCTAAGCATGATCTAAAGAGAAAGGATACTGAGAAGGGCAAGGTTGTTGATTTGGAGGAGGAAGAGGAAGACCAGCCGCCCTTGAAGCGTCTGAGGAAGCTTGGAGACTCCAAGAAGGCTCACAAGCTCGTTGTCAAGATTCCCTCTCAAGGTAAACCCTCTGACCAACCCATAGTCACCAAAGAAGCCTTAGCCAAAGCCCTCCAGGACTTAGATGTAACTAAAATCCAAATTCCTACCTATAGGAAGCCAAAGACCAGAAAGAAAGCAAAATCCAAGAAAACCAAAACCTTACTCCACGACTCACCCGAATCCTCACCCGAACCCACTACAATAGACCAACCAATATCGACCTTCCTACCTCAAATACCACCCTCACCACCTCAAGACCAACCATGACCATCTACACCGACTGAACCCATTTAAACCGAATCCATAACCACACCACCTACACAACCTACCTCAATTTTCACATCCTCCATCTTCAGCTCACCAATCCAAACAACCAGCTTATGGAGCCAAACCGTCATAACTTCACCACCCCAATCCATTACCCTACCTTTGCAAACAACCTCACCACCCACAGTGTCCATCACACCATCATCCACCATCATCTCACCCAAAATCATTGCCGAGGGAAGTCTTCGACACCTCTAGTATACGCCGATCCTATCCTCGATAGGATCGTCACACTGGAGGAATCCAATGCAAAAAGGGCGGAACGAGAAATAATGCTCCTCAAGTTCATCAAAGATATGAAACAGAAGGCGATTGAGGATGAGAAAGAGAAGGCAGCTCAAAGGGAGAGAATAAGGGTATTGGAAGAGCAGAAGGAGGCAAGCGATGAACTTGCTGAAAATCAAAGATTGTTGACAAATACTTTCCATACCCGAATCCAGAATCTCCAAGTGCTAATGAACCATGAGGCAAACGTAAATTTGAGAGCAGATCATTCACGGGTTGGAAATAGAGTGGCTACACTAGAACAGAATTTGCCCGCTGCCACTGTTCTTGAGTCCCGTTTGTTCAAGAAGATTGATGACACAGTAACAAAGTGGGACATCGAAAAGGAGGTAACCAACTCCAGAGTATCCGTTCTTGAAGGTCAGCTTGCGTCATCTGCCTCTCTCGGGTCACTTATGGCAGAAAATGAATCATTCAGAACCGAGATAGAGGCCATCAACTCAAAGATCAAGGAGCACGACCATCATAAAGAACTACAATTAAAGACTAATGAAGAGTTCGTGAGCAAGCACCAGGCCACCTCAGATCTTATGGGCATTCACGAGGACGACTTTCATGGTCTAGAAGATCGACTTGATGCTGTGTTTAGGGGATGGAGAAGGTCTGGTGAGACTTCTCAGGCTGGTGGATCACAGCCTACTGCGGGTCCAAGTGTGGCTTCGCGAGGAGTTCGGTTTGTTGGTTCGGAGGAAGAGGCAACTATTGGTGGTGGTGACGAAGGAGATGATGGTGATGACGGAAATGATGAGGATGATGATGAAGATGAAGAAGACGATAATGTGCATGATAGATTTGATGAAGATAATGATGACGACGATGATGATGATGATGATGATGATGATGATGATGATGGTGAAAACGGAGGGGACGGGGCAGCAGGAGGTGGAGGTGGAGTTAACACTCAATCACCTCCACCCACTCAACATGATTATGAAGACCCTGCTGCCCATGATTCAGCTGGCAAAGTCAGGGAACACGACACACAGATCAGTGACATGTACAAAGAGGTATTCCCTGAAGGTGATTTTGCAGGTATGTTGGAAGCATTCATTGAAGCAGGAGAGGACTTGGAGCAGTACATTACAGCTAACACGGAGAAGGAAGTAGAAGATGACTACCTCAACTACTCGCCAAATCCAGATACACCTCTAGCTCAAGCTCAAGCTTCAGAGACTCCTGCCGCTGATCCCGTCTCCAATCCAACCGCCGACTTGACACAGGAACCACCAAAGAAGAAGAGAAAGACTCATATTGTGTCAAGTCGTGCATGTGCCCACGAGCTCAACTACCCTTACCATGACGATTCGCTGATCGTCTACTATAAGTCCCGTGGAGGATCTTTCAATATGATATCAACTGATCTCGATATTGGTGCGGAAATCCAACACAAGATGATTCAAGAACAAATATCAAGAAGACACAGAACACAAAGGACTGCTTCAAAACACACGTTATTATTAACGTCGGGTGCTTAAGCACTATGCTTACAATACTCGTCTAATACACCAATGATACTAGACGGCCAAAACCACCAATTGAACCAACCACTAAACCCTATACAAAGAGATCTATATATAAGGTAGCCAACATACTAGCCCAACAAAAGCCCAAAGCCCACCAAGATCCATAATGATCTCGGTTTACATACAAAACACAAAAACAAGCCTAACTAAGTGCAAACCATCAAGTATAGACCCAACAATCTCCCCCTTGGTTTGTAGCTTAGTTCTTTAATAGTACTCCATAATATCAACATCAGCATCCTTTAGACCATCTGCCCAATAACCAGTTCTGATAATAGAAGCCACCATTCTGGTGTATTCCTTTGCAGCAGTTTCAAAGATTGGATCAGCAATGATTTGAAATCTGCTGAGGGTCTTGATATCTCGTTCTCCAAGCTTGAGCAAATCCTTTGGATCAACAAATCTGTATTGCTCCTTACCCTTCTATAAACGTATGATGACTGTAGTAGTCATACCGTCGAACATCCAGAATCTCATATTCTCTAAAGTTCCATCAGGTATTGCATTAGGTACAGGAATATGAGTAGCCTTCTTTGTTGCATGCCACGTCACGTTTACCATGGTTTTTCCTGTCTTTGGATCCTTTACACCTTTAGCTTTCTTCAAGAATGATTCGGCAGTTGTCATCTTCGGAAAGCCTCTATCCACTTGGCTCCTGAGGAAGTTCCAGAAATCAGTTCCTCTTTTATCATTACTTGGATTGTGGAATGATGCATCGATGAGGTCACTAAGATCCACCTTTGTCCAAGATCCAAAATCTTTCATCTTCTTGTAGTACTCGGTGTTCTCAGACCTTCGTTTAACCCACCACATATTCTTTTTAGCATCAAATCCCCAAGACATAACCCCAGAACGATCACTATATTTATTTGAAAAGCCCTTTTCAAAACTAACAACAAATCTATCAGGATGATAGGAGGATTCAACTTTCTGATTTGAATTCTTCATAATCATAATCTTCTTTTGGAGTCGATCCGACTTCTCATCTGTCATTGGAGGTGCAGACATGTATTGTTTCATTGTCTCGGATTCATCTATGTTTTCAACAGGATGACCACCAGAACTGCCACCTTGATCTACATTGGGAGTCTTTGAAGTTACATCAGCACTGCTCTTGAATTCATCTCCAAATTTTTGAACAAGTTTTTGTTGGAGGTCTAGATATATAGCAGTTAATTCTCCCATACCAGACTGAAGCTCTTTAATCTTGGAATCTTTATCAGTGTTACTAGCTTCAAGTTCTTGAATACGTACGTCTTTGACAACTGAGTCTTGTTCAAGCTCAAAGACTCGACGTTGCAAAGCTTGGACGTCTACTGGTTCGGCTTCCAGCACGACCCCCTTTCCCTTATTCTGGAAAAATTGTTCCTGCATAGCAAGAGTATGGGAAATCTTCTCCAAGGCACTGGAGCTTAACTGACCCTGATTGGTGGGGTCGGATGATCCAGATGGAATATCAGTATGTGGAATATCGGCCTCAAAGTCAAACTCTTGAGCTATATCATCAAATATCTGTTCCTAAGTTTGAGGCTCAGCAGTTGATGGACTTGAAACAACATGAGTCTCAGGAACTGCTAACTCTTGTTGTTGTTGGTGGTGTTGCAGGTTTATTAATCAGAACGCCTGATCTTGGATCTTTCTTTCTTCTTTTTCGTGGAACTAGATCAGCGCCTAATTCTCCTGGTACATATTCATCTTGATTTTCAGCAACTGTTTGAAGAGGCTTCAAAGCAGTTGACTGAAGTAAATCTTTAAACTTCTCAAAGTCTAGTAACTGTTTAGCAGTCGGAGCAGTCTCTGTGTCACGGTGTTCGGACTCCAACTGTTTTACAGGAGTCTCCTCATCTTCATCATCAGAAATAATCTCAAAAGCAGCAGTACGCCTCTAAACTGGCGCCATATGCTCTTCAGCAACCTGAGCTGTCACCGGTACAGTCTCTGTTTCAGCAAAGCGGCCGAACTTAACTAGCTCATGAAGGCCTTGATAGACGACCTTTGCCTCTTTTCTTGATTGCTTCATCAACCCAAAGGTATTTGGTCCCATCGACTTTATATCCAGTGTCTCAACAGATCTAACAAGGTTAGTGTAATGTGAATCAAAGATCATCTGTAGAAACCGAGGATACATAAGAAACATCTATTTCTTCTTTCCCTTCAGATTGCTCATCTCATCGAAAACGAAATTGGAATAGTTGTAATTCCAATCCAAGATCAGAGCAACAATGGCCGACATCTGCGTGTGGCTAATTTCATCGGAACCCCCTTTTCGTCCTGACACACACGTAAAGAACGCGTGTATCAAAAATCTCCAGTACGGGTGGAATAACTTCTTGATTGCAGGAGGGTAGGATCCCTCGTAGCCCATTCTTGTAAGGACCTCAGAAACAGCAGCAGTCGAGTACTCTGTTGGGTAATTAGGTTGATCCCCAAATAAAAGCACTTAACGTATAATGGCCTCTGTGATGACGACCGGCTTCTTTTGCACTTTGGAGTCAATACACACAACTCCACCTGGTCCTCGCGGGTTGATCGAAGCATTGTTCCAGAAGTCCGTGATCATTTTCTTGCAAATGACCGAATTTTCTCGTAAGACGTGAGAAATCCTGCAAGTATTGAGGCCAACGATCATGGACTTGAACTCTTTGTGCGCTGGAGGAGGATCAAACAAATATCCAGCTCTATTGTGAGTATCAACGAACTTTAGAGGAGCTTGATCAGCCATTACTGCAACAAACGAGTCAAGTTAGTAAATGTTTACGCAACTTGAATGACAATCATGAGTTTAAGAACACCAATTTTAATTTCTCAAACATCAGAGACTAATTGTGAAAAAAAAACAAGTTACAAGGACCAAAACGAGATTTACTAATGTATTTTAATAGTTTTCGGTCCAAGGTGGCTGTTTTCTGTCCATGTAAAGAGATTTCGGTCAAAGTATGGAGTTCTCGGTCAAAGAAGGCATGATCTCTGTCTAGTCCCACCGAGAACAGGGTTTGGGTTCTCGGTCAGGGACAAGAGATCTCGGTCAACAAAAGTCAACCGAGAATCCTTAGTTTGACCATGGGTTTTCGGTCAAACCGCCAATGAGACAAAAAAAAGAAACTCTTTGAATTCAGCCTAGAACTCCGTGTCATCCCTTCCAACTAACCGAAGTCTCCAATCCACCATGGAACTTGCAATAAGCTCTTAAGACCACCACAGTGGTAAAATGCTACATCCTCGATAGATCTCATACCTGTACTCGAACACAAAGAAACTTAAGCGCGAACAATCTTGATTAGGATACTAAAGTATTAGGGTTTTCGGCCAGATGGGTTTTCTTCAGAGAGAAACAATCTTTGAAAGTAATAATAATAATTGAGTTAGAGAACCCTTTATATTCCAAACTTCGTGGGCCGAGAACCCTTAAGGACCAAGAAAAACCCAACCAGATGAGCCCATATTACAAACTTTGGCCAAAAACCAAATTATAAGATGACCAAATGCAATCCCAAGGCCCAAAGTAGTTTTCCCATATTAAAGTAAGCCCAATTTGAACACATGTTTCGAGGAGAGTAGTTTCAAGATGAAAACAAAAATTAAAAAATAATAAACTTAAAAAAACAACAACAACACGAAACACAAGTCTTCTAGATATTTATCTAATTTGGGATCAAATTTCAGTTTTGCAAAATCGCCACTTTTGAGAAAAGATCCGAACATGGAATCATATTGTTTAAGGTGCTGTCACAAGGATTCATGTTCAACATTATTATGACACAAAGAGACCGGCTGATAGCAGGTATACCGAACTTAGCATGATTTTCATTGCATCAGTGATATGGATTAGGTTCAGTTCAGCATAAAGCTTAGATGGACATCACTCATGGACCTGTGATGCCTCCTATCTCTTCTCAAAGCGTATTTGGCTTTCCTCAGATCACCCCACTTTGACTCCAACCCCCTAGTGCTTGATCAAAAGTTTATGGATAACAAAAATTTTTAGGCTTTAAGGTAGAACTTTGGACTTACAAGCCGTCCGGACTTACATGCCTTTCATTCAGAGTGTTTAGGTTACTTGAGTGCCCCACCCTTGTAGTTCTAGTATGACCCTTTAAGCCCTTCAAAAACTAATTTGTTTAAGAAATATATATACAGATAATAACACATTAAAAAGTTTATAATTTTTTTTAATAATAAGCAAAGCAATACAATATTTTTGGTGATCAAGACACTAACGGGCTCGTGTATGACTAGATAATTGTTTTTCTTCCTATCCTTTGGAGAGATTTATATGAAGGCATGCACATTTCTTCAAAATGACTCTCCACAATAAATTTAGCAATTTTAGTTTACATCACTTCAACTTTTACGCATCATGGAAAGCTACCATACAGATCAGTGACTGTTCTAGGGCCTTTTAAGCTTAATAACTTCACCCGCTAGACACACAAAAACAAATTATCTATTATTTTCCAAAGGTTGGATCAATTTTCATTTGAAAATAATTTTAAGCTTTATCAAGCTGTTAACTGAATAATCATATCATTTCCCAGATGATAACCCTGAAGACGATTTAAACTTAATCACCCCAGTTACCTTCAGTTTTCAGGTGAATGGCTATCCTATGTGTCTACAGGTAGATGATAGGACCAAACACATAATAAAATGTGTCCCTCAAACTTTAGGCGGCCGATATAAATTTCAGTGAGAGAACTCAAAGCGATAGTTGAACCAAAAATAATTAAAAAATTTTATGTATGTTCAGTCGCCCCTGTCACTTTCAGTCCAAAGGTTAATGGCTATCCCGTGAGTCAAAAATTGATGACGGGACCAAACATATGAAATATGTCCGTTGAGCTTGAGTAGCCGGCATGATTTTAAGCAAAGGAACAATTTTTTTTTTAAAAAAAAGTTAATTAGACACACACACACACACTCTTTTTGTATTTTTCCTTTTTCTCCCCCTAAATTTGTACAGAAATTATGACACGAAGAAAAATTTATGTACACAATTTAAACCTAAAAAATACTCAGTCATCAAAACGGAGCATCTTAAGAAATCCCACAAGCACATTAAATCTGGCTATTCCGACCAGTTTGTAAATAGGTCCGCCACATTATTATCAGTGTGGACCTGTTCAAGATGAATCAGTTTCCGGTCGTAACAGTCACGAATAAAATGGACTTTGATGTTAATGTGCTTGGTTTTGGAGTGCTGAACGGGATTTTTAACAATTGCAATAGCAGCATCATTATCACAAAAAATGGGAGTGTTAAGAAATTCCAAACCATAGTCCAGCAATTGATGTTGCATCCAAATAACCTGTGCACAGCAAGCTGACGCAGCAACATACTCCGCCTCGGCAGTCGAAGTAGACACCGTTTGTTGTTTCTTGCACTGCCATGAAATGAGACGATCTCCTAAAAACTGGCAGCCAACAGATGTGGATTTCTTGTCAATGCCATCTCTGCCATAATTACTATCAGCAAAAGCATAAAGATCAAATTCTGAGTTTTTGGGATACCAAAGACCTAACTTCGGTTGTCCCTTCAGATATCTAAAAATGCGTTTAATAGCAATTAAATGAGAGAGTTTAGGATTAGCATGGAAACGAGCACATTGAAAGACTGCAAACATGATGTCGGGACGACTGGCGATAAGATACATCAGAGAGCCGATCATCGATCGATAGTACGTTTGATCTACGGGACTCCCTTCAAGATCAGACGACAGAAGAGGCCTTTCTGCCATTGGAGTGGTGACACTCTTGGAATCTTGAAATTCAAATTTTGCAAGCATATCTTCAACGTACTTTCCTTGATGCAGCAAAATTCCCGTCGAGCTCTGACGAACCTGCAATCCTAGAAATGTTGTCATCTCTCCCAACGAGCTCATCTCAAATCTATTCTTCATAACCTCTTCAAATTCTGAACACAGCTCAGTACTGGTAGACCCGAAGATAATATCATCCACAAAAATCTGAACCAGAATCAAATCTTTCCTGACGGTTGTAAGGAACAGAGTTTGATCAATGGTCCCCCTTGTATAGCCATGACCCAGAATATGTGCCGTCAACGTAGCATACCACGCCCGAGGAGCTTGGTGAAAACCGTACAATGCTTTATCCAATTTGTAGACATAATTAGGATTCTTAGAGTCTACAAACCCCGGTGGCTGATCCACGTAAATTTCTTCCTTAACTTCGCCATACAGAAACGCGGTCTTAACATCCATCTGATATACCGTGAAACCCATGAAAGACGCATAAGCCAGAAAAATCCGAATGGCCTCAAGTCTAGCTACAGGAGCATATACTTCGGTGTAATCTAAACCTTCAACCTGACGAAAACCACGAACAACTAACCATGCCTTGTTTATAACAATAACTCCCGTGTTATCTTACTTGTTTTGGAAAACCCATCTCGTATCTAGTGCTTTCTTTCCCTCTGGCAGTTCAACTAACCTCCACACTTTCAATTTATCGAATTGATTCAACTCTTCGTGCATGGCATCCACCCAACTTGGTTCTAGAAGAGCCATTTCCACCAACGAACATCATAGGATTCTAGAATCTGTTTAGTTGACTTATTGTAGACTCTGTAGGCGGTGTGACCAGCATACCCAACAAAATAACAATCATCAGCTTTGGCCCCAAACTTCGGAGTAGACTCGAGATTCAATAGAGTACACGGACAACCAAAAGCTCTGAAGTGTGCAATAGTAGGCTTATGACCATATACGATCTCATATGGAGTTTTCATTTGTGATTTGTTAATCATCACCCGATTCTGAACATAACAGGCTGTGTTGATGGCTTCTGCCCAGAAGAATAATGGCAGTTTAGAATCACACAGCATGTTCCTTGCTGGCTCGATAAGAGTCTTGTTTTTCCTTTCAGCCACACCATTCTGCCGAGGTGTCCGAGTTGAACTGTATTGACGGAGCACCCCCCTTTCTGAGCAAAAATAATTCAATGATGCATTCTTGAATTCCGTACCATTGTCACAACGAATTCCTTTCAGTTTCAGATTCAGCTGATTTTCCATAAACACCACAAATCTTTTGATCAGTTATGCAGTTTCAAGTACCCTTCTGCGTGATCTTCCCTTTTTCTCCACCCGCAAAGGACACATACCCCCCATTAAAATTTTGAATGTCGTGTAGCTGGGAAATGTTTCTTGTCATGTGCCTAGAATAGCCACTATCAACATACCAAGGTCTGATGATATTCCTCCATAGCTGCTCCTGCATGAAGTGCGGGATTAATTAGACTTTGGCACCCAGGCCATAGTAACACTGGGTAAACCTGACTCATCTACACTCGTTACAGGCTTCCATGACATATCTTCTCGATTATCTAAAATGGAAGAAGAAACCTTCTTTACCGGAGACTTAGGCATCCATTTATGTTTACCATTGTAAGATTTACTGTTGTTTGTACGAATGGATGGTTCAGTCTCTGGTTTGCGTGTAGAGGGAACAGACGAATTTGTTCTCCCGACCGGCCGTGATTTAGAAATCGAGTTAGTTTTTGAAGTCGAATCATGGTTTCTATCACTTCTACTAAACATGTTAGGCTTGATCTGATGAGGACTAAACCTACCAGATTTTTTCTTGTTCCAATCACCGTCAGAGGGATTTGCCTTATGATGCCCGAAATTTCGTCGATAGGTATCACGAGGCATATTCCTCTGATAAAATCCATAGTAAGGAACATATGGACGATGTGGACAGTTTCTAGCAATATGACCAGGAATCCCACAATTATAACAAGTTTGACGTTTTATATAAAAATCATTGTGGTGAACCTTTTGTCTTGACCTATTGTGTGGGTCAGGTCGCTTAGTTTGATGTTTACCTTTAGACATGTTGTTTGATTCGACACCCTTTTGTTTATTTGAGCACCCCTCTTTAATGAACTTGGGTGGTGGGTAATTTTTAGCAAATTTTTTATTTTTCTTATTAAAAACCACATCATCAGAGTTCACAGTTTTAACAAAGTTAACCACACAATTGTCTTTGCGCTTAAAGCCAGAGCCCACGCAAACAGTCGAACTAACAGAATTCAAAACAGACAGTTTTAAAGAAACATCAGAATTAATGTCTTTATTAAATGAAACACAAGAGTCATCATCCTCATCAATCCATTCCTCAACAATTACTTTCTCTGCACATGAAGCAAACACGTTAGAATCGTTCATCCTAAAGTGGATAAATTTGTATTCACAGGATCAGACTTGTCATTCTTATCTTGTTTACCGTACTTCATGCCCTATACTTTTTCTTCCTGTTCTTTGGTGACAGGAAGTCGAACATAGTTGTCATTGTAAGGTGGGGGTACCCGACTATATCCTATGCCCTCACCTTCGTTTTCCTTCCACCATAACTGATTATCAATCATTGAACTAACTACTTTACTGGAACCCTCGAATTTTTTGAAATCAAGTTCAGCTCTTTCAAATTTAGCATTTAAATTCAAAATCTCTATTTTGGAGGCTTCCAATTTAGCGGTTAATTCAGCAATTTCCTGCTTGGCATCTAAGTGGTGACAACACTTTATACTGAATTTAGATTTAAGCTTAGAAAAATCTTTTTGATTTGCTTCTATTTATCTAAGAAGGCTTTTTCATTTTTCTTAAGTTTAAAATTTTCAGATTTCACTCTTTCCATATCTCTAATCAAGTTATCATTGTGGATTTTATATAAATTAATTTTATCAACACAATCTTGAGAACATGGTTGAAAGCTTACGTCAGATGAGCTGGGAAGAGTGAAGGCCATGAATGCAAATTGAAGTTCCTTGATTTGCTCCTCAGCAGCATTTTCTTCCTCAACATCCTCTACTTGAGCATAATTGGCGGTCTGATTGCCAATGTTGACAGCAGCCATCTGATCATCCCAAGAAAATTGTTGAGCAACCAAACCTCTTTCACCATTTCCCGAACTACCCCCAACTTCTCCTCTAGCATTTCCCACTGGAACCAGCGCCCTCTCCGTGTTTCCTTCCTTTGCCGGATTGGTACATTCACGAGCAAAGTGACCCGCCTCGTGACAGTTGTAGCATCTCAGAGTATCCTTGTTAAAACCCACTTTCTGATTGTTTGGCATATTCCAATTGTTCCTTCCCGTTCTCTTAGTGAATTTCTTGGCCCGAAACACTGCCATGGTGATTTGCCAAGAGATATCCATTTCTTCAACATCATCTGGATGGATTTGATCAAGCTCAGCAGCAACTACAGGTTGAACCAGATCACCAGCTAGAAATGCATTGTAGCAGTTCATGAATCCCGCCATTAAAGCTATGTTCTCTTGAGTTTCTTTTGGGATAGAGGGAATCTGACTGGAGTTCTGACTGGGAGCAACACCAGATGATTGAGGTTGAACATTAGCAGCAGGAGATTGAGCAGACTTGGTGAAAAATACTGGAGCTGGTTGAGGTGGGATGGAAGAAGATTTGCCTTGAGTGGACGTAAACATTTGGAAGTTTCATTGAGGTGGAAGTTGCTGAGTGGCCTTAAACATTGAGAAGCTGTCTTGTGAGATGAGGGCATTGTTGGAAGCAACGTTGTACCCAGCTGCACTGTAGGAGTTTGCATGATTTATAGCACGTTGCTTGTCATCCATGTCACATGCCTTAATGGTAGCCATCATCTCGGATATAGACATCCTATTGAGATCTTTTGTCTTCTTGATAATGGCAACATTCATATCCCAACTTTTAGGCAGTGAGTTCACCAACTTGTTGTTTATTTCAGAAGTTGCGAGATAGATGCTTGCAGATCTCATCTCAGTCATAAGAGCTATGAACCTTTGAAGTTGAGTTTCCAACGATTCTCCCAAAACATGATTAAACATATTGAATTTCTGTCGCAGCAGGTCTTGGCGACTTCTCTTCATGTCTTCGTTTCCTTCATACACCTCAATTAACGCCTCCCACAACTCTAAAACCCAGAGCAATCTCAGGTGAGAGTGCCATAGTTAAGGTTGAGAGAGCCTTTTCATCCTCTTCAATTTTAGCAAGATCATCATCATCGTACATAGCAATAGGCTTCACAACAACTTTAGTTGAGTTCTCACGATGATACGTGATGATTTGGGGTCCCCTAACTATGCTTCTCCAGATTTTTGCATCTTTCATCTTAACATACTTCTCGAATCGAAATTTCCACTCGCTGAACCCCTCATGAGACAGTAGACGAGGCACACGTGTGGTGGTCCCCATTATGGAATCCAGTTCTTGATGGAGTGAAGCATTGGATGACATATTACTGTTAGTTAATTGTTCCATTTTAGTTTAATCAGTACAAAGGTAATTTTAAGTCCAGAAACACTCCAAAGTCCAATACACAAAGCCCAAATCGGATTGATCAGGCCCAACTAAGTTCACAGTTTGCTTTGACCGAGAATAAGCTTTGACCGAGAACTGAATGTGTTGACAGAGAACCAAAGTTATTGACCGAGTACTACAAGTGTTGACCGAGAACAACGAATCTTGACTGAGAACCACCGAGAACACTATTCCTTGGCCGAAAACACTGATTTTAAGCCGAAAACCCTTGTTTAAAGGCCAAGAACTATTAAGTGTAGCCGAGAACACCCAAATTTACCCGAGAACTGGATTTATTGATTAAGATTTGCAACTAACTGAATCCTGTGAATTATGGGATTCAAATTTGTTTCCAAATTGACCAAATCTCTAACCAAGAATAAACCCTCTTCTTCTTCTCCGATTGATAACTCGCCAGAAAACAAAAAAACCACCAAAAACGATTAGATCTTGAATCCGTTGATATCACAATAACGAGCCTAAATAGGTCTAAGGCTCTTATACCAATTGTAAGTCCCGTGGAGGATCTTTCAATGTGATATCAACTGATCTCGATGTTGGTGCGGAAATCCAACACAAGATGATTCAAGAACAAATATCAAGAAGACACAGAACACAAAGGTCTGCTTCAAAACACACGTTATTATTAACGTCGGGTGCTTAAGCACTATGCTTACAATACTCGTCTAATACACCAATGATACTAGACGGCCAAAACCACCAATTGAACCAACCACTAAACCCTATACAAAGAGATCTATATATAAGGTAGCCAACATACTAGCCCAACAAAAGCCCAAAGCCCACCGAGATCCATAATGATCTCGGTTTACATACAAAACACAAAAACAAGCCTAACTAAGTGCAAACCATCAAGTATAGACCCAACATCTACGCGAAATATAATAAGGAGAACAATTGTTGGGCAATCATACGATATAGCGGCCATCTGATTTATCTCGATCACCAAGAGCTGAAGACGTTACCAGAGCTTGACATTAATTATCTCCGAAAAGCTCTAGGCCATGGTGCGGTTGGGAGTACGTTAGAAAGTTGGGTCCCAAATTATCTACATCGTCAATCGAAAGTGGACTACAAAGATTTCGAGCTGAATAAGGGTCGCAAGTACAAGAACCCAAGGGAGATAGACCCAGCCACCAGGGAGCCACGAACAATGTGGAGATACAGGGCACCAAAGGACTGTCATATCATCTACCATGGTGAGCCCTTTATTCCTAACATCCTCCGAGACTTCATTGGCTGGGAATTCGATAACACGACAGGGGAGGCCATCATACGCTGCAAAGATCTGCCTGAGATCCGTATATTTGACGAGCACGAGCTAATGAGGCTGCATATAGAAGATGTCAAGAAGCTCTATAACTCACCCCTGGGAACCGTCGAGGACATCGGTCGTCAAAACACAGACCGAATAGTTGAAGCCTTCAACAAGTTTGTTAAAAGAGTTGTTGAACTTCCACTACCCGAGGACGGTTGGCTAAAATACGACACCGACGGTTTTCAATACTAAAGACTAGAGGGAGATTGTTAGACCCATTTTGTTTATCTAAGTCTTTTGTATTGAATGTATTTATTTCTCTTGAACTTTATTAGTTTATTTTGTATGTATTGGAAATGGCCCAAGAAAAAAACATGTAATGTAGCCCATTGGGCACTTTGGAAATGAAAACTATCTCTCATGCATGCTCCCCTATAAATAGGGAGCATGCCATGAGAAGAAGAAACTTTTGCCATTTTGTCTAACACGTACACTTTCTCTCAATCACTTTCTCCCGTCTCTCTCTCTCCCTCCCCCCCCCCCCCTCTCTCTCTCTCACTACACCCGAACATAAACTCAAGATCCGAGACCTTTTGGTTGCTTAATATGATTTCCTCTAGCACTAAGTTCGGTTAATCCAAGAACGTTGTTAGATCCACCCGGCACGGGACCTATAGTTATCATTGAGATGAAAACTAGGCAATGAGTTGCAACCAAGTTCATGGACGCTTATTTGAGAATATATATATATTGGACTAACCCTTTTCAAAGTTTACTCCATAAGTTGCAGCTAATGATGAGCCCTACCACAAAACAACCAAATACACAAAATAATGGATCTAACGTTTAACCTTAACCGACACGACACTCAATCATGCAATCAAAGAAACACAGGATTTAAACTTAACGAATATATAAGCACTATTCAAATTAATAAAAACTCAGGCTCTCAATAGGAAACTCGTTATACAAACGTTAAAACCTGAAAAGAAATAAGATAATGTCGATATTCATCCTAATCCTAGGTAGTTTAACAAATTTAACCAAACATAGTCGTATCAAACGAAGAAAAAACAATAAATATTCTACAAAACGTGTTCATAACGCTTGAAATAACAAGAGCACCAAACTGAAGCTGATTCTAACATGCAAGCAAGCTCAAATCTTCAATCCTTTGCTCCCGGATGAAATCTCCAAACTTCAGTAGCTCCAAAATCTCCGCCTCGGTTGTCTCTAAGTGCAAAGTTTCAAAATCAGCCGATATCATGCGTTTTATAACCGAGTTTAAGGTTTCTGGCTCGATTGGTCAGTGGTGGACCGTCAAGTACTTGAGTGCCAGTCCGCCAAGAATCTTTGACTGACCTAATCATTAAAAACAATTAAGGTCATCGTTCCTTGTTAGCGGAGCATGGCAGACCTCCAAGAAGAGATGGCGGTCCGCCAAGGATCTTCAATCAGAATTTATTTCTTTTTCTTCTTCCTACACCCATTCACATATAGATAATCAAAACTTCACGTACCACGCACATTGTATATGAGGTAACTTAATTGAAAAAGTTAGCATTCGTTGGTACAAAGAAGTAAGTGCATGATGAAAATCTAAATAAAAGATAGTGATGAAAGTCATTTACAAAAAAGACTATATCATAATTTGCGCAATTCAAAATGACAAAAATTTAATTTACTCTTAAAAATCCAATTCCCAGTTTCAAACAAGAAGCTTGAAATGACCACACAAAATTCCTTAAGGGCCCTTTTAGTTTGTGAAGTCGGATGGAAATGAAATTGGAATTTAAAAACATTCCATCATTCTTTGTGTTTGGTGGGTTAGTGATGGAATTGGTATTCTTTCATTAAATTCCTTCAGTACTAGGATTTTAACTTTCATTCACTAGAGTGAAAGAATTTTAGACACTAATTCTAAGGGAATGCTAGAAGATTACATAGAACATCATCATCATCGTACGCAGTATATCTCATCAATAGCTAATAGCAAAGCTATGGTAGGGTCTGAGGAGGGTAAGATGTAGACAGCCTTACCTCTACCCCATAGGAATAGAGAGGCTGCTTCCGGTGAGACCCCCGGCTCGATAGTAGTTTTGCATCAAGCCTTGGACACAAGGCACATAACACTCAACCATCGACACACCGACTGATCGGTGCGTGTACCCTTATCTTTCGGCTATCAACGCCACCACATGATGCCTGATTAACCTTCCGCCACTTTTAACGTTATTTTCACGAGATTAGTAAATAACGTCAAAATTAGTGCAATTTCACTTTTGCCCACCCGAGGGTTCACACATATATACATTATATGCACGCACCGGGGCGCATAAAACATCCTCAACCTCACAGTTTATTTCATTTCCCCTCAACCTCACATACGCTTTGATTTAAAAAAGAAAATGTTTCAACAAAAGTCATGGCCCCTGCCAAGCAAAAACGGACTAGCAGATCGTGATAGTGACCTCCGAATTGCTATTGGTCAATGGGAAATTTTGTCTTCGTTCTTTGAGTTTTGGGGACCACATCATGCATTTAATTGATGTTAGGTTATAGTGTTTTTATGGATCATGGTTATATCTCTTCATCTTTCTATGCTTGATTCTTGATTGCTCATCTGTTTTTCATGTAAACCAATAAAAGAAATACGAATGTCAAGTGCCTCAAAACACAGCTTAATTTGTTAAGAGAACGAAATCATTTATAATTACTTGTTAGAACTATGTGCCTTGTCAAAAAAATTTAATGAACATTTGCAAGTGTTCAAATTTGATCAGTTTTCTTTTAAATTAAACAACACATGTGACTTTAATTAACAAAAAACTTAGATTTTTAGAATAATGTGAAACTTGCTCAGTTGATAAATTAAGATAACGTTGAAATTTGTTATTTAAGGAACTAAAAATCTTTTGAAAGGACCTTTTACATTTTTTCTTTCTTTTTTATTTAAAAAAGATAGGCAATAGAACCTGGTTCTGTTTTAATAGTCGAGTTACATATATGGAGGCCGGCCTGGGTTGTGCGAGCCGCACCCCCAGCCAGGGCATGCAAGTTTCGGGGCCCAAACTTTTTTATGCGTATATATGTTTGATATATAAAATATCTCAAATGGCATCGTCATATTGGTCGAATCGGTCGTTAATTTTGTCGTTTAAAAGTCACCGGAAAAATAGGTTCACCAGATAACTTTGCCGGAAAGTCTTGGTGAAGATGATGACAACAAAATCAAGTTTCAAGTAATGGCAAAAATAGCCCATGCTCTTTGTTTCATAATTAAATATATTATTTACATGCTTATCCATTTTAGTTTTGTTTTAGTTATACTTCACCGTTAACTTTTATTTCAACATACTATTTAAAATCCTTTAAACAATTTTAAAAATTTGAGTATATATTAAAATAACTATCTTAATTTTAATAAATTTAGTATTAATACCTCATATAAGTATTAAGTTTTAGGGTTTCGAAAATTTGGATATTGCATTCATATTATATTATTGTTATATTTATTATTATAACATTAATCGTCGTTTATAAAAATCAGCTTATATATTTCGTTACTCGTTAAGGCCTACAAGCCTTTTTATTTCGGCTCGGCCAAGGTATTTGAATCCTCGGAGAGACGGCCCTGACAAATGCATTCCATTTTAGAACATGGTTATTTATGCAGTAATAGTGCCCGACTCCATCTTAAAAACGAGTTATATTACTTTTATAATCATACTCCTATGTATGTATATATTAGTGATCTGGTTGTGCAACCAAATTATATTAGTTAACAAGTTAGATGGTAAAGTGAACCAGTTGTACATCCTAGTTATATTACCTTTATATTCAGACTCCCATGTATATAAATCGGTTGAATTTTCGGGCTTTTTGATATTTTAAACTGGTGTACTAGCCCGCCTGTAGTAGTGAGATGTTTAGATGCTCAATTTGCTGTTTGCCAAAATCTTATCATTACCAATTTAAGAGAACATCTTTTTGAGAGAAATAGAGTTTTGGAAATGAGAGTAGAAGAGAAGTTACTCTAATTATGCTAGAAAAAATTGAACTAGTTTTATGACCCAAAAGGCGATTCTTAAATGGATCCTATGGAGATTGTGGTTAGAGGGCAATAACGGGACGATGAAGTTGGTTCAAACAAACGATAATTAAGGAACCAAAAATCAAATGGAAGAAAAATGTAATACGATCTATAAATAATTTTATAATATTTTCATAAACTTTTTATTATTTTTACTGGAATAAAACTACTCTTTAAACATAACACGTATTTTCACCTGCACATTGCAGCGGTTACGCGACGAAAAGTTGGTCGGTATAGGTTTGATTTTTTTGTCACTGTCTAAGTTTTGTGGCTAAAGTTGAAAGTCTATTAGTTTATCATAAAAGTCTATAAGTTTTGTGACAAAGTTGAAAATCTTAAAATTTTATAATAAAAGTGTAAAATATTTGTGACCAGAGTTGAAATGCTAAAAGTATTGTGACAAAAGCTGTAAAACTAAAAATATTAAGATAAAAGTCGAAAAGGAAAAAGTTTCATTTTCAAAGTGAAGTAAGCAAAGAGTATAAATGTAAGTTGAAAAGACAAATATTTCATACCTTTAAAGGAATAAAGGGTAAATATATGAAACTAAAATTAAGAAAGGTAAGGAAAAAAATATAAGGATGTTATACTTTGGTAACAAAACTTTGATGAATGAAACTAAGTTGGTTTAATTCATACTCTTAAATCATTCTCATCCAACCCCTCATTTTATGTGAGGGGTGTTTTTCATAATTTAGAGAGTGATTTTAGGTGTTGTGAGTGAAGATTTTTATATTTTAGAAACGGCAATGATTTTTCTGTATATTTGAAAAGTTACTGTTCACCCCTCTATAATTTTTTAATATTTTTTAAAAGTGGCTGTGAGTAGGGATGAGATTGGGATGGTACCGGTACCGATCCCGAAAATCCCGATCCCGAAATTTGAAAATTGTTGGTACTGGTACCGGTACCGAAATGTTCGGTTCGGTACCGGTATTTCGTGAAAAATTCGGGAAATACCGGTACCATACCGATACCGAAAACTCAAAACTTGGTATCGATTTGGTACCGATCGATACCGAATTCGGTACCGATACCAATCGATTCCCGTACTGAAAACGCTCATCCCTAATTGTGAGTGAGAGAAAGAGAAAAGTTAATGATAAATGTATAAAAAAATATTATTTAATTGAAATAAAGAGAGAAAATATAGTGAGTTTTAGTGTAATTTTTGGTTTAGAGATAGAAGGTTGGATAAGAATTCTCTTAGACCAGTGATCTTTACAATACAAAATATCAATGAATATCTTGGAAAAATATCATAATATTTTCACAATATTTTTAGACTTATGGAAAGTAACCAAAATATTAGTTTTTAGGCAGATGAACCGGTAATCATTAGTTACACAAACACAAAATACCAAAAATACCCCCATCTAACCATAGAAACACAATCTTTGACCAAAAATAAATCCGATTCCGTTACCGTTAGTGGCCTAAGCCGTACATTTCCAAATACTTGAGGGACCATTTATGTAACTTAATAATATCTTATATAAACCATCTCACAGGATCCTCATTCTTCACTTCTTCTTCTCACACTCGCCGGCAGCCTTCAGGTAATTATTATTATTATTATTATTATTATTACTCTAATTTCAATATTATTTTTGATCAATTTGATTAAATTTAATGTGATTTTTTTCCGTTAGTACTTGAATTTAACTTGTATTCGCTTGTTTATGAGTTTTTGCTGTATTAGGGTTTAACGATAGCCAATCGGAAAACGGTAATGGCTTCGATTTGATTGTTAGGGTTTAATGTGAATTTTTTAGTTGTTTTTGTTTTTGTCATGAATTGTGTTACTGAATTGAACTAGTTCTTAATTTGGTACTCACTTTTAGTAATTGATTCTGATTTGTTTAATTAGGTTTTGTAATTAGGATTTGATGATTATGATTTTAGTTATGAATATGTTAATTTGATAGGGTTTTGGTGATTTTAATTTGGGAAAAATAATATTAAGGGTTTTATATAGGGTTTAAGCTCATTATGCTCTGTTTTGTTGTTAGATTTTAACTATTTAATGCAAAATTGATCATATATTTATTGATGTTGAATCATTTTTTTTTTTAATTAAGTGGTTTAAATGGAAGATATATAAACCTTGGTTATCATTAAGTGCTCATTGTTTCAGTTTGACTTAAATAGAATATTAATTTTAAACATGGTTAGTATTTAAGGAATTGTTTTTCTTGACAGTTATCTTCTATTTTAGGTTAAAGCTTGAATCAAATAGTAGTAGAACACTTAAGAAATTTGGTTACAATTATCTTCAATGTTTTTGTGAACTTTTTATTAAGGTTAAATTAGATATTATGCTGTTAGTACTTGAATTTAACTTTATGATTTTTGCTATATTAGGGTTTAACGATAGTGAATTAATATTAAGGGTTTTATATAGGGTTCAACCTAGTTCATAATCATTGCTCAATTGCTATGTTTTGCTGTTAGATTTTAACTATTTAATGCAAAATTTATCATAGATTTATTGCTTTATAAATTAATTATAATACTGATTTGAGATGTATATTATTTTTTCAGAATCTTGTTTCAGCTTTGTGTTTTAAGTTTTAGACATGGTGAAGATGATAATATCGGGCTCTAAAAAACGGCCTGACCCGCCTGAAGCATTGGATGGCCCACATAGCAAAAGGCAGAAGTTGGATACTGGAATAAAAACCGAGTGCAGGAAGATTCTAAAAATGTTAATGACTCATAAACACGGGCCTGTTTTCAACCAACCCGTTGACCCCGTTGCGCTTGGGATTCCTGATTATTTTTCCATCATAACTCATCCTATGGATTTGGGAACAATAAGCAAGAAGTTGGATGATGATAATTATTCATCTGCAGAAGCATTTTGTTCTGATATTAAACTCACGTTTTCCAATGCGATGCGATACAATCCACCTGGGAATTATGTTCATTGGATGGCAAAAGAATTGAATGATAATTTTGGTAAAAGTTGGAAATTATTAGAGGCGAAGTTGTTAAAACTGATGAGCATACCGAAGAAGAATGTTGCAATCCCGAACAAGAATCACAAATTCGTTAAAGAAAACAGTGTCAGTGTTACTTTAAAAGCAAGGAAGCCTGAAGCTACAAACATTGTTACAGCGAGCTCTGAAGTGAAACTGAAACCTATATTATCATCTGCGGTTAAAGAAAATAGTGTCAGTGTTAGTTTAAAAGCAACGAAGCCTGAAGGTGCAAACATTGTTACAACGAGCTCTGAGGTGAAACCGAAACCTATATTATCGTGTGCAGAAAAAGCAAGGCTAAAGAACGAATTCTTGTTAGCATCAAGAGGTGATTTGAGTGGCCCGTTGCGTGGGTTTTTAAGGAAGTATGGTTTGGTTTCTTCAAAGAAAGAGAAGATCGAGAGTGTGTTCGGTTCATTCGGTGATCATACTTTAATCGAATTGAAACGAATCATGAAAGGTAGTTTGGTCACAGGTATAGAAAAGGTAAATTACATGAACTTATTATTGTATGTTTATCATGCTTTTTTGTGATTATATGGTTTGATGCGAATGTTGAATTTTATGCAGGGCAAGGACATTTATGTAAAAACACCTCAGTCAAAGGAGGTATCATTAAGACAGAAACATGAAGGTGAAGTTATAGTTATTTCATTAAGTAATGATTTGTTTAGTGTTATCTCATCATATTTATGGTCAAGCTGAATTGTATTTGTCTTCTTATTAACAGGAATGCCAAATATTGAGTCCCGAATAAGAGCAGCTCGGGCTGCTAAAGAAGCCATACTCCAGACTGCAAAGTTGGAGTTGCAGATGAAACGTGATAAAGAACGAGAAGAAGTAGAGAAGGTGTCTTTTTTTTACCTAGCAATCTTTGAATTCTGAAATTGATGTTGGGTTTATTAGTTATTATTTGGGATAAAACCATGAACTAATAATCAAGTTTCTCTGGTGTTTCACTAAGGTCACTCTTCACTTTTTCCAACAACACAAAATCACTGAAGTTTCAATATTTTTCAAATCTTGTGAAACTTTTCTATAGATGCTGAAAGTTTTCAATTTGGCTTTAATAGATTAATTATTATTTAGTGAATTCTTTTTCTAACAGTAATCTTATTTTTAGGTTAAACTTGGAAAAAAAACAAATAGTAAGTTTCATACACTTTCCAAAGTTTAGTGGTTTTTGTTAGAGAAAAATGTGAGTGGCTTTAGTGGAACAATGAAGGCTGTTGTTTACAATAAGGTGAAATATTGTTCTCTTATTAATTCATTATCTTTGTTTGCATTCAGATGAAAAGAACAGTAGTCATGGATGACAATCTAGCGGTTCTGATGGAGCTCGAGAAGCTGTGCCAATATTCAGGGATCAAAAACCCGTTGGAGAAACTTGGGTTGCGCTTGAAGGAAGAATATTATTATGGGTACGAGTACGTTGATGATGATGATGTCGTTGATAATGGTGTTATTTTTTATGAGCTAGAAGATGGTGAGATCTTTTGACATTGCCTTGTGCAAGTTACTAGAGGGTTTTTGTAGTGCTTCTTGTACACTCTAAATTTAGTGTGCACATGTATATATATCTTAGTGGAGTTATATTGGTAAACCACATAAGTGTGATGGCGGTAGCGTTTATTACATTAGATAAAATAGAACACAATTGATATTGCAAATGTATATATCAGGCGAGGTGGCAACTTATGCTTGAGCCGACATCGTCTACAAATTTGACCAACAATTATGTAAACCAGAAGTTGTAAATGCAAATTCTATGAAAATGATTGTCATGAACCATTTTTTTTCATCGTATATTCGTAGAACTAGTGTAACCTAGCTAGGTTCCTTGTAATTGAATCCGGAGTCACTTTTGGAATACTGAAGACAAACATCCAGGCATTCTCTTGGATTCCTAATGTATCCAAACTGCAAAGCCTTTGTGTATCCGCAGTCCGCACTTCACAGTGTCTTAGAAATATAGAATCAGGTTGGCTTATGCATTAACAAATAGATCATTTAATTCCCTCTGGTTGTGTACCCGCAACTTTTATTTGATTTATGAAGTCTCAATTTTTATAGAGCATGATAGGGATGAGCTCGGTGCTAAACCGGTACTGATCCCGATTTTCTTAAAAGACTTGGTAGTTTCGGTACCGAAAATGCTCGATTGAGTACTGGTACAATAGTAAGCAAAAATTCGGTAAATACCATATTGTATTTCTTCTTAACACTTGAGCCATATTTTCCGGCATCTAGTAGTTAAGCAATATTGAAATCCAAATGTCTCCTGAATTAGACAAAAGTAATATTATTTATTAGTAGATGTAAGGGAAATACTCTTAGGATAGTAACCAACTTTCAAAAGTGTTACAATTAGGTCACTGATGCATATTTTCCTCAAATCGGGTTACTAAATCTTCAAATCAAGTCTCATCGATTTTTTTATGCGTCAACAAAGAAATGGAGGATAAGATGTGGAGGTCGGAATTTGCAATATATGTAGCTAAATTTAAAAAATTTTAAAAAACGTTAATTATATTAAAATTTAAAAATAAAAAATAAAATTTACATCGCCGCTCAGCATCAACTTAAAAAAAAAAGATAAAAAGATTTCCTATGTGAAACAAAAAAAAAAGCTAACAAAGCATGCTAAAACCTTTAATTTAATCATACATGAAAGTTAAGTGACTTAATTGTAATATTTTTTAAAATTGAGTGACCTAATTGAAACATTTTTGAAAGTTGGTTATGATTACGAGAAGTTGCCCTAAATGTAAATATTAAGTTTCATTTTTTAAAGTTTTTATACCGTCCTAGTTTGGTAACTTTATTTGTCACATCATTAACGGTTACCAAATTTTACATTAACTTACAAATGAGCGGATCAATCGATTGAGGGCCCAAACAAAAATAAAATCTAAAGGCAGCTAGGCTCTTTTTAAATTTTTATAAATGTTATAAACTCTTCTGCTCAGCTTCAACATTTGCTTGCTCATTTTTAACGTTTCTACGTTTATTTACAACATTTGTTTGTTCACATTCCATATTTGTATGCTTATTTCCAACACTTATTTGTTCATCTCCAAACATCGTTTCTTGCTCTTAAATCTAACCTCTACGCCACATCAGCATTTGTATATAAAATGCCTCAGATATTAATGACACATCAGTTTATTATTATGTGTCCTAAGATCTAACCTTGTAGTATATTTCGGTCTTTCGATACACTTTGAGTAGCCTCATGTTTAGTCTTACAATCCCTGCAATCCTTTTTAAAATGTCTAGGTTTGTCTCACTTAGTCACTTTCTTGAGCCCTTAAAAGACTCTTCTATCCGAAGGTGGTTACCCAATTGAACCAATGAAATGTCTTCTTTTAGGGTATGTTTGGTACGGGATAATGGAATGAATAAGAGAATGAAATAGACGTGGTAATGGAATGAACAAATAAATAAAATGGATCATTATATTCCATTGCCATGTTTGGTTATCATATATGAATGAAATGATTCTTCACTTTATTATTATTAGTAAATATTATTCTTGTTAATAATAATAATAATATTATTTACTAATAATAAAATGATAATATTTATTATTATTATTATTATTTACTAATTATTATTAGTAGTAGAAAATAATAATAATAATATAATACGAATATTCATAATAACTAGTTTTTAAAATCCGCGCGTTACAACAAGATTATATAATCGAATAAAAATAATTGTAAAAACATTAAATGACGCATGCGCGTTGTGAAATATTAACTCACCAAATTTAAATATAATAATAATCCTAATATAATAATAGTTGTATTATAATATACAAATCAATAATGATATTAGTAATAATAATATACTATAATAATATTGCAATATGACAATAATTATAATATAATAATAATAACAATTATTTTTTTAGTTATTATTATTACTATTATTGGATCATTCAATGAAAAAAAAACACCCCTTCTTAAAAGAATGAAAATCCTATAATTCAAAGGAGTTTCATTCCTTAAGAAATAGCCCATTTCATTACCACATGACAACCAAACATGTTACATTTCATTCCATTTCATCCTCAATTCTTTCATACCAAACACTACCTTAGTGTTTCAATTGTGCTTAAATTCCTTTTAAGGAGGAAATTTATCAATCACACTTGATACATAGATTGATCCATTTTCATTTTGGGTATTGTAAATTGGCCCAAGGTGCATAGTTATACATTGGATTGTTCTATAACATGCCTTGAATCAACCATTTTGTAACTAGGACTTTACCCGTCTGGTGGACGGAAATATCAACGTATTATGTGAAATCAAACATGAAACATATGTCATAGCATATTACACGATTATGTTAACACACAACAATTTCTCATAATTAAACACAAAAACCTTATTGAGTGTTTTTGTTTCATGGCGTGGTTGGCTGGGGATTCAGAAATATGCTACTTTATCAACTGAAGGAGATTCAAAGTGTAGAAATTTTTTATTCGATAATTTAATTTTTTGTTACTTGGTATTCTAACAGAAATAGAAAATGTAGGTTTACTTGGGATGACTGGCTAAAAACCCCACTTCTTTTGATGTAATCTTTTTGAGTTTGGCTTCTTGTCGGACTTTTTTTTTATTGCATATTACAAAAAAAATTACATATTACATTAAATATAATAATGAAAAAAGAAAAATCATATACAAAAATTGTTCGTAAGAGAAATATTTTAATGTACAACATTTTCATCGGGTTTGAAACACCAATTGCGCTCATAAATGGATGATCCGCACCTTAAGCGGATACTCATCTTTTAACTCAAAAAGACCACTAACAAAAGTTATCTTTCTTTTTTATATATTTTTTTTCGAGTGACGAATTCATGTCATTATGAAGACTTTAAAGACCTCTCACCCTTTGGAGTTCTAAAGACTTTTGTCTTTTCCAGTGGTAATCCGTGAGTGAGTGGAAAAATAATTAACATACTGTCACTAACAAAACTTGATTGAATGAAGTCAGTAATAGACTGATAGTCAATAGAAAAAGCCCATTGACCTGAGTTTGTTTTGAGCAAAACATGAATCCGACTCACTCATTTAAACAAACATAAAAACTTAGAATATATGAATCTGACTTTCAAGTTAGAAGATATTATAACTTAAAACAATCTGTTTTGACATGAACTCATTCCGGTCATAACCCGTTTTGATCCGAAGTCATTATACTAAAGCAAACACATTGACCTAAAGTTGTTTTGAACCAAACATGAACTCGACCAGCCCACTTAAATTAACATAATCACTTACAATACATGAATTAGACATTTAAGTTAAAAAAAATATTATAATTTAATGCAACCCATTTTCACTCGATCTCATTCTGACAAATAACCCTTTTTGACTTGCCTATTTTGACCCAAACCAATTTGATATTCTTTTAAAATAACCTGTTTCGACCTGAACTCATTTTAATAATAGGCCATCAAATACGTGCCCTTTAACGTTCAATGGGAATACTATAACTGAAAACAAACAGTTTAACCAATGTATTTGGTATATGAATAGACGAATAGTTAAATACTTAATACAATGATATTTACAACCAAAAATGTATTTGTTTTTCCGGTCCTTCTAAAATATAGCTAATATTGAATCATTAAACCTATATACTCTAAGCGCAAGATTCTCTGGGGTATCCACCTAGGCTTGCTGGAGCTCCTTGCCAGCCCATTCTTGTTCTTGGGGCCTGCTCAGCCAACATATTGAATAATCAATCTTTTAACTGAATATTAGTTGCACAACAGCATTTATTCACAACAAACTTAATTTCAGCAAGAAACGTATTAATATTATCATTCTTGTAGTAGCAATAGATTCTCCAAATATCACGTCAAATTGACATATACATCCAGACATAATAAATCATTCAGAATGTAATAAATCTAATTATGTGTTCTGACTTTAAAAATATGTTTGAACCATGGTTGAAGTCCATGAAGTTTTTTTATGTGACGGTAAATAAAATAGTTTCAAAAATTAGCATGTAAAGTAATACATTTGACTTTAAAAAGTCAAACCATTATAGTTATACAGTTATTGTCCCTGAATGTGGGCATAACTAAAATTATAATTTGACAAACAATAGAATAAACAAATTAATATACAACAAATTATGAAAGTACAGGTGCAAATTTGATATACTCATTTTGCTTATAGCCCGTCTTGACCCAAATTAATATACTCATTTTGCTTATAACCCGTCTTGACCCAAACCAAAATTAATAGACAATGCTACAAAGTACAAACCTCTATGCCTTGAATCCACACTGCCATTAGCCATGAAAAGTTAAACCTGTAAACCAGGAGCCTTTCAACCGGGGTAGCATAGTAGCCAATCAACTGGAGCAAGTTTCGGTGAACCGTAGGCTTATAAGCTCCAATTCGGTCTGATTTGACAAAAAATATAAAAGCAACCATGTTGATGATTGAAGAACCTGATCAATCATAAGCACTAGTCAACCCAATGCTCTAGATCAATCATAAGCACTAATCAATCAAATGACTCTAGCTCTAAGAAAACATTCAGGTAACACAAGTTCCTGAAACATGGGATCTTCTTGTCATTTAACATGTTATTGGTATAAAGTATAAACAAAAATAAAACATGTATATTTTGATACCTGCATAAGGAATAGTACGTCCATCAGGTCATTATCTTCACATAGCGTGCAGGGAATGAACACGTAGTTATGAGAGTAGACCATGGATGCATATAAAATGTGGTCAACCTGCTCATTTATATTAATAAATTAATTACGGAGTTGTACAAGCATGATGCATAAGAGACACGATACTTATACCCTAATGAAAGCGGTTTCATGGTCGAGTTCAAATTTCACTTCGCTTCTTTTTAAGTGACAGTAAAACTTATAAGTGAGGAATGTGTTCCTGACCATACTTGTTCCATCCCAAGCAGATTACCTTCACATCTTCATGAATTTAAAGCAAAAAAAAATTAGTAATATTAACTCTTACACTTTTTTTCTAAATGCTAAGGAAACAGCATGGCACAAGCCTACAATGCATACCTGTAACAATAGGAATGTACCGAGTCACTCTTGCATCTAAAATCTGTGGCAAGGTCTGATAAAACCACATGTTAGGAAATATAAAAGAAACAGATTAAAAATAATAAGAAAACTTTAGTAAATTAATGGCCTGTGCTTTAATCAGTTCATATATCCAATTAATTAACTTTCCTCGGTCCCGGTAGCCTGATATGAAACTTTAAAAAAGATGAATAAACTATCAAGCAAACTTAAGACGATGTTTCTTATCAATCTTAAGAAATTTCCATTCAACCTAATGTCACAAAAATTTTCAAATCTAGCACAATATGTCAAAGTCATATAATACACAACTATATGTATATATTCAAAAACACAAATCGTAGACGAAAGACAATCTTTATAGAGAAAAGGGCGATCCTCTAGGTCTATAGGTTTTATTTATTTAAAACTATCTTATAAGGTGCCATGCAAATATAGGAAAAACCATCTTCACCTATGAAAAAAAAACGCTAAACAGAAGATATTAGAAGTCACATGAACACCAATACCTACAACAATCCCATCTGCAATGCATACAAATACGACACAATTGGACACCGACTTCGACCCAAGGTTGCAGCAAATCGGAATCAGAACACAATAATAAGAACTGGATTTGACTGTTATTATCAAACTCAATTTGCTATTGACATGTATATCAGCAAAAACGAACAACTCTACTTGCAATATTTATATACGTGCACATAATCACAAAAAATATACGAGAGAGAATAAGCGAGTAAAACATCCTACACAATCCAAATACATATATCATAATGCCTCTTAACAATTGCAAAGAGGTGAAAGAATACATGTATGACGAAGAAGCCATGTAATTGATAAGATAACAATATGCCAAAAACGGTTCCGTCATAAACTGCTACAATGTTTAGCAATTTTATATAGCTACACAAACCATGATATGCATATTAAGATATCTTGAGAGTTGAGACTTGTGATAAGACAACAATATGCCAAAACGGTTCCGTCATAAACTGCTACAATGTTTTGCAATTTTATATAGCTACACAAACCATGATATGCATATTTAGATTTGTTGAGAGTTGAGACTTGAGACACATAAAGATAAAATTAAAACAAAAAAGAAAATGACCTGTTAACCAGATTAAATTTGACCCATCAAAAAAACTTATTTTTTTTATCTTTGAAACTGTTAAGTGATATTAAATTATATGCTTGACTAGTCTCTACAGATATTTCCCAAAAATTAAATATAGTTTGGCTTAAAACCTTAGTCCCTTTGAGTTCTTATTCATGTCTACAAGTACAAGTTATGCAAAGAAAACCTATGAAAGAACAATTTAATTAACACTTTTTCTCCATAAAGATGCAAAATATAAAATGCTCACAATATACATTAAAGACGCTCAAAATTTACATAATCACAAAAATATACAAGAGAGAATAAGCGAGTAAAACATCCTACACAATTCAATATACAAATTTTAGGTCATTCATAAAAAATATCCTGACAGTTAACTTCTAAACGATTTGTAATCTAAGCAAACTTAATTGATTCATTCTAAAAATCAAACAATAACAGGAGTATAATTTAAGGTTTTAAGAATATACTGAGCATTATGCGAGTGTTGAATATGGTGATAGCCAACAATACATAATGACGACTAAATCTTCAACAGACGAAACTGAAGCATTATGAGCTTTGCTCTTTTTCGAGATAAAAACACGTGCTTCATAGATAACCTTGAAACCCAGTTCTTGTTTGAACTAAAAAACGCAAAATAATAATAATAATAATAAAATAAAAAAAATAATTCCAGTTCATGAATGATTGAAACAAATAAAACATCCAGTTGATAAATCACTAAATTGATGAAAACCCAATTCGAAATTGATAAAATTAAGTACCTTTGTTCTTAAAGGATGTTGGTATTGTTGAAGCCCTCTTTCTCTAAATTAGGTATCCAATTAGCCCTAATTCCGTCAACAAAGATCCAAACCGAATTAACACAAATCAATCACGCCATTCACACATAAACCAATCAAATCAGCAAATCTCCTGTTGGATTGGAACAACAGAAATCAGATACATTTTGTTATAATTAAAAAACAATATACAAAAATGAATCTATATATTATTATATAAATTACCGGTTTTAGGATGGCGAACACCCATTCTATTAATCACGTAACAATTATGTGTGTTTGAATATAGAGATGAAATCAACACATACAAAAGAAACTCCAATGAAAATGAAAAAAAAAATAATAAAGAATTAGGGTTCATACCAAGAAGACGAAGTCGGGAACGGTAACGAAAGACAACGATCACCCCATACCTACAATCATAAACACGATGTACACATTAAGCAACCTAATCAAAACCGCATAAACCACAGGAACAAAAATTATGCCGCCAATTTACCTCCGACGAACACAATAAATTAAATGGGCACAATGCCTGAACATAACAATGAATTAGTAGGAAGAAAATTAAGAAGGATGAGGGTGGTAAGATAAAGTGAGGGCTGATTTTGATTTGAGTGCAGAGATATAGATTTAGGGTAGGACGTCGACCTAAAAGGGGTGATGAAACCTCCTCCGTTGTGACGGCCAATATTCAATCTTGGATTCTAATCCTTATCAGACGGTTAATATTCAATCTTAGATTTTGATCCAATGGTCAGTTTCAAATCTCACTCTATGATAACTATATATATATATATAATTGTTGAAATTACAACAACGAACTTCATACGAGTAGCATTTAATTTTATTCAAGAGACACCCGCATTTTTTTTATGACGATTCAACATTTTCTTAAACATCAAACAAGGTTTCTGGTACACACACCCCCACAATTACTGATATGAACCTGGTATATATAATCATCTTTTTTCCCACTTTGATCTCCTTGACATCTACAAAGTAACATGTTACATTCACTATAAATTTAGGCACGGATGTAATGACAACATACACGTTTTTAGAGTAGTCAACAAAATATGCATCTTCTTATGCCATATGCGAAAATGCCGCCCTTTCGAATTTCTCTAACTTTTCCAAATTTACTTGTCATGTCCATCACAATTTCTCCTCCCTTAATAATCAACAGAATAATTTGATCTTTGTTGGCTTCATGTTTTCAGTCTGGTAGCCTAGATAGCTTTCATAATCATGTAATAATTTTCAGATTAACGCATTTATCTTATATATAAAATCAATAATAGATTACGAGAAATTCTTATCCCATGAAAAATTCTAATTACGAATTCAGTGATTGAAATCAGACCAAATGATTTTTCATATATATAGGCATTAAACTAACACACTGATTAGGGTGAAACGTCAAATCAATTTGTAAATGGTTATGACAGTTAGTGTGTGACCACTACAATTACATTGGTATCAAGAACTCCATTTGGTAGAAAACTTAATTAGTAGCTACCAAAGTCCAAACATCTTACGGAATAACAAGATGCTACCCAGCTTTAAATTAAATTGCTATCTATCAAACTTGTAGTCGCTATCAAGCGTTAGCAATTTGCTACTTACGCAAAGTTGTTTTAGAAGACAATTTCTATGCAACTTTTCTTCATGCAGTGTCACACCAGTCAGGGACGATTGGACGAACCGCTTGGACCCCCACAATAGACCAGCCCGCACTGCCCTGAACATGCCAAAGGAGACGTGCCCTTTGAAACCCTCTTATGGGACTGAAGCCAGAGAGGTTCCATAATACCAAAGCCTTAATAACATTAAATGAGTGTGTACCTACTACTTCTAACTCATATCAATATGTATCAGGATTTTCCATTTAGTCTATATATATATATAAATAAATCATAATTACCCAAATAGATTGATGGCTTTAAATCACCAACAGTTATGGCCCTTAGATAACTTCTGTGACAAAAATTGGTTCTTGACTACTATTGGTTACTAGTGAGATTAATAATTACTGTAACCAAATTAACACTACATTTAGAGGAGTTTTAGGTTGTTCGTTGTGGTGGCTTAAAATGGCGCCATCCATGCCATGTAGGTTGGATAGCGCCGTAAACATCAGACCGAGCAAGTTCAAATGGCACCGTCCGTCTTCCACTGCCATGAACATAACGGCATTATGCATCTTTGGTTTTTGCAAAATGTGACCCCCTCCCCCATTTCTAGCCGTTACACAACGCCTTTGTTAAAAAAAAATATAATTTTTCTAAACCACACCAAAATCTCATGTCTTTTTAACAAAAAAAATCTCACAATGCAACCGAACTAACACCGATCTTCAACGCGTGGGACCCCATGAACCCGCTATGGAGAAGCATGACACCGGGTGATCCTAACAACCCATATCTCTTGAACCAACGCACGAAAGAGATTGTGTATCGACTGATATTACCACCCGAGCTAATGCTCCAACCCCAACTATTTCCCAAGTCACTGCCATTTTCTACTCAAGCACCTGAGTCTCAACAGTCATCCACTCAAGTACCCGAATCCCAACCTTTACCTAAACAAAACAAACCGACCACCTCCAAATGAAAACACACAAAAAAAACCAAGCAATGAACCGAAAGAACCTCGGCCTGAGAAGGAGATGTGGACACCTAAGGAAGAGTTGGCATTGGGGAAAGCATGGCTTGACTCGTCGGAAAATTCCATCAAATGTAATTATACACACACATACACACACACTTATAGGGGATGATCAAGATAGTAATTAATTTATTTTGATGGAGGCAAGGGCTAAGTGTTTCCAAGTAAATGCGAACCAAACTCACCAACTTCAACAACATTCATAGCTGGCTTAAAAATAGTTGGCATAAACCAAGCGGTTTAAGTGATCTTGATGTGATAGAGAAGACCCATAAACAATTTAAAGCCATTTACAAAGTGGCGTTTACGTTGATATATATATATTTTTAAATATCATATGAAAAAGTTATAGACGTTTTAAAATGATAGGGAAATTAACATGTGACTTGCATGTGAAGAGAGAAAATATGTAATATTACTTTTGTACCATTTCTCTTTGGTCCCCACTTGACACATGTCAATTAATTATAACCTTTTATAATTCTCATTTTTATTCGTCTTTGTAGAATAACTCAACCTTTATTATTGGGCCTTATTGTGTGAAGGTCAATATTGAATTATTATTATTATTTTTTGTTAAGGGTTTTTTTTGTTATTTTTATTATTATTTAGTAGGCTTAGGAAAGATTTACCTTTTAGAGAATGTTTGGTAATTTTATTTGTATTGATGAGCAAGTTTAGTAGATCTATAGAGGTTTAGATTATTAGTCTTTTGTGTGTCAAGAAGTCTCTTTCTATGTATGTTTGTGAAGTTCGTTTGATTATATGAAAAGAGTCGAGGGTTGTAACCCAAATATTTCGTGTTCGTTTGTATGCTCGTGTGTTTGATCGAATTGTTTGATTCGTCCGAGCCAACATTGTGTGCCAATCTTTTGTATTATGTTACAATTGTCTTTTTTTTTTTCTTTTAATAAGTCATGTTAGATGCTAATGACTTGTAGTGCCGATAAGTCGACTACTTCATCATTAATGAGTGTTATCACGTGTCCATTATTTATAAATGTTACACTAAACAATTTTATGTTATAAAAAGTCGCATTAGGTGTTGATGACTTATATATGTTTGAAGATAAATTCATTAATTCATCGTTGATGGGCCCTATAATGCCATGCTGATTTGTATTACCTAGTTTAAGTTAAGTCACTTTTTATTATAACAAGTCCATATTAAGTATCAGTGATCTATTTAGATGATAAGTGCAAATAAGTCATATTATTATATGTTAATGTAATTTGTATTACATCACACTAACTCATTTTAGATTGTAACAAGTCATGTCAAGTGTTAATAACTTAGGTTTGCTGATACGTTTACTAATTCACTATTAGGCTACACCAAGTCTGCCGGTGAATTTCTTAATTATCATGAAAACCTCTTCTCAAGTAGTGAGGGTTCAATCTTTTGTGACAAGTTAAGCGATTGGCCATTTTTTCATTAGAAGATTCAAGAGACATGAGTTGAGTTTTGATCGAAGGTCTTGTTTCTGAACAGGTCGATCAATATCAGAGTAAGATATAGAAGCTACAAATGGTATAGCAAATTATTTTCTTAAATGCAACAGAGAAAAACTATGTCTCTGACTACACTATGTATCTTTCTTGACTATATATATAACGATCCATAGAGATGCGATTCATTAGGTTTCATGAACATCTTCATGTTTAATCTTCATTTTCTCGAGAAATGTCTTTCCATTGAGCTTACGTGAGAAGAATTTTTTGAGATATTGTTCCATCACGAGTGTTCTATACAACGGCGGGTTTCCTGTATTTTTTATGAGGCTCTTCAAGGGTCCAACGTCTGCTTCGAACTTTGGGTTGAAGAACATGGCTAGCGACATCCGCTCTTTTGTAGCATTCACAATTGCTCTATGTTCAATGCTGTTGCAAAGACCATTGCTCAATATCTGCATATCCATAAAGCAATTAATCTCAATTTGATTCTTGAATGAGTATAGTATTATTAAATAAATAACTAGACCCTACATGTTATTAAAGATTTAAGGAGCAAATAGATAAAGTTACATCACGATCACAAAAAGACAACCACGTACCCTCGAGATCGATTCTCCAATAAGTGAGGCTATTTAACATGTTTAAAATATATAAAAGTGATTGTCATTTTCCTTCATCTAACATCAGTTATATGTATCCACGTTTCAAATTTGCTATATCTATACTAATTAATAAATAAATGTTTCCTTATTTCACGTGTATTCTTTTTAGTCCATCATCCATTTCAATTTCCCGCCTCCCACCACATTCCTTTTACAAACCCGGTTCATATCCTTACCCGACCTAATTAAGTACTTATAACCCGAACAAACACATTGGCGATGTTTCAGAAACCCTATTTCTTGTCTCTTTCCTAATGTTTAACATTCCAATCTCTCCTCTCATTGATCTGTCAAATCGATCCCAAATTCCAAAATCACTGGCGGCAATACTTCGAATTTCATATCCAGATAACCTAAATCAGAAACTTCTAATTTCAACTAGAACTAATGGCTTTCTTCGATTTCTCTCATATCATATCGGAAACCCTAAATCATTTTTCTAGAGTTTGGTAATGTTTCTTCGAGAAACTGTAAATTAATCTTTAATTACAGAAAATGAAGCTGAATAATCACCTACCCATTCATCATTTTTCTTGTGTCTAAGGTATCATATATAATAAAATTCGTAATCTTTTTGAATTTTTAATTGCATTTATATTATAATTTAATCTATCTTATACAGGTTTAGCTAATTTAAATTACCGTACTTACAAATATGTATCTGTACTAGGACTTTTTTATATGAAATTATAGTCATAAAAATAGTTATGAAAAAACTATAATGCCGCCATGATCTTGACTATGTAACAAAAATGAAATTATATTTACAAACTTTTTTTTGTTCGGATGCCTGCAAACAAACATTACAATTATTACTAGGTAGCTAACCTAGTAAAAGAATATATGCATGCTTCACTTACCTACGTTATCCAATTTATTTTATAGTACTAAATTTTGTTTACATGATGTGAAATAAAGTTTTATTTTAAGGATTAGGTGGTTTAAGAAAACTATTACAGACATTTTGAAACCCTTCGAGCATACCACTTAAGCAAATACCTAGACTTCCAGATGATTTTTGAAAACCATTGTACATTTATCCACTTTGCTTCTTGTTCAAGCGAATTCAAGTCATGTCATGTCATGTCATGTCATGTCTGATGATAAAGATTTCAAGGATTCATTAAGAGGGCAAGCGAAATCATCAAGTTGGCTTGCATGGAACAACTAAAAAAAGACAATATTGTTGTAACAAAATTATCTGTCCACCTTGGTAATTTTTTTAACAAAGATTCCATACAACAATTTTTTCTTCTTAAAAGTTTGCTTTCCATGCAAGGAAACTTGATGAATTGGCTTTCCACCTTAGTTAATCCTTGAAATCTTTTGTGACACACAACTTCATTATTCGCTTGTTCAAGGAACGAATCACCTAGATGCACAATGGTTTTCCAACAAAACCACCTATATGCGCAATTACCGCTAAAAAATTGGTCTAACGCAACCTCTATTTTATTAAAAAAAAGTTGCATTAGGTGAAGTTCATTAGACTTAATGCAACCTTTTTGTTACATAATGCAATTGTTTCTTTCAAATAACATTTTAAAAATGTTGCATTACAGAGAAAAAGTTGCATTAGGTCTAATGCAAATGTTTTTGTAAAATAAAGGTTGTGTTTGGCCATTTTTTTTGCAATAGTTTTGTTAAACAACCTAGTCCGTACTACACAAAACTGAAAAACATACAAAATGAATTGATCAATTTCGGTCACAGAGAGGGCTAACCTCAAGAATGTCGCCAACATTCACGACAAATGCATCTGGAAGGAAACTAACAGGAATCCACATGCCGTCTTTCTTAACTTCCAAACCTTCAACGTCATTGACTTGAAGAAGAATTGTAATTCCAGCAGCATCGGAGTGAGGAGTAATGCCTACCACCAAATCTGGTTGAGGGCAAGGCGAATAATAAGTCATCCTCATAGATTGCATTCCATCTTCAAAAATGTTGTACATTTCCCCCTTGTCGATATTCAGTGCTTGCCCGATTAAACCGAACAAAGTCATACCGAGTTTTTGCAATTCTAGCAAGTACTGTTCAAATGTATCTCTATTGAAAAAAATATGTATTGAAACAACGACAGCTTCAGTAAAATGTAGGTGACAAATTATCCAGTAAAATCTGATTTTGATACAATATTTATTCTGGCCAATAAGTTAATGAAAGAGTGTTCTCTGAGCATTATATGCTTATAGCAACCTTGTAACAACATAAAATAATTAAGAGAAAATCTCGAAAATAGGCATCGTGATTGAAGCAAAAAGATCCTTCAATAAACAAATTCCTTACTGTTTTAGCACTATTACAAAGCTATAAATTTGCGGGAACAGATAGCGCCAAGAACATTGCTTCTAAACATCTTACACAGAAAAGTATGTAAAAGTGATTTAAGACTTCAAACTTTATAAAGGTATGTGATCATACGCCATCCCCAGGCTGATTGGGCATGCCTATACGGCTCGTATAGGCCAATAGGGGCCGTATAGGCTACGCATGACTATACAAAGTGGACAAAAAAAAACAGTTTTTTCCAGCCTATACGACCGTATAGACCTATACGAGCCGTATAGGCATTTAATTGCTCGTATAGCACCTGGTACACCATAAAACCTTTATACGGGCAGTATAGTGCTATACGACTGTATAGAAAACTTATTTTTTGTATGTGGACCTGATGTTTATCAGTATGCTATTTTGGGCAAATTATTGTTTTGTTGTTTGCTTAATCATTGATTGATTATTGTGTATGGACTATTGTAATGTGTAACATAATATAATCTTAAAAGAAGGTTCTCGACGTACAACTACAAGTTACTTAGCCAAGTACGTTATGTAAATTTTAATAGACAATTTATTCTATTATATTATTCAACAGTATAAAACATAATTCTATGTAAGTGAAATAAAGCATGAAAGGGTTGAAAAGAGAGCGGCCAAAATTGCTAAAAAAATATGGTGCGAGTCTGGATGATGGCTTCATAAATATAGGATGTTGAAGTCATAAATCACATAAAGATATAGTCATCAAAAATTTGTACAAAAAATTGTCTATACGACCCGTATAGACCTATGCGGCCAATATATGCATATACGAGGCACTACAAACAATGACCGACAATGTTCAAAACAAACTGACACGACTTATGTGCTATACGGCCCGTATTGCCCTATACGAGCTGTATAGGAAAAAAAATGGTGTGTGAAGATCCTAAGCCCTTTAAAAATGTAGACAAATTGTCAAAATGATACAGAGAAATCGACTAGATTCCAAAGTTTTTAAATTTTAATTTTAAAGCAGACTGTTTCTAGCTTCCATGTATAACTATTTATATGTATTTATATGCGCAAACTTTACATTATTTGTTAACACTTATGAGTTTAAATTAAAGACATTTCCACATTTACAAGTGTATTTACACATTTATAAGGTGTAGTTTCTGTCTAGAGCAAAGAATTTTACATTTGATCAGTTTATCTTGAACTTCTGGCCTGTTTGCACTTATTTCGTGTTTATGTAACTATTTTTGTTAATCACGCGTTCTTTTACAAGGGAATATTATTGAATATTGGTTACTTATAGTGAACTTTCGATTTTATATTTTCCGAGATCAAAACCGCCAACATTAGTACAGCTTTTGAAGGAGCTCTCCTTTGTAAGAATGAGATGCTTGAGTAATTCAGTGTGACCTTTTCCTATCAAAACTGTTTCCTTAGAATTTTTTGTATTAGTAAGTGGTTTAGGATTTCGTAAAATACTTTTGGATGTTCTTTTTAAAGTTCTTGTACTTATAGTGCTACCCGCTACAAGGGAACTCATGAAAGTTTTGACACATTTTTTTGGAGGTGGCTCGTGTGGCAGGCGATGCCAAGTTCGCTTGCTAAGAGAACTCCATATAGTTTTTCACCAAGCCTTAACCTATGGCTTATAGTTTTTGACCAAACTTTATAAAGTTCATTATGTACCCAAGCAAACTTACTGGCTTTACCTGCATGGAAATGAACTGTCTATAAATACAAGAACTTCCAAAAAAGACGCCTAGCAAGAAATAAGCTCAAACCTAAACCACATACTAATTAAAACATCTATGACATTTAGGTTGCGTTGCAAAATAAATCAGTGTATATATGAAGGATCTCGGATGTGTATGTGAGAGAGATTGAGCTAGTGATACCTTAGTAACGGTGGGAACTCCGGAAGTAAGTTAGGTTTTCTCCTATGAAGAGGATTTGTGATCATAAAAAACCGATCAGCCCAATCAATTTTCTGACCTTGAGTATGGAGTATCGTTTGGCCATACCCTTCATACTCACCTCCCTTCAACCTGTACCTCAACTTCTCCTCTATTGGAGATTCAAAGAAACCCAACAACCTCTTTTTTTCATTTTGTCCACCAAAGTTTTGTCAACACCATGATTAACCAACTACAAATTATGTAAAATTCCGTCACCTACTATATAATTCATGCAGGAGTTTAAACTATAAAGATGTTTTAACCTGAAAGATTCCCCAGTTACAGCATACCGAGCGCAGATTTTCTAGTTGAAGATTCATATTCGATCCTTCCATTATCAAATTATTCATGTCAATGACTGGTATTGACGGCAAAGACAAAGCATCATTCGGGACAAAGGTGGGCTCTCGATGTTCCTGAACATAGTGATGAGGAACACTAAGGTTGTCTTGTTTTGCAAGTTCTTGAACGCTTTCATGGGCCAGTAATGGCTGGGTGAAAGACATTTTCGGATCATGCTAATCAACAAATTTTGTTGCTTGCTTATAATTCAAGTGGGGTGGGGTGTCACGTCAAATGACAGACATTATATAAAATGTGTTTAGGGGGATAAGACAACCTTTTAAACAAGTTAATTAATACACATGTTTTTAATAGAGAAAAGATTGATGGACAAGAATCTAACATTAAAAGACAATAACACGCTATAATGTGGGGCATAAAATAGTAGTGATTTCTTTTAAAAAAATGTGTTCTTATATTATAATAATTTTTGAGGCTGTAACTGCTCTTTGTCTATAGTCATATTAAAAGTACTTCAATTTTTCATAAAACTATATGTTATACAAGTTATATTAATACGTTTTCATATAATGTCCGGGCCTCGTGGTTTCTTCTATATCACATATTTAAGTCATTTAATCTACAATGCCAATTATTTGAAATCCTGATAATTTTGTGTAGAAAAACGTACAATTTAGAAGTTTTGGTTTCATCGATCAAAGATGATTCTTTTAGGTGTAAATGCCAAAAAATAATAGTAAAACTTTAAAAATAAAAAGTCACACTGTATGTATAGAAAATAATAACATGAATGTAGATATAGTTAAATGTGCGGATTATAACTTACAGATACAATGAATACGTAGGTATTGAGATTTTGAACGTTAAACTTAATAACATGAAAATATTAAAATTCACTATACTTTAAGTGTAATTAAAAATTCACACCGTATGTATAGAAAATAATAAAATGAAATGTACATCAACCCTGGTTGGGTCGGGAGATAACGTTAAACTCACGTGTTTTTAATTTGTTTTAAGAAAAGTAACGAATTGGCATAATATATGTTGCAGATATCAAGATGGGTGGGCTGAAAGTCATAAGGTCGCTCCATTTGATTTGTAAAGGTCAATGCCAAGGTGCGGAAAAGGATTACATATCTCCTCTACAAATGGCCCACAAACTCTCACTTTGATGTACATGACAATCAATCAAATAATTTAATGAAATGCAGGTTATCATAAACTATGTCGATCGTCACGTGTGCTAGAAGGAAACGTACATCTTCTAGATTAATTTCCTGCCTGGCACATGAGATTGATGATATAATAAGAATTCATAATGCTTATGTCAAATTTAGTGGGAATTAATTTCTTCTCTTTTTTTTTTCTGTAATTTTATAATATAGTTACGTAGTCCTATACAGATCTGGCAGTTTCAATGATGTATGCGCTTTACTGCAAAACCTTGGAGGAAAAGGTTGTATATAAGAAATTGCTCGTATTTTAGTGTAGATGCCAAGCCGTTTCGAATTTGAATACCTCGGTCGCGAGCCGAAATAAAAAGACTCGTATGCTTTAACGAGTAACGAAATATATAAGCTAATTTTAAGCAACATTAACATTATAACAATAAACATAGCAAAAATATAAATTGTGCACGATAGCTTAAATGGATTGTAGATTAAAAAAAAGAGTTGGGCGCGATAGCTTAAATGGATCATCGATTAAAAAAAATACTGGGTCCAATAGCTTAAATGGATTATGGATTTAAAAAAAAAGTATTGGACCCAATATATAAAGATGACTAAGATCCATACATTTTTTCCAATTTTTTTAATATATATATATATACACACACACACACTAGATTTTATCCCCGTATTACGGGGGTTGTTTTACATTATTCGTTTTCAATATTTATATATGTCTATTTGGATTTTAATTTTATTTATTGTAAGAAAGCTAATAATTAATATACTTGAGGTTTGATGATGAAATGGTTTCACAAATAAATGATATGTTATAATCCGGTTTAAAAGCTATCTGGGTTTGGTGATACCCATTACCCATTTATTTTCTTTATCATTTTTTTATATTAAAAATTAATCTCATCAAATATTTGATATGAAAATCCTATAAAATAAGGATATACTAAAACTAATATCCTATTTTTTATAACCCGTTTAAGAGCTATATGGGTTTGGTGAGACCTTTACCCGTGAATTCGAGTCAAATGCGTGAGAAGCCTTCCTTTACAAATAAAGCAATCTGATGGCTTGAGAGAATGGTTGTTTTACATTTTTCGTTTTTTAATATTTACTTTCTGGATTTTAATTTTCTTTATTATAAGAAAGTTAATAATACACTTAGGGTTTCATAAAAAAATGATATGTTATAACCCGTTTAAAAGCTATATGGATTTGGTGACCCATGACCCGCTTATGTTTTTTACTATAAAATTGTTTATTACTTATAAATAATATCTTTTTCTTTTTAAATTGGATATTAAATTTTAGTATATCCCTATTTTATAGGATTTTCCTATCAAATAATTGGTAAAATTAAATTTTAATTTAATGAGATGTTATAACCCGTTTAAGAGCTATCTGGTTTTGGTAAAACCCATACCCATGAATTTGGGTTAAATCAATGAGAGACCTTGATTAAAAAATCAAGCAATCTGGTGGCTTCCATAAAAGGGGGGAGCGACTACATCGTGACACGTAGGATTTTAGGGTTTTCAATTATATATATTATAGATATATGGGTGAGTTCATCGGAGAACTCCAAAAAAGTATGAAATCTCTAAAGTCAAAAACCAAAATCAAAATGAAACATTGTTGAACATCAAGAATCATCAAAATTGATAAAAAAAAAATAATGATTTGATCAACCAAATTGATGTGTAGAAGGATTTAGATTCATCAATCGATTATGAAATTGCAGAATAATATATTCAATTGAGCTCTAATTATGGTTCAAAATATTACGTTTAAACGTTCTGAACAAAACTAAAGACACTAAAATGTTCTGACCAAAACGAACACCTTTAAACGTTCAAGTTAAACGCTCTGAACAAAAGCGAACACCTTTAAACGTTCTAAACAACATTAAACGTTTGGACCAAAACGAACACTTTTAAACGTTCAAGTTTAGAAGTTCAGAACAAAAAGTTTAGAAGTTCAAAACCCTAATCAGAGCTTAGATCTGAAATTAACGTTCTAGATAAACCTTTAAACGTTCAGAAGCTCATCTAAAATTAAACAATCTGTAACATGAAATCGAACACTGAAATCACTTCATATAATCTCGTAATCATCAATCGACCATCAATTTTATCATTGATTTCATCATATGAACAAATCTGGAACGTATTTGAAGTTCCGCAAATAGGTGTCTGCAAATGGCATATTTCAATTCAACTGAAGCGGTGTCCGCAAATGGCTTCGATGCCGATGATTGAATCGGCGCAACGGTTAATTGAGATGGAAATGAATTGAAATAATTTACAAATTTTTCACCGCGTGTTTTTTGAAATCAAGGGTTAAGGGTGTCGCGTACGTAATGTACGATAAGAGATTATTGTATCGAATCCTTTATCTATATATATCAAGGATGATTCATACGAGAAGTGATATTATAGCGAGAAATAAATTTGAACCATTGATTGTCTTTAATCAATGGTCTGCAAAAGAAATGACAAATTTGTAATTACAAACACATACTGACATGTTTTTAATTAAAAAGGATGCATATGTCTTTTGTGATGTAGCCCTCATTAAGCTAGACAATTAATGTATTCAGCAGTTTCATATTTTTATATTTAATCAATGGTCATAAAGTCATATATGATTATTACTATTTTAAATACTGTGTAGGATTTGTGTAGCTTTATATTAGTTTCCCATAAAAGTTGCCAACGCTGAAAAGACGTCTTACACTTAGGGTTGTTCACTGAGCCGAGCCGAACCGAGTGAAGGCTTGCTCGTTGCTTGGCTTGTTTACAACCGAACCGAATGGCTGAAATTCGAACCGACCGAAAAACGAAACGAGCCAAAATCGAACCGAGCATTTTTCGATCGAACATCGAGCGATTTCGAGCATTTTTTATTTCAATTTCACTTTAAAAATTCCAATAAGAAACAAGTTTGAAGGCTGTAATTAATATATTTTGTAAACAAATTACTAGCTTTTAGACAAACGTATAATAGGTTGTAAACTTTTAGGAGAAAGAAGTTTGAAGTGAGATATAATAAACATGTAAACAAACTTTTAGTATTCTGAAAATTTGAATCAAACTAATAAAACTATAAAATTGACGAAATAGGAAAAATTTTAAAGGGTATAAAAAATTATATACTTATATTTTATGTGTGTTGTCTATTTATTTATATATTTGTTCATATATAACTATATATAAAATAAATTAAAAATATTCGAGCTAAACCAAACCGAGCAGACCTTTGCTTGTTGCTTGGCTCATTTACAAACCGAACCGAGCAGTGCGGCTCGTTTACAATTGAGCGAAAAATGAGCGAGCATAGCAATTTCCGAGATAGCGGCGAGTGAGTTCGAGCATCGAGCGGTTTGGACGGCCCTACCTACACTATAATATGTAACTTGTGAAAATTTTATTTTGTATTGTGTAAGTTCATATATGTACCGCGTAGGTGGTATCACGAATATGTATGAGAAAATTTTATAATCATAGGTTATTAGCATGACCCGTTATTTTTTATATGTAGTTTAATGCAAAAAAAAAATAGTTTTTTTTTGTACTGTATATGTGGTATTTCGAATTGTGTATGTGTAAACCTTATCGTGTGTAGGTTCATGCATGTACTGTGTATGTGGTATTTCGAATTGTGTATGTATAAATTTTGTCGTGTGTATGTTTATATATGTATTGTGTAGATGACATTTCGAATTGTGTATGTGTAAATTTTATAATATGTATCATTTATATGCTATGTAGATTCAAATATGTATTGTGTATGTGTAAATCTTATCTTCTCTAAATTCATATATGTACTGTGTAAGTGGTATTTTGAATTGTGTATTTGTAAATTTTATCGTGTATAAGCTCATATATGTACTGTGTATGTGGTATTTTGAATTGTATATGTGTAAATTTTATCATTTGTAGAATCATTTATGTCTTATGTAGGTAGTTTTATGAATTCGGTATAAAGTTGAAAATCTTTAGATTTGGTTGTGCGTAAAAGTGTTGTGAATTATTATTCTAAGAGGAACAGGTAGCTATGTCTAGGAAATAAGGTATTGTAAAGTAATCCAAGATTTCAAGTCATGTGTAACACATGCTTTCTTGATCGTATGTACATATATATGAATATGTTAAATTATATAATAAGATATAATGATGTTAAATATATTTAACTTATTTTTATTAGCCATGTTGGTAACATCAAAATAAAATCTTGAGAATCGTAGAAGGATATATTCAGGATGATGAAAATTAAAAATCAAAACAATAAAGATAAATTGAAAACTATGATTTGAAACTCTCTACAATATTTATTGGTTACCAAAAACAAAATCTAAATATTTTATTATTATACCAATCTAATTATTTAAAGATAAAATAAAAAAAATCTTGATTGGTTTAAGTGTCTTCTTATGTTAAAAAGTGCTTCTGAAATTAACCTAATCATATATATATATATATGGTTAGGTTAGAATAAAAATCCACTTAAGTTGTGAAAACTTTAGAAACTCATTCTCAACCATATGTTTTTAATTAAAGATTAAATCTTGTAGTCCACAATGAAAGTTAATAAAAAATGTAAAAGTTTATTTACATTTTCTCTCTCCTAAAAACATATACAAAAATTACTAAAAAAATGTTAAAAGAATAGCAAAACATTTTTTTTATGTTTTCGATGTTTGTATTAAATGTAACAATATATATTACATGTAACAAAAAAAACGATGTTACATAGGGTTTTCACGGGTTTTCTCAACTCAAGAGGGTTTTCAAACTATACTTCTCCTATATATATATATATGTGTGTGTGTGTGTGTGTGTGTGTGTGTGTGTGTGTCCGCGCGCTTAAGTTCACACGAGAAGTGCGGGAAATCAATATGGACCACTAGTTTATTATAGGTTTTAAATTTTTAAAAATAAATAAAAAAATTTTAATAACAACATTAAAAATCATCCCTCTTCAATTAATACAACTAGCAAAACTATTATTTTTCTCTCCAATTAACATAACTAATCAATTTAATATATTTAAAAAACATAAAGAATTCATTTATTTTATAATTTATTTCTCTTCTCTTTTGACTTTTTATCTTACGTAAATACAATTTATTTATACCTAAAAACAATTTTTCCAACTCAATGTAACGCGTAACTATTTTTTTAATATTCATCAGCAAATATATTTTTTTCTCAGTTGACATAACTATAAAAACCATAATGATGAATAATACAATATATATATATATATATATATATATAGGTGGGATCAAGTGAAAACTCTTTTTAAAGAGAAAACTTAAAAGCTCTTAAAAAACTATTTTTAACTTTAAAAAAAAAATTTGAATTTTTTTTTCCATTATTCTTATATGTTGTTATTGGTTCCAACAAAAAAAAAACTTATCGGTAACCTCGTCGGTGTAGTGCACTTGTGTAATAGTGTGAATTGCATATATGCAAAAGTGTTGTATTGTATACAATACAACACTATTACACATATTTGATACACACTATTTTATATATGCAATATAAGACTAATAGGGCACATCGAATACACATTAGTACGTATGTGTGATACAACATTAACGCACATGTGCACTACATCGACTTTTATTTTATTATTATTTTTTCTATAAAATACAACACTACTACACATATACAATACACAAATATTGAATATATGCAATTAAACATTATTGAACTTAAAAATACATATAATACACATGTGTAATACAACGGTATCGCACAGTAATACGTATGTGCATTACAGCGAGTTTTTTTTTTTATTTTTTATTTTTTTCGAGTGAAGGGTAAGAAAATATAAGAATAATGGCAAAAACAGAATTTTAAAAATATTTTTTATTTTTAATTAAAAATAATTCTTTAGAAGTTTTTAGGTTTTCTCTCTAAAAATGAGTTTTCTCTTGATCCTGTCCTCGTATATATATATATATATCATTCGCATGCATCCATTAAGTATCAAAAATAAAATATATGAGCTACATAAATTATAAAACCTACACTATTTTGAAGCACAAAACACATACATACACATAAACATGCAATCTACATATGAAATTCAACATCAACAATTACATAAATTACACAAAAATACATATATCCTACATGTGGATGTTAAATTTTAGCAAAAATATACATCATATGCAAAATCATATAGCCTACACTTATGTTTTTGCATAAAAAAACATATAACGTACACATAAATATCTAATATACATATGAATTTCAGCATCAACAAGTATATACAAGCTACACATGTGTAATTTAAAAAACAACATCCAACTATTTTTGTTAAGGCAAATTGGAAATAAATAATCCCAACTTCTGTGTATTGGCCGATAATAATCCCAACTTTAAAAATCACTACTATAGGTCCCAACTTTCAACTATTTTTGTCTCAATGGTCCTCCGTTAAAAAACACTTAACGCCGTTATGTTTTTTCCCAAGTTTTAAACCGATGTTTTAGGGCTTTTGATCAAATGAACGATACGATTCAACTGATGTAAAACGTATCTCGAAACGGTGATTTAAATGACTTGCTTTTTGTTAATTGGAAATTCAAACACCTGAATTGAAACATTGTTTCGTCGCTCGGATAACAGTTTCAAGATAAGTTTTACATCGGTCGAATCAGATCGTTCTTCCGATCAAAAGCCCTCAGTTTGAAACTTAGGAAAAAATATAATGGCATTAAGTGTTTTTTAATGGAGGACCATTGAGACAAAAATAGTTGAAGTTGGGACCGCTGATAGTGATTTTTAAAGCTGGGATTATCATTGGCCAATACACAAAAGTTAGGATTATTTATTTCCAATTTGCCTTTTGTTAATAATAAATACACATGTGTAAGTTTGTGCAGTTTCGTGTAGGTTATATATAATTGTTGATGCTAAAATACAAGTGTAGGTTTATGTTTTTGTGTATGGTGTATATTTTTATTTAAATTTAATGTAAACATGTGTAGGATATATGTATTTTTCGTGTAGCTTCTATGTGTGTGTGTGTGTAGGTTACATGTTGTTGTGTAGGTTATATGTTTTCTTATGCAAATCAAACCAATTCATTGGCCTCCATTTCCGATCGGCCACCGTCATCTTTGCTCATCACCGCCTCTGTTATTCATCTTAGTTCACATCCACTCATTTCACCCCCTCGTCTCCTCCCTTTTTCCGGCACCAAAATCCGATTCAAATCGACTTGGTTGATGGTTTAATAAGTTGTTAGCGATGTCTCAGATCTGCTCGGTTCATATATCCCCTCATTCTCAATTCATACATACTCATTTCACACGTCGTCTCCTCTCCGTTTTTTCCGCAATCCACCACAACTTGATTCACATATGCTAGGTTAGGGGGGTTTGACGAGTTGGTAGTTCCGATTCCATATATTATTTTTTTATGAGCCAACCCGATCCAACTCGAACTAGACTGAAAAAAAATCACTATATAGTGATAGATAAATGACCCCTAAAGCGTTCCGCAACCATAAAAAAATTTCCTTGATCCTGGCCATAATTGTTACCATGGGAAGCGCTCGGGTATGATAGTGTAAAACATAGCTCGAGTTTAACTTCCGGTCAACTTTCACGAATCAATGATTATTTTTATCTTCAAATAAGGTAAATTAAGAGATCAATCACTACAAATAAAATGCCATTTAGTGGCACACGTTTTTAATGACATTTAACTTTTATGCCACCAATTTAGGTTTTTAATGGCACTTTGTGTATGCCATCTTTGCTTATAACACATTTTTAGCGACACTTATTTTTAGTGCCACTAATTTATAATTTTAGCACTTTGTGTATACCACTAAAAATCTAGTGTCACACGTTTTTAATGGCATTTAGCTCTTGTGCCACTAATTTAGGTTTTTAATGGCACTTTGCATATGCCATCTTTGCTTATAACACATTTTTAGTGCCACTAATTTATGATTTTAGTGGCACTTTGCGTATGCCACTAAAAATCTAGTGTCACATGTTTTAATGGCATTTAGCTCTTGTGCCACTAATTTAGGTTTTTAATGGCACTTTGCATATGCCATCTTTGCTTATAACACATTTTTAGTGGCACTTAGTTTTAGTGTTACTAATTTATGATTTTAGTGGCACTTTGCGTATGCCACTAAAAATCTAGTGTCACATGTTTTAATGGCATTTAGCTCTTGTGCCACTAATTTAGGTTTTTAATGGTACTTTTAGTGACAATTAGTTTAGTGCCACTAATTTATGATTTTAGTGGAATTTTGCGTATGCCACTAAAAATCTAGTGTCACACGTTTTTAATGGCATTTAGCTTTTGTGCCACTGATTTAGGTTTTTAATGACACTTTGTGTATGCCATCTTTGCTTATAATACATTTTTAGTGACACTTAGTATTAGTGCCACTAATTTATGATTTTAGTGGCACTTTGCGTATGCCACTAAAAATCTAGTGTCACACGTTTTTAATGGCATTTAGCTCTTGTGCCACTAATTTAGGTTTTTAATGACACTTTGTGTATGCCATATTTGCTTACAACACTTTTTTAGTGACACTTAGTTTTAGTGCCACTAATTTATGATTTTAGTGGCACCTTGAATATGCCACTAAAATCTAGTGTCACATGTTTTTAAAGGCATTTAGCTCTTGTACCACTAATTTAGGTTTTTAATAGAACTTTGCATATGCCATCTTTGCTTATAACACATTTTTAGTGCATCTAGTTTTAATGCCACTAAGTTATTTTTTAGTGGCACTTTGCGTATGCCACTAAAAATCTAGTGCCACACGTTTTTAATGACATTTAGCTCTTATATATGTCACTAATTTAGGTTTTTATGTGGCGCTAATATAGGTTTTTATTGGCACTTTGCGTAGGCCATCTTTGGTTATAACACTTTTTAGTATCCGATAAAAGTGTAGATAAGAGTATATGTTTTTTAAAAGTATATGATAAAAGAGTAGGGTAGGCTTGTAAATGAACCAAATGAACACAAACATTTAATCAAACATATATTTTGTGTTCATGTTCATTTATTTAAACATGTTTATTTAAAAATCAAAGTGATAAACTTATGGACTAGATCTACCCATCTAGGGAGATCAAATCAATTAGTTATCAAAGTATACTATTCCTATTTTTATTTTATCTACCCATCTAGAATAATATCTTAATCCCAAAATCTCATTGTTAGGGCACGGATTTTCAGTATCCTCAGTAAAGATTATATTCAGGACGAATTCAGAATGCGGTATCCTCAAAGGTAACTGGTATCCTAATTACATTATATAACTAACACGATATTTGCTACTTTCCATGTTTACCAAGTCAAAGGCCGTTGCTTGATCTCCTAAGAACTCGCACTTACTGTTATTGGAGCGTGGCGACTAAGGAAACATGCTATCTAACGGAATTAACGGCTAATTGATTTAGTCTAAGAGTTTCCTTAAATATAGGACTTCTTGTTAGTTTTATTTTGGGATAAATAGAGCTCAAAACCGGATCATAACACACACTCTAGCACTCGAGAACTTACTAGTACTCGCATTCTTTGTAATCACGATCAAGTTTGAGCTCCACAATTGTAATCACCTTTATTATTAATAAACCGGTGGTGATAGTTTTCACCGCCCGGGGTTTTTTGCTTGTTATCCTAAGGATAACGGGTTTTTTCCTCGCAACAAATCCTCGTGTTCAAGCACTTTTACGTTCATTTCATACAAGCACCTAGTCCCAATTACTAATTTGGTTACGAAATCATTGTTGTTAATTTTTTACCAAAACAATTTGGCGCCCACCGTGGGGCAAACGGTGCTTCAATCCTTTAAGAATCATTCAGTTTGTTCTCGATCACTTTCATTCCCTTGACAATGGCCTCATAACCAAAAACCAGTTCAATTTTTGCTCCGTTGGTCACCTCTGCTTTAAATGTCAACCCAGGAGCTCCACCAGTGCCAAAGAAGAACGCTCAACCCAGAGCAGAACTTCCACCATACGCGGGATCCTCTACATGGGTAGACCCGGTTATTTCTAATAATGATATTTTTGCTTTGATGAAACAGGTCAAAACTCACATGGAGCAGCAAGAGAAGACCAACTCAAGGCTATTCAAGGAGATTGAAGGGATCAAAAAGAAACTAGGGCAGGAGGCCACCCCAATCATGCTCAGGGTCCTTGACTTTGATTCTCCAGAATCTTCTATCTTTCAGAACCCTGGATCCCTGGGGACACAATCAGCAAGGGTTCCATCGCAGCAGTAATCAGGATACTCGGGAGCTTTTCCTTTGGTATCCTCGGAGTTACCCGGACCAACGAGGCCAGGGTCCGTCAACATGCAGCCTTGCTCAACTCTGCCAGCCGGCATATTCTCATCAGGATCCCCTATGGTATCCTCGGAAGTGCATGTTGGAGATGACATCCCTATGCAGGCACCGCCATATCATGGGGATACCATCAATGGAGGAATTAACCACCCAAGCTCAGGATACCAGAGACCTAACCAAGATCCTGGTAACAGTTTACTTAATTCTAATTTATACACTAACCGTGGATCTGTGCAGGATAAGGGGATATCCCCAGAGATAGCCAGGGAATTGCAGAAAATGAAGGATATGATTTCCAATATCCCGGGGATAATACGTCCCATAGCTGAAGTTCCTGCAGGTAGCCACAGGATATCCAGGTTCACTTGGCCTATATGTGACGTGGGGATCCCCAAGAAATTCCAGAAGCCCAGCATGAAGCTGTACGATGGCACTACGGATCCCGAGGAACACGTAGCTCAGTATAGAGAAAGGATGGAGATCAACCCCATCCCCATTAACATCAAAGAAGCTTGCCTATGCAAGGGTTTCGGTTCAACCCTGACGGGGCCAGCCCTCAAATGGTTATTGAGTACTCCTTCCAACACTATTACTTCATTTTCCCATTTGATTAACTTGTTCAATAATCAAATTTTTTGTAGTAGATCTTTTGAGAAAATGACAGGTGATTTATATAGAATTTTTCAGCAAAACCATGAATCCTTAAGGGATTACATAACCAGATTTAGCAGGGAAGCTTTGGAAATCCCCAACCTTGACATGGCAGCTGCTGTCGAAGCCTTCAAGATGGGACTAAGGAAGGATTCTCCTTTCTACGATGATCTCGTCATGACTCCATGCAGGAATCTTGATGAAGTCAGAAACAGGGCATTAAGATACATTCGACTAGAGGATGACAAGAAGGCTCATGGAAACTTGGTTATCCCGAAATACGAGTCTACCAACAGGAAGTCCGACTCTCCACACAAGTTCTTCAGACCGAAGCCTTATTCCAAGCAGGATAATCCCAAGATCAATGTTGTGGAAGAAGACGAAGAATATCCTAAAATATCCGAATATATTGTTTTAACTTAGATATTGGTGGTATAATTTGTGCCATGCAGGATCTAGGTGACAAGGCTAGATGGCCTAAGAAAAATGAGAAGCCCGGATCCAACAAGGACAAGTCAAAGTGGTGTGCATTCCATGAAGACTTCGGCCATCGGACAGACAATTGTATAGCACTCCGGAAAGAGATAGGATACCTTCTCAGTAAGGGACACCTGAAGGAACTATTTGGAAGAAATAAGAACAAGAGTCAAGATCCTGTCAAGATACCTGAAAGGGCACCTTCTCCACCACCCGGAGCTAAGGTAATATCCTTTATCTCGGGAGGATCTGACATCTGCGGGACCTCGTATTCAGCAGCCAAGAAACGTTTTAGAGAGACGAAGATGGACAACGGAGAAAGACCTCTCCGTACTTCCACATTAACAACTCAAAGAATCATTTCCTTCAACGAGGAGGATAAATGTGACCTTGTGGATCCCAACCACGATGGTTTGGTAATAACTTTATGCGTAGCTAACTATTTTGTGCGCAGGATACTCGTTGATGGAGGAAGCTCTGTAAACATTATCCAGATGGATGCCTTGAAGAAAATGGATATCCCGGAAACGGAAATTATCCCGAAATCCTCAGTCCGTCGGATTCAGTGGCAAAACTAAGAACACCTTTGGAGAAATCAAACTTCCAATATATATTGAGGGAACTAACTCCCTACAAAAGTTCTGCGTTATTGACTCTCTGTCTTGTTGCAATGTAATTTTAGGCAGGCCCTGGATCCACAGCATGAAGGCAGTACCCTCAACCTACCATCAGTGTGTGAAACTCCCAAGTCCTTGGGGAGTCATCAAAATGGAGAGTGATCAACAAGATGCCAAGGAGTGTTATGCTTCATCAATGAAGTGGACTACAAAGCCTACTCAAGCATAGCAATTACAAAAACAGCCGAGGAAGGTCCTGCAAGTAAGAGAACAGGATGTAAAGGAAGTATCTTTGAATCCTCAAGAAACTGAGATCAAAGTGTTGCTGGGATCAAGTATTTCTAAGGATATTGAAATGGAGTGGATATCGTTCCTAAAGAAAAGAGCTTCTACCTTCGCTTGGAAACATGAAGATATGACAGGTATCTCTAAATCCATAATAACTCATAAAATTGGTATAGATAAATCTTTCAGGCCAGTACATCAAAAACGAAGAAAGTTTGCTCTTGAGATAAACGTTATCATACAAGAGGAGGTGCAGAAGCTGCTCAAGACCAAAATGATAAGGGAGGTCCATTATCTTAGATGGTTGGCCAATTTAGTTGTGGTCCAAAAGAAGAATGGAAAGTGGAGAGTATGTGTGGACTTCACAGACCTGAATAAGGCCTACCCAAAAGATCCATTTCCACTCCCACACATCGACTCAATGGTGGATGCAACCGCTGGCCATGAACTGCTAACCTTCATGGACGCATCCTCAGGATTTCAGCAAATTCAAATGGAACCTTCGGATCAAGAGGACACAACCTTCATGACTCCCACAGGTATATACTGTTATACTGCAATGCCTTTTGGACTTAAAAATGTAGGTGCAACATACCGAAGGCTCGTCAACATGATGTTCAAAGACCAACCGGGGGACACGATGGAAGTCTACATAGATGACATGGTTGTGAAGTCAAAAAAGGTTGAGGATCATCTCAAAGACTTGGCAACAGCATTTGATATCCTAGATGAATATAACATGAAGCTGAATCCAGCCAAGTGTCACTTTGGGGTCAAAGCCGGAAAATTCCTGGGATACGTGGTCACCAAAAGAGGAATAGAAGCAAGCCCTGAACAGATCAAGGCCATCCTGGACATAAGGTCACCAAGAAATGTGAAAGACGTCCAAAGATTGACCGGAAGAATAGCAGCTCTCAACAGATTCATCTCAAAATCTTCAGAGAAGTGTAAAGACTTCTATGATATCCTGAGGAAGAATCAAAAATTCGAATGGGGAGAAAAGCAAGAAAGGGCATTGGTATCCATGAAGGAATACTTATCCTCAGCACCACTTCTAATGAAGCCAGTCGATGGTGAGCCTTTATCCCTATACTTAGCCGTTTCTGGGAATGCAATCATTGCCATCTTGGTCAAGGATCATGAAGGTCAACAACATCCAATATATTATGTAAGTAAAAGTCTACTAGATGCTGAATCCAGGTATTCCTATCTTGAAAAGTTAATTTTAGCACTTATAATGGCTTACACTAAACTAAGACATTACTTTGAAACTCATGCTATACATGTAAAAACTAACTATCCTATTAAAGCTGTTTTGAGAAAACCAGAAATGTTGGGTAGGATGGCAAAATGGGCTGTGAAACTTAGTGCATACGATATCTTGTATAAGCCAAGAACAGCCATCAAATCTCAGGCACTTGCCGACTTTGTGGCTGATTTTAGCCAGGATATACTTGAAGAAGTTGAAAAGAAAGTTCAACAATTGAACGTCAAGGAAAGTTGGACTTTGCATACCGATGGTGCCTCCAACATAAAAGGAACAGGTCTAGGTATCCTGCTAAAATCGCCATAGGGGGACATAATACCTCTATCTATATCTTGTGAATTTCAAGCTACTAATAATGAGGCTGAATATGAGGCCTTAATAGCTGGTTTGCAAGTAGCTAAAGATATGAAGGTCATGTATCTTCAAGTTTATGTTGATTCTTTATTATTAGCTAACCATTTCAATGGCTCTTATGCAGCGAATGCAGAAAACTTAGCGAAATATTTAGAAATAGTTAAGCAATTAGCTATGTGTTTCGAAACATTTGACATAGTACAGGTACCAAGAGAAGAGAACACTGAGGCAGATGCCTTAGCAAACTTGGCATCAGCTCTCAAGATACCAGAAGATGTCAAGATACCTATTGTGCATATCTTGACTTCAGCAACAAAGGAAAACCTCAAAGTCTTAGAAACTTCAAATTCTAAGGATAATCCAGCATCTTGGACCAATCCCATAATACGGTATCTTCAGGATAACAAGATCCCAGAAGGAGAAAATCCCAGAGCATTCCGAATGAAGGTAACCCAGTATATTATCCTAAATACTGTATTATATAGAAAATCACTTGCAGGTCTATACTTGAGATGCCTGGAATATCAAGAAGCACAAGAAGTTCTCAAGGATATACATGAAAGTGATTGCGGAAACCACACTGGGGGCAGAGCCTTATCATCCAAAATACTAAGGACATGCTATTTCTTGCTAACGATAAAGAGAGATGCATGGATTTCTCCAAGAAGTGTGATGCTTGCCAAAGACATAGCAACATATTGCACCAACCAGCCGAACCATTATATTCTATCATATCCCCGTGGCCATTTATGAAATGGGGAATGGATATTGTGGGTAAGCTGCCCAAAGCTCCTGGTGGAAAGGTCTTCATGCTAGCCATGACAGATTACTTCTCCAAGTGGATCGAAGCAGAGGCATTTGTCCAAGTTAAAGAAAAGGATGTAATCTCATTCATCAAGCGCAACATCCTGACGAGATTTGGTATCCCAGCAGAGATTGTTTGCGACAATGGATCACAGTTCTTCGGAAGAAGAACAACCAACTTTTGCAAAAGTTGGGGAATCAAGATTGTGACTTCAACTCCAGTACATCCTCAAGCTAATGGTCAAGCAGAATCCAGTAACAAGATCATCATCAACAATCTGAAGAAGAAATTGGGGTCCAAGAAGGGAAAATGGGCTGAAGAACTACCATTTGTTCTTTGGGCCGATAGAACCACTTCAAAAAATGCAACGGGACAAACACCCTTCTCCTTGGTGTTTAGGGCCGAAGTTGTTATCCCAACAGAGATGGTGATCCCTACAGCAAGAAACAACATCCAGGATACTGAGTCCAACAACAAAAATCTTACCGAAGATCTGGATACCATTGATGAACTCAGAGATCTCGTCAGAATCAGAATGACTTCATACCAACAAAAAATAGCCAAGTCCTACAACAAGAATACCAGAATTCGAAGATTTCAAGTAGGAGACATGGTATTAAGAAAAGCATTTCAGAATACCACTGACCCAGCAGATAGAAAGCTAGCTCCAAAGTGGGAACGTCCTTACCTGATTGATTCAGAGGCAGGAAAAGGGGCCTACATGTTAATCACTATGGAAGGTGTTCCTATACCAAGGGCTTGGAATGTTATCCATCTCAAGGCGTATTTTTGTTAGTGTACTTAACTGGTATGTTTGTATCCTCTAGACGAAGTTATCCTAAGGATACATTATCTCGAAACAGTCAGAGGCTGATCACCTCCCACACGAATATGATATCCCTGATATCCCACAAGGTTTAAAGGTCTTCACCTTTCCAACGAACGCCAGGGGCGCACGAATATGATATCCCGGATATCTCAAAAGGTTTAAAGGTCTTCACCTTTCTAACGACGTCTGGAGCGCACGATGATTCGGGTATAGTTTGTGGCAGGCTGACCAGACCAGCTGACAATCCGTCTGTTGTTGGCTATATACCGAATCCTTAAGATAAGTGGCAGACGTGTCACACATATGGTTTATAACATTTTCATGTTATCTAAGGTTTATAACACGTCCGTGTTATCTAAAGTCTTGGCATAATCATGCCCATGCGTTTGGGACCTTCCCCAGTTTTATCTCAAGTTGAGACATTTTCATGTCTCTAAAGTAAAGGCCTAGTCGCCAGTAAAAAGGCTTTATCGCCAGTTAATAGGCCTTGTCGCCATAATTATCTAACTTTGTCTTGACAGATCGCTAAATCTATGAAGGTTACTAAGTTGTTTTTGAAACCCCATAAACATGACACTCCAAGAAGCTCAACAATAGGGAACATCATATGTAAGCTAACTAGATTTATAAATGATCTCCACGAAGGTACTCCTTACACTTAGTTCTATCACTCAATTTATATTTCAAGGTATGATTTTTTGTTTTGATTGTGATAACTCACACAAGACACAAGGATATATTATCCTAATAAGTCTTTTGATTATATTTTCTAAAAACGTAGAAGTATTTTATGTTCAGGATATATGATCCTCAGGATATTTTAAAGTCTTAAAAGATACTTTTTCTGAAAATATAAATATTCAAGAAACATGTTTTCAAAATAAACTATCCTCGAAGTAACTTATTTCAGAAAATTAAAAACATGTGATATTCCAACTAACACTTGCAAGATATTGAACACGATGCTTAAAGCCAAAAGGTTATATTATTAACTAACCATAAGTGCAGGAAATTAGAAAGGCAACACCCGGGTTTCGTCTTGAAAAGCCAAGATCCCTCCACCCAAGTATTGACAGATGTTCAAAAGTCAAGATAACATGGGCTTCGTCTTGGAAAGTCAAGATCCCTCCACCCATGTATCTTATTATCCTAAGCTTACTTGTTCAAGACAGGAAAATAAAAATTGTTCGAAAACCATTACAACCCAACACCAAACACAAACACATAAAAATTGGGCTCAAACTTTTTCTTTACCGCCATCACTTCCCAATTGCACCTCGCCACCAACCGCCTCCACTGCATCCTTGATCGCCACTTCCACAGCCTCCTCTACAAACTTCTCCGTACCACTAGGACCAACATCCTCCACATTCTCACCATTAAGCTCGGCCAAGACTCTCTCCCAAGCAGCCACATCCCAAAAAGGAGTCTCCAGCCCTGCATCCTTAGCCTCCTTAGCCATCCTCAGCTGGGACTGGAAAATGGAGACAACAGCCGATTTCTTTGCTCCTTCAGTAACCTCCTGAATCTACACAAGATGATCCGCCTCTTGGTGGACTAGCTCCTTCTTGGCCAGCAAGAGTTTATGCTTCAAGTCCTCGATCTCTTTCGTCTTCTTATCGAGAAGGCTGGATTTGGCATTAGCAATCTTCGACATTTCAGCAATGCGAGTGTTAGCCTCAAGAAGCTCATAATGGAGATCATTGAATTTGGAGGATATCAATCCTAGTCCCTACACAAATCATAATAACCGCAACATATGTTATCTCCAGGATATAAGGATAAAACACAAAATATACCTGGTTAAATTCAAGATCTCCTGTCGGAGAAGAATCGTAGGTATCATGGGTCTTCCTCTTTTTCGAAGTCTTAGCACGAGTGACTTCGGGTTTAGGCTGGGGGACAGGAGCGGCTTCTTTCTTCTTGGTGCTACGAGTAGAGACCATGTTGTCAATGTCGTCCAAAGCAAAGGTTGAAGCAAATTTACCTACGAGTATACAGGTTAGTATCCCTAATCCTTAAAATATTTATGCTAACATTTCAATGTCCCCTACCAGACATAACGGAGCTCTCCGACGAAGATGATTCTTGGAGACCAGACTGAAAAAGAAACGTTCTCTCTTCCTCGTCTATGAGGTAGAAAGAATTTAGCTTGCTCTCAGTTTCCTTGCCAGGAAGAGCGATTTCGAAGAACTTCAAGGCTGCAATAAGACAAGATAAAAGCATATCAGTCACAAGAATAACAACATCCAGTTTCAAGACAACGTATCCTACTTTTGGTCACCCAAAGGTATGGAAGGTTTTTGGGGTTCGGAAGCGAGTCTCTCCTAACAAAGAAGAATTGCTACTTCCATTAGTCATTGTTCTGGGTGCTTTTCAAAACTAGTGGGTTTCGACCAGATCTGGTTTTGAGAAGGTATGTTGAGGAGCCGTGGCTACAAAGGTCATAGACGGAGGCAAGCTCAGAAATGGTAAGATCCAGAGCAGGATCGGCAATTAGTCTCTCCAGGACAAACAATGTCCTCCAAACCATCGGCATGGTTTAGACAAAACTAAGCCCAGTTCTGATGAAAAACTCCGTGGTAAAAGTTGGAAAGGGGTAAGTAAAGCCGATCTTGAACGGCAAAAAAGGAAAACAAATCCAGGTCTTAGAGACAAGATCAGACAAGACAGCTGGATCAAAGGGTCGGAAAACGGTTCCCGGAGGGAAGCAGCCTCGGGATTGTAAGCTCGCAATATCATCATTATTGAACGTGCATATCTCATTCACGGGGTTGGCAAGAAGATTTTGGGAAATGAAATCCTCAATACTAGAATCATGGAGCTTCGGACTCATGATTTCCAGAATATAAAGAAGAAGAAAAAGAGTTTACCTGGATAGAAGGAAAGATGGATAGAAATGTTATTTATCCAAAGTAATTATAAGGCCGGCCTAGGGTTTACCCAAAGAACGGATGAGTGAAACGTGTATCAACAATCTACCACACATGCAAAGATTTGAAATTCAAAATTCAAAAATTTTATAATTGTAATGCCTATCTACAGCTGTTAAAATTTGGGGACAATTGTTAGGGCACGGATTTTCTGTATTCTCAGCAAAGATTTTATTCAGGACGAATCCAGGATGCGGTATCCTCAAAGGTAACTGGTATCCTAATTACATTATATAACTAACACGATATTTGCTACTTTCTATGTTTACCAGGTCAAAGGCCATTGCTTGATCTCCTAAGAACTCGCACTTACTGTTATTAGAGCGTGGCGACTAAGGAAACATGCTATCTAACGGAATTAACGGCTAATTGATTTAGTCTAAGAGTTTCCTTAAATATAGGACTTCTTGTTAGTTTTATTTTGGGATAAATAGAGCTCAAAACCGGATCATTACACACACTCTAGCACTCGAGAACTTATTAGTACTCGCATTCTTTGTAATCACGATCAAGTTTGAGCTCCACAATTGAAATCACCTTTATTATTAATAAACCGGTGGTGATAGTTTTCACCGCCCGGGGTTTTTTGCTTGTTATCCTAAGGATAACGGGTTTTTTCCTCGCAACAAATCCTCGTGTTCAAGCACTTTTACGTTCATTTCATACAAGTACCTGGTCCCGATTACTAATTTGTTTACGAAATCATTGTTATTAATATTTGACCAAAACACTCTTATTTTTCAAAATAAAAAAAGTCAAAAAATAAAAATAAAATCAAAACCAACGACGTAACATTGGCCAATTCCCCTATCCACCAAACACATCAAATGCGATAAAAAACACTCGTCGCTTTAGAGAGAGAAAGCTAGGCTTCACAAATCACATCAATGGCATCTTCTTCTAGGGTTTCTACTCTACTCATCTTCTTCAGCGGTTACCGGAGGTGCTGAGTTTGACGCGAAGGTGTTCCGGCATAAATTGACGAGAAGCGATAATTATAACAGGAAAGGATTTGGACATAAGAAGGAGACTCTCGATCTCATGAATCAGGAGTATACGAGTAAGTGTTTAGTTTGATTGTATCCATTTACGGTGAGATTGAGATTAAAATTATCAATCTAATCAGCTGCTTATCCAGTTATACAGCATGTAGAGTAATTGATTGATAAATTGAGCTGTGATAGCTTCGGATTGTATTGATTTATTGTTATATTGAAGTTTAGGTTTATCGATCTAATCAGTTAGATAGATTGAGCTACGAGAGGTTGTTAGGTAGGATTGATTAGTACGGATTGTATCGGTTTACTGTTAGATTGAAATTTAGGTTTATTGATCTAATCGGTTGTATATATTGCATATACCAGTAATTGATAGAGAAATTGAATTGTGATAGCTTTGGATTTTATTGATTTACATTGAGATCAAAATTTAGGTTTATTGATTGTATTGGCTGCTCATATTGCGTGTTCGAATAAATTTTAGATTAATTGAACTGTGATAGCTTGTTGGGTATGATTGATTCATATAGATTGTTTCGATTTACAATGAGATTGAAGTTTAGGTTTATCGATCTTATTGCCTGCTTATACTGCATGTACGAGTATTTGATAGATAAATTTGTCTAAATTGATAGATTTGCAGAATTCAGTTTATTATATCTGCTTTTTTGTCTGAGATTAACAGAATTGGTGTTTATTGATTTACTAGTGTGTTTGAATACGACCAGGTGACATAATAAAGACACTGAAGGAGAATAACAATGAGTGCACTTGGGGAAATGTTACTATAAAGCTTGCAGAAGCTTATGGCTTTTGCTGGGGTGTTGAGCGTGCAGTTCAATAAGCTGATTATATCGTTCTGCTTATGAAAATCACTATTTAGCCTTGATTTGCAATTCTAATATATTGTGTCAGATTTAGTAAAACTTGACTTGTTTATCATAGATGCTAGAGGAGATGGAGGTTAAAGACATTCCCGTTGAGAACGGAGAGAAACAATTTGATGTCGTTGATACAACATGCCCTTAGGTTATCTAATGTAATATTCTCATATTATTTAGTTAATTTTATGGCTTTATCTTATCTAATGCTCTCATATTATTATAAACTTTCTGTTTGGTATACAAGGTGTGGACTTCGGTTGAAAAACATAAAAAGGGGGATTATACTTCTATAATTCATGGCAGCCTCATCTTTTGCAGGAAAGTATGTCATTGCTAAGAACATGGATGAGGCATGTTTATTAGTGTGTATGTTTACTAGTGTTCATTTCTTTGGTTTTTCCTCTTTTATATTCTTCTAAAGGGTTTTATTTCCTATGCCACCTAGACGACATATGTGTGTGATTACATCCTTGTGGTAAAACTTAACGGATCTAGTTCTACAAAAGAAGCATTTTCAGAGGTATACACTATACTCTCTTAAAATCTATATAATATTGATTTCTTGTTTATGTTTTAAATATCTACACACTTCTAACTTTTTGCATACTTGCAGAAATTTAAATATGCAGTTTTCAAGGGTTTTTGATCCCGGCACTGATCAAAACTGGTGTAGCAAACCAAACTACAATGTTAAAGGGGAAACGAAGGAAATTGGTTAGTGTCGTTGTCTTTGATTTATTATAATAATTGTCCAGAAATTACAATTTTTGATGCCTACTTTTTCCTTTCGTAAATTTTGCAAGGAAATTAGTCAAGAGGACCGTGATGAGTAAATATGGAGTGGAAAATGCCACTAAACACTTCATAAGTTTCAACACCATCTGTGGTGCTACTCAAGTAAGTGCTTCTTTTAAACAATGGGTGGGCGGGTAGTAGGTATTTAACTGACTATTGATATGTGTCGGATTACCATAGACTAAAAGACAAAAAGATATTATTACAAAATAAGTAAAGTACCTAACTTTCCTTAATACATTGACATGTTAGCCATAAAACAAGTTGACCCACTTTCTATGTAGCTTTTTCTTTACCGAGTTGACCCGTAAGACCTAAAACAATACACTAATTTATTCATTACTGTAGAAGGTGTAATTATGAAAATTTTGGTGTTTAAAAGTGGTAAATATGATAACTATTGAACTTTTGACGGGACATATATGAAATTAATCCTAATATGTAACCAGAAAAAATCCATACACAAGTAAACGAGGGTTAAAATTGCTACCATTATGATCTTCATTTAAGATATTATATCATTTTTAGGAGTGACAAGATACTATGTATAATACTATGTATAAATTAGTGATAAAGATGGATCTTATGTTGAAATTTTTTTTTTATTAGGTACCTTGCATGAAGATTGAAGATGGTGAAAGAGGTTAATTGCATGAAAATTTTCATTTAAGTTTCTAGTTTTTATTCAAATATTTGTTATTTTCCTTTTTATATGATTGATATTTTGACTTGAAGAGTTAGGCATTTAATATGCATTTGGAATGTGATTTGGTATGTGTTTAGAATGCGATCGAACTTTAAATTGTGGTAAAGAAATTGTGATTTATATATTTAAGGGTTTTATTTTTATTTTATATTGTTAAAAGGTGTCACTAAGATACCAAAAATTTGTGGTGGCGGTAAAAAAAAAGCCATTAAAGCTCAAAAGTTTGTAGTGGCAGACAAAAAAGTGTCATTAAAGACTGAAGGTTTGTTGTGGTGGACAAAAAAGTGTCACTATACCCGAAAGTTTTTAATGGTAGAAATAAAAAGTGCCATTAACGTCCAAAAGCTTGTAGTAGCAAACGAAAAAGTGCCACTTGTACAAAATGTTTTTAATTGCATACGAAAAAAATGCCACTAAAAGTCCAAAATGTTTTTGTGACATATAGAAAAAAATACCACTAAAAGTTCCAAATGTATTTAATGGCATGCGGTAAAAAGTCCCACTAAAAGCCCAAACGTTTATAGTGGTAGATGAAAAAAGTGTCACTAAAAGTCCAAAATATTTTCAATGGCATACGGAAAAAAATGCCACTAAAGTTCAAAATGTTTTAATCGCATACGGAAAAAAGTGCTACTAAAAGCCTAAAAGTTAGTAGTGGCAGACGAAAAAAGTGCCACTAAAAGGCTTTAGTGGTAGCACTTCTAGTGATACCTTTTTTGTGTGTCACTCATTCCAACAAGATTCTTTAGTGACACTTCTTTGGTTTCTTGTGACACTTTATGTGTGCCATTAAATGGCTTTTTATTGTAGTGAATATATTATATTACGGGAATGCTAGTAATTATTGGAACTTATTTTTAAGTTGGGTTTGGATTCCATTGAGGTGAAATTTGAATATGAAGAACTGAAGATGACAATATCCTTTTAATTGTTTTTTTCTTAATTTCATATCATTTTTGGACAATCCACCATTGACAGGTGTTGGATTCCTTTTACTTAAATAAAATAAATTAATTTATTTTTTCATTAACTATTCGTATAAATCACCGAATGAATTTTATAGGCCTTGGATAGTTTAATTTAATTTAATTGATTTGTTATTACAAACTTGAAACTTGACAACTTGTTATTGTTGTTTTGCATTACGTCTAGACCCAACCTAAACATAAGCCCATCAGGCTGTACTGATGGGCCTGCAGTGGCCCAAAAGGCAGATATAATCACCAAGTTACTTAACAAGTCAAGAACTCAAGATCATGGCCAAGTATTAAAACCCTACTCTTTTTTAAGTTTTGCATGCGTTTCCACTAGAAAGCATCCGGTAACTCCATGATTTCCATTAAAGTTATGGTTATTTAATTTACCCCGCAAATCGTATTGGAATGGTTTTATAACGTGTTTTAAATTGGGTTATATTGTGGTTTTAAATTGGGTTATACTATAAATGTGAATGCTGGTGAACTTCGTGAATGTTTCGAATTTGAATTTAAGGGGAAACACCCAAGTGTATGGGTGAAGTCATCCATGAGGACAATGTAGTATATGTAACTTGTTTACTAACGATAAGTGATGCCCACTAGTCACAACGCATAATATCAAAACACAAAATAGTACAAGAATGACAAACTAGTATCTTAGCAATCAGCACGCCTGTTACTAGAATAAATTTATTGGAAACAAGATAATTTAAAACAGAAAATCCGAGGTGGCCTAAATAGTAATGACACGCGTGTGGAAGCAAAAGCAATGGATTCATCGGCTGGCATGGCAACAATGTTGCAGAACTCACTAGGCACTAGTCGGATAGTAGGGTAGGGAGTAGTGATTAATTACACTTAATTTGATTGAAATTTATATGTAGTTTCTAAAAATACAAATATGTACCAAATTTTATGTATAAACTTTTCAATTTTGACCGAGTTTGATCATATAGCAATTAATCGGCAACTAATCGGTTAGGTAGGGACTAGTGATTAATCGGGGATTACGAAAGCTTAGGGGAGAGTCTGACAACCATGTATGGCAGGATAGGTGAGTGGGTAGAGACGACTTGAACTACCATGGCTTGAAATTATCTTTCGTCTTGGGTACTTTGTCACTAGAAAAACCACGATGATCAAAATCAACAGAAACATAGTTACCAATAGAAATTTACAAAGATAACTATGCTACTACGCGACCGGTACACTTGCCGATGTTATGTGAAGCATAGTTTAGTTTTTCATTTGTATAATACTTAGCTTGTGATCAGTTCTTATTTATATATACGTTTTGTTCACATCAAGTTCTTGGCTTCGTTACCAGGATACGGCTATTGGTGGTTTTGAAAACAACCCAAATCGGGAGTTTAGCTTTTCTTTTCTTTATTTTTGGTATTTTAGTTTGTTAAGCTTGATTTAACTTCTTTTTGTTTATTGTCAGTGTATGCACAACACTCGTTCATTAGGACCGCCGGAGTTTGCTGCTGTTGAAGATCCTAAGAGAGTACTCCGTGTAGGAATTCAGAGCTCATTGAAGAAAACACGAAATGAATCTGACCTGATCCAAGACGATGTTCCCCGGTCTTCGAGATGAACGAACCACGACTTCGTCTTCTTCTCCGGTAGCTCGAGATCTGCCATGGAAATATGGGGGGTGTGGAGGTGACTGCTAAGAGTTTCCTCTTGTTTACAGACACAAAAATATATGTGGAGGCCAAGGTAGCGTTTGGTATGGGATAATAAAGGATGAAATGGAATGGTTCATTCGAACGTAATGAAATTAGGTATGTTTGGTTGACAACCGGAAAGGAATAGGTCATTACCAAAGGAATTGTTTTCCTTCTAAAAATAGCTATTTTCATTCCTCCCATCCACCATGTTTTTTTTTTCATTTCCTAACTTATTTTCATGTTAATTCTTTATATTGCTTTTAAACAATGATTTCATAATTCTATTAACAAAACATAACAATAGAAAACATGTTTAATAAAATTTTCTTCTAGTTTCACTGTGATTTGTTTATATCATTCTATATCTTGATATACTGATATTTGTTTATATAAATTACAAAACATGTTTAATTTATTATATATATTAATTGGATAATGTTTTGAAAATTGGTAAAACAAAATTATTTTGAAGAACGAGATTTTTTTTTATTTTTTATCAATTGTATTTCTTTATTTTGTCTTTTTCTGCATTCAAAATAACAAAATGTAATGATATATTTCATTCCCAATGGGTAATCAAACATGGTAATGGAATGATTATGATCCATTTCATTCCCTTGTCCATTACATTCATCCGTTCATTTCATTCTCTCACTCATTTCATCATCGCATACCAAACATACCCTAAGTGTTCAAGAAGAGGATCCCCCAAAATGAGAGATGAAGACCCCTTATATAGGAACTTCATGGCTACCATCATGAAACCCTAACCTTATTGGGCCAAGCCCGGTCAGGGGTTACCTCCACAACCCCCAGCCCATTGGGCATTAGTTAGTAAACAATAATAACATAACAAATATAATATAAAAGCAATAAGTAAAAGGTCGTACCAGGTATTTAGGACCCTACCTCCACACTCATCACAAGAAGTATTTCTACTTCACTTGATTTTTCTAGTTCTTCGTCCAAATCTGCGAGCGAGATGGGAGATGCATTACCAGTAAGGAGGAGTGGAGGACCGTTGTCGACTGAGCATGGCCAACTAATGCAGGAGCAAGATCGAGCATTACGTGCGCGACGATCAACAACAAAACTGGCAATTACCGTCACATGTTCTGAATACAATTGCTCATTTTGTCAACTTTCATGGTTTGGAGGAAGGAGATCCACATTCACATACGACTCATTGTAGCAGGATTTGTAGCATGTTTCATCTAAATAACGTGTTGGAGGATGCCATCGCTTTATGTCTATTTCCTTTTCACTTGTGGGAAGTAGCTAGAATTGTTTTCGCATGGTTCTATCACCACATGGGATGATCTACTAAATAAATTTTTAGAGAGGTATGACCCACCTTCAAAGGCCGCACGTACAAGGCTGTTCGATTAGAATACCGGTGCCTCAAGATCCTACGTTGTTTTAAGGTTGCTCCATTATAATACATTTAAACCCTGTTCAGCGTTAGTCAAATCGACCTGCTATCGTTATTTAGTGTGTTTATGCTACTAGGTTTAATTTTCGTTCTATGATGTATTAGGGTACTATGTTTGAATTTTATCATTATACTATGCTTTTTTACTTTTACCATTCTAGCATGTTTTAGTTTGTTTATCATTTTAGATAACGTTTTGATGTTATTATTACTGGTCAGTTTGAAAATTTTGAAACCGAAACAAACGGTATAGTTAAAGGTTTATTGGAAAAAATCGTAAGAAAAAAAAAGAAAAAATTGAACTGGATGGTTAGAAATAGGCTATACAGTTTTGAAATAGCCTAAAACAATACTATCGGTATAACACGGTATACGACTAGTAAACATAATTTTAAAGTATACTAATAGTATGCTTGTTGAATTGATTGATAGGTTGTGTGACACGGTTTATTCGAGACAACCGTTAATCTTCCAAAAACATAAGAGAAGAAGAGAAAATAAACTTAAAATAAAAATTCTCTGATTAAAACACAACAAACTTTCATAATATATAAAGGTAACAAGGAAAACAAAAACACACTAGGAAACGATTTGAAATTCAACAATAACTTGCAGCAAAAGAAAAATATTGATAATCTTGATAGAGATTCTTCCATATCTTTGATTAATCTTCAAAACCAACAAATCTTTTAATTACCCAGTTGGACCCCGGAATTTGAACTCGATCTTGGCATTGGGCCGGCTTACGGGACTTTCTTCTAGATCGGGCCCTTGTTGATATGATATTATTTTTTTATATATATGTTTGGTTATTATTTTCAAGTCTGGGTACGTATTGGGTCTTTTATGGTTAGTAGAAGGGGAGGTTTTTAGTATTTTTGTTTGATTATATAATAAATATTGTATCATGAATAAAAGTTAGCCGATTGTTTTGAGTTAATTCTTCTAATAAATCACAGCATTCTTCTTCTTCAAGTCTCTAACCCTATCAAGGGTATCATAGCAACCACTCGATCCCTAGCTGCCATGACAAACACATGCAACCAAGAGGTTGACAAGGCGATCAATGTCACACCCCGACCAATGAAGGCGGAAACGTCGAGGCGCGACATGATTGCTCATTGCACAATGACACTATAAAGTTACAATATTTAAACAACTCATTTAAATCCATATCATCATAAATAACACAACAATTGTTCATACAAAATGCCAAATAGATAGATAAATAAATAACTTGTTCTTTTATTTTCTAATATCCTAAAGCCAAGATAATAAGTTTCTTCAAGTAATCCAATCAAGCTAACATCAAACCTGTAACATTGCATAAAATAGAGTTTGTCAACACGAAGGTTGGTGAGCAATTTTCATAGTTTTGGACAATAAGTATATAGTATGAAATCCACAACTAGTATATGAAAACAATAAATAATAGCAACAATTTAGATAATAAAACCGTCAATAAGAATACATTGACGAACCGTCAATAAGAATACATTGACGACAATAATGAAATCGTCAATAAGAATACATTTACGACACCTTTCTATATGGGGATACCATATACACTCGGAATTAACGTATGATCATACTTTGATGAGGCTACCCGCCTTAGCATTTAAGAATTTGCACATAATCATGTAAAGCATATAACACCAAATCGAGCATTTATTTAAGCAAACATATACAATACGTGTTGTGGTTTAAGACTCAAGTATAAATCATTTGAATTTGAATAAGTATGCAATGCCACCCCAAAACGAAAGATGGAAAACGGGGGATGAAAAAGTACTCACATTAACAAGTAACTTGAAAGATAGTGTCGTGAATAATCGGAGAGATCGGTTTAACGAGCAAGACCTATATTAAACGGGTCTCGTGTTAGTAGGTAGTCTTGGAAGGGTTTAAAATAAAATACATGACAAATAAAGTAAATAAATCAAGTTTAGGATTTAAAATGTAAATATTTGAGAAATTAAAGAAACGAGTTTTGTAAAATAAGTTTACTCGAAACCGGGTCTCGGTATTCTATTCATTAGTTTTTTTCTTTTTTTACTCAACCTATGTTAAGTAATAATGTGGGTTAAAATGCGATATTGCAAAACCCTTGGTTATAAGAATACCAAAACGAGGTTTAAACGAGTGTTCGGGTTTGTCGGTTCGAGACTTGATAATTGACCAAGCTCACAGTTAACTTCCCAAAATAATAAATGTTATGAGATAACTCAATAAAATCAAAATAGACTTAACCAAGTATGTAGTTCTATTGTGAAGAACCTTAACGTTCGTTAAGCGAGTATACGACCTTATCGGTTCGAACTTGTTATAAGATCAAGTTGGTTACCGACATGCCAAGTATGTTTAGAAATTAACTAAAATTGATTTAAAATATAATCTTGAAGAAAAATATGAGTTTTGGTGGCTAAAAACACACTTGTGTGTCTTAAGCGAGTGAACTCGGTTTAGTTCGGTTTTTGGTTCGGTCCTTGACTCGGAATAAGACCGAGGATGGTTACCACATACCCAATTACCATGGAACTTGTAAAATAACTTATAAATAATAATACTCAAGTTTTACATTCAAAAAGTTAACAATAAAGCTTTTAAACAAAAGTTCGGTTTTTGGTTCGGTCCTTGACTCGGAATAAGACCGAGGATGGTTACCACATACCCAATTACCATGGAACTTGTAAAATAACTTATAGATTATAATACTCAAGTTTTACATTCAAAAAGTTAACAATAATGCTTTTAAACAAAAGTTCGGTTTTTGGTTCGGTTCTCAACTCGGGATGAAACCGAGGCTAGTCACCACATACCCAATACCATGGAACTTGACAAATATGAAAAATAAACTAAAATATGTAGAATTTAAGCAAGTATAACAAGTTATATGGTTAGATTTGTTAAATATATAAACAAGGACTACAAAGTCCTCCATGTAACCTTGCCTTACTAGTCCGACATTTCAACCGGCCGAGACCTGAGAAATGAAAGACCGAAGGTAAACAAGGAGTGTATATTATATATATGTTGTAACATCAAGCTTTAAGTATTGAGAAGTTAGTTAAAATGAAAGATTAGCTTATGAAGAACAACCTTATAATTCAAGAATTTGAGAGAGAAATGAAGAAATGAGCAAGCACAAATGAAGAAGATGGGTGTGTATATATAGGGTAAGTTGAATGGGTCTTTCATGAAAATGGGTTGGTTATAGACCCAAGAAAGCACAAACTACAAATGGGTCCTTCAAATCTCCATTTTGGTAGTTTTAGTCCCTGGAGTTCGTTTTGAGCGTTTTCGGGGAATTTTAAGAACCGAAAAGGGTGTTTTTTTTATCCAACAACTATAAAACAAATATTTAACATACAATTCATCATTTTGATAATATCGAAAGGTTCGAGATACAAAACGGGTCGGGTTTACATTAAGAATACAAGTATAAAATAACCCGAAATTGACAAATGTCACATTGGGACCATCAGTAGCCAATTCATTAGTTGAGACCAGCAGTGACGAAAAATAAATAGTTGGGATCATTAAAAACCAATATACCTTAAAATTATTATGTTCCACTAATAGTTTCAAAATTAAAACACTAGCGGTAACTAAGGGGGCTTCTACTGATGAACTCAAACACCAGTGGTTGCATTCTCTCACTTGTGCCTTTTCTATTGTTAATCAAACGGATGAGGATGGTGTTGTTTCCAACGGTGTCGATTCGTAGTGATCTCACCATCATCCGCTGTCATCCACGGCGGAGCAAACCCTAATTCTCCTTCACTCCTCCGTCACCAATGGCCACCGCCACCACTCCCACCTCCACGGCCAATGCCGCCAATGGCCCAGTTCTCCCCTAACCACGGTATAGGGTCACCGACAACCGTCCGCCAGAAAACTTTAATCCGGCACTACAGCCGCATTCTTCATCCTATAGTTGCAACAATCAGAAATAGCCGACACTCACCAAACTGAATATCAAAGTTTGATTTTTACATCTCCAATCTCTGGAATCGTCGCCGGAGAAAAACCTTAGGCTCCTCGGAATTTCGGCGCATAACGGACAGGTCCCGAAATGCCAGATCTACAAAGACGAACTCCTAACACGATTATGTCCAACTTTTATTTCTAAGATCTTCAAACTTTATTTTCAAAACTTTAATGGGTTTCCAAGAAATTAACGTCTCGGTTCAGGTAATCGCAGAAATAGAACTCGAATAGCAAGAACAAAGTTGAATCAGTTGATTCAAACCCGCTCTGATACCATCTGTAGGTCCCAATACCTGATCCGACAACGAACAGCTTTGTTCTTGATAATCGTGAGAGACGAATGCTATAAATCATACGATCGAACAAAAAAAAATAAAGATAATAAGTATAGTGAACGACTCTGTAATCGGTTAAAAGATTTATAATAAACGAACGAACCGACCCCATCCAAGGTGAGCTCCCCTTGGGTGGGTGATTTACACCATAAGAACACACCCATAAAAGACAACAAAATGTCATATTTATAGCCTAACATAGCTTCTAGAAGATCTTCTCCCGCTAAAGCTAAACTCATGCACCGAAGCTCTCGTCTCGTATCTGGTTTTCACGCCCACTTTATTTGCTTGACCATAATGTATTTAACAGGTTTCGTCATATTAATAACGCAAGTCACAAATATTAGCCCCGTACACGATCGTCGCTAAATTTATTGATACACTATTGTTTAAATAAGCATCACATAGAAAAAGAAATAACCAGAAATAATCAAACAAACATGTATAGCAGCCTACATTAAAGTCGGCTAATTAAGCGACTAACTCCAACATTTACTATTTGAATAGTTTCAACTATAAAACCAACAAAAGGCTGGAATACTCGATCAAGTTTCACCATTTTTAATCTTTATTTTCTCTAGAAATGCCTTCCCGTTGAGCTTGCGCGAGAAGAAGTCTTTGAGGTACTGTTCCGTTACAAGTGTTTTATACAAGGGTGGGTTTCCTGTGTTTGTTAGGAGACTCTTTGCAGGACCAACATCTGATTCAAGCTTTGGGTTGAAGAACATGGCTAATGAAATCCTCTCTTTCACTGAATTAACTGTCGCCCTATCCTCGATGCTGTTGTAGACGCCATTGCTCATTATCTACAACCCTCAATATTAAAAATAAATTATGCTACCACTTTGATCAAGTACAAGCAAGCATACATGGGAATACATACATAAACATGTGCATGAGAATAATGAATACAAACAGTGAAACTGGTAATTTGAGCACCTAAAAGAATTTACGCATTCATCAATATTGAAAGAAGATAGATGAGTGCTTTTGACTTGGATGAAATTAAAGCTTACACATTTTCGTATGAGGCCTCACATACACACGACACTTACAAATTACAATCTAATCTCACCCTGTTTTAAAAGGCTATTTGAGGTTGCATGGAACAACTATTTGAGGATTCTTCGAGCGGCCGTTTGAAGGTGGGGCTCAAGGTCAAAGATAAACGAACCAACTCGTTCAGCTTGTTTATCTTAATGAGTTAAGGCTAGTAAAAGGCTCAAGTTGCCCGTTTAGTTTTCAAAAAGAAATAAGCGAGATACTAATTACCGACTTAACTTGGCTCAGGCTCGAGCTTGTTTACAAACAAAGTCATTTCAAGCGAGTCTCGAAGTGTGAACTTTTTAAACAACTTTATTTTCATATTCATGACAAATTTTCAAGATAAACTTTGATGTGTTTTGGAAAAACATGGAAGAAAAAAATCTCTAGTATGTGTTTATTTTTATACTATTAAGTATTATTTAATTCTGCTATAAATTTTTTTTATTAGCAATCTAGATATTGGATTACATCGAAACAGAAGGCAAGCGGGCAACAAGCTGCGCCGCTACCCCCTTTTTGAATCGCAAAACTCAATCTTTTAAAAACTATATTTGCTGATCTTGGAGTCATAACATTACTATGCATGACCCGCTGAACACGGGTAAGTAGCTCCACAGCTTCAGGCGCGAGGAAACCAAAAGTGTCAAAAGCAAAAGGAATAAATACATGTTGGTTGTCAAGACACGCCTTTTCATGTTTTGCCACCTTACCTGAAGCAGCTTTTAATGCGGCTTGACCGACCGTGAAACCACTACTCCCTAAGCCCACCAAAGGAGAAACCCCTATTATATCCACACACACGTGCTTCCCTCCTATCCATCCAAACACCAAAATGTCAGCCGGTCGAAGAGATGATCTTCTCTCCGACTGGTCAGTCAGGAAATTCACAGGTGCTTGTTTCTTAACAGAAATTCCAGCTCGCTTGAATATATCAAAGAGCACATCCCTAACCAGATCGTGTCGGTACTTGAACCCCGGGAGCTCATTATAGTGCACCGCGTGCTCCCCATATGAGTCTAAACACGCTTTACGACAAACATGACATATCTCATCAACCGGAAATAGAGGAATCATAAGGCGATACTTAAGGATACTACGATACTCCACTGGAGACATATGATGGCCTAACCCATCTATAGGGATAGCAAGAAGAAAATCTTGAGCATGTGGTGCTTGTAGACACTCAAAAATGGCTTTTTGTCTGCTTGTCATGTTAAAGTGTGACTCCATGTCGTGAACAATTTTACTAAAAAGAGTGCTCGCCAATGCATGCTGGGCTTTAGAGGGGGCGGTCTTTTTGTTAGAGAAACTATTAAAATCGAAGCTTGGAATCATGTCACGAAGACAAGCCAGAGCACAAGAATAATCAGAATCCATCTCACATATACCACTGTCTCGCAAAATGTGATCCTGAAGCATCCACGATTGGGCTCTCGAGGCCACAAACGAATAAGAGGAAGCCTCTACTGCTGAATACAACCCCAAACCCCCATTCTTAATGGGTAAGGAAGCCTTTACTGCCGAATACAACCCCAAACCCCCATTTTGTTTTGCTATAAATTAAAAACAAAAAACGACATGTGATGCATGTGGTGGTTAATCCTTTCTTTCTTTTTTTTTTGTAACATTCCTTTTCTTGAGGTTTTGGTTTTGTTTCATGTTTTTTAATACCTAGTTCAATTTTTTTTTTTCAAATCCAAAATTTTGAAATATCTTAATGCATTCTAAATATAATCTAGTCTCTTGATTTAATTATCTATTATTTTGTTTAAACTCATTAATTTTTAATAACCTTAATTTTGTTCGATGCATACACTATAAAAAATTGGACCTTTAACTCTTTAACACCGACAACCACCATCGTACTGCTGAAAACTCAAGCCTTGACAAGTCATATATGCTTGATCAAGCTCTGGCAAGTTGTGTTTGTAAGCTCCGGCAACCCATGCTTGTAAGCTCTAGCCACCACCGTCAACTACCAGCCGTTCTATATCTTTTAATTTTATGTACAAATTATGTATAGTGTTTGTTTATAGTTATGATCACTTGTACATCTCGTGTTTGTAGAAATTATGTATAATGTAAAACCGATTGTAACTAATCATGTTTTTTTTTTTCATTTTCAAGTTCAAACTCTCATGCAAATTAATCGTGTTTTGTTCCGTAAAAAATTTGAAATTAAAATCAAGACTAGAAAAGAATAATAGAAAGACCTTAGTGTTGTTGGGAACTCTGGAAGTAGATTAGATTTTCTTCTGTGAACGGGATTAGTGATCATATAGAAGCGATCAGCCCAGTCAATTTTCTGATCTTGAGAATGGACCGGGGTTTGACCGTACCCTTGATGGTCACCTGGCATCAGCTTGTACTTGAGCTTCTGTTCCGCTGGCGTGTTGAAAAACTTTACCACCTCTTCTTTCATTTTCTTCACCAACATTTTGTCAACTCCATGGTTCACCAACTACATGTAATTACTAATTTCATCAATATATTATTTAGAAAGAAATAATATGTAGACTGAACCTAAATTTTGAATATTTTCAATTAGTATAGGATTTAGGATTTGGCTAATTAATTATTTTTGCTTTCAAGTTGAACCACCCGTGGAAACGAACTCGGCAAGTTCAGCTGGTGGCATGCGAACTCCATTAGTTTGGTGAAAAACTTATGAGACCGTTTATGTTGGGTAGAAAATGTTTGTAGAGTTAGCTTAATTATCACACAAGCAAACCAACGCCCAAAACAATTGCCTAGACTTGCATTTGCATGGGTAGCTAACTGTCTAGAAGTCTATGAACTTTCACCAAAAAAAAAAAACCTACTAAAAGTACTTAGTTGAATCCTAAACCTGTAAAACAAATAGTTAATTACTTAACTCAGCTGCATAAAGATACCTAACCTGAAAGATTCCCCATTCTTGGCATGTAGTACATAGGTTTTTCAATTGATCCTTATCATTGGATCCTAGTATCTTAATGATATCATTCATGTCAACGAGTGGGATAGAAAACAAAGGCGAACGACTGTTAGAGACAAAGGTGGGTTCTCGATGTTCTTGAACGTAGCAATGAGGCACCTCCAATTTGAGTTCTTTTGCAAGCTCTTGAACATTCCCCTGGCTTTTTGAAAAAACCATTTCAGAATATGTGTATGCTACAAATGAGAATCTTGTGAAAGGATAAATTATTGTTTGTTCCACAACCTATAAAAAAGTCTCTCTGATTGTGCTTTAAATAGAGAAAAAAATCTTAAATGAATATAATGTAACCACATTTCACATGTGAGAATAGTTGTTGCATGGGACATGCTCAATCTGTCACGTTAGGAAAATTATTTATTTTTATGAGAACTTTCAAATTAAAAGTTAACTATCGCCGGATTTCAATAATTTATGTATATTTCCTATATTCATTCACGCCATTGCTTTTTGGTCCACAAAAGCTTCTCTTTTCTGAACTACATAATTAATCAAGCATCCATATACAGCAATGAGTACAAATGTTCAATATAGGATATTCAATTTGAATGGCCTAAAATAGTAAGAGGGCATTTTACACTACTAAAAAATTGCAAGTGGGTGTCCCTTGTTTTCTGAAAGAGTACAGGTTATATAATGTTATTGTGTTATAGCTGGGTTACAAGTATGGTAGTTCAAAACCATCTGATTGCAAAAACTCATGTACTATTTACTTAGTTCAAAGCCACCTAATTACATAAACCCATCTACTTACTATTCACGCGTCAAAATGGGTGCGTAGTATACATGGTAGTTCAAATTTCAAAACCACCTAATTACACAAACACATGTACTATTTACGCATCAAAATGAACTGAATGGTAGTTCAAAACCATCCAATTACATAAACCCATATATTTATGCGTCAAAATGGGCAATATGGTAGTTCAAAACCTTCTGATTACATAAACCCATGTACCATTTACGTGTAAAAATGGGTTGTGCTACATTGTCTAAACTTAAAACTTTTAGCAAACTTTTTGTTATAACTTTCTTTTTTCTTTTCCATATTTTTTCCATCTCTAGTTAATTATTCATTTGAAAACCATTGTATAGTATTTACTTCCATTTGTATGATTGATATCCATGTTTTTAATATGCTATAATTATTTAATGAAACAATGATATTTTATGAAAATTTTTCTTTCTTGCGGCATACATATTGATCTTATAAAACTAATTGTTGTTTTGGTTATTGATGCTAGTGTTTTTGCGGCACGTATACACTAAGTTTGCAACACATAAGAGCATGATGTTGTTGGCCGGTGGGGTTGTAAATATTATTGTGTCTGATATGGATTTTGTGTCATATATACGATTTTGCATGTTACAAAAATATTTGTTATTTTTAGTAATGTTTCTTAATTGCATCTGATACGACTTTGTGTCATGTTTACTCATGTAGGAGCATGGAATATTTTATCTACAAATTTAAATTTCAAGATTGTTTTTATTATTTAAATTTCAGATATGTACTAACAGATTTAGCTTCGGTAGTTGTTTTGAAGTTTTGTTACAAAATAGGGAGTTAGAATACAGTAGGAAGTTGGTTTTTCCTAAGAAGCTAAGAAATATGATAGACATTCAATTTTGTAAGGGATTGATGGTTAAAATTAAATGGATGAAGTTCAATAAAACAAAATGGTACTAGGGGTATTATGGTCAATAGTGTTTTTTTTATTGTGTTTTACAAATTATGTTTTTTTTAAATTGTGTTTTACAAATTGTATTTTTCTTGTTATGTTTTCCGCTAGGGTTCCGGCTAGCATCGATGGTTCAAGACAACTATGGCAGGTGTGTTCTATGGTAGTGACCGAATTCAGCGACAATGGACAACAGATAAAGTGGCGACACAAGGTAGCAGGTTTGCGGCGAGGTGTTACAGGAACGGTTTTCGGAAGACGATGCAGGTTTGCAATATAAACCTTTAGGGCATCTCTACTTCATGTTGTTAAGTTATATGTTATTTTTAGTGTTAGTGTTCTGACAACATATTGCATTGCTAAGTTAATGGGTATGGCTGGCAGTGATGGATGATGCCGGTAAAGGACAATGGTGTGATGGACAATGGTGGAGATCGGTTAGAGCAGATCAGCAGAAAGTATTAAGTAAAGAGACTTTCTGTTAGAGACGAAAATAGTTAAAAAGACAAATACAATAATGCACTATGATGAAAATCATTTTGATTTAATAATTTGTAAGTCATAGCCAGTTTGGATTTTGTGGTTTGAATAGTTATGGATATTGATGTCATTCCGATTATGGTGAGAGAATAGGATGGGTAATGTGTGAAATTGGATGATAAGGATCATTCAATCCCGTAAAATAAAATATTTAGAGCATTTTCAGTCCGTTCCCTATCCTATATTCATATATATCATATAATTATATTAAAAAAAACTGTATTTTCTCTCTTCTGTTTAATTAAATAATAATTTTTATATATTTATCATCATATTTTCTCTCTCTTTCACTCACAACTACTTTAAGAAAATAATATAAAATTCTACAGTATCTATAGTAAAATCTCAAATTTAACTTTCCAATATGAATTTTCTCTCTCCTCTACTCACAACCACTCACAACCCCACCCTATAATTTACAAACCCTCCTCACATAATTTTGAGGAATGGGTTAGGAATGCTTTTAGAGCATTCTCATCCCACCCTCTATCCCTAAACCAAAAATTGCACTAAAACTCACTACATTTTCTTTCTCTATTTCAATTAAATAATACTTTTTATACCTTTTATCATTATCTTTTCTCTTTCCTTCACTCACAACCACTCTCAAAATATATTAAAAAATTATAGGGAATGAACTGTAACTTTTCAAATATACAGAAAAATAACTACTTTTTTCAAAATATAAAAAATCTTCACTCACAACACCCTGAATCACTCTCTAAATTATAAAAACACCCCTCACATAACGGTCACTTTTAAATTATCTCTATAATTACACTAAAGCCACTATCTTTTCTCTCTCGTTTTCAATAAATAATACTTTTTTATACTTTTATCGTTACCTTTTCTCTCTCATTCACTCACAACCACTTTCAAAACATTAAAAAATTATAGAGATGAACAGTACGCTTCTCCAAATTTAACCATGAACAGTAACATTTTCTCTCTGCTCCTCTCACAACCATTTTTAACCATATCTAAAAAATAGAGAACCCCCACACATAATTTGAAGAGTCCATTGGGAATGCTCAAAGCCTCCAACCGATGGATCCATCAATCCTTTTTGTGCCTAGAATATTAGAATTTTATATTTTGTGGAATCCAATTTGACATGTTTTTTTAATTCTATTTTGTACAAAATTATTATAGTAGCCATATATAGCGTATAGATTTTGACTTTACCATCAGAAAATATATAGATTCAAACGCCACCATCATCCCCATCATCACCAACAATTTTGGAAACTTTATACGATTTGTATAGGGTTATACGAGTCGTATAGCCCATATTTATTAACATACGTACGGAGGGGACATGATGACAACTTTTTTTAGTCTATACGAGCCGTATAAATTCTATACGAGCCGCATAAGATTCCTGGTTCGTATAGCTCACTTACCACATTTGGCATTTACAAGTCGTATAGGGGCTATACGACTCGTATAGACAACATGTCAGTCGGTACTTTGGCTGGAGATTTATACTTATTTTCTGGTCCATACGAGCCGTATAGATGTTGTTCGTAGGTTGTTTGATTAGTATAGTGCATAATATTTACTTTTAAATTATGTGTTTTTATTTTATAACCAATTCGGCTGTTATTTTTAATATAATGTAATTTTAAAGTAATTAAAAAAACCTATACGAGTCAAATAGCCGATATACGAGTCATATAGCCCTATACGACTCGCATATGGGCTATATGATACAAGGGAACAAGACCTGACACTACCTAACGCCAAATGACATAACTCTGCACATATACGACTCATATAACCCTTATACGAGTCGTATAGATTATTCTCCATTGTTTGAATAATTTACTTGGTGTGTCTATAACCCAAGTTATATATATATATATATATAAAGTTGTGCATCAACACTTGTAACTTTAGCTTCAAAGGTGTCTCCTGTTGGGTTTGTACTTGCTTTATGTAGGATGTACCTCTTCAATCGTGTGTTTGGCAGCTAGGTATGATGCCACGTTTACTTTAACTTTCCAGCGCATGGTACTCTGACAAAACTTTAGCCCCATAATTTAATTCACACACATCTAGAAAGAGGAGGAGTTCCTTAACGTTCAGAGAAGGCTTCATGGAATCGATGATGGTGATTGCGGTGCGGTGGTGGTCGTGGCGATTGCTAAAGGGAGAAGAGAAAGACCGTCGTGGTGGTTGTGGCCACAAGATTGGTGGCAGTGTTTGCGGTGGTGGTCGTGGTGGAATAGGGCCTCGATAGAGATTACATCGTGGTGGATAACGGTCACTTGTTCTTCAACAGGTTCCGTCTTCTTCAATTACTGCTGATTTTGGCGAATAACTTACATTTTTTCGTTTTTCTTTAATTTGGTGTATGAAACCTAAACGAATGTTCGATTCTTTGTTCTTTTGTGTTGCAGAGACAATCCGGTGATTGCGAGTTTCAGGTGCGCATTCTTTCCTGTAACAATCGTTACTTTTCAAACCTGAAAACTCGACCCATTTTAAATTTTCAAAGTAATGTGTTTTTTTTGGCGTATTAATCTTATCTTATCTTACAATACTAATAAAAGAAAATGTTGAAGCTTAGGTGTCAAGCCCACATTTCACCTAATTCTTAATCTCTCATCTCATTCATTTTAGCTATTCATTGGTCATGGATCAAAACCATTTTGTCAAATGGGTTATAACATAGTGTGGATTATATTAATTATTGAATCAAGCATCATTTTCATACCTAAGGTTTGACCAACTACACAACTTTAATATCGTTTTTTAAATTTCTTGCAAATTAACACCTGATGTTTCCAAAATCATGCTATTTTAGTACTTTTCGTTAACCCTGTTTGTTTTTTCCTATTAAGCCTACATTAAACTAATTCATAAGTATTTTGAGAATCACAACTGAAATAGCAGATCTTATTTATCTTTATCATCTGACAAAAACCCGTGTAATACACGGGTTCAAAAGCTAGTATTCCATAAAAGTGATCATACATTAAAAAAATATTAACACAATTTTTTTCTATTAGCAAGTACTATGGGGTTTTCGCATTTGATATTCATGAAGTTTTAAAACATTAATATTTTTTTTTACTATCTTCGAATCTATATCTATATCTATATTAAAACAATAACTATTTCCATATATAGCATGCATTCTCATACTTTCTTGCTAATAAAATAATTTAAAATTAAATTAAATAATTATTTTCATAAATAACATGCATCCTTATATATTTCTTGATAATAAAATAATTAAAAATTAAATTAAATAATTCTTTTCATAAATCATGCAATCATTATTTCATGCTAATAAAATAATTCAAAGTTAAATTAAATTACATTCAAGTTCTATATTTTCTTTATATAATAAATCAAAATTAAATTAAAATAATCACTCTTATCGGTTCGATCGATTCAACATATACTTCACACCAATTTCAGGCCAAACCCTAATTTTCATAAAAACACTATCTCAGCCTTCTTTAATCTTATATTTCCTCTATTGAAAAATCAACAATCATCGTCGGTCCTTCTTCGCAACAAGTATATTCGATTGTCAAAAAATTGTCTTCTAATTCGATCAGTAGAACCTTCAATTGATAAGTAACTTTCCAATTCGATGATTTTGGATTAAAAGTTAATCTGAAATTGGATAATTGTTGCAACCACTATTGCTTATAGGGAATCAAATATTTGGAACATATAGGGTTAGAGGACGAAAAGTGTTCTACGTTCTACGTGTTCGATGTAAGTATAAAATTTTCATTCAATTCATTGTTTTAAATTTTGATTAGATCCATGATATATCTTTCTGAATCTCAAATTTGTTGATATTTATGTCAGGATTTGAATATAGATTTAATAATTCTTTTTGTCATATTTTTTTAACCACCCGTATATCACACGGGTGCTAACCTAGTATACTATTAAAGAAATTCATTTTGACTCATTCTTATTGGTTGATTTTACTATATTTCAAAAATAATAAACCCTCATAGAATTTGTTACTAATAAAATAATTCAAAATTAAAATCATAATAATCATTTAATCTATATAATAAATACTATTAAAGTCATTCTTTTTTGGCTTATTCCTATTGGCTAATTTTACTATATTCCAAAAATAATAAGCTCTCATAGAATTTGTTACTAATAAAATTATTCAAAATTAAAATCATAATCATCATTTAATTGAATGCGTTTTCTCTTAGACAACCAATTATGGACCTATATACGTTGCATAACCCTAATTTTCATTCATTTCTCTCCAACTCACTGTTTGCGAATCACACAATTTTCAAATTATCTTATTTGAATATGTATCTTTCTCTCAATTTAGCATGCTTCGTGTCTACAATGCTATCAAGTTCTTGATGTTTTTGAAGAGTTTAAAATCGACAAATTGGAATCACTGGTTGGACTAATATAAGCATAAGTTATTGTTTTTTATCTGGAGGTAATCATAATCGGACCTCTCTATATACTTTTGCATTAATTTTGCCTAAAGTTTGACCTTTTCTGTTAATAACATTTTTGTTTGGTATCTGCCCATATTAAATTAACTGCATTTGCTAATGAATTTTAAATTAAAATTGAACTGCTTTTCTTATCATTTGCTAATTTTGCTTAGCAATTGAAGCTTTAGATGTATAAGATGATAAATTGCTATTCTCCACTGTGAGTCACTTATTCTCCCATAAATTGTTCTATTCTTGCTCATTTTGTTAGTAAATTATCATACATTATACACGCACACCTATGTTGCAAAATCAAATTTAAAATATGGAGATTAGAAGGAAAAGGATATACAGTAAATGGCAAATTAAGAATTCCCATTGACAGAAATTCCCAAGATAACGAGTTTGGGTCAAAACAAGTTGCTTTAGATTGTAGTATAAACTTAAAAGACAAATTCATTAATGATGCATTCTTAATTTTTATGTTATTTTAAACAAGCGGGTCGGGTTGGATGGAGTAACGGGCCAAATTAGATTCGGGTCAAAATGGGTAATAATGATCATAATGAGTTTGGGAGTCAAAAGAGCTAACTTTATTTAATGAGTAGGATATGATGGGTCGATTTTGGTATGTATCAATTACATAATATAGACCAATGGTATAGAAGTCGTAACACATGCTGTTTACATTCGGGCTCTCTTATCAGGTAAGGCTCATATAAGAAACTACAAATTTAAGACGCCATATGTGGCAAAGATAGTTAGTAATGGGCTTGGCTATGTTGCTGTATCCAATGATTTGGATTAGGTGATCGTTTCACAAAAGTATCAAGAATTTAATTACAAGACATATTACAATTGAACTATTGATAATTTCTTTTAAGTTGATCATTTCAGAGAGCTATTTGTATTTGGGGATTTTTTTGAATTGATACGTCATTATAATAATATTATAGTTTCATCTTTCTTTTTTGATTGGTTAAATGTGACAGGATTTTGTGAATATACACATAAATCTTCAGCGATAATATTTGGCAACATGACTGCAATTGGTCATCCTTTGTCGTAGAGGTGACAATTTTGTGCATGTTACTACTTATAATGTGTTGATTAATTTTTCCCTGTAATATGTAATTTTAAGTAGCATTCCAATATAAAATGTAGTTCCATTAATAATATATGATAATTTTATTGTGTATCATATTTTGTTTACATTTTCTTAAATTGCTCAAAATCTAATATGTTTATTTCTTTTAGTACAAAAAGTTTGGGCCACTATAACCATTATCTCTTTCAAATTACACTAATATTAATATTAAATATATAAAATAGCCACATTTATTTGGCATAATATATTTATGATGGTTTAAATAGAAATTAGTTTAAAAAATTTATAATTCCATAAAATGAATTTTTAACACATATTGTTATGACACACTAAATTAAATAAAATATATAGGATTAATTTTTACAACAAATTAATTATTTGAGGTAAAACGATCTAATTTATGAATATTGTTATATCACGCAAAATTATATAAATATATAGGATTATTTTATAACAAATTAATTATTCAAAGTAAAACGATCTATTTTATGAAAATTTGAAAATGTTTAAGTGAATGAAACAAAATAAGGAGCCCTTTTATATAGTTTTTTTTAGGCAGATGGTGTTATGTTCACTAAAATGAATTATTAATTTTGTGATTATTAAAATGCATTTTTATATGTGAATTAAGGACAAACATAACATTTATTTATAATAATTTGACACATATACAAAATTTACAAATTGTTCAAATATATAAGCATATATATATATATACAATTGACACATTCAGATAAAAAAGCTTCTGTTTAAGTTTTAGAGAAGATAGTTTCCTGTTGTAGTTTGGTTTTGCAATAATCATCAACAAAAGAGTAGGCCAGTCTCTAGCAAGAGTTGGCATACTTAAAAGACCCGTTTTACACATGGTCAACTTTATATAGATTTATCAAGAGTGAATAGTAGAGACGAACAAAAAATAAATACTTATTTTAGATAAGCAAGAGAAAGTTGCAAGGAAAGCAAAAAATATTGTTTATAAGTAAAAATTTTTAGCTTTTGAAGTTTATGTTTTAAAGTTTAAAATTTTATTTGTAAGCATTCTACTATGTAATGTCATTTTTTGTAAGTCCATGTCTTTCAATATTATGTTTTCGTTTGAATATGACTTACAATTATAAATTATATCGCTGTCTCAAAATACATATTAAAAAAATGTTGTCGTTTGAAATTATATATACGTTTACTTGGATGGTTTTTTATATTTCTGCCCGTTTAATACACGGGTCAATAGCCTAGTAATTGAATAAATATGCACCAAAGTAAATACTAAAAAAAATATTCATACGCATAAAATATCATACCTTTAAATCCATTAATATGATGTCATTGGAGATTATCTACTCATATTTATCTAAAAAACATGATTATTCCAAAAACCAAATTACCTGAACTTTGATAATATAATCATCATTAGAATCTTTAGAATTTGAAATTGATTAATTATGATAAATTTGGTGTCATTAATATTCTATGTATAACAAATTTTTAGTTAATTTTTTATTTTACAATTAACAATTGTATAATCAAACGACATATAAAACCAAAAATTAAAATATAGTGTCAGGAAAATGACAAAAAAAAATGCTCACATAACAGTGATTATTCTGAATTAGTAGAATATTAGAAGATTTAAAGTTGCATAAAGTTATGGTTAGGAATGTTTAAATTTAGAATACTAATACTGTATTATTAGTTAATATTATGGGAAGTTGTTGGAATATTTAATTAATCGATATATATATATATAGGATCAAGATCATGTGAGAACTTTTTGAGAATTGAGAACTATGAGAACCATTTTGGACCCTAAAAAACACAAAAATAAAAAAAAATCATAAAACAAAAAAAACACAAAAATAAAAAAAGTAAAAAAAAAAACCAAAAATTCTTATTTATCATCCTGGTTTTATTAAAAAAAAATTCTCGGTTTAGCTAAATTATACATATATGTATAATATGTACATATATGTACACATATGTTTTTTATTATACATATATGTATAATTTAAGATAAATGATAATGTAGATATGTGTATATTACGTAACTAGAGATTAAATGAAACTATACACATGTGTATTGGTATAATACGAATTAATTAATTTTTTTTGTGTGTGTGGTTTTTTTATGAAACCGGAATGAAATATAAGAATTTTGGTTTTTTTTTACTTTTTTAAATTTTTCCTTTTATAACTTTTTAAATATTTTTTTTAGAGTTTTTTTAATGGTCCAAAATGGCTCATAAAGTTCTCAATTTGTAAATGATTCTCTTAGGATCTTTACCCTATATATATATATATTAACAACTTATAGAAAGAAAAAAAAAGCAAAGATTTCAGCTAGATTTTATAGAAGCATAATAAATGATTTTTAACCAAATTTACTATTCTTTTATTTTAAATTAATGTGAAAATAGAATATAATTAAAATGTAACGAGGAGCATGTCGGATAAAATAAAGTCAATTCCATAATACTTTTTGTTACAAAATTTGATTTTCAAAGAGTTATTAGTTTTCTACTAAAGTTTACAAACTTTTTACTATAAATTTTACAACCGGCATTTTAAAAAGCGATGTACAGTCTCGTTTTTTTTCCAAACAACTTTTTATTTACGTACTCGAGAACGGATGATTGAATCGTGACCTTTCATATTAAAGAATAAAAAAACAATTAATATTCAACACAATAAAAATGTGTGTGAATGGGGAGTGTTTGATACGTTGCTGTTGCTTTTAATATCCACAAGAAAAATTGGTGTGAATATGAGATTGCCTTCTGTTGCTTTTAGTGAACATTCAGCACAATAAAAATCATGTAAAATGGTTATGGTGTAGGTGTCAAGCTAAAACAAAACCTACTCTTAGTTTGTCCTGAAGTTAAAAATATAGCGTACTCTCAGTTCGTTTTTAGCTGTCGATAATTGAACTTGAATTGGATTGGTGATAATGACTTGTAGTTAACAATATTGATTATTGGATTAGCAATAATGAAGGGTGTTGATGGGTCGGTTTTGACCCTTAAGTCCATTATAACCATAACCGAAATATCATACCGCTCGGTTAAGTTGGATTCGGTTTGCGACAGGTTGGTTAACTTTATCACCAATGGGCTTAAAAATAAGGTTGAAGCCATTTGTCACTAATTTTTAGTCACTCCAGGCGTCTCACTTTATAAGCCTAATCGGTCTCACATATTTGATGTTCCTGCCAATGTAACACTGCTTTATTAAGAGAGTTTTAGAAAAACTTTGCTTCTATGTGAGATAATACCATTAATAAATTCTTAATTTTGTTATCCATGACAAACATTAGAAAGTTAATTGTTTCTCCACATTTGTCGATAATGTTGGATTTGCAATTTAGTTGTATCTTCACATACCAAAATGTGGCATGGGCGGTGCTCATGAGTGTTGTCGTGCACTAGTGTTGTCTGCAACTTTGCTAAGTTATACATGTTAGTGTTAGTCCTATGATTAAAAATTTAAAATAGATAAGCTAAAGTTTCCTAAACTTTATTATGATGTAAGCTTTCAACTTTATTAAGGGGGTGTTTGGGATTTCTTATTTTACCTCCTTATAACTTTTCATTAAGTTAATAAGTTACAAAAGTGTAACTTATGGAACTTTTCCTTTCACAATATAAGCAGTCCCAAACACCTTATTGCTTTTCAAAAAGTTAATAAGTTATAAGTTGGTAAAAATAAGCAATCCCAAACACCCCCTAAGTGGTGTCCACGCGAGGTGACAGGTAGCATTACAATGGAATAATGTCTTTAATTTTAAATTCTTAAATTTTTTCCCCTCATGATAGACTTCTACAATTTAATTGTTTCTCCACATTCAATGCTTGCTGGAGTTAGAATTTAGTTATTTCTTTACAAACCAAAATAAGGTCAGCGTGGTACTCATATGTGGTCTCATGCAACTTTTGGCTGTTTTCTGCAGTTCGCTAAATTATATATGTTAGTCCTCTGATTAAAATAGACATAATCAAGTTTCCTAAGCTTTGTTATGATCTAAACTTTGGCGCCAGCGCGATGTTGCACGAACAAACACTAAGTGGAGGTCTGAATCGACTGATGTTGAAGAATTAGCGGATGAGTTGTGGTTAGGGGTGAAATGCCACTCGAACCCGGAGCTAGCTGGTTCTCCCTGAAATACGTTGAGGCGTAGCAGTTGACTGGACATCTAGGGGTAAAGCACTGTTTCGGTGCAGGCCGCGAGCGCGGTACCAAATCGAGGCAAACTCTGAATACTAGATATGACCTCAAAATAACAGGGGTTAAGGTCGGCTAGTGAGACGATGGGTGATAAGCTTCATCGTCTTAGGTTGTTGATTTTAAGGCGTGCATAGGGTGTCTTGATTCGCTTCAAAAGCAAAATTTTTGGTTCGGCTCAGTTTTGAACCGGCCTACGAACCAAGCAAAAGTTAAAACAAAACAGGCTAAATGGCCCATCGGCACGACTACACAAGCTGCTAAGGAACTTTCTTCGGTTCTCATCTCCATTTATATGGGTTTCATTTGGCAAAGTTTCTTTAGGCAAGCGATGTGGGACAAAATGTGATTGCGAGTTCCGACCAATATAAAAGTAAAAGAAGGGAAGGGCAGTTTCACCTTTATAGATGTAGGGTAGTAAAGCTACACGCAAATCAAGGAAATTACCCCGCGGATCCCAACCCCACCTGCGGATTACCAATGAGCATCCGCGGGACGTATAAGGAACTTCACACGAGCAAAGTTCCCACGTGATATGGAAGAGCAGTTGTAACGAACCGCTTCTAGAAGATTTTCCCAACATTCCCTGATAGCGGCATCAGTCAATGAAAGAAAGACAGCTGGAAACCTGATAACCGTCCCAAACGGAGCCAGGCTGTCATATATCCCATAAGCGCGCTACACGTGTCCATTCATGTAGATATGGAACATCTTGACAATGACAACTCCATCAATCACCTTCCCCCATCCCTGGATATAAATACTCGAATCATCTTCATGAGGTATTCGTTCACACACACTGAACCAAAGCAATTACTTGTACTTCGTACTCCTTCATTCACAGGACAGTACTTATTCTTACGTCGGACGGTGGTTACGGGAAGACCCCCATCTTGTCCTTCTCGTAACGAGACTCACGGTTCTGTTTTGCAGGGAATTGGCTAGAATCTGATCTCATCAAGCAATTAGTGTATCGTACTTGTGGAAATACAGATCCGGACTATCCAGTTTGGATCTGTGCTTCTTCATTCATAGATGTAGGGTAGTAAAGCCGAAAAATCAAGGAAATTACCCGCGGATCCCAACCCCACCTGCGGATTACCAATGAGCATCCAGAAGAATTTGTTCTTCCACTCGTGAGCACACCCGGGGGGGGGGGGCTCAGTCCCTATAGCCTTCTTCACAACGGAGCAGCTGAACCAACTCTCGTGGACTTGAGCTTGTAAATAGCGCAAAAACGCTCCACTGAAGGCGCTCCCCCAGAGCTTGGCAACAAAATTCGAAGTGGCGTAGCTGCATAAGCCCGAAAGGGTGCATCTGAGAAATATGAATCCCCGTCAGTGAAAGAAAGCGGCTCACAAACTTCGTAATCGGCAAACCGAAATTGCCGGTAGTGAAAAACTCGCCGTATAGGGAAATCTTGGCTGGAGGAGGCCTATTAGCGATGGAACCAGCAACGGGGAGTTCCGGCGCTAACCCATATAGGTTAACGATATCTTGGAAGTCCTTCTCCTTCCAGTTTATCAGGATATTCTCGATGGTGGAAGGCGGGGGCCCTCTCTCTTGCCACCAGCCATGAGAGCATAACGACAAGATTCACAGCGAGCTATGGTGATAGACAGCAAATGGAATGCAGAGAAAGCAGATAAATCTCCAAGAAATTTTTTTGCAAGTAAAGAGATAAGAAAAGTGTTCCCTTTTTTATATACCCATCGCAATTAATGCGATATAAGGAAAACAGCTCATCATCAATTATCGTCCAATCAGAAAATGGCACGTTAGGCGGGAATTGACAAAACAAAATGATTTTGAACCAGCCGCCTAAAAATACGTGCAGACATCTCGAAAGAAATATCTGAGAAAGCTCATATTGAAACTGTCACATCTCAACACCTAAACAGTAACTTCAGTCCAAGGAAAGTTTCAAAATCCATTTAACAGAATTCGTGGGAATTTAAAAGTATTGGAATTAAAATCTAATGGCATGGCGTGTTTATTTCGTCGGAATTAAAACCCGGGTCGTAGCGCTTTCAGGTCAGTTCACGTCCGGTTCAACACCCCGGGTCGGTTTGATTTCGGTCGCCCCAGGTTCGTTCGTGTTCTGTTTGACGCTTTTGCTTTGGTTCAACACTCCGGGTCAGTTTGCATTCAATTTAACGCACCAGGTCAGTTTGCGTTCAGTTCGACAATCTGGGTCAGTTCGGTTTGATATAACCGAGTTGGTTCGCATTTAGTTCGACACTTCGCACACTTCGGTTCGACATTCCGCACTTCAGTTTGGCGCTCCGGGTCAGTTCATTTCGATTCAACACTCCGTGTCAGTTCGGTTCAACGTTCCACGTCAAAGCGCGTTTGGTTTAACTCTTCGGGTCAGTTCGTGTTCAGTTCGACTGTCGACCCGAATAAGACCCGTACCGTCAACCCAAATGCGTTACTAATCGTTGACTCGAGTGCGACGGCATCACCAAGCCAAACGTGACCCAAAACGCCAACCCGAATGCTACATGATTCATTGACCAGAAAGTGTTCCAAAGCGCCGACGCGAACGCGATCGAACCGTTGACCCGGAACATCGTCCTGAACGCGACAGGGAACGTAGACTCAGACCGTCAACCTCGACCTGAGCGCAACACAAAATACTTGGTTGGACAACTCGAACGCGACCGGAATGTAAACCCGAACGCAACCCGAGTTCTTGACCTGAAGGTGGTGGGGTTGGCTGTAGATGCGGTGATATTTATGGTGATAGATTAAAATTCATTTGTCAAATGAACACAACAATAATGGAATTAGATATCAATTCCTTCCAATTCAAATTCCTATTGAAATGTTCATATTCACAATTCTTTCTAATTCCAAATCCTATGCAAATTTCAGTTACAATTCCATTCAATTTTGTGAATCGAACGCGTTGTGTTCGTTTCACGGAATTGGCCGGAATTCTATGGAATGGGATTTTAAATCCCACGAAATTGCGTGCTTGTTTGAATAAACAAAGGAATTGGAATGGAAACTAAATCCCATCAAATCCCACATTTCATAGGATTTCAAAATCCTATCTCTTTTGAAAGAACTGTTTAAAAAAAGAGGAGGAATGTTATAAAACCCTAGCCCTCGCCTCCATTCAGATTCATCCACTGATGTAACATCCAAATTTTGTTAAATAATAAACAACAGAAAGTTTTGTTATTAACTGTGTGTCGCTAACTTAATTGTGTGTTAATGTTTGGATAATGATTGGATTTGGAATTGGGAGTGGGTGGTGGGGCCCATAGCCCCTATATAAACCCCAACACTCTTCCAACCACTCCATTTTCTTCCTTCACCACACACACACACACACACACATTTTCTCTCTAACACCCGGATCCAAATTCGAGCTAAGGAAGGAAGAATCTAGTGTGTAAACCCCATCGATCAACAAGAAACACCACCAAGATCCTCGGATCTGTCCAGATCCGAACCCATGACCAAAAAGGTGAGTTTTGGCCAACAAGGTTAAGTTTTTGTGGTTGATTTCGACATGCAAACTTATAGAACGATAGATCGGGTTGTAAGACGTAAGAAACACATAAACTTGGTGAGTTATAACCTAACGGATATGTTATAGGACAAAAAGGTGATGTTCGAACCTCATAAAACACGGGTATACAAAGTTGGTATGTCTCAAAACCCATAAAAAGGGTAAAATCGGGCCCTAAGGAAGAGTCACGGAGGAAAATGGCTTTAAAATGGTAAAAACGAAGAAAAGGAAAAGATTTCGCATCGCACAGACATGCGAAGCGAAACTTCCCATGCGAAGCGAAACTTCCCATGCGAGAAGCTTCCATGCGAAGCGAACGCGAAACTTCCATGCGAAGCGAACTTCCATGCGAAGCGAAACATCCATGCGAAGTGAAAGTTCCCATGCGAAGCGAAACTCCCATGCGAAGCGAAACTTCCCATGTGAAGCGAACTTCCATGCGAAGCGAAACATCCATGCGAAACGAAACTTCCATGCGAAATTTCCATGAGAATTTCCATGCGAAATTTCATGTGATTCAATTTTCTAATGCATTTTCGCGAAATTTAAGCTCGACCCCAGCCAGGGGCTCTGCCCCTTGGACCCTGCTAGGGGCTGCCGCCCCTAGACCCCGCTACCAGGGGCGCTGCCCCCGGACCCCCGTTAATTGAGGGTTTCATTAACGTAGATGTAAGAAGTAGTAGTAATGGATAATTAATACTCGTAATTTGTTACACAGTTAGCTAAGCTCAGTTAAGGAAGGGAATTACGATAAACTCAGAGAGGAATCGTCTCCAGGTGAGTTCTAGCCCCATTTCTCTTGAAATGTTTTCGGGGCTGTGTGCATACTTGTAAGACTAGTAATACATATGTGTGTATGATTAATGTGAGTAATTGATGCTAGAATGAAAAAAAGTTGTAAGAACTTGTATGTGCCTAGTTTGTTAACTTAACATGATTGAAAGAGTCAAGTAAGAATGTAATGCAAGAGTCAGGGTGGCAGGCCCTTATAATACCTGAGCAAGAATAGAGTGGCCGACTCTACAATATCGGTGCAAGAGGTCGGGCGGCATACCCTTATAATATATGTGCAAGAGGTTGGGTGGCAGACCCTCATAATATCTGTGCAAGAGGTTGGGTGGAAGACCCTTATAATATCTGTGCAAGAATGTGAGAATAGTTGTATGCTATGTAAGAATAATGTAAGAATGGTACCAAATAACATTTGTACGTAAATAATGGACGTGTAAGAATAATTCTAGAACTCATTCAGCGTAGCTGACTTTTAGTATGCACGCAGATAAATATGTTGAAGGAGCTGGCTTGAGGAGTGCACGTGGCAGGGACTGGAAGACTGGCATCTTGGGAAGAAATGTTTTGAATTATTATGTTATGTTTTAAGACAGGTAACTTTTGTTAAAACAAGATTTGATATTTTGTAATGTAATGCATGAAGTTTTAATTATTCTGCGAAAGTTTTAATTAACTCTGATCTTAGAATTGTGTTTATGAGTAAATCCAACTCCAAAGTAGGGCCCCCGGGAATAGGGCCTTACAACTGAGCGTCCTCCTTCACAACTGTCCGGCACCACCCGCGTCCTCCTCCTTCGTCGTCCTACACCACCGTTGCCTGGAACCACCACCATGCTTGTCCACCTTCGCTCTCCTCCACTGTCACGCTTCTTTACTAGTAGAAAAACTTGAGTTCTATTTTTTTATTTTTTTTTTCCTAAACAAAATCTTATTACAGCCAGTTTAAAGAATCCATTGCAAATAATCCAATCAAACACACCTTTTGTTTTTCAAACAATCCATTCTGATTCCAATTCCAATTCTAATTTCAAATCCAATTTAAACTCTAATTCCTTTAAAAAAATTCAGTGAACCAAACACCTCCTTAAGTGTCTTAAATCATGGTAAAATTACTTTTGGCCCTAATGAGTTCATTTATATATATATATATGTATGTATGTATATGTAGGGAGAGGATCAAGAGAAAACACATTTTTAGAGAGAAAGCTTAAAAACTCTTAAAGAATTATTTTTAAATAAAAATAAAAAATATTTTTAAATTTCTATTTTTGCGATTATTCTTATATTTTCTTAGTATTAACTTGAAAAAAATAAAAAATAAATTAATTAAAAAAAACCGTTGTAATGCACATGCATATTACTGTGCGAAACCGTTGTATTACACATGTGTATTACTATGTATTTTTAAGTTCAATAGTGTTTAATTGTATATATTCAATATTTGTGTATTGTATATGTGTAGTATTGTTGTATTATATGAAAAATAATAATACTAATAAAATAAAAGTCGATGTAGTGCACATGTGCGTTAATGTTGTATTACACATACGCACTAATGTGTATTCGATGTGCGTATTGGTCTTATATTATATATATACAATAGTGTGTATCAAATATGTACAATAGTGTTGTATTCTATGCAATACAACAATTTTGCATATATGCAATGCACACTTAGTACACATGTGTACTATACCGACGAGGTTACCGACAAGATTTTTTTTTTTTGAAACAAATAACAACATATAAGAATAATGGAAAAAAAGAAGAAACTTCAAAATTTTTTTAAAAAAAAGTTAAAATATTTTTTAGGAGTTTTTAAGTTTTCTCTTTAAGAGGAGTTTTCATTGGATCTCACCCTATTTATGTATATATATAGGGGTGGGTTATAGTAAAAAGAGATAATTTTTTAGGAAGAGTAAGAATAAATTTAGGCCCTTGGATCTAGTGGCTAAATTTTAAAAAATACCAAATAGTTTCCTAAGATCTAGGATTTAGCTTACACAGTTTCCTAAATAGGCTCACATAGTTTCCTAACTCTAAATTTTATGCCATTTCTACTCTTCCTACAAAATTATGTATTTTTATTTTAACCATTTCTATATATATATATTACATACACTATATGGCATCATAAAAAAAACCCTCTTCTCTATGGCATCATCAAATTACTTCAATTCTAAATGGTGAAATTCTATGTGTTTAAGCCGCTTAAGTTTAAAAAAAAAAAGATAAGCGGGTATGGGTCTCATTAAATCAGATAGCCCTTAAACAGATTATAACAACTCATTTGTTTGAAAAACCTTTTATCACCAAACAATACTTTTCGCGGGCAAAATTGTGTGTGGTCTAGTTTATGTAACTACAATTATGTCATCGTCTATTCGTTTTAAATGAAATCAATAGCACATAATCCTTCTACACTTTGTATGATAAGAAGTGTTTTTATTTAACCTTTGAAATCAAATAATAGGGTTGGTTAGAAATTCACAGGTTTGGGTTCGATTAAAAAACAAACTCGGTTTAGAATCAGTTCGGTTTGATTATTATTATTATTATTATTATTATTCTTATTATTATTATTATTGGGTTTTGAGTTATTATATAATAGGTATTATTCATTTGTTATTGTTTTATATATATTTCTAAATGTAAATAATATATAATCTATACTATACTATAAAACATTTGTGAATGCCTGAATGGCATGTTAAGAGTTTTACAAATATTTATTCATATAGTAATACTTAATGCATTTACTATAAGTAATTAAAATGTTTTGAAAGGGTATGGTCTTTTGGTCACTAGCTCTAAATTCAATTCACTAGATTCAATCCAAATTAATGAATCGCACATGTATTAATCAGCATATTACATTAGAGGTTAATTTATTGTAGTTTTATTTTATTTTTAAAATTTGTTGAACCTTATTTGAATTTTATTATTTTGGACAAGTCTCTTATTTAATTCGGAAATCGTGCAGACACCCCTCTATACCTTAACATATCTCATGACATAAATTTTGTTATGCACAAAAATAATAGTGGGCTTGCACGGACGTAGTGTGGGTATTCAGGCTAGATGTTGAAAACTATCACTTATTTGGGATTAGTCATAAGAAGTGTTAAGGTCTTTTTTTCTTTTCGTTGAATTTGCTTTTTAAATTTAAAAAAATTCATCGGGGTGTCATTCCATTTACCCAAAAAAAAAAGTAAGAAAGCAAGAAAAACATCTTGCATATATAAAATCCTGCTACAACGTGTTGGCATCTTACTAGTCTAAAATCCCCCCCCCCCCCCTCTCCCCCCAAAAAAAATCTTTCTTAAGTATATATAAATTCATTAAAGCCTAAAATTTAAATAATAATAATAATAATAATAATAATAATAATAATAAACTGAGAGTCGGTAACCCGTAGCATCAAGCGGGACAAAAATGCCCAAGTTAAAAATAATAAGCAAATGATTTGTGGCTCTTAAAACAAATGATACTATAATTTATTTATACTTAAAACAGAAAAAGTTGCTTGGCATGTAGATGCCTCCTTTTTTTTCGAGAAGTGTTTCTAGACACGCATTTAAAATATTTGTGCAACAGTTTCAAACGTGTTTTTTTTTGTAGATTAATCCTAATAATCCACTCATTTAATTATTATTATTATTATTATTATTATTATTATTATTATTATTATTATTATTATTATTATGGTTATAGTGACGGTTATAATCAACTTTAAGAACGAGCCTACAGTCGGGCTGGTTAAACAGCAATTTAGTTGATGTTGTGAATGAATAATAATGTGGCGATTTTTCAGATACATAACCTTTATATATCTCTTTATTATTTTTATTTTATCTCTATATTGCTAATATATATGGTATTCAACGGTTTTCTTAGCAAAGTTTTTAACAAGGCAACACAATTATTCCAGAAGTGTCAGGCGGAGAAAATATGTGTTGCATCACCAAGGTTTTTAACTGATCTACTGGCTTTTCTCAGCAAGGTTTTTAACGAGCAAGCATCACCAATCGTATTAAAAATTAATCTTTCATCATGTGGATAATCAAGGGAGAGCGTTATGAATACATCCATCATGTGATGACTCTCCATATACATAAAGCATGGCTCTTTAGTTACTCTTATTTTAATGTAAACACACATAATTGAAAAGAGTTTACCATTCTCCATTCTCTCTCTCTCTTATTTATTATCGGTTGCTAACAGGTTGTTTTTACACAATGGCGGATCCTTTCACGAGCCAAACCGGGTTGCTACCCACCAGCTTTTGTGCTCAGTAGTGTATTTTTTTCCGAAAATAAAAAATATCTGTATTGAGTTCAGCTCAACCAGATTGTTTGAGACTTGTCCCTCCAAATTATTTAGGTCCGGCCCACCCTTGATTTAAAAATAAATAAATAAAATTCGTTTAAAGACAAAGAATGAGAAACTATTTACGTAATAAATCTACACTCAATAATAAAAGAAACCATTAATATTCATCCAACTTCTTATTTTCCCGCCCATACTTATTTAGGGTTTTTATTTCCACGGGTTGTTAATATTAGGCTTTGCTACGCTTATGCTCTTTCACTGATTGTATTCTCCAGCAACGCCTTTTCACAATTGGAGTTCATAATATCCAACGATATTGAAGGAAAATTGGAATATGAATTTCGATAGTTACCTATAAAAGTTTCTCATGATTACGCTTTGGATCACAAAATTATCGATTCTAAAATGATCATCCGATTGCAACAAGTTTCTTCATTCGATCGCAACAGGTTCCTTTAATCTATTCGCATCGTTGTTCTTTTAGATCCAAGTAGAGTTTGTGTTTTCAATTCTGTTGTTTGTGTGTTTAATCTTATTTAGGGTTTATGTTCGCATTATTCAACCAAATCATTCTATGAGCATAAAACAAAAACACGATTTACAGCTCGTCTCTTTCATCTGCATCGCCGGCTTCGATTCACAGATTTCATCTACAGATTTTTCATAAATGGAATAGGTATCTTCTAACAACAATCTTTCGTTTCTCATTAAATCTATTTTCATGTATTATATAAACCCTAAATCGATTTCATATTGTAAAAAAAGGGACTTATTAAGAACCTCTGTTATCATCAATATCAATATTTGTAATTCGATTATATGAACTTGCGACCAATTAAATTGATAAAACGATTTCAATTTGTGTCAAATTGATTTTGAAATAAGAATTCCTTTTAAGTGAGATGAAAAATATTGCATCTTTAGGTCAGTGTCATGTTCTTTGCAAATATCATTTATTTTCATTACAACCCGTGAAATTGAAAATATATTAATCTTCTATATAACAGTTTGATCAAATTGATATGTCTGTTTGTATGTTCATATTTATAGTTTAGATCTTTTTAAGTTTCCTGAATAAATTGATTCTTTTTTAATTTCATTATTTGGATTACCGGCTTGCTCATGCTTTTTATTAAGTTCTATGAATGATGTATTTTTTATGTATAGGAATGAACATTTAGGGCCTTTATTAAAACCTAGCTAGTAATCCAGCGCAGGTCATGCTACTACCCATATGAAGTAGATGAACATGATTTTTGTCATCATAAATAGCAGCAAGTGTTAGGCTTGATTGACTCAGAAAAGTCAAACACGATGTATCTTTGGTAGAACCAACAAGTCCTCGGTCAAGGTTTGACTGTCACACCCCGACCAAAGGCGGCGGAACATGCCGAGGTGTACGATTGTCCATAAGCACATGACACTAATTAAAGTGACAGTATTTAATAAACTCATTTCATTTCACAACATCGAAAATGTCACATAAAAATTATCCATAAAATAACCATAAACAAGATATCACAAATATGGCAAATTGATATTGTTCATTTTTACTAATATCATAAGGTCTTTGATGTCGTTTTCTTCACAATCATAAATCAACCAAGATGCAAACCTGCAACATTTCATAAAATAAAGTTTGTCAACACAAAGGTCGGTGAGCAATTCATAAGTTTAATCATATTAGTATATAATAAAGATAGCCACAAAACTTGCATACGAAACGATAAATAAAAGTGGTAATTTGGATAAATAGATATCGCTAAACACATTAGCGACACCTAGCTATAAGGGGATGCCAAATAGTCTAGAATTTTATAGTTATCGTTAATTGCATTACGTTAACGACACCTTGCTATAAGGGGATGCCAAATAGTCTAGGATTTTATAGTTCCACCAACCAAAAGCAATAAACACATAGGCATATAAGCATAGAACACCAAATCGAGCAATTATTTAGGTAAAGTATACAACTACGTTTGTGGTTTAAGATTCAAATATAAAGCATTTTGTTGAATAAGTATGAAATGTCACCCCCAAAATAAAAGATGGAAAATGGGGTATGAAGTACTCACCTTCAAGTAGTAAACTTGAAAGATGATAATTTGGAGATTTGTCGGAACGACGAGTTTAACGCACAATGCCTAAAAAGAAAAGAAGTCTTGAATTTAGAAAGGTTGTTTTGAAAGACTTTAAACAAAATAAATGTTGAGAAATGTAAATAATTAAAGTTCAAGGTTTAAAATGTGACTATTTAAGAATTTATAATAATAACCCTTTAAAAATGTAAGTTTGCTCGAAACCGGGTTAAAGTATCTAACCTTAATATTTACTCAACCTATGTTAAGTAATAAGGTGGGTAAAATGCAAGAATGCAAATCCCTTTGGAATAAAGATACTAAAACGGGTTTTTTTTATCGAGTGTTCGGGTTGTCGGTTCGGGTCTTGATAATTGGTCAAACCCAAAGTCAACTTTCCAAAATATTAAATGTTATGAGATAACTCAATAAAATTTAACAAGACTTAACCAAGTATGTAGTTTCATTGTTTTAGAACTAACAACGCACGTTAAGCGAGTGTTCGGTTTTGTCGGTCCAAACTTTGTTATGAGATCAAGTTGGATCCAACATTTCCAAGTACTTAAGAAAATATTTAAAAATCAATTTGTAACTATTTTTAAAGAAATATACAAGTCTTGATGGCTAAAAAAAATTTGTAACTATTTTTAAAGAAATATACAAGTCTTGATGGCTAAAAAAAACACACTTGTGTGTCTTAAGCGAGCAAGAATCGGTTTGGTTCGGTTTCCATCTTACAACAAGTTCATAGATGGTTTCCACATGTCCAAACACTAAATAACTTGTATAATAATGTACAAATAAAAAAATACCAAAAGTTAACAATAAAGTCTTTAAACAAAAGTTCGGTTTTCGGTTCGGATCGTGTTTCGGGTTAAGACCGAGGTAAGATTCTACAAACCCATAACCATAGAATTTGTAAAAATGATTTTAGAAACTTAGATCTAACACTAAGTATGTTTAAACAAACAAAACTAGTAACAAAGTTCGGTTTACGGTTTAGAGCTATTTACGGTTAAACCGAAGCATAGACTCTTAAAAACCCATAACCATGGAACTTGTAAACATGACCAACAAACTAAAATAAGCAAGATTAATATGTATGAACAAGTTATATAGATGTATATATATCAAGGACACGAAGTCCTCCATGAAGCCTTGCCTTATGGGGTCCGAAACCTCACTGACCGGAATCGGAGAAATAACTACCAAAGGTAAACAAGGGGTGTATATTATATATATATGTTGCACAACCATAAACAAGTATTAATAAGGCTACATAAACTAATTAAGATGAAAGACCAAAATCCTTCAAGAACACTTAAGAAGATAACCTTGAATCTTTGATGTTTGAGAGAGTTTTTTTTTTTTTTTTTGAGTTGTAGCAAGGGAAAATGAAAAGGAAAGGTGGTGTATATATAGGGTAATGTTGGTGGTCAAATATGGGTGTGAGACACAAGAGTTTTCATGCAAAATGGATCAAGACAAAAACACAAAACAAAAAAAAATAAATAAATAATAAATAATAAATAAATAAAAATAAAATTAAAAATATGATGTTTTCAAGAGCCAACAAGTGTGAAACAATATTGTAACATAAATCCATCATTTTGATTATAACATAAGCTTCGGTTTACAAATCGGGTCGGTTTACATAATAAACAAATACAAAAACGAATACAAACAAGACCCGAAATTGACGAATGTCACATTGACCGAGAATGCTTCAAAACATCTCGAACACGAAGATCTCTCTGATTGATCAAAAGAATCAGTCCATGCCGAGAACCTCATAGAATTACTCATCATCTTCATCATACCACCAATCACCATTTATGACCAAACCTGTAACTACAATCAATGACTAAACCGATAATCAGTAACTTCAACAGAGAACAAACAAACCTTCCAAATAATTAATCGATCAAATATAATAACCACCGAAAACCCTTCAACCATAATAGATTTGCTTACCTTTTAAAGATGTCTACTTGAAAGAACAAGCAGACAGGAAATGATGTATGGCGACAAGTAGGTGAAAGATATGATGGTTATAATGAGAGAAGATTTTGGAAGATTATAGAAATTGTGAATTTCAAGAATAATCAATAAGTAGTAATTAGTGCCTTTGAAACTACCTGGTAACATCAAACTTGACCGAAAACATATGGCCGAGAACCAAGTACTGAAAATCGGGAACTCACAAAATTGAGTTTTCTGGGCCAAAATGATCTGGCCGAGAACAAAGAAGAACCGAGAACATGATTAACACAAATAACTTGGGCCAGAGCTGACAGGACCGAGAAAACAGAGATTATGGACACACTTTGCCCAACTGAACGGCCCATGACATTTTGCAACCGTCAAATAAAACCAGATCCTGATCCATGTGAAACCGATTTCTTAAGACATTTGTTTCGACACGAGTAAACATGAGGTAAAAATTTAAAAATTAAAAATAAAATATAATTAGAATAAAAATAAACAAAAACAAAAATGAATTACCTATCTGGCTGTCAGTAGATTTAACATATTTTGGGATCAAATTTTAGCTATTTCAAAACAAACAACACTTTTTTATGAAAAGATCCGAACATGAAATCATATTGTTTAAGGTGCTGTCACTAGGATTCATGTTCAACATTATTATGACACAAAGAGACAGGCTGATAGTAGGTATACCGAACTTAGCATGATTTTCATTGCATCAGTGATATGAATTAGGTTCAGTTCAGCATAAAGCTTAGATGGACATCACTCATGGACATGTGATGCCTCCTATCTCTTCTCAAAGCGTATTTGGCTTTCCCAAGATCACCCCAATTTGACTCCAACCCCCTAGTGCTTGATCATAAGTTTATGGACAACAAAAAATTTTAGGCTTTAAGGTTGAACGTTGGACTTACAAGCCGTCCGGACTTACAGGCCTTTCATTTAGAGTGTTTAGGACTTACTTGAGTGCCTCACCCTTGTAGTTCTAGTATGACCCTTTAAGCCTTTTAAAAACTAATTTGTTTAAGAAATATATATACAGATAATAACACAATTTCTTTTTTTTTGGATAATAATCAAAGCAATACAATATTTTTGGTGATCAAGACACTAACGGGCTTGTGTATGACTAAGTAATTGCTTTTCTGCCTATCCTTTGGAGAGATGTATATGAAAGCATCCACATTTCTTCAAAATGACTCTCCACAGTAAGTTTAACAATTTTAGTTTATATCACTTCAACTTTTACACATCATGGAAAGCTACCATACAAATCAGTGACTGTTCTAGGGCCTTTTAAGCTTAATAACTTCACCCGCTAGACACACAAAAACAATTTATCCATCACTTTCCAAAGGTTGGATCAATTTTCATTTGAAAATAATTTTAAGCTTCATCAAGCTATTGACTGAATAATCATATCATTTCCAAGAAGACACACATGTTAAGAACTCAGTTACCCCGGTCACTCTTTAGCTTTCAGGTGAATGGCTATCCCGTATGACCACAAGTGGTTAACAGGACCAAACACATATGAGAATACGTGTCCCTCCAATTTGGAATTACCGACATAATTTTATGTGAAAGAGTTCAAAACATAAAACACATCACAATCGCCCCGAATGCTTTCAATCTTTAGATAAATGGCTATCCTGTGAATCTACGAGTAGATTACCGGACCAAACATATACAAGTATATGTTCTTCAAACTTGAGCAGTTGACATAATTTTAAGCGAGAGTGAATATAAACAAACACACATTTTAACTTTTTGATTTTTATAAAATGATAAAAACGCACACACACTATTTTTGACTTTTTTTTCTTTTTTTTCTTTTTTTTTTTAAAAAAAACAAACACACTCTTTTTGTATTTTTCCTTTTTCTCCTCCTAAATTTGTACAGAAATTATGACACGAAGAAAAATTTATGTACACAATTTAAACCTCAAAAATACTCAGTCATCAAAACAAAGTATCTTAAGAAATCCCACAAGCACATTAAATCTGGCTATTCCAACCGATTTTGTAAATAGGTCCGCCACATTATTATTAGTGTGGACCTATTCAAGATGAATCAGTTTCCGGTCTTAAAAGTCACGAATAAAATGGACTTTGATGTCAATGTGCTTGGTTTTGGAGTGCTGAACGGGATTTTTAACAATTGCAATAGCAGCATCATTATCACAAAAAATGGGAGGGTTAAGAAATTCCAAACCGTAGTCCAGCAATTGATGTTGCATCCAAATAACCTGTGAACAGCAAGCTGACGCAGCAACATACTCCGCCTCGGCAGTCGAAGTAGACACTGTTTGTTATTTCTTGCACTGCCATGAAATGAGACGATCTCCTAAAAACTGGCTGCCGGAAGATGTGGATTTCCTATCAATGTCATCTCCACCATAATTGCTATCAGCAAAAGCATGAAGATCAAATTCTGAGTTTTTGGGATACCAAAGACCTAACTTTGGTTGTCCCTTTAGATATCTAAAAATGCGTTTAACAGCAATTAAATGAGAGAGTTTAGGATTAGGCTGGAAACGAGCACATTGACAAACTACAAACATGATGTCGGGACGACTGGCGGTGAGATACATCAGAGACCCGATCATCGATCGATAGTACGTTTGATCTACGGGACTCCCTTCAGGATCAGACGACAAAAGAGGCCTTTCTGCCATTGGAGTGGCGGCACTCTTGGAATCTTGAAATTCAAATTTTGCAAGCATATCTTCAACGTACTTTCCTTGATGCAGCAAAATTCTTGTCGAGCTTTGACGAACCTGCAATCCTAGAAATGTTGTCATCTCTCCCAACGAGCTCGTCTCAAATCTCTATTTCATAACCTCTTCAAATTCTGAACACAGCTCAGCACTGGTAGACCCGAAGATAATATCATCCACATAAATCTGAACCAGAATCAAATCTTTTCCAATGGCTTTAAGGAACAGAGTTTGATCAATGGTCCCCCTTGTATAGCCATGACCCAGAAGATGTGCCGTCAACGTAGCATACCACTCCCGAGGAGCTTGGTGAAGACCGTACAATGCTTTATCCATTTTGTAGACATGATTAGGATTCTTAGAGTCTATTAACCCCGGTGGCTGATCCACGTAAATCTCTTCCTTAACTTCGCTATACAGATTCGCGGTCTTAACATCCATCTGATGTACCGTGAAACCCATGAAAAACGCATAAGCCAGAAAAATCCGAATGGCCTCAAGTCTAGCTACAGGAGCACATACTTCTGCGTAATCTAAACCTTCAACCTGAAGAAAACCATGAACAACTAACCGTGCCTTGTTTCTAACAATAACTCCCGTGTCATCTTGCTTGTTTCGGAAAACCCATCTCATATCTAATGCTTTCTTTCCCTCTGGCAATTCAACTAACCTCCACACTTTCAATTTATCGAACTGATTCAACTCTTCGTGCATGGCATCCACCCAACTTGGTTCTAGAAGAGTGTAGGTTCCCAGCCGGATCTACACGGAATATCTCGTTCTACGTAGGTGCGGAATCCCTACGTAAGACGATACGAGCGTAGAAGACGAAACACGTTAAACACAATCAAACACACGTTACAATAAACAAAGAACACGTTGTATTGCAACTGATAACACGTGATATATCAATCACCGATTACACAAAACTGAACCACTTCACCAAAACCTAGCCGCAGCTAAACATTTATAACATACGACAACTTCGCCTAACATGTTTAGGCGAAGTTGTCACTAACTTCGCTTGTTCCACAAGTTCGCCTATATCAGGCGAACTTGTGAGACAACTTCGCTTAATTCTAAATACAAAACATACTAACTCGATTACAGACACTAGATACTGAACTACTGACATCATGTACCAACAAAGAGCCATTTCCACCAACTTTGGCTCAATCTAGAGATGAAACAAGAAAACAAACAACTGTTTATATGTCCCGTCTGACTTCTAGTGGACACACCTGTTTCAAGAGGACCTATGACATTCTCAATTGGATGATTTCGCTGGGTCCTTGATGGAATTACATGTTTGGGAACGGTACCGGTAGGAGGTAAGTTTGACAGGTTCTCATCAATCTCAGCGAGGGGATTCTTCCATCCAGATGCCGCAGTACTGTGTGAGTACGAAGTGCTGGCAACGTATTCATTTGGAATGACATCGGGAAACAAGGTGCTCCCGAAGATTTGACGAATAGGACTCTCCCCCTCAACTGTTGAAGCACTTTCTGAAGAGTTTGGAGAATACACAGTTTCCGTAACTTCTTTCGGCTGACTGACGGACGCAGGTGGGTTGTCATCAAGTGGTTCTGTGACATCATCATCCAGAAGATGAGAGATGTGAGATACTACATGTGGGTCTTCTTTCTCAGTATCTGCTGTAGCACCACATGAAGTTTCTGTGTTGATGACCGGAAGCACATTGAACGGTTTGAAGAGTTCATTGTAATCGAATAACCAGTCCGGACCAACACACGCATCAGTCTTGTTTTCTTCCAAACAACGAACATCATAGGATTCTAGAATCTGTTTAGTTGACTTATTGTAGACTCTGTAGGCGGTGTGACCAGCATACCCAACAAAAGAACAATCAGCAGCTTTGGCCCCAAAGTTCGGAGTAGACTCGAGATTCAGTAGAGTACACGGACAACCAAAGGCTCTGAAGTGTGCAACAGTAGGCTTATGACCATATACGATCTCATATGGAGTTTTCATTTGTGATTTGTTAATTATCACCCGATTCTGAACATAACAGAAGAATAATGGCAGTTTAGAATCACACAGCATGGTCCTTGCCGCCTCGATAAGAGTCCTATTTCTCCTTTCAGCCACACCATTCTGTGTGGTGTCCGAGCTGAACTGTATTGACGGAGCACCCCCTTTTCTGAGCAAAAATAATTCAATGATGCATTCTTGAATTCCGTACCATTGTCACACCAAATGCTCTTCAGATTCAGCTGATTCTCCATAAGCACAACAAATCGCTTGATCAATTCTGCAGTTTCACTCTTATTGACAAGAAAAACACCCAAGTAAAACGTGAGTAGTCATCAGTAATAACGAGACAATAAGAGTTGTGAGAAAGACTCAAAACATGAACCGGACCGAAAAGATCCATATGCAGTAATTGAAACACAGATGAAATGGTGTTAAGCAATTTTGGTTTATGAGTTTTTCGATGATGTTTACCCAAAGCACAAGCCACACACTTTTCAATAGTAACAAAATCTTTGACGGGTAAACCTCGCACCAAATCATTTTTAGCAAGACGATTCAGATTTTTCATATTAGCATGACCAAGACGACGATGCCAAAGCATGGCATTATGTTCAGACACCTTTGAAAACAAACAGGTTATTTCATCAGGAACATTTTTGTTCATGTCGATCACGTAAGCATTATCTTTTCTTTGTGATCGAAAAAGAATCCAGTCTTCTGGTATAATGATACCAGGTTTCAAAATCAAGCACTCTTTCTTAGTAAAATGAGTTGAAAACCCTTTATCACAGATTTGTGACACGCTCAACAAACTGTGCTTCAGCTCTTGAACAAAAGTAACATTTTCGAATTTTAGAACACCGTTACTTACAGTACCCTTCTACGTGATCTTCCCTTTTTCTCCACCCGCAGAGAACCATACCCACCATTAAAAATTTGAATGTCGTGTAGATGGGAAATGTCTCCTGTCATGTGCCTGGAACAACCACTATCAACATACCAAGGTCTGATGATATTCCACCATAGCTGCTCCTGCACAAAGTGCGGGATTAATTAGACTTTGGCACCCAGTCCATAGTAACACTGGGTACACCTGACTCATCTATACTCGTTACGGGCTGCCATGACATATCTTCTCGATTATCTAAAATGGAAGAAGAAACCTTCTTTACCGGAGACTTAGGCATCCATTTATGTTTACCATTGTAAGATTTACTGTTGTTTGTACGAATGGATGGTTCAGTCTCTGGTTTGCGTGTAGAGGGAACAGACGAATTTGTTCTCCCGACAGGCCGTGATTTAGAAATCGAGTTAGTTTTTGAAGTCGAATCATGGTTTCTATCACTTCTACTAGACAGCTTAGGCTTGGTCTAATGAGGACTAAACCTACCAGATTTGTTCTTGTTCCAATCACCGACAGAGGGATTTGCCTTATGATGCCCGAAATTTCGTCGATAGGTATCACGAGGCATATTCCTCTGATAAAATCCATAGTAAGGAACATATGGACGATGTGGACAGTTTATAGCAATATGACCAGGAATCCAACAATTATAACAAGTTTGACGTTTTATATAAAAATCATTGTGGTGAACCTTTTGTCTTGACCTATTGTGTGGGTCAGGTCGCTTAGCTTGATGTTTACCATTAGACATGTCGTTCGGTTCGACACCCTTTTGTTCATTTGAGCATCCCTCTTTAATGAACTTGGGTGGTGGGTAGTTTTTAGCAAATGTTTTATTTTTATTTTTCTTATTAAAAACCACATCATCAGATTTCACAGTTTTAACAGAATTAACCACACAATTGTCTTTGTTCTTAAAGCCAGAGCCCACACAAACAGTCGAACTAACAGAATTCAAAACAGGCAGTTTTAAAGAAACATCAGAATTAATGTCTTTATTAAACGAAACACAAGAGTCATCATCCTCATCAGTCCATTCCTCAACAATTACTTTCTCTGCACATGAAGCAAACATGTTAGAATCGTTCACTCCTGGAGTTGATACATTTGTATTCACATGATCAGACTTTTCATTCTTATCTTGTTTACCGTACTTCATGCCCTGTACCTTTTCTTCCTGTTCTTTAGTGACAGGAAGTCGAACATAGTTGTCATTGTAAGGTGGGGATACCCGACTATATCCTAGGCCCTCACCTTTGTTTTCCTTCCACCATAACTGATTATCAATCATTGAACTAACTACTTTACTGGAACCCTCGAATTTTTTGAAATCAAGTTCAGCTCTTTCAAATTTAGCATTTAAATTCAAAATCTCTATTTTGGAGGCTTCCAGTTTAGTGGTTAATTCAGCAATTTCCTGCTTGGCATCTAAGTGGTGACAACACTTTATACTGAATTCAGATTTAAGCTTAGAAAAATCTTTTTGATTTGCTTCTATTTTATCTAAGAAGGCTTTTTCATTTTTCTTAAGTTTAAAATTTTCAGATTTCACTCTTTCCATATCTCTAATCAAGTTATCATTGTGGAGTTTATATAAATTAATTTTATCAACACAATCTTGAGAACATGGTTGAAAGCTTACGTCAGATGAGCTGGGAAGAGTGAAGGCCATGAATGCGAATTGAAGTTCCTTGATTTGCTCCTCAGCAGCATTTTCTTCCTCAACATCCTCTACTTGAGCATAATTGGCGGTCTGATTGCCAATGTTGACAGGAGCCATCTGATCATCCCAAGAAAATTGTTGAGCAACCAAACCTCTTTCACCATTTCCCGAACTACCCCCAACTTCTCCTCTAGCATTTCCCACTGGAACCAGCGCCCTCTCCGTGTTTCCTTCCTTTGCTGGATTGGTACATTCACGAGCAAAGTGACCCGCCTCGTGACAGTTGTAGCATCTCAGAGTGTCCTTGTTAAAACCCACTTTCTGATTGTTTGGCATATTCCAATTGTTCCTTCCCGTTCTCTTAGTGAATTTCTTGGCCCGAAACACTGCCATGGTGATTTGCCAAGAGATATCCATTTCTTCAACATCATCTGGATGGAATTGATCAAGCTCAGCAGCAACTACAGGTTGAACCAGATCACCAGCTAGAAATGCATTGTAGCAGTTCATGAATCCCGCCATTAAAGCTATGTTCTCTTGAGTTTCTTTTGGGATAGAGGGAATCTGACTGGAGTTCTGACTGGGAGCAACACCAGATGATTGAGGTTGAACATTAGCAGCAGGAGATTGAGCAGACTTGGTGCAAAATACTGGAGCTGGTTGAGGTGGGATGGAAGAAGATTTGCCTTGAGTGGACGTATACATTTGGAAGTTTCCTTGAGGTGGAAGTTGCTGAGTGGCCTTAAACATTGAGAAGCTGTCTTGTGAGATGAGGGCATTGTTGGAAGCAACATTGTACCCAGCTGCACTGTAGGAGTTTGCATGATTTATAGCACGTTGCTTGTCATCCACGTCACATGCCTTAATGGTAGCCAACATCTCAGATATAGACATCCTGTTGAGATCTTTTGTCTTCTTGATAACGGCAACATTCATATCCCAACTTTTAGGCAGTGAGTTCACCAACTTGTTTATTTCAGAAGTTGCTAGATAGATGCTTACAGATCTCATCTCAGTCACAAGAGCTATGAACCTTTGAAGTTGAGTTTCCAACGACTCTCCCAAAACATGAATAAACATGTTGAATTTCTGTCGCGGCAGGTCTTGGCGACTTCTCTTCATGTCTTCTTTTCCTTCATACACCTCAATTAAGGCCTCCCACAACTCCTTAGAAGATTGAAGTTCTCTAAAACCCAGAGAAATCTCAGGTGAGAGTGCCATAGTTAAGGTTGAGAGCGCCTTTTCATCCTCTTCAATTTTAGCAAGATCATCATCATCGTACATAGCAATAGGCTTCACAACAACTTCAGTTGAGTTCTCACGTTGATACGTGATGATTTGGGGTCCCCTAACTATGCTTCTCCAGATTTTTGCATCTTTCATCTTGACGTACTTCTCGAATCGACATTTCCATTCGCTGAACCCCTCATGAGACAGTAGACGAGGCACACGAGTGGTGGTCCCCATTATGGAATCCAGTTCTTGATGGAGTGAAGCATTGGATGACCCATTATTATTAGTTAATTGATCCATTTTATTTTTAATCAGTCCAAAACAAATCTTAAGTCCAGAAAACTCTAAAGTCCAATACATAAAGCCCAAATTAAGTTGATCAGGTCCAACAACGTTCACAGTATGCGTTGACCGAGAACCAAAGATGACCGAGAACTGAAAGAGTTGACCGAAAACAAAAGAATGTTGATCGAGAATAAAGGTTGGTGACCGAGAACAGAGATTGTTGACCGAGAACCACAGAATTTTGGCCGAGAACCCTTAAATCTAACCGAAAACGATCAGATTTCAGAAGAAAACCCTCAAAACTAACCGAGAACCAATTTCCTTGGCCGAAAACTAGAGATTCAGTTGGATTTTGAGTATAACAAACTCCCTAGTTTAGTGGGATTTGATTTGTTTCCAAAACAAAATCAATCTTTCACCAAAAGCAATCCTTTCTCTTCTCCGATCAACAGTTCGCCGGAAATACAACCAAACCACCAAACACTTAGATCTTGAATCCGTTGATATCACAATAACGAGCCTGAATAGGTCAAAGGCTCTGATACCAATTGTAAGTCCCGAATCTGGATCACTACAATATGATATCAAGTATCTTGATGTTAGTGCGGAATCCTAACACAAGATTATTCAAGACAATAAGCAAGAACACGTAAAACACACGATGGAGTGCTTCAAAACACATGTTATTATTAACGTCGGGTGCTTAAGCACTATGCTTACAATACTCGTTCTACCAACAACGATACTAGACGGCCAAAACTTAATTGAACGACCTGAACCCTATACAAAGAGATCTATATATAAGGTAGCCAACATACTAGCCCAACAAAAGCCTAAAGCCCACCGAGATCCATAAGGATCTCGGTTTACATAATGCACCCCAAACTAAGCCCAAAGTACAAGCATAAACCACAAAATATATCCCAACAGTAATATCTCGAATTTTTCGAACTCGTATTTGTTTACGTTTAACCCGACCCAAGAACATTTTTAGATCTTTATTATTAATCAAAACCAAATATTTATAAGTATTAAAGTTTTCTCATGTTCATTTTATACCCTTTATACTTTCCATGTTTATTTCTTGTTTTGTGCATAAAATGTTCAATATTTAACCAAATCCCAAACTACAAGGACCATATATGACAAATATCAAACTCCAACGCCCCTAGAGCCGGGACGCTGCATGATGGCACCACCATGGGGTGGCCACGCAGCGCCATGACCCACCTGATCAGATTACATGCTTGATTTGCTTTCCTAGTTCGTTTTTAGCATGCAAATCGCTTATTTTTGGCATAAATCGAGTAAATTAAGGTCCAAGAAAAGGAATATAACTAAGATAAATGTCCATGTTCATTACTTATTGTCCAAGAATGAATTTTTACTGATCTTTCATTGATTTCGTCATTTAATACTTATTCGGTTACTTAAACGAGCAAACTAACCAAATTGGTTCGTTTTTGCATATATTATATAAACAAACCTCATATTATCTGTCATAAACTTTCTCATACCCTAGTATATCATCCTCAGCCGTCACCCTCCCCTGTTCTTCGTAAAATCCTTAGGTTTTTTCATTATTGTTGAAGATACAAGCATAAATGATTGACGTTGCTTACTTTTGGACTTTGACTCTTCGTTTTGGTTGATCCTTTCAATTTCCGGGTAAGTTGTAAACTAAGAAATCGTTCATACATATTCCCTAGTCAATAACCTTCAATCAATTTCGGTGGTTGAAGGGTGTTGACTGGTCAATTTGCTTAAAACCCGTTAAAGGGCAAAACAGCCAACAAGTTTGACTATTCGTTTTTTCATGCTTCTGGTCAGAACCAATGTTCGGTCCAGAAGACTTTTATTCCCGTAACAAAATTTTAAGGCTACTGACTAAAACCCGACTTTCGAATCGCTGTTCGGATTTTGGTCAGTACTGACTCGTTTAAATCTTAAATGTAACATAACCAAAGTTCTAAACATCCGTTTGGAATGATTCCAGCGGAAACGAGTTCGTTTTTACTCATATTTTCATATCTCAAAGTTTCAGGTTCTGTTGGTTTATTTCGTTTGACACGTTAGTGGACGACTCACTTAATCATTAACTCGTTTATTCATATTTGTATTCACCTGCCTTTAATCTAAGGTGAGTTTTATCATTCCATTATTTTACTAAGTTTCTAACGTTTTAGGGGCATATGCGTATTATTCGTATTTCATATTATATATATATATATATATATATATATATATATTTCAAATATAGCAATTGTGTAATTGTGTGTGATTAATCGAATATACTTGTTACATGCTTACTTGTGCTAATATTCATTCATTCGTATATTTCGGAGGGGTCCAACATATCGTCTTGTATAGGGTGCTCATATTATTGACCAACGCTCGATTCTCTTGGCAACAATCTAACTACTTGCTTATAGTTTGATTTATTTACCGCAATTTACTACGTTATGCTTATTTATCATACGATATCATATCATTGCAAAACTGGTGATAATCTCACTCAACTTTATGTTGACAAAATGTATTGTATTTTCTACGCATATGCAGGTTATCATGTAAATTGAAGATTGAAGTTTGGATACCTAGACAAGACCTTGGGATTTAACGAAGACAATCATTGTTTAAGTTTATTTGGATTATATTTACTTAATTGGAATATTTTGTTATATTTGGATATTGTGTGCACTTTTTGAAATAAAATAATTAACTTATAGATATTGTCACTTTTATATTATGATAGTACCTTTGAGCTGTGAACAATCGGCTTACACCCCGACATTTTCGACTTAGGTTGGGGCGTGACATGATTGGCTGAATTAGACGTTGTCTTTGACCGTTTGGACGGTCGTGGTGATGATGTCGGGACCGGATGCCACTTTGACGACTTGTGCATTGTCTCCAAATTTCCATCGTATTGAAATATGCATTACAAACAGCCTTGTATTGTTTTAAGTAAGCCTCCATCACATTGGTATCGCTCATGCTACTTTTTCTATTGTTTGTAATGCAGGTGTGGACGTTGGTGAAGTTGGTTATTTTTGTGCATATTGCATTCCATTTGTTGTAGATGAAATCATTCCCGCGGTAGAATCCTCGACCCATTATAGTAAAGAACTTAGTACGTATTTCTTCCTAAAACTCAGGGGTATGTTTACCGTCACCTTCGATACATATAAAAGCTTAGTATTGGTCAACAAAAAAATAAAACATGAAATATATATAAATATTTTAATAATTTACCTTGAATCGAGTCTTCGGATGAGTCGATCCACGCACGCGCCAACGCCAATTCCTCATCCGCTTCCCACTTTTGTCTTTCGACCTTTTCGTTAGTTGTTTGACTGTCAGCATGATTCTTTTTGTTGTGACTTCGTTTACGAAGAACATACGGTTCGAGTATTTGGGTTTATGGTATTTGGGTTTCGAGTACTTGCGAAAACATATACGGCATTGGCGGTCGAAAGAACATATCAGTGGTAAACGGTTGCATGGGTGGAGGCATTACGGGTCGATGTTGGTTGGCATAGAAAAGGGTTATTAGGGTTGTTGTTATTTGCGAGCAAACTAGCCCACCACATTTGAGCCGGATCCCATGGGTTCGGGTTTGAGCTCGAGCTTGTGTTCAGGTTTGGATTTGGGTTTGAGCTCGGATCATAGTTGTGGAAATTTGAGATTTTTTGAGTGAAATGATGGTGTGAAAATTTGAGAGTTGTTTGAGTAAAAAATGGAAAATGGTTTGAATTTGTATAGAAAATGGCTAAATTAATTTTTTTTTATAGATAAAACGGTCATATAGCCATTTGAAGGAGGGCCCACCACTCATCACCCTTCCGCGCCCAATCCATCCGCGCCCCAACCTTTGGCGCCCCCCGGCGGTGTTCCGTTCCCCAACGATGCCAACGGCGCCCATAGCGGGAGGTCTACGGAAAAAAAAAGATAAATAATAATAATAATATAAAAAAAGTCACATGGATACCAAATGAAATGACCCTTGTACCCCAAGCAAGATTCATCCCTATTTGAAACTTTGAATATTTTTTACACGAGATTAATCATCTTCCCGGTGCTTCTAGTTCTAGCCACCGACCACCCAATCAATCATGCCTTCAGGTGCTAAGAAGCGAAAAGCTGCTGCTAAAGAGAAGAAATCATCCACAACTCAATCTCATCGAGGTACCCTCTATTCAATTCTTTATGCATTTTAATTATAATTACTGGGCATGGCCCAGTTTCTCTTAAAAATGATTAATGTATTGCTAAAAGTTGAGTGATTTAAATTAAATTCTTTGTCGAGTTTATTCGTTTATTTTGATGATTTTCGGTTGCTGTTTTAGGGCTTTTTTGAACTTGGATTTGATGGATCTTGTGATTGATGTGAAGTGAAGTGGGTCTTTGTTTGTTATATAGTTACCTTTGCTACTTGCCATTCTTTATTTATCTTATTACTACTTATTCATCATACTTACTACTACTACTACTACTATTATTATTATTATTATTATTATTATTATTATTATTACTACTTTCGTCTTGCTTTTAATGTAGCACTTTGATCCCAAAAGTTAAAATTATTAATACCTAATATTTTCATTTGTTAACTTTTAAACACTAACATATAAGATATTTTCTTCATCTCTGATCTGTGAAATCAATGGTTTATATTACTGAAAGACTTAAACCCATTACTCAGTCAGATTTGATGCTCTAATTTGTTCAAATAGTCGTCAACTAGATACTTTGGCGCATCAAACCGCATCGCATTGCTGCAGTTGACGCGCGCATATTAAAATCGAAGCGTGGGTCCTACCCTCCCAAACCCTACAAGTAGCTTTTGTTGTGAGTTTGATTTTACTATGCACGTTTGTTTGTCTCATTGTTTGTTTATATAGTTTTCTTACTAATTTGAACATAATGACTTATGGCAGGAGAGAATAATAATAATAATGTGAAACTTAATTCTCCAACTTCACAATATCCATCAGTGGAGAAGATAGAAGATAACTTATCTGAAAACAAATCTAAAGATATTAACGAAAAAACGAAGAATTTTAACAGCACTAGTTCGAGTTCTATTAGCAGTTCAGATGACGAGTCTAATATTATCGACAAGAATGTGGTTGTTCTAGAATCCGTGCCTGAAACAATTTCCCCAATTGGTGAACCCGTTAAGCCTGTGGATTCGCTGTTAGATGAAGTGTCGCAAGTGTTTGAGGAAATACAGAATGAGAAGAAGAAAGATTTAGTGGTTGCTAGTGAAATGGTTGTGCAGGATGGTTGCTTGACTTCTAGTGTAATTGTTGAACCCGTTGTGAAAGAAAATGAGGTGGAAAAAGGGGTTTCGGTTGGTGAAGATGGTTGTTTGGTTTTGAAGGATGATGCGGCGTGTTCTACGGGTATGAGAGATGTGAGTTCTGAAGTTAATGGTGCGAATCATGTGAATGAAACTGATACGGTTGGAGATTATAATAAACAGGTATATTGTTTATTGTTTGTAAGTGTTATCTTTTTGTATTTGTGATCTTTGAATGTATTATGTAGGTCTATAAACAAGCTGAGCCGGCTTGGCTTGTTTTTGTTGATGAGCTGAAATGTTGGGCTCAGGTCGTTTACAAACCGAGCTGAGCCGAGTTAGCTTTTTTATGTTAACAAGCTGACGTATGGAGGTTGAATTGGCTTGAAAAAAGCTTGAGCCAACTCATAGCTGTCAGACCACATCTCGTATATTTTAAAATATATTTTTTTTTATGTTTTTACACCTATTAATATATATATAAAATGAAAAAAAGAATTATTATCAACATGCACATAATGCATAATTAATAAATTACAAAATTTATTACTACATATATATATATATATTAAAACTTTGGTTATAGTTTATGTATATTAAAAGTTGAGTTTTAGTTAATTAGCCAATTAAACAAGCCTAACGAACGAGCCAACAAGCCAATCTTACTTTGGCTTAGGCTCAGCTTGTTTACAAACCATGACAACTCAGCTCGACTCGTTTATAGTGCACACAACCTACTAAATTGTTCCTTTTGTAAGAAGACAGCTAATAAGTAAAAACAGTATAACATAACTTTTTCTTATAATACATAAGGCATAAACTATTTATAAATATGGATAAAATAGGCAATACTAAACCCATTTCAGCCGGACACGCTACAAAATGTGATTGTTTTTAGAGTATGACCACTTTTGAATATATGCAGGCCCCAGTGGCTTCAACTGCAGTAGCAGTGCAAAGGACGACCACGTGGAAGAGTTGCTGTGGAATATTTGAGTTGATTTCAGGGTCAGAGAGGTTAGGTGCATTTTTATTTGCAAGACACGGGTTTGAGTTAAATTAGTATTAATATTGATAAAACCATGGATCTGACCCATTACCCAACTATGCTGGATCTTGGATCAGATCAGATCATGAATCCATGACCCATTGCCCACATGTCATCATCATCAATCACATTATGCTATTTTCTCATTTGATCCAAATTTGACCAATAATATTAGGGGTGCAAACGAGCTTTAACTTATTCGAGCTCGAGCTCTGATTGTGAGTAATTTTTCAAGCTCTAGCTCAGCTCCTTTAATTTATTATTATATATATTTTTAATTATTTTGTATGTATTGATAAAATTTTTATATGCATTTATAGTTATTGTATTTATTATAACATAATATAAATTGTTTAGTTACGTTTATCATAGTTTTATGTATAATAATATATTTATGTAAATATATATTTAATATAATTAGAAAAATATTATGTAATAGGTTTGCGCCTGAGCTTGATAAGTGAAGCTCGGGCTCATACTCATTTAATAAGCGGGCCTATTCTTAGGCTCGAGTTCTGGCTCGGGCTCATTTAGACTCAGCTCGATTCGAGCCTCTAGCGAGCAGCTCACGAGCGGCCCGACTCGTTTACACACCTAGATAACATACTCGCTTCAAATCTTGTATGATATTGTCATATCTTATTGTTAAAAGACTATTGAGGATATTTTCTAATTACTATGACGGTACGGAGGATTATATAGTGTTTTTTGTGCTTGACATTCTTGTTCATTTGTTTGAATACAGAAACTGAAACTGATCATATCGCGCCATGGGGCTGCTAGTCGGTAGGTAGCTCGACCCACCTCGGTCGTTCTTGGTTTACTTACTTTTTTAGTTTTCTTTTTTTTTTATGGAGTTTTATGTTGTTTCAACCAACTAGAGATTTATATGGTTCGGTTTGTGGTTTACAAAACCTGGTTTAAATATGTAAGCTTACGTATTCGTGATTTAACATATTTCGGTAATTATTTTCCGTGCCAACTTTTACTAAAACCGATCACCAAATAACACACAAATCATTTTCTATATGATTGATATAAAACAATTCTTTTACCACATAGGTACAAATGCATCATAACAATTGTCATTAAAATGCTTGTAAATCCAAGCACAATATGGACACGAAAACTCTTCAGCACACAACAAATGATGAGATCTTGTGACGCTGATCACCCGTAAAGGGCAGCTACATATACGAGTTGAGTTGCCGAAAGGATGATTGTGAAGGCCTCCATGGTTCTCTGAATTACAAAGTAAAGGAACAAATTAATTATTGAACTAGTATTTATGAGATTTTCTATTGTTAATGCACTCACCAAACGGGCATTTCTTCCTTCGAGATCGATTTCCTTCCATGCAAACCTGCATTAAATCATATTTACACACTTTTGAGTTCAAATGGGAAATTATGTATTAATCATCATACCCCATGGCAAGAACAGTAAGGGCCCATGCAATTAGAGCAGATGATACTGCTGCAGGCCTGCTAGTGGAATCCGCAGAACTATAATGGTCCAATCCAGCAAAATTGACGCAATACCAACAACTCCCGCGATCAAACTGAAAGTTACAAAGAATCCAGTGGCTTCATTTCCCATCGGGAAATAAATTGGCGAAAAATGAGTAGGCAAATTATGTCCTGGACCTGTTTATATCACACATAAACATTAGCAATCAATACGAATGCATAGGAGGTAAGTTTAGAGAGTTAAAATGTACCAATGATGAAACCATGGTCAATGGCTCGATTCATCGCCCAACCATCGATGCCTAAAAGTATAGCATACATGCAAAAGTTCAAGACCATAAGAAGTGACACCACGGATCTCATTTGACCGTTGGCCATTTTTAGGTTTTTTGTTTGTTTTGAAGACAAGAGATCGTCGAATCTTGGTGTGGTATAGCTTAAGGTTGAGGGGTGTATATATGTTCTTATAGATGATTTGGGCCCATTTAATTTTGTTTATTATTTTTGTTAAATTAGTTCTTTGCTTGTTAAGGATATTTGCAGCAAAGGGTTTTGTGGGGTTGTAAAGGAGGTTGTATTACTGTTTCATGCAAGTAAGGCTAAGTCAAAAGATGGTATATTCTTTGGTAAGGCTTTTGCTCAAACAATCTTTATGGTAATCAAAGACACGTTATGAACGAGAACAACGAAACAATATTTGGCTAACACTCAAACTTTATTGATCAAGAAATCTGACTCAAAAACTTGATGCAAATTGTCCCATACCCTAAACACGGTGTTTATAGCTAACCTAACACGTTACACTATAATCGGGATTCTAATTAATCAATTCCATAATAATGATCTTCCTAACATGCATCAAATAGGAAACTAGATAATCATTCATAAATTGATTAATATTATTTAATCATTAACTTGCACGCCAAGTTAATATCCTAGCCGTTCCATACACCAAACCACAGGTCGACTCAGGAATTCCCAACAATCTTTGCATTAATTCTCTCTAGAATGATCAAAAAAGTGAAAAAGTGAAAAGTGAAAGTGTTGGGCTTCTATTTTAATGCCAAACCACTTTTGCTTTCTTGTAAAATGTTATGAAAAGAAGTTGGATTATGAAGCTTCACGCTCATGTAATTATGTATACAAAATGTATAAAGTAGTAAAGGAGTCTATGCTCAGTATATATACTACAACAACAACAACAATAATAATATATAAAAAGAATGGTATATTGTTTCTTATACCGTATTTTAAAGAGCTACAAAATGGGGAGATTTTCGACACGTGTCACGAAGTTAGCAGAGAAACGATTTTTATTTTAGGTGTGTAGTGGTGTTGTGGCCCCATCACATTATCACGCCATCTTTATTTTATTTTGTTTTTATAATTAAATTAAACAAATAAATACTTAATAAATTAAATAAATAAATACATTTAAATTAAAAAAGAAATACCAAAATAAAAAAATACATATTAAAAAAAACCATAAAACTAAAAACTACTTTCATAGGTTGTGTGAGCTTCGCGTATTTTTTGTAACCGTCGTTCTTCCAATAATACGGCGGCCTATTTGGTAAGCCCCTTTTAGATGAGGTAATCGAGGTCTCGTTCCATTTGCCGCAATTCATATACACCGACAAACCGATCATTGGTGTCGGTGCTAGCACGGAGGGTAGCAAAACGCTCCACGTTTTGAGTTCTGAAACAACCAAACATATCGTTTAGTGGTCCAATTCTTCGCGGGTCCCCACATCGGATCGTGTCGACAACGAACCCTCCACATTTTTTCCATTCTTTTTTCTTCCTCTCTCGGGGGTTCGAGGCAACTCTTGTACGCTGTCGTCCCCTAAATTAACCTCGTCTTCCTCGTTTTCGTCAACGAGGTGGAAGTTATGAGCATCGAAGGGTGTTGTAGGTGTGCTCGGATTTGTCAAAGACGAGGTCTTCAACCGTTTTGGAGCTCAAGATGATGCGCCAGATCGTCGAGCTACCGGAACGGTGGGTTCCCCTTTTCATTTTGGGCAAACCTGAAGTCTCTCCCAAGAAGTTAAATATTTAAATGTCTTCCCTTAGCCCTTCCTGTTGCCCTTGAGTTTGATAGTCGGCTAACGCTCGAGCTTGGATCAATGTTGGTGCCATTTTTGCTGCTACCCCCCAACCGATTTGCTTCACTCGGTTATATATCCCACTATATTTTTGTCAATCAGCGTTTATGACCTTCCAATGAGCTTGAACCCCTTCTTTACCTCGGCTATCAACCGGTTTGCCCGAGATCTGGACCTAAGCTTCAAAGATTTTCATCCAAAATACGCCGGCGTATTGAAAGTTTGTTACAATTAAAACTATTTTTACAATTAAAATTAGTTTTAAATAAATACTTAATATTAATAACTTACAAACTTCGGAATCCTCCGAAATGGCGATCCAATCCCGCGTGAGAGCTAGTTCCTCCTCCGCTATCCATAGCATGTAGTCACGTGGCACCGCCGTCTCCCCCAGCTCCTTCCTTTTGTGTTTACGCCCCCCTTTCGGGTTGATCGGAGGCTTGCACCGATTGAGTCTTCGGCACCGTCTCCGGCTCCCGATCCGGTTGGCTAACCCTAAAACAGGCATGGGGTTTTCGGGGTTGAGAAAGTTGGCGTACATGCTTAAGTTCGGGTTGGGAAAAGATATAAATAGTTTAGGTTCGATTGGTTTTGGGTGTTCGAGGAGTTGGTTTGTTGGTTTTGCGGAGTACGGTGTTGCCTGAAACCGATCCATGGTTTAGGTTCGGAGTATGATATTGCCCGAAACCAAGCCATGGATGGTTTGGGTTGTTTCTAGGATTCATTTTCGTAAGTAGTTTTGGAGAAGTGGTGCGGTATTTTTGTTTGAAATTGGAAATGTTAGAGATGAAGTTTCTATTTTTGGAGAAGAAGATAGCGCGTGTGTGTATATATATATATTGTTTTGATTTTTTTTGACCGTTGGTGACATTGATTTTATTTTTTATTATTATTTTTCATTATCCAACAGGCGATAAATTTATACCCCTATCAACCCACATATCGGGTGTAGGGGGGGGGGGGCGAAAATCGCCCAAAAAACTAGTTATCGTCCCATTAAGTTACACCCATCAAATACCATTCATGTAACAATTTGATTTTCAGACTTTTAATCATTCCTTTAGGTTTCGAAATTTAACTTTTTCAATCATGTTTAAACTTAGTTTAATTTGAATATTATTATTGTTACATTGAAAATTTTGGCATATTTATTTATGCTCGTTTTGTTCATTTGTATTTGTTTAAAATATTAACAAATAATCATAAACAAACACGAAAACGTCTTCTTCATTGATAAACAAATACAATAAATAAATCAGTTTGTCTAGCTGTGTTCATTTAAATATTCGTATTAAAAGATACACAAGGATCCAAGCTAGTAAGGAGAAGCATACTCTGAAAAAGTTCCCATCCAACTATCTCATAAACTATAGTGTTTCTTCCTTACAAGTTTCAAGTTTGTCAAGGTGTATGGTCTTTGTTTTTAAGAAAAAAGGAAAGAAACAAAGAAAGCCTTGTTTATGGAATTTAGTTTTGACAGAGATGTTGAGAGAATTCATGTATGCGGATTAAGGGTGTTTGAGATTGCTTATGTTATCTCCTTATGACTTATAGCTTACACATTATAAGTTATAAGGTGTTTGAAAAAGTTAAAAATTGTTAGTGAATAAGTTATAAGTTACAACTTTGTAACTTATAACTTATGACTTATATAAGTTATAAGGAGGTTAAATAAGGAACCCAAACACTCCCCTAAGCACGCAACTGCGATCAAGCATTCACGGGAAGAAAGCATGTAAATAATAACTCTAGAAAAAAAAAAAAACTCAGCGTGGGCTCATATAATATAACTAAATGTATCATATTGGGCCTGTTGGCCCAAAATTAGTAGTTAGCGGGGTAAATTTCAATTCAGTAGATAACTAAGCACATGCAAATACTTGAAGCTGTTAAAGCACGCGGATCATAACTCGAATAGAATTTGGTTAAGCTATGAGAGGGATTGACCTGAAATTAACTTTAAGAATTATTGACCTAATTGTCAAACCAAGGCAAGTCAGCTGGTTTCGGTTACAGTCGGTTGGTTCACGGTTCGATTTACAGTTTGACGGTTTACGTTTTTGTTTACGGTTTGGGACTTAAAACCAGCTGTTTAAATTGAACCGAGCGTTTAATATTTTTTTATTTATTTGTTTATTTTTTCATTTTAGAATTGTAATCATATGTACAAAGTATATTTAATTTATATTCATGAGTTAAAACACTCCTTTCCAGTTAAACTACGCACAAAAGATAGAATGCTGATATCACTGATAATGTTGATGAGATATTGACTTAAAAAAAATTCATATTGGTTAATTTATAAAGCAAGTGCTCTTTTCATTCTAAGCATCTTGTTTGTCAGTGTGTTTGGATCATGTCAACCCTCTTTGACGTACGAAACGACATTCTAAGTGGATCTCACTACCTTAAGGTTCGTGTTAATAACGACTATTAAAAGATTTAACGGTAGTCCTTTGCCAACCGTTCAATTTGTCATCTTTATTGAAAAATACAAGTTTGGGACAAGATTAGAACATTATTTTCCATCCTGGTGTAAGTGGAGTGCAAATATGATTCGTGGTTGGGAGATTGAATGCCTCATAGAAACTCTTAGTACAAGATAAGGATAAGTGAGGTGGATGTTGCTAGCTTGCACCATGATCACATCATTTCTCAAAAGGGTGACCTTGTATAGTTGTATGTGTTCTATTTGGCCTCATGGTTGTCTTTTGATCTTATATATTATTCTTTCTTCCATATATAACTTTAGCTTTTTCATGGTATTTTGGTATATGGCTATGATATATGATGATATCAAACAAATCATGCTTCTTTAACATGAGAGATAGGTGCCAATTGGGTAGCTAAAAGCACTCTTTTTGTCATGTAATATATAGCTTCTTGAAGTTTAAAAGTAGCCTATATATACTACTTTTGTTATGCAACATGGCTTCTTGAAATGTTAGAATCAACCTAATGAGATTTATAAGAAAAAACAAACGGCCAAGTAAAATCACACTAATAGCAAGCCATTGGTAGGTTCTGCAGAGTGTAAGTTAAATCAAACATTTTCTATATCCCTGAAGATAGAGAGGCTGATAGAGAGGTTACTCTTATTGAGACCCTCATGTATTCAAGAAAACATAAAGCGTGGTACAAGGAATCAAAACAATAACAAAATAAAAGATACTTATAAATTAATAACAAGAAGCTACTGATTACAGAAAATAGTGACAAAACCATTAAAACAAATGATCAATTCCGGACTACTAATGAAATCAAAGAGCAACTCATTGGACACTTGAAACTCAAATGGAAGATGTAAGATATATGGTTTCATTAGCTTTGCAATGAAGATATGAAACCGGAATATTTTTTTGTGGCATTATTATGAACTTGACTATGGTATTTGCCATCTTTGAAGGCATGGTTTCTGAGCTATACGGTACACTTGCCTTCCACCATGTAAGTGCATTCTTGACTAGACATATTTTCCCTTTTCAAGCATGCTTACATAGTTACATGCACATTTAGTATGCTGCGATAATATATGAATCTTAAACCCGTTAATGTAGGAAAGGATGTTAAAAATCCAATCTTCTAGGTATTAGAAGTCTTAACCATATGAAAATTCCTTCACTTGTGTCGGCATGCGGTCCCACATTTGTGCTTCTACTTTAAAGTCGTCCTGTATATGATTTCTATTAGATCCAATACCACTAGTTTGAATTCAACCGGCTTTGTATTATAAGTTTGAATTTATGCTTATTGTAAGGTTGAAAGGGGTCAAATGACACGCATATGGCTTGTTGCGACATGGGTGAAAGATTAGACATCATGAGTCATGACACTAAATAGTTTCATGTGTGATGTTATGTCAAGATCTTAATCAACTACTTGTTGCCTACTATGTATCTTTGCATTGTGTTAATAACTCTGGTTTTCAATATAAGACAGGATAGACTTTATATATCTTCTCAGTTCTCACATGTACATGATATTGATAGTCCTACGTGGGACCCTTTATGAAGCCCACATTAGATTGTGGGAAGAAAATCACAGAAGCCCATAATTGATAATGGAAATGGACCTAAAAGAATAGAGTAGTTGATATTTGAAGCAGCATTCCTATCCATTAATCATAACTAAAACACTTCCTGACCACACATTTAATCTGTTAAGACTTAAGGGATTGCAAGTCAATTAAAATCCATGATCATTCAAGGTTGTTCATAGGGCCACAAGACTTATGGTTGATATTTAAGAGAGACCACTCAACATTTCTTTATTTGCTTTGACATGTTATAAACTAGGGAAAGTTATGAAAGAAAACAGTGATTTTGTATCTTCTAAAGTTCACACAAATTGTCCTCTTCTTAGGGTTATGGCCCTATCCTTTGGTGGCACAAAACATGATTTGTTTGCTTTTTAACATTTTATTATTATTTTCACTATTCTTTTACGTTTTCTCTTATAACTTATAAATAAATAACGTTTTCTGTAAATTCGATGTAGTGTTGAGGCTTATTTATTTTCATCTACATGCCAATATATATTTTGTAACAAACTGAGTCGTATAGGGTAGAATACATTATGATATGTTTTGAGATTGAAATATCTCATTATGTTGAATGCAACTAAGTTGTAGTAAAAATTGTGTTGAAGTGTATATACAAATAAGCATGTGGTAATAATGTATCAAATTAAAAAAATATAGGGAAAAAAACTAAGTAATATGTTTATTAAGCATATATATACAGAAGAAAAATAAAATTTCGCATGTGAACCATGTTGGTTAGAAAGACGGAAACATTTTGCGTTTTGTACCATCGAAGGAAGGAGTAGGAAGTTGCTACACGAGTGAAGTACATTGACACCAAAATGGGGACATTTTTGTGTAAAATATGATTCATCCTACCCACTCTTGATCCTTTTACTTTTTTCTTTCCTTTTGTAAATAATGTAACCATTTCATAAGTAGATATTGACTTTGTGAATCCTCCTATTTGATTCTTCATTACCGTTATTTCTTTTTTATAAAAATATTGATAGAAAATTGTCTAGAATGAACAATATGGTTCAAGAATGCTAAGTATAGATAACAAGTAATGAAATAAAACTACATATTCAAACAATAGATTGGAATGTTGTACTAGTTTATAACTAGGATAGTGGCCTGTGTTACACACGGGTGAAAAAAATTTCAAACGTCATATATATATAGGAGAAGTATAGTTTGAAAACCCTCTTGAGTTGAGAAAATCCGTGAAAACCCTATGTAAAATCGTTTTTTTTTTCTGTTACATGTAATATATGTTGTTACATTTAATACAAAACATCGAAAACATAAAAAAAAACTATTTTGCTATTTTTTTTACATTTTTTTAGTAATTTTTATATATGTTTTCAGGAGAGAGAAAATGTAAATAAACTTTTACATTTTTTATTAACTTTAATTGTGACCACAAGATTTGATCTTTAATTAAAAACATGTGGTTGAGAATGGGTATCTAGAGTTTTCACAACTCAAGTGGGTTTTTATCCTAACCTAACCTTATATATATATATAGCTATCATAAGAATTCTTTAATTAGTTATAAATAATTAATAGTCAAAATCGGTTTTTAAATCATTGAAAAAGAAATAGATGGTTATGATTTTAGAAAACATTAGTTAGTGAGGTTATGATTCTAGAAAATATTAATTAGTGAATTATGTTGCAATTCTAGAGATAGAAACCTTGTAAGCTTATGTGGACATCCTATTTGATGGCCATGTGAATATCTTGTTTTGCTTTAATAGTATAGTAAGAAGATTAGCATTAGAATTAAAATTATTTGATTAATTATGTGGAAATTATATGTATAGAAAGTGAATGACATGAAACATTAGATGGACATCCTCGGAGAAAGACAAGTGGATAAATTGGTTTTCCTTTAATATATTAGTTAGATTAGATCTTTATATATTTCATATATTTCCAAGGCGCCCAATCTCATCAAGGCCCACCCCATTGTGGTGGATAGCATGATAGCCGCATAATCGATGAATAGCGTTTTTACTAGGGATGTAAATTTCTAATACAACAAGAAAACACAACACAAACCTAGCAAGAAATTCGAAGATTTGGGTTTGGCATAAATGGGTTCGAATAAGTTTCGGGTCAAACCCATGAATCCGTTTAATTAAACGAGTCAGGCTCGGGTTTGGATCTGGTCAACCCATGAATCTGTTTAACACAACTTGTCCAGCCCATGTTTTTTTTTTATTTTAGTTTGCTAAAAAAATATGAAATAAGTTTAATTAGTAAGGCATCTTATGTGATATTATCTATAGAGTAAAAGTGGTGATTGATGTCACAAACTTTAGCTTGCTGTTTTAGGTTTTAGATAAATTATTTGGGAGGTTAACCAATATGATATTTTGGTCCAGTGGTTGTCGATCTATGTGTTAAAACAATGATGGTGTGGGACGCAGGTTAGAATCCGGTTTCAAGTAGGTGGTGGTCTTCTCTTTCTTCAGCTAGTATTACATGTGTATTTGCTTTGTTATTAGGTATTCCTTTATTTATTTTAAAGGAAGACATATACTTTTATGAATATCTTACAATTTATAATTATTATTAATAATAGTTATAATTATAATTTGTTAACGTTTTATGTCTATGGCTCGGGTTTTATCGGCCAAATAAATGCCTTGTTAATTACTTTAATTTTTTATATGTTAATCAACCGAACCCACATTAGTGCACCACTACAAAGCAACGGGATATAAACAAATCCGACCTACCCGACGCGTTATCTCTGACCTATCCGGTGCAAAGCGCCGGGTAACACAATAGTTAAAACTAAAATAGAAATTTATATGAGAGTTTATAATTAAAATACAACGGGTGCTTAGTTTAGAACCCCGCGTGTTGTGCTGAGTAGGGATGAGCCCGGTTACAACAACTAATAGATCATCATAGTCGTTACACAATTTCTCATTTTTGCCATTATCAACAAAGTATGGCGCAACGCCTCTACGGGTGCAACTAAAGTTGCCACGCCACCTGCCACCATCATCACCGACTAAAAGAGAAAGAAACCAAATCTTGTCACACCAAACAGGGAGCCACAACCAAATCAACCTTTGAGCCACACAAATCTTAGTTATAGTAACTGTGAACTACAACCAAATATCAGAAATAATGATGATAAAGATCCAGAATCAGAAACATTAATTTATAAGTAAATCCAAAGTGTTTTTGTCGTACAAAATAAAGCATATAATCAAAGGTTTAGGTTATCAAAGTGATGCATTTTCTTTTCACAATTGCATAAGATTCGATTCAGAACATATGAAAGTCACAATCTTTTAACAAAGTTTAAAGCTTAAATTAATTACCAATTATTTATCAAGCAATTAGCATTCTACAGTTCCCAAACTAACTATAAATTTCCTGCACTATAACCTGCATAATTAAAATTTAACCCATCCCCTTTAAATAAATATTTAGTTCAACTACGACCTACAATTCAGCCATCACTAAAACAACAGTAGAATAAGTCCAATAATCCATGACACACATTCTAGTAATTTGAGTTTTTTACTCTAAACCGAATGAATTTTGAGTTTTGAGCAAAATTTAACAATCCCAGATGTGTAAAGTAAACGTTTTGAGGCCACGTAGGATTTCCTAACAGAAACCGACAACATAGGTCAAGAACCACCCACAGCTAAACAACCCACAACAAAACTGCCATTAAAAGGAACAGTAAGAGACCACCACCGCCACATAGGGTTTCGAAACAGTGGTCAACCACCTTCCCCACTTTCTTCCGCTGCAACACAACGAAACATGCAAAAAACCACCACGCCCCCGCCACACAACCGGCCACTGGACCACCGTGAACACACCACCAAACCCCTTCCGACTGTGTCCACCACAAAAGGTCACCGGACCAGCGCTGCAACACCACAACCCTAAATCAGGTGGTGCTAAAGCCGATGGTGACGACGGTGGAAGACGACGGTTATGGGGTTGATTAGAAATCACCGGCAATGAGACGGTGGAACCGCTAGAATGGAGAGAAAGAGCGGTAGAGGTTGAACCGGTAGTAGAAAAGAGAGAGAGAGAGAGAGAGAGAGAGAGAGAGTGAGGTGGCTGTAATTTATGTTTTTGCAGTGACCCTAAGATGAAGATGTATGTTTTCAAGAAAAGCACAACAAACGTGTGCAGGTGTAAAGTTGGTTAACACATGGAGCATCCAAAATGAACGAAAAATGTACATAATAAGAAGCCATAAGTATAAAAACTAAATATATAATAATAATAATTATTATTATTATTATTATTATTATTATTATTATGAGTGTGATAAGAAAGTTACAATTTAAAATATATAATAATAATAATAATAATAATAATAATTGTTTTATATAAACTTATATATTTACTGTGAAAATGTCCCCTTATAATATTAACATGTGAAAATTAATTAAAAAAAAGCGTCTTTTGAGTCAAACAGTTTTGAGTTAATTTGGATCCTCGTGAATATTTGTGTCGGTTTTATATTCATGTGTCTGACATGATTTTTAGGTTTGGGCCTTGTTTAGGTTTGTGCCGGGTTGGACTTGCAAACCAGTAAACACAACCTATTTAACACCTCTATTGATAAAAACATTTATGACTCCGTCACCAACCCAAGTCGTTGATCGATCAACCATCATTTGTTCTAAATCTCCATGAGTTTTATATATCATACGATTGGATATTAGTTCTTCTCATTCCTTATTTTGCAGGCCAATGGACTCAATGATGATGAAAAATTTTCTTCTATCAAAATTCGATTTACAAAATACGCAACATGTACAACCACAAAACAATAAAACTTTTTCCGCGTAATTATAATGGAATCAAAAGGCATTATTTATTTCCAACACAAAATTAATATCTTAACAAAACATGACTTGCTTCATTGCAATTATGCGGACCTCAACGAAGTCTTCTTGTTTAGAATCTAGATGTGTGAAAATATGGAGTCAAACCCGTTGTTAACGAGGTGCGTTTCGTTGGTTTTGAAACGAAAGAAAATATGCGTATTCCAAAGGGAAGGTTTGCGAAAGACAGGATTGTAAAAAGGACCACGTACATGCACCAATTTTCTCGTGGCCATACTTTTCATCACGAGAATCATCAAGAGTTTTTTTTTCCCTTTTCCAAAGGTCAAGTTAAAGAGCAGTGATCGTGACACTTTCAACATGTGTTCATCTTTTAAAGTAAAAACTAGTTAAAGACTCCGTCCCGCGTCGCCTCAAACTTTATTCGCAAATGAATTCCCTAACGTCTACGCAGGTTACCACGTTAGAAAACCCATTACAATTCGCACCCTCTCTCTATAGATGCTTTAAACCGGCGCGTTGCGGTGGGGACAAGACGGTAACTCGGTTGGTATCAGGCCGATTTGTTATGGTACCGTCAAAATAAAAGTTTTGTGAACAAAGTTGAAACGCTAAGAATTTTGTGTCAAAACTATAAATGCGTGAAACTTAGGTGGCTAAAGTTTGAAGAAGAGGTAACGTTGTTGGCCAAAGTTGAAAATTTAAAACTTTTCTTTCTAAACCTTTAGTGGCCAGATTGAAAGATTTTAAACTTTTAAAATTTTGTTTCTAAACATTTAGTGGCCAAAGTTTAAACTTTAAAATTTTGTTTCTAAACATTTAGTGGGCAAAGTGTAAAGTTTTAAACTTTCCACTTTGCCTTTTAATATATAATAATTTTGCATACAATTAAAAGTATCATCAATTCATCATGCATGGAGTCTTTTATGCCTTAAAAATTTCAAGCTCAAATGATAATATTAAAAAATAAAAAAAGAAAAAAACTATAGCGGAAGGGAACCCAAACCAAAACCCGACAAAGCCGCAAACATTTAAAAACTTAAACAGTGAAATTTTGGTTTGGTTCGGTTATCCTAAACCGTCCCAAATCCATATATACACCCTCTTAATTTCAAGTACACATGAACCGGTGCAAAAAGTGGCAGTTATTAGTGATCGATTTATAGATGGATTGATTTGAATAAAGTGTGTTACATTTGGGTTCATTTGAGTCTAACTTTTATCATATGATAGATTAATTTGGAACGACTGAAAGTAAATAGTTAGATATATTTTTATGTTGCATGGCAAATTTTATAAAAAAACGTTAGTGGGAAACTAGCAAAAACCTCAAGATAAAAAATCAATGAAACAAAAACGAGACAGAGTACACCATAAACAATTAGATATTTAGACCAGCCATGAAATACTTCCTAATTTAAAACGAATTATAATTTACAAGAAACACTCACAAATAAAACATTATTAATATTTTCCACCACCTATTGTTCCTTTAAACTATTGGTCACGTATTTGACCAACCGGATTGACTTGAATTGCAAATGGGAGAGTTACGTATATGGCTGTATCACTCTCGTCAGTATATTATTATTATTATTATTATTATTATTATTATTATTATTATTATTATTATTATTATTATTATTATTATTATTATTATTGTTATATGTTAGGTTACATATAGTGCGTGTACCATATATATTGATGTATTGACACGGAAAGGAGTTGTAACTTTGACGTCTATTACATTATACGAAAGTGTAAAAATAGACCGTTGTAACAAGCATGTGACCTAAAGGTTTATTGTCGTTTTTCATCATGTGTTAAGGTTATTGATAAATCTGATCTTGTTGATTGGGTCAACATAAAGTTCTCTTCTTAAAGGCGTCTAACTCACGCTTCTCAAATTAAAACTAAAAAAAGATAATAATAAAAACAACAAACAAGCAAACGTAATTTTACAAAGAAAGTAATATTAACAAATTCCGGTGATGGAGATATCATCGAACCCATCTTGATTCGGGCTATTTATGGATGTATGTATGTATGGATATATTATTGGTTGAATGGAATAATAAAAGGGCCCATAACAAAAAGGTTCGTTAAATAAGCATTACTTTTAATAGAACAATCTTGCATGAAGTGTGTAGTTTAAGAAATCTATTTATGAAAAGGGAATAATAATATCTGTTAAACAGAACCTGATTTTTTTTACCAACCGGAGTCTACAGACTAGCTATAAATTAAAGAGGATAGATAACACTTGTTATTTTTTATTAAAGACAAACATAAAACATACCCAGCCAGCTAACAACTAGAAAACCACAAAAACAACACAAAAATAATAGAATCAGGTAAGGTTTGCTCTCTTGATGCCCAACTTAATCCTCGTTATTGAGATGATAAAATGTTGTTGCCGTGCCCGCGGTGGTGGTGGGGGGGGGGGGTGGTTTGGTTCTGAAGAATCTCAAGTCAATTATTTGTAGTTGATTTTGGATGTTATTTTGATTGATTCCAAAGATATAATCATGAGGGAAAAAAATCATGGTTATTAGTGTTATAAGATATTTTGATAGTGTAATTCTTCCAAATGGAAATCATGCAATGGGGTGGAATAAATCGGGCATGTGTGAAGATTGTTGTTTGATTGTCTTCCTACCAGTTAAATTTGAATAAGAGAGCGTTTGATATTCCGTTCGTTGTTTGCCCGATGTGTTCTTTGACGGTGGAATCGATCTTTGGACCATATTTTTGGGGAATGTAGTGTTGCATGTAGAATCTGAAATGACATTGGTAGGTGGCTTGATATTATTTTATCGACTGCTAGAAGCCTCGACAAATTATGAGCGGTTGGAGTTGGCTTCGTTTTCTAAATTTAAGAGTGTGATCAGAGCTATTATTTTCACAACTTGGTAGGTTATAAGGATAGCTCGTAACAAAGATAGTACTCGGCTTTTAGTAACATTCCGACCATCTTACCCTCTCTAAACCCTAAAGTTGTGTTCTTCACTCAATTTTTTTTTCTCAACCCCACTTCTATATTCTTATTTTCTTTCTCGAGAAAACAATGTTAGTGATTTTAGTAGCATCAAGCAATCGGATAGCCTGGGTTAAGTTGTAAACGAAATAAGTATTCACAATGCATAAAATGATACAAGTTAGGAGATATGAAGTACACATTTATCCAACACTATTATGACTTCGGTATTAAGGAACCTCTATAACTTTATCATGAGGGGATTCCAAGGGGCATTGCCCCTTGACGGTTCCGGGGCAATACCCAAGCAGGATCAAGGGACCAGATTTTGTGAATAGGAAAAAATTTCTTTAAAATGATCTTTAAAAGTTACTATAGGTTGGTGGTTACAAAAGGCCAATAGTGACTTTGAAGTTCGATAGCAACTTTGGAACTTCAATAGTCGCTAATCTAGCTATCAAAGTGCGGCTTCTTTGGTACCGTGCTGCTTCAGTTACAACCTAACCTGACATAACCGTAACAATTCCAATTTTAGGGACTAATTTTTTTTTTCTTTTAACTTCTTGGCCGCCATAAGTTTGTGATCATATGACAGCTTGATCCACTTAAATGTTTAGTAACTTAGGTTGCTCAATTAGAATCCAAATAAGGAAAAACATTCACCAACCGAAAGTCCGAAAGTAGACGGATTCAAACCCTTAATTTAAAGAAAATAAAAAAAAGTTTTAAAACATTTTATACGATCTAAAATCTTCATGACTTTTTTTTAGACAACCAACATTTTTAATTCTATAAAAGATATGACAAACCCCTTTAGAAAAAAACTTTTAGACCACCCCATCTTCTGAATTCTTTTCTAGTTGAGTATAGATGTCTTTAAATTATTTCAATACAAAAATATAATTCACACTAAAAGAATTATTGGTTTGAATGAATATTTCTCTTCCCCTATGTAGGCTACAATATAATCTTTTATTTAGAGATAAGATTTACAAGAAATTATTACTCGATACTAATCTTTAATTTACTTTTAAAATCATACCACTAAACCAATAGAGCATAGTTTCCTAATGTACATTAATTTTATAATACACAATCGTATTTCTAAGTCAAAAAATGAAACTTATACATACTTATCACAAAATATTTTTATTCTTTTTTGGTTGGATATAATGAAAAGCGCCACCGAAAATATGTGATGATTGCTATTTCCATTGATGAAACAGAACATCGTACTCAAAGCACTAAAAAAGAAAAAGAATATTATTTCAAATTTATGATTTTGACGCATCAAATAATCAAATATTGTCTATTATAAGCTTTTTGTTATTCTAAACTTGGAAAACTTTTAGGGCCCGTTCGTTTCACGGACTTTTTTTAAAGAATTTGGAATTGGAATTGGATTTGGAATTGGAATGTTTGAGAATCCCTTTCATGTGTTTGGTTGGTTAATATGTATTGGAATTGGAATCTTCTTCATTCTCGGGTTTTTTTTTTTTTTGAAGAACGAGGACAACGAAGGAAGCGTTTTAGTTTTTTTATATTTTTCGTTTTTGATTTATATTTTGAGTTATGATTTTTTTATTAATTTTTTTGAATTTTTTTTGAGGGGTTTTTATTTTCCATAACAATCCTTTAAAATAGGTGGGATTTTGAAATCCCATGAAATGTAGGATTTGATGGGATTTAGTTTTCATTCTCATTCTTTCATTTAATGAAACGAACATATCAATTCATGAGATTTAAAATCCCATTTCTTAGAATTCCTTTCAAATCCTTGAAACGAACAGGACCTTAGAAGTCGTCCTTCTTGGGTCTCTTTTGATGTGTTGATGTATGTATCTCATATTATGTTCATCATAATCACAAATTTGGTTGGTATCTATCTAGTAAGAAAAGGAAGTAAAAAGTCTATGAGACTGTTTGGTATCTTGTGTTGAATCTTTTTTGTTTTTTAACGGCCAATTTGTTTTAAGTTTTTGTTGTGATCCAAGATCTCTCAAACCCTTCCAACTCAAGATGTTTAAAGGTTTTGCTGCCAAAGTGTTGAATCACTAAAAGACCTAACTAATTAAGAGGTAGCTTCTGAATCATTCAGCATGACTCTGAAACTTAACCATTAAGAGGCTCCATGAAACTTAACCTGTTACCGATTCAAAGATTAAAAGACCACCAAACAACCCATAAAAGATAATTACTTGGTAGTTGGTAGATATTAATGTTTGACATTATTAATAATTGTATAAGAATAGTAACATTCCGATTTTACCAACCTGTTGTGATGAGAATACTATGATTCGTAGAGTGGTGACAAAATCCCACTTTATTAGGTTAGTGTAATGCAATGTGATTTCAATTAATTATTTTAAAATTTTAACAAAAATGTCATAAAATGTCAAAATTTGAGGTTAAATGTGTAAATTATTTTAACAAAAATGTCATAAAATTGTCATGTAAATAAACTTATAAATCTTGGACCCAGTAGTCAACTAAGCTTAGTTCTATCCTATATATAAATGATTAGAAACAATGAATAGTTGTTTGGTCATAAATTCATTTTTTGATAACTATTATGAAAGATACTACGCTTATTGAAATTTTGGTTGTCGCGTAGCTTGCTGCCCACTTATCTACCACTTCATTGTAAATAGTTTGGATGTTTTCTAGTATTACATCTGTAATTAACTTTGGCTAGGACCATATAGTCACAATACATAAGACTTTTAAAAGTTAGTATACCCTCATATCATCCATTTAAGGACATTAAATAATGCTATGTAATTATGTGCTAATTTTAGACCTTATGTGTTAGACATGTAGTTCGGTATTTCTCAAACGGCAGAAACTTACATTCCTAAAGTTAAGTTGAAGGTGTTCGATTCTCAAGTTGCAGTTCCCACAACTAAATTGGGAGCATCCGATTTTCGGATTGCGAGGACTTGATTTGCACTTGGTGAGAATTTAGTTGGTTGAATTAAGTTTGGTTTGGCACATTTTGACTTAGTAGTTTTTAGTGTTATAATTATCACACTCATACAGCATTGTCTTCCTAATCTTAAAGTTGCCCTACACTTAGATTTGATGGTTTTTGTGAGTTTAAATCATATGATGTCTAAAATATATGCAAAGCAGCTAACTAAATTGGTTAATGAATATTTAGGATGATTTATTTTGTAAAATTCTGAAGTTAATTCATGGCTAGACCCTCTATGTATTCATTTAACTTTGCTAATATTAAGTGATATGTAATTTCAAGTAACACATCGAATTGGAACAACGTTTGAATTAAAGCACTGATCAAACAGAACAAAAGCCATTTAAAACCTAACCAAAACATATTTAGTTTTTGGCTCGGTTGCTTGTTATTCATTTTTCGGTCAGGCTTTAACAAATTTAATTTGATTGTACCGAAAACCAAATTAAGATATTGAGCTATGAATTTTTCCCATTTATTCATCTTATTAGACATGTGGCCCTTACAAAACGAGAAAACCGAACCAAGGAACCTAAATAGATGAACACCCCTAGATAAGGTTTTCGGTTCAAGTGAAAGGCTAATAAAAAACAAGGAAATAGAGACCCGAAATGATGAACACTCCTAGTTTGACCAGTGTCTACCTCAACTAGTTTCAATTTTCTTTTTTGGAATGACGACTTTCTTGTGTATTGGGCTACCGCACTCTCCAATTTAGAGAGCTCCGTTGCTTTACTCTGATCAGGCTATATTGTCTTAACCGGGCCCACGCTAGCTTCAGAGTTTAGCTTGGGCGTTCCCCCGAGAAACCATACCGTTGATTGTCACTTGACAGTCGTTGTGACATCACAAAAGCAGAACTCTCTGGCGTAACATAAGGCGGGACTAAAACCCAGGTGGGCTCGGGATTCGAATGGACACCCTCGCAAGGCTTAGCTCAAATCCTTCATTGTCAATATCCAACCAGAGTGCCATTAGTGGGGATCAAACTTAGGTCTCCATGAAAGAACCAAAACCTCCTGTCACTAGGCCGATAGTTTGTAGGATTAAACTAAAAACGAATACGTTTGATACCCATTAATTTGATTTGCCTGGCTTGAAGTTGATAGGCATAACGTTTAAAACTTAAAAAGAGGATTAAGTGGAGAGGGTGTAGCCAAAACCATGTCACATTCTTCTTTTTTGTTTTATTCTAAGATGGATGCATCATTGCTTTCTAAACCAAATTTATATTCCAAACACCCCAATTTCCTAATTTTACAAGATCCTTATAATAATCTTTTCTTTTTCAAATCAGACATAGACACCCTTTTTTAAAAAATTTGAAAATTTTCAAAGACTTGGAGCATCTAAGAACGTAAAGTTGTGTGTTGATGTCTTCGTACAATTAGATTCCGGACGGATTGGTAACCATACTCTCATTATGTCTATCAAACACACCTTAGACCGCACAAAATATAACATCAGTCTACCAAATGGTAGCATGCTTCGGCCATTCAGATTACTAAAACAAATAAACAAACAAACAAGAACAAAGCTACAAACGACGGTAAAGAAATGGTCACGGGAGTCCATCAAGTTAAGTGACGACGTGGTTTTAAGAGTAAATATCGAAACCCATTACTTTTTAGAATGTGGAGATGAGAGGGGGCTAGTCATGAGACATGTCGCCTGAAGGTCACGGATTCGGCTCGTGGAACCCCCTGCTCTTTCTGTACCGGTTTGCCCTTTAGAGAGGTGAGAAGCATCTCTAGAAGACAATTCCATTGGCCCATAAATAGCTTTTATATCAAGACACTTGCAGCTTCTTGTATGGTCTATATCTAGAATTTGACATGAAATCACCTCACCTCACACCACACCAATTCTAGGACCATTTCTCAACTGCATCATGTCCACCACTTCAATTAATAACCATCATCTTCTCTTTTTCCACCAATAAAAAAGGCCAAAACCCATGAAAATCTTGTGATCATTTCAGCAGCCACCACTTTTGTAGTAGTATATAAACTTCACCAATCACCAAACTTTTAAGTTTTAACCCTTATCTCTCTAATTAGTAATTAGTTGCTACAAAATGTCGTTTTCCAACAACTTGATAAGATGTATATGTATCGAGGATTGTCAAACGGGAAAGTCTACACACAGTGGCTTCTTCTCGAGTGATCTACTCCCATCTCTAGGAGCCAATTATAACCGTTCGGTTGCTCTAAGAAAATACACAATCAACCCGTTTGATAGACGCTATAGGTGAGCATACGATAAACCGGTTATGTAGTAATGGACACCTTTTTTTCCACTTTCTAACCTTTATTTTCTTCTTAAGGGCATGGGAGATGTTTCTGATCATATTAGTCATTTACTCAGCATGGATTTCACCATTTGATTTAGCCTTTCTTGATAAAAAAGAAGGCGCCTTACGAATCTTTGACAACATTGTCAATGGCTTCTTTGCCATTGATATTATTCTAACTTTCTTTGTTGCATATCTCGATAGCCAGACGTATGCTCTTGTTGATGATCACAAGAAAATAGCAGTGAGGTCATTTTTTCACATTTTTTTTCTAAAATTCAATGCACGTTATTAATAACAATAATGTAGCATGGTGAACAGGTACTTGTCAACATGGTTTATACTCGATGTGTGCTCAACCATACCATTTCGGTCTCTCATCCTCCTATGCACAAATAGGAAAAGCGAGATTGGATTCAAATTACTCAGTATGCTTAGATTGTGGCGTCTTAGAAGGGTTAGCTCCTTATTTGCAAGGTATAACGTGTATATATTAACTTTTTGATGACATAAAATTTTGCATTATTAGGGTGTAAAGCATACCTAAAAACACAATAAGTGACAAAATCTCCACATGGTTCAAATCAGGCTTGAAAAGGACATCAGGTTTAACTATTTCTGGGTCAGATGCACCAAGCTGATATCGGTAAGCAACCTAATCTTTTTTAGCAAACGAACATAAACGCTTACCTAGTCTTTTCCTTTTTTTTACCAAACGAACATAAATGGAGTATGCTCATGCTCATTCGTTTAACTTTAATCGAACAAACAATCGAACACGAACAGAATTTTCTTGTTCGTTTTCGTTTGTTAAGAACATGAACATGTTTGTGGCTGTTTATGTTCGTTCATCAATAGTATTAACGAATTGTTCACAAACATAAACAAACTAACACAACTAAGCATAGATAAACAACTTTTTTTTCGTTCTATGTTCATTCGTTTTTAAAGTGAATGAATTTCTCGCCGAACAGTTCATGAACTATTCATTGAACGTTAGTTCATTTACAGGCCTAAACACTAATCATCTAAATGATCATTTTAATCTTTGTATAACTAAATTCTAATTATATTTAGGCTATTATATTTAAACATAGGTGACTCTCTTTTCGATGCATTGTGCGGGATGCTTTCACTACTTAATAGCCGATAGATATCCGGACCCGAATAAAACATGGATCGGTGCAGTTTATCCGAATTTCAAAACCGAAAGCATCTGGGATAGGTATGTAACAGCATTGTATTGGTCAATTGTGACTTTAACAACTACCGGTTATGGGGATCTTCATGCTGAGAATACACAAGAGGTGGTGTTTGGTATCTGCTATATGTTATTCAACTTGGGATTAACGGCTTACCTTATTGGGAACATGACAAATCTTGTTGTTCATTGGACGGGAAACACGAGAGATTTCGTAAGTCATTTCTGTTTTTTGATCATATATTCAAGATGTTGAAAAGCTATAATTAATGTTTAGTCACAAGTTATTCATATGTTAATCAGAAGTTAACTAGGCGTGTAAATATAAATTTGATGTGGCTCAATGATAGAGCACTCTTTACTAGTGAGAGGTAGAGCGTTCAAACCTCACTATCACCAATTTATATGGGAGATATGAGGGATGACCCTAGCTTGCCAGGGTTCGAGTCCTGATCTCACCCGGTTTTACTGGTTCCTCGTTGTCGTGCCGTTTGGCGGGCGTGGGGGTCAGATTTTATCCGGGGAATCCCTCATTAGGTGGACCGCTAGGGGCTCCGTCCGTCCGGACTCGTGGCCGGCTCGGGCTACCTTTAGCCAATGGGGGCCGCGTACAGAGTACCCGGCGTTACTTAGTTGGTCGTTCCAAAAAAAAAAAAATTTAGGCATGTAAACAAGTCAAACCGCTCGTGACCGACACGACATCGGTTCGTTAAAAGTTCGAATCAACCGAACTTAAATGAGCTCGATCCAAAAATAAACTTGTTTGGTTGTTTAATAAATGACCCCGAGCCCAAGCTTCAAAATATCGAGCTTGAGCTGCATCGCAAGCTAAACGAGCCTACTATTTATATAACTTTTTATGATAAAAACATATATCAGTTTGTCACAATAGTGGTATGGTACCGGTACACGGTATAGTTTACAATACTAAAAAATGTTTATCTCGAATACAACTCCGTATTTAAAAGAATTTATATTGTAATGTTGAGAAGAAAAATAATCACAACCATGTATTTCACTTTCTTTCTTTAAGTTAAAGAACACAATTATCATAGAAAAATAAAATTACTAAAAATTAAATGGGTTAAAGAGTATATTATTTATAATACAGCGAATGAAAATGAAACTAAAGAAAACTATTATTTATTTGAATATTAAAAATCACTATTCAACTAATAGTGATTTCCCCTCACAATCCACGTTTGGTTTTTATTATATGCATAATATATATATATGCTATAATACACACACACAAACACAAATTATAAATATATAAAATTAATTAATAAATAATAATCAAGCCGAGCTCGAAATCAAGCTTGAAAAACTACTCAAGAGCCGAGCTCAAAATGAAAAAACTACTCACAAGCCGAGCTTGAGAATAGTCAAGCTTAAGCTCGGCTCGTTTACACCCCTACTCTTAGCAAAGAAAAAACATTATATATTTATTTTACTAGTATACAAGGATATCAACCTACTGTAATGAGATATAACCATAAAATTTTACTTACAAGTCGAACCTTTTGGTGCAGAGAGATAAAGTAACTGCAGCTTCAGAATTTGCAAAACGGAATCATCTTCCACCACAGATTAGAGAGCAAGTACTGTCCCACATCTGCCTAGATTACAAAACACGCGGGCTAAAACAGCAAGATACCTTAAACTGTTTGCCAAAAGCCATACGTGCAAGCATATCCCGCCATTTATTTTACCCAATCGTACAAAAAGTCCATTTGTTTAATGGCATTTCCCACGAGTGCCTTTTTCAGCTGGTAATCTTCTTTTCGTTATTCAATAATAATATCAATGCACATTTTTCATAATTAACTAGGCCTCTAAACGAACCAAACGTTCAGTGAGCCGCTCATCAACTATTCGGCAAGAAGTTTGTTTATGTTCATTGATTTAATATATGAACCAACATGAACAAATTTTCTTGTTCATTTAGTTAAACGAACGAACGTGAACACATGTCTAGTTCATTTATGTTCACTTGTTTATGTTAATTTATGATCATTAGTTCATGTGTGTTTAAGTGTGTTCGTGACGTCTGTTTATACATTCATTGAAATTTTTTAGACCCACTAAATTTAGTCTAGTTTTATTAATTTTTTACACTCGAAAGATTGATGTTCACGCTTAATTTCTGTTGTTCGCTTAGTAATGTCTGTTCACCTATGTTCGGTTATATTCGTTTGTTTATGTTTGTGAACCGTTTGTGTATACTATTAACAAACAAACATAAACAAACACGAACACACTCAATTTCTTAATGTACGAACATGAACATGTTCCGTTCAGTTCGTTTACAAGTCTATGGTCAATAATGTAGGGTTTGGCTATATTGAACAGGTCTCTGAAATGGAAGCAGAGTATTTTCCACCTAAGGAAGTCGTCATTCTACAAAATGAGATTCCAACTAATTTGTGCATACTCGTTACCGGGGCAGTGGTAAGTTAGCATAATTAGCTAAATACATAATGCATAGTATCTCAAATCTTCTATTAACTTGAGGAATATAGAAAGCATATGGGTTGGTAATTTATTTTCCAATGGCAGGATATAATTGCACAAAAAGACGGGCAAGATCAGGTACTGTATTCCTATTGATCGGTTCAGAAACAAGAAAACCACCTTAATTTTGAAACGTTAACTTGCAGATCATAGGAAAGGTTGTGCCGGGAGAAATGTTTGGAGAGACAGGAGTTTTAAACAACACACCTCAGCCATTCACATATCAAACAAGTGAGATTTCTCAGATACTAAGGATGGAAGGTTCTACGCTACTGCGGATTATTCACACAAATACACAAGACGGTTTTATTATCTTGAACAATTTTTACAAGGTATTAAATATGATAACAGAAACAGTGTTATTACAATAATAATCTAAGCCCTTAAGATTTAGGATGTTGTATGTACAATTAAGTGTGCACAGGTCGGTTTTGGGCATAAATCGAACCTGATTTTTAGGTTTTTGAAAACCATTCGGTTTCAGATTTCGGTTTTCACAATGGGTTCGGTTTAGTTTCTATTTTTCAGTTTTATCATTTGGGTTTGAAAATTTTAGGCCAAAAAATAAATGGCACAAATTAATGAAATTTGGGCCTTGAACTTTGGATCTAAATATTTTACTAAATGATGATTAATTGATTATTAAACATTTGGACCCAAAACTTTTGGGCTACATCCTTTATTTTCTTACAAATTACTTAAAATCGGTTTGTTTGGTTCCGCTAGGTTCCAACTGATTCGGTTCCGTGTTTTCGTGTTTTTGGTTGATAGTAAAACCGAAAACCACCAAAAAATAATTTTTGAACAAACATTAAACCTAACCATCAGTTATTTCGGTTACTGTTCAGCTATTTTGGTTCGAGTACATCAGTTATTCCGGTTACGGTTCAACTATTTTGGTTTTGGGCAACTTTCAGCTCCTTCAGCCCATTTGACAATTTCCCTTTTTAGCTAAACTTGTTTACTTGACCCGTTTCAAACGGGCCACAATTGTCATGTCTAATTTAAAGTCATATATCTTTAGTTTATTATAAATCTAAGAAATATGTACACCTTTGTGTTTATCTATTTATTTGCAGAAAATGAAAGGACTATCCATGGAGAATTCTTCTACTGATTTACATAATTATCGGGATGAAAATCAGGTCACATGGGAATCAAGTGATGTGGAGTATTTAAATGCGAGTGATATAAACAAGAAAGAACAGATAAACCATCATATATCAAATAAGAATGAAATGAACGTCAACATACCAGCAGAGGAAGGTCAAACGGCGCTTCATGTTGCTGTAAACAAAGGCCATTTAGAAATGGTAAGACTCCCTCTAGAAGGAGGAGCAAATGTAAACAAGCCTGATGTACGAGAGTGCACACCAAAATCTCTAGCTAAACAGCAAGAAAACAAAAACTTATATGATTTTCTGTTAAGTCATGAAAATAAGAGAAACGAACACAAAATAGAATTTATCGAGCATGACACTAGGCACTTACCAACAACAAACAAGGACCCGTGTTGTTCCACTTCATGCACAGAGCCTACTGATGCAAAAGTTAAGAAACAGATGAAAAGGGTTACCATTCATGCAAGCTTCCAGAAGAACATGTCAGAAAAGAAGCTTCCAAGGCTCATAATCCTACCAGATTCATTAGAAGAATTGTTGATCATTGCAGGTAAGCTTTATATAATCAATCATAAACACGTTTTAGTGACAGTAAACACGCAGCAAAAACATAATGTGTGATATTTTTTCATTACCTTGTGCATTGTGCGACTGCAGGTCAAAAGTTTGGAGGCCAAAATTTTGCAAAAGTTGTGAACTCAGAGGGTGCGGAAGTAGATGATTTGAGTGTTATTCAAGATGATGACCACTTGTTTTTCCTTCCAAATGATCGTCAATGTAAGAATTGAATGCCACCTGTTGAGCATTAGACGCAGTATAATAGAAATTAAGAGAAATTAGAACGGGTACTTCACGTCTTCAGCAAGTTTCTATAACTCTATTCAATCAAAATCAAACAAAAGTGATTAAAAAGATGTGATCTTGACAGTAAGTATATCCGACTCATTGATTGCCTTTGAAAACAGTTACAACAATATATGTTCTGTCTACTTTTTCACCCGGTAAAAATATCATAGATAAACATATGTAATGATAATACACATTTGAAGGTTAAAAATGCATCAAAGGGTTCTTTAGGTTCACAGTTTATCAAAATGTTTGAGCAGTTGAGTATCAATATGGTCAAATCCTTCACTGTATCATGATGTGCTCACTAAATTCTCTTGGCTATCCTTTGTATAATATAGATGATTTCATTCCTTTTGGTCTTTTGTAATAATAGGAATGGGATGTGCTTCGGTGTTAAACACAAACTCTGTTAACGGGATCACGTTACTGTCACTAAATAATAAATATAAATACTTAAGCGTTTCACCCAAGAAAAACGTTTCCATTTTGTCTCTTCGTCTAGGTGGAATCACGGTGACATCATCAAGAGAACTGTAGCCACCAGAATCAACCTTTGTGTACTTCTCAAACGCCTCAAAGATTGACCAACCCCATTCACGATATCTATAATAACAGAATCCCAAAAAAAATATTAATAAATGTTGGAATGACCAGGTATTCAAATTATGATGAATGGACCGTATACGAGCCGAACGTTCAGTGAACCATTTACTGGGAAGTCTGCTTATGTTTGAACAAACACAAACAAAAATTTTCGTTAACTTAGTTAACCGAATGAAAATTAAAAGCACATGTCTCATTCATTCATTTTTGTTCGTTTATGCTCGTTTGGTAACGCTCATTCGTTTAATTTATGCTTGTTAGTTTATGTTTGTTTCAGTTTGTTCGTTTATATATTCATTAAAAAGTTTTAGGTGCATCACATTTTAGTCTAATATTATTAATTTTAAGTCTCAATAATAAGATGTTCACGTTTACTTTTATTTGATCTTCAGTTATGCTTGTTGTTTACATTCATGAACTGCTCGTTTATACACAGTTAATGAACAATCATGAACAAGTTAATTTTCTTAACGAACGAACACAAACAAGAAAAATTCATTCGTTTATTTTTTTTCATGTTCTATCATTTTTTGTTCAGTTAAAGTTAACAAACGATGATGAGCATGAACATGCACCGTTCATGTTCGTTCGGTTCGTTTACAGGCCTAATGGTAACGCATATTATAAATTTATAATCTCCAAAAAAGGTGTTAAAACGTACTTTGAATCTTCGGTTATACGGTATAGGATAAACAATGATTCTACGGTTTCAGGACGCAAAAGGTTGTGTCGATCGGGGTGTTTAATAACAATATCATGCACATACTCAGAAGTCTTGTTTCCTCCATCAAGACCGTTCTCGGAATAGCCCTGGTAAAAGTAGATGCCGAAACATAATATTTTGAAGAATAAACTATTGGGAAAAAAGGACAATAAAAACAACAAACCTCGGAATTGAAATAAGCAATCTCAGGAGCCAACCCAGTGGATGTGACAGCATACATCTCAAAGCAAGTTTTAGCAAGTTCTTCGGCTAGTTTAAGGTTTTCAAGGTCTTCAAAAGTTAACAAATTATTTTCCATAGCCTTTGTCTTGGTCAAACCCTTGGTGGCTCCAAGTGCAAGGGTGCCGGGTAAGAAGCAGACCTGAATATGTGAGATTATTAAATTATTAACTGAATGAACACGCATGGAGCATGTTCATTTGTTTAACTTTAGCCAAACAAATGATAGAACACAAACAGTTAGACAAACGGGGATTTCTGGTCCGTGTTTGTTCGTTAAGAATATGAGCATGTTCATGTTCGTTTATGTTCCTTCGTTAACAGTATAAGCGAACGGTTCATGAACGTAAACGAACATAACTGAACATAGATGAACCTAATTAAGCTAAAACCAGTTAAGACTTAAGAGTAACATGAAGAACAACATGTGGGATCTAAAAAAATATTAAAAACACTAGGCTGTAATGAGCCAGCAAATTTAAATGAATGTATAAAGGAACAAACATAAATAAGCGTAACCGAAAGAACATAAACGAATTTAAATAAACATAAACAAACAAACAAGAACGTGTTCATGTTTGTTTGTTTAACTAAATGAAAAAAAAATGTTCATGTTCGTTCGCTTGTAAATAAGTTAAACGAACACAAACGAACGAACATAACTGAACTTAGATAAACCAACGTAACAGAGGGAACACCGACTAAAAGTAAACATGAAAATCAATCTGTTTTAAAAAGTCATAAAAGAGAATACACTAATAAACTTAAAACAATGTATACTAATGAGCATACACGAGCGTTAATGAACGAATGAGACATGTGTTCATGTTCATTCATTTAACTAAATGAACAAAAATTTTTGTTAATGTTCATTCGTTTATTCGTACATAAACAAACTTCCAGCCGAACAGTTCACTGAACGTTCGGTATCTTTGCAGATGTAATGGTATTATGTGACAAATGACAACCAGAAGACAATATACAACTTACCAGATGATCCATTTTAGGGCTAAATCCACCATCAAGCCCATCAGGCAACTCGCCAACAAAAACGAGCCCATTGGGCTTTGACTTTTTAGCAAGAAGATGTTTGATGCCTTTAACGGCTTCTACATACATGTCATGTAAAGATGTCCAATTACTTTGTCTTTGTTGAAGCCACACTTTGATAAGGTATTCATAATAACTGTCACCTCGAGAACCTAATCTTATATTGCTTCCAGAAAATTCACCAGATGATGGGCTGGCAGTTAATAAAAGTCAACCAATATTTTCAGTCAGGGTGTAGTAACGAAAAGGGCTTGTGGTTGTACAGTAACTGAAACAACCAAAACCGGAATAACTGATGTAACTAGGGCTTGTGGTTGAGCTCAGCTTGTTTAACTTATGAGAGTCAATTTCAGCTCGTTTCCAACTTAATTTCTAAAGATCGGCTCAGCTCGTTTATTATTTATTAATTGATTTATATATATTTAGAACTATTTGTATACATATTTTCATTATAACTTTTAAAACAAAGCATAATATATATTATTTTTATCAGAATTTCTTATAATAATAGTAATTAAAAAATATATATATTTAATGTATTAGATAACAAATAATAAATTCGTTTGGTCTTGCAAGCAAGCTCGAGCTCAATAAGTGAAGCCCGGACTCAGGCTCATTAATTAAACGATCCAATCTCGAGTAGCTCACGAGTGGCTTGGCTCGTTTTGCACCCCTAGATGTAAGTGAACCAAAATAATCGAACCCAATCAAAAACCTAAGTTTTGGTTTTATGTTTTTTTTTAAAAATCGAATTTTGGGTTCAACTTTGATTTTGCATTAACCAAATACCAAACTAAACCAAACCGAAAAAACCGATTTGAAGTCACTTGTAAAAAAAATAATATTAATAAAAGGTGCAACCCAAAAGATTAGATCCAGAATATGTAATAATCACCTGATAATTAATAAACATAAAAAAACTTAGGCCCAAAGTTTCAGACCCAAATTCATAATTTTGGGCATTTTTCAGCCCAAGATTATTGAGCCCAACTGAAAAACCGAAACCAAACTCATTGTGAAAAACGAAAACCGTTCATAAAGTTCATACCTAATATAGAAAATGTTCATAAAGTTCATACCTAATGTAGATGGGAACAAGTCCTTCAGATTTTGGAAGATTCTTCACATGTTCTAGAACCTTCATTGCTTCAAACCCGTACTTCGGATCCCCCGTAACAAAACTAAGATAATTAAACTCGAGTTGCAAAGTGGTAGCTTCCGAGGTGCTACTGAGTCCATCAGGAGCCGCATGTGCGGTCCGATCATGCAAAACAACATCACTAAACGGAACCGCAGTCGGACTAGCCGTAAAACCCGTTAAAAGCCTATCCGCCAAGTTTTTAGCATTTTCTAAATAAACAGACAGTTTCGGTCCCGCTTTTGTAAAATTTAAACTACTCAAATGATAAGAACTCAAAAGACCACCAACAACACGTATCGTGGTTTCAAACAGATTGACTTGACCTTTATTGGAAATTCGTTCGGGAAGATGGTTTTCGATCCATGAACCCGCTTCCGACACGACATCATCGAGTTTCATTATCATGGCGGTATCTAAAGCATCTACAACAGTAGCCCCGAGACCACCTAAACCGTCAACACCTCGTTTACTTAATGGCATAAGTTCATCATAACCCATTGCATAGCTTTTGTAACCGGACCACGCATGTATAAACGCGTTTTTAACACTTTCTTGTCTAGCTGTCGATTCAGATCCCATATTTGTTTTATTGATATTATTTACTTCATCAGGAGATAATCTAGGTGGCAGCTGAGGTGGCTTTCTCCAAAACCTTCTAACTCCAATGCCACCATCAGATACATGATTAGTTATAGAATGTATAGGAGTTGTGTGATTGAGCATAATATATGTTAACCCACAGATCATCAATAAAGCTAGAAACTTTCCTGTACTACAAGACATACATTCACGCTTCACTTTTTTAGTGAAAAAAGTCTGTGATATAACCTGCATAAATATAGGATTACCATTAATAATTGACAACTTGTAATTTATTGATATCAAACCTATAAGAATCCATATTATCAGAAAAATTTCTGTGACTAATATCACCATATTTAGCTTTATACATCACTCAATGCTTATTTAGTATTACATGTTTACACATATTAATGTATATCCAACTGTTCCAGGAAAGTGAAAGCAAATCTACAATTCAATTTGGACTGATCCTTGGTTCAACTATTAAACATTATATAACATGTGATTGCCGGTACCTAAACGCTTCGAAGCGCCTCACACTTTAATAATAAATCAAGGATTCATCATTTATGATAATAATCATAGCATCAATTCATGTAACTTTCAACTTACAGACCGAAAAGTTAATACCTGCTGCAATTAGAACAAAATACCAGCACCTAAAAAATCATTGACCTCATATAGTCAATCAAACTGTTACAATCAAATGCTCACAATACGTTCGGATTCAATCGAATTATGAAATAACCGCTGAAAATTCTCAGATCAGCTAGAAAACAAAGGTACCTGAAAGAAGGATCGACGACGAAACTTTGCATTATCGTATTGGACATCTTTCATCGAGTACGGCAGTGTTTTGGATGACATTAGCTAGGGTTTTGGATTCCAGATCTATGTATATTATATATGACGAACGTAATCGGAAGTCAAGCTGAGATATGGTGGATCTGAAGTTCCGATCACCGGACGATTATCACCTGATTATTATTATGCTGTGTGCCTCCTGCTGGTTGTTCAGGCAGAGTTAACAGTAATAAATTATAATACGCTCCCGTTAGGTCAGGTTAGGTCCTGTTCGGTTTAGTTGGGTTCGGGTGAGGTTATCAACGACATAATAAATAATCATTTTTTATCCGCTTGGCTAGCGGTATTCTTATGACCTAAGTTATAATACATTTATAATACACCTTGGTTTGGTTTAATTCGGTTCGGGTTGCGATCGTCAATGACATAATAAATAATCATTTTTTATTCACTTGGCTAGTGGTATTCTTAGAACTTAGGACCTGACTCGACCTTATTGTAACTAACCCGGTTTCTATAAAGAGAAAATGGTCAAACCCGACCTAGACTCGAACCCGTTAAATGGTATTTTTAGGACCTGAGAACCGAACCTATTGTAAATAACCGGGTCTGATCCGAGTCGGGTGAGCATACCCCTACTTGGCACGACATTTGATAGTTAGAGATGTTTTGGGTTAAACAACGGGATTCGAATGTTCCTTTTAACCCGAACCACATTGCTCGAGTAATTTTCGTGCCGAGAAATTCTTATCATTGTCTCCGATCTACTTCTTTCTCTCAAATTTTTAAAACCGAACCGGTTCAACCCGAGACAGATAGATATTAGTATAGTTTACAACTTAACTTTTGAAATCATTTTTTATCAAACCAGGTTGAACCCGAAATGTGTTGTGCTATGAATCACTAGGTGTTATGAATCACTACGTAGGCAACATGAATCACCACTAAAGGCATTATGAATCACCACCATAGGTGTTAGGTGGAGTAACTCTTTTTCAAACATGTGTATACATATGCAATGCATCTTGGTGGATTTTATAGTATAAATACTCCTTTGTGTTCAATGAAAGATACACCCAAATATTTTGACCAATCTACACCAATCTTGTGTTAATTATGGTTATACCAAAACACGTTATCAGCACGACGCGCTCATATCTTAATCAAGAAGTCGACCAAGCAAAAAGACATTAAGGAAAGCGCTATGGTATGTACAACAAATATAAAAGACATCTTATAAATGAAATTTATTAACTATTAAAGTACTTATAATCAAACATTTATTTACGTCTCTAGCTTTTAATTATGCATTAAACTTTTACTTTTTTGGAAACTAACATTTGTTTATGCACGCTAACATTTATTTTGTATACTAACATTTGTATTATTATGCATACTAATTATATATAATCTGCTCCACATAGGTTTCAAGTGTACAAGTTTCCATTTTTACAATTTTTATTCATGAATGATAAAATGAAAAATATGTTGTTGGTGGGAATTGAGCTCACTACCTTGCTTCTAAAATGTTTATGGCTTACCAACTCAACTAAGATAAATTGATGTTAGTCTTCTCTTCTTCTTAATTAGTATAGATTCACAGCCTTCCATTTTATTACTTTTAAAATGCGTATACAAATTATTCTTACTAATCTATGTATTTTAGAAAATTATATATATCTTATGAATCTATAAGATATGTTAATATGTATAACACATTTAGAACTTGTTTAAGTTTATTTTTCATTTGTTTTAGCAAATGATTGAGCTATAATTGATCGAAACTCGGTAAAGTTAAGTTATAAAAGTTGCATAAGTATTTTTTTAAGTATGTCTAGAATCATAAAACACGTAAATGGATCTTGAAGACATGTTTAAAATGATTATAAACTTAATTGGCCAAAACAAAAGGTTAGACAGACCGTCTAACCAATGATACTGTCCATCTCAAACTATTTTCTTGCAGGTTAAGGTCAAAAGATTAGACGACCTGTCACAAGCTCATATGGACCGTCTCATAGTGATATGGTCTGTCTCATCTAAATGGACCGTCAAATCCTTTTGGCACCTAGTCACAACAAAGGTTCAATAAAAAGGGTCAAAGACAATTTATATGGACCCTCTCATTTTGATATGGTCTGTCTCTACATAACTTTTAGTATTTTATTTAAAATTGAGTTTTAAGCGTATAAAATGAACCGGTCTTTATAAATGAGGTTCGAAACGATAAAATCAAACAAGTGTGGTCTGCAGCTGAATCAATTACACGATTTGGGTATTTACTTAATCCTATCGGTTATAGGTTAAGCATCAATTAAACAAGAAGGTTTTCAAACGAGACACCAAACAGACAACAACACATGTGAATAGGTTAAAGTTTTACAAGCAGTCGAATAGATTTATACTCTACAAAATAAACGGATTGTTTGTCTTAAAGAGTCTGTAATACATTTACATGAGATTGCATGCTCTCTAAACCTTTAAAATATAAAACAGAAAATAAAAATACTCAGACCGAATACACATATCTCTTGATCCAAACATAACTGACTAGCAGAGATGCTACATATCAGTCTCAACCAGTTCTCTACTGGGTGCAACTCCTAGGAAACCCTTGAATTGTGTGTGTAGGGCAGTGACACTATCCCGGGGAAAAGAAATCAGATATCCCCGCTTCACTATACTAAAACACCATCTTCGTATTTAACGAGCAGTTTGTTAAATTATTTTAGAGTTTGTCAACGTTTCACCAGCATATAGTTGACGTAAGCATTTCAGGTAACTAGGATTAAGCAACACGTACAAGGATTAGGAACGTTAATGAAGATAGATGCTTGCAACTTGAAGATGGCTCGAACTTTGGTAAATTTAATTAGTTATAATATGAAAATATATATTTTGTAAACCAATACCCGTGCATTTAATCCCCGAGAATTGTCAGTGTTAATTAATATTTTAATATAAAAGTAATTATCAATTAGAGTTCATAAACGGGTCATTGATATCATGGGTTTTACCGGGTTATGGGTTTAAAAGAAGTAAGCAAGTTCGTGTTCGTGTTGTATTGGAAATTATTTTATTTATTATGATAAAAAGGAATTCTGGATTTTGTTGTATATATGGACAGAAGTCTACTTTGCACCCTCGAAAGGGGCCAAGTGCCCGTAGGGGTGGACCGAGGCTTTGATGAAGGTTGGCAACCAACACCATAAAATGCTCTGCATAAAGAGAAAAGGAAAAAAAAAATGAATAAGAAAGATGAAGCACTAAGAATTTTCCAGTTACAATGAATCTCTGGTTCAAGTTGAGCGAGGAAGATCACTAAAGTGAAAATAATAAAAAAAAAAAAAGCTAACTTATTGGATCTATGTAAAAACGTTTGTTTATCCTAAACCTAATATTTCATTATATGCTTACTTTACTCAAAATACATATAAGTGATTTGACAATACATTTTTTTTAATGTTATTTTTTTTTAGCAAGTGTGATTGCATGAGAGAGGTTGTATCAACATGTTTTTGATTTGTTATTACTAAATGTGGCATTCATTTTCATTTATATGACCCATCCGAACCGAATTAATAAAAAAATATTACATGGCCAAAAACAAATGACTCCAATAAATTTCCGTCCTCCTATGAAAAAAAAATTTTAGACCCGTCACTGAGTATCCATATAAAGTTTGTTTTATTAGAATAGTAGATTTATCACTTAGATAGTTAAGGGGGAACGCTATAAACTTCTATAATTTGGCAACTACCCACATTCCAACCCCTAGATTACCATTAGGTTTGTATTAATATTGCGACCACATAAATAGAGGGTTCTTATATTTAATCTTACATACACAATGAGAAGACCCCCCCCCCCCCCCCGCGGTAATTCACCATTCTATACTGATTTTCTCTACACATAAACCCTAGACCCGGACTCATATACTATCTAGCTTCTTATATTTATGTACTATTAATGTTGGTTACTAATAGACGTTGTTGAAAAACCTATCATCTTAAAACAAAACAAGACATATAATAAATACAAATAGTTATTAATTTGCATTTAATAAGAAAAGTTATTTGCTTACATATTCTTTTTCCTTGTTGGCTAAAACATATCTTCTTAAAACAAGACCTATAATAATTACAAATAGTTACTAATTTCCATTTAGTAAGAAAATGAATTTTTTTTAAGTGAAAAGGTTTTTTTTTTATGATTTTCTTAAAACAAGACACATATTAAATACAAACAGTTCCTAATTTGCATTTTTTTTATTGACTAAATTATATCTTCTTAAATAAGACATAAAATAAACACACATAGTTAGGTTAGAAAACAACTTTTTTTCCTTATATAACAACTTTTTTTTATATGACAAAGTTGTTTTCTTTTACTCGTATACCAATACAAAACTTATAGTCATGAAGAGTTTATTTTTCTTGTTCTTTTACCTTCTTATCACAACAAATGCGTCTTTGATCACAAACACTCAAACAACAACTCCGATATCTAACACAAGAAAATTCAAGCTATGTGGATACTACACAGTTACTATCTACAACGGAATTAAAGATCCTATCACCGTTCATGTACAGTCTGGTGATGATGATCTAGGAAATCATACACTTGCTTTGAACAACAATCAAAATTGGGGATTTTGCAATATCGGCAATACCTTATTTTATGCCCATTTTTATTGGCAGTCAAAGACTGCATCTTTTGTTGTTTTCAGAAATAGTCTAATAACATATTGCTCACCATATGGATTTCTCACAAGACGAAGATGCGTTTGGTTGGTTAAAGAAGATGGATTTTATATGGGGAGTCATCTTGATGCAGGAAATATGACCAAACTACATGATTGGTAATGTATTTTATGTGTTTATCAAATAGTCTTGAAAGTTCAAGTCAAGTTTTTGCGTTTGGTTGGTTAAAGAAGATGGATTTTATATGGGGAGTCATCTTGATGCAGGAAATATGACCAAACTACATGATTGGTAATGTATTTTATGTGTTTATCAAATAGTCTTGAAAGTTCAAGTCAAGTTTTTATTATCCGAGTAACTAGTGGAATGAAATGAATTCTAAGATTTACATTACCGAGCTTCTTAGAGTACCCGTGAAAAGCTTAAAACAAAAATGCCTCATATGTTGAAAATCTCCTAAATCAATTTATTCAAAAATTATTGTGTTATCTAAATCTAAATATAGTTGATGCTCGCACAACTTTCTAAATCTTTGTAATCACAATTCTCACACTTAACAATATACTAAAGATCAAATAAATTGACCAAAAATGGCATGTTTCAACCTAACTTGGGATAATTAACACACATACGGGGATAGAGGTAAAGATTGTTGACATCACGTCTTCTCAAGAGATCGAGTGACAAGTACCTTTTGGTAATTTGTAAGCAGGCAGATGTAAAAACATCTTATCTTAATGTTGTAACTGTAAAATGTGTCATTTATAAATGAATGTACTCATCAGTATTTCCTGCTGATCAAATATTTTTTAACATGTTTCAGGTGACTTGTTAGATTCAAAATAATGATGCATGCGGGCTTCCGGCTTAAATAAGTGGCTTGTCACCAGAATAAATAAACGTGTTTTCTAAATTAGGGTTTATCCCTATAAAACCTATGTTTGTATAAAAATAGGTTTTAAACCCAATTTATGAAATAAGAATCATGGTATTTTTATAACTCTGATCATTTTTCCTAACTACAGTCCTGATGAAATATTCCGCTGCAAATTATTTTAATAAACACTGATACCACCACTCGATGTTCACGGTATAGGGGTCAGGGGCTGTGACACTACTACTCCTACACTTGCTAAACAAATTAGTTAAAAAGAGGTATCCAAGCCATTACGATCTTGTTTTGTCCAAACTCATTAACGTATGAAAATTCTTTCAAATAGGAGTCACACTTTCCTTGTGTCTTGGTCACGTTACCTTGATTTGTTTGATGATGCATAGTTGCTTACAATGTTAAACGATCTTCTGTTTTGAAAATTTGAATTTTGAGAATTTGATTTATAAAAACCCATATTTCTAAATCTTTTATTATTATTTATTATTTATTATTATTATTTGAAAAATGACGATTCCCATTATTCACAATCATCTTGGTTGATCACAACTTTTTTATCGAGACAAATTAGATTGACCTTTAAATTTATTATAAATCGGTGAAGTACTTCTAAGTCAGTTAAAGTATTTATAATTTTTGAATTCAGGAGTAAAATTTTGAATTTACTTCCTTGGCCCCTTTTTCCTTAACAACAACTCCCTGTTGCTGCTTCTGAACCGTTGTCTTTTGAGAATTTGATATTTTAGGTTCAGTTTTAATTCCTTTATCACCATTCTTGAACGGGCACACACTAACCACATGACCCGTGTTGTAGCAATGAAAATATGATCGTCTTTTAAATCTCTTGTCACTGATATCTCTAGGACTAACATCCTCTGCTCTAGTTTGATTAGATGATGAAGTTGTAACTTTTGATGTTGATAATATGGTTGAACAAATGGATTTATACCCATTTATTTTCAACAAAAGTTACATTTGATTTTTTATTTAGTTTAGTAACTTCATCTTTAATTTCACCTCCTCTAACAAATTTAATTGGTTCAAAAATTTTATGTTTCGAGGAGTTGCTAGAGCTAGGTTAGCACCAGCGAACTTAGACCGATTCACTGGTTAACGTACTGGAGAACTTAGGCATATTAGCTGGTTCAGTGTTGTCGAACTTGGAAAGGTTCACCTATTCATCTTTGCTAACACCAGTTTCAGAGAATCTGTTGAACTTGTAGCATGGGCTTTTACAATCCCATAGCACTAGAATCATATTCAAGAAATTCTATGATTAGAAATAAATGAATAGTTCCCATTAAAAGGAGGTGGAACTTCATTAAATCCCAACCCTTGTGTGTCTTTGTTAGATCATTGAGAACTAATCATTTGGTCTAAAACCAATGATGAACTTCTTAATTGTTAAGTTTTTTATTCAATTCAACTATTTTAACCTGAGCATCTACCAATTCTTTACTTTCAATTTTCAAGTTTTCGGTTCTACCAACTATTTGTGGACTTCACAGGTAAATTATATGAGTTATTTTTAGTTAAAATGAAGACTAATCATTGTTTATCTCTTAGTTAACATGAATGCAACTTTAGTGATTGATGGATAATTCATTATTGAAAGTGACTAGCATCTTTGACTATATGATCAACGTAAATATTTTGCATATCCATTGTGAAATGTGAATGATGTGCTAAAAGTAGTTTAATAAATATTAACTCATTTAACCTAAAATAGACACTAAGTTATACTCTCGACTCTTTAAAACTCGACTACACTACTAACCGGTAAGTGAACTGATCGACTCTAGTAAAGTTAAGTAAGTCCGGATATCAAACTCACGAGACTCTTTAAATTACGTAACTTGCTAACTAGACTCGACTGACTGACATGACTATTTAATTAGTATTATTTTAAGAGGGTTTTTACTGAAAACTTAAATTTAAACTAATTAAGAAAACAAATAAAATAAACAAAAGACATTTGGTTGATTTAAATCAGATGATGATGAAAAATCACATAGGCTAGAATTCCCAAAGTCCTAGTTATCAGTTGATCGAAAAATGCTTTGTTATGGAGTTGGGATCATAAAATAGTCACTTAAAAGAAAACCTGAATAGGAAAGTTGACTCTTCTCAAGAAGACACATATGGATTTCTATTAAATTCTTAAAAACACAAGTTCTAATATTAGAGTGTCCAACTAATTATGATCGAGTACCTTTAAATGAAATCTAACCTTACAGCACGGAAATCATAGATAGTTTAATAAATTCATTCGATTTAATGGACAAAGTTGACAAATCAAACATAGACAGACTCCTTACGAAGAAATAAATCTAGAAATCTTAATCAACAAAGATCTATCAAATAATCTCACATTACAGCTTTTTAGATTAGCAACACACTTTTACTTATTTGATTAATAATATTGTTTATACGATCTTATTATAAATCAATCACAAACTAGTCAAGAACACACGGTAAATGACTTAACATATCCTATCATATGAAACAGTCACTAAAGACTTTGTGAAACAATAAAACCCATCAAATGAAACCAAGTACACATATGCATAAAATAAATAATATCAAACTTCTTTTTGATTCATAAAAACCCATAAACAAAATCAAATTCCAATAAGAAAAATATACATTTTTATCCTTTTGAATTATCTAAATTATGAAATTGGTCCTTTTTGAAAATGACTCACTTTTTACCCTTTATTTGCATGTTTGACTCAGTTTTAGTCCTTTACACTAACGGTCATCCAAAAACTCAGTTAAGTATTGACATGTGACAAACATGTGAGGATAAAATGTTAATTTCAGCTATTATTGTTAATATGAAAAAAATTATTAAATGCTATATAGGTTGTGGGTCCCTATCTTCACATTCCCAATCACCATCTCCAAGCTGCTCTGTTTCTCCTTTTTCTTGTCTCACGAAGAAGATGAACACTAGGTACCAAAATAAAATCTTTGTCAAAAATATATATATAGTCCGTGTATGCTTAAACGGCGCTCCAAACGACAAATCAGAGATGCCCATCACCTCCTCGTTTATCACCACCGGTGCCCGACTCAAATCTGTTAATCGACACTCATAATTAAATGAGGGTTTCATCACCGAACACAATCCCTAACCACGACATCACAGCTTCTTAACTCCACCTTTAATCTGATGAAGGATTCATTTTATTTATTTCTTGTTACACACCATAAATATGCATCGATGGTGGTGGTGATGTGTGTTAGGGGACGAAGGTGTTGTGATGGTGGAGAGATATAGGATCATTCTTGTTCGGTGATCGGTGATTCGTTTTTTCGGAATTTTTATGAGGTGGATGGATCAATTTGATATAGAAAAGTGGCAAATTTGGATCGAGAGCGACAGAGACGTCATGACGGTCGCCGTCGGTGAGAATGGGGTTGGGGTTGGGTTTGGTTAGGGTGAACGGTGATGGAGAATGGAGATGAAGATGGTTAACACCTAAAATACAATATTTATTTTTTATATAATAATAACTAGTTTTAGAGCCCGTGTCATACACGGGATAACTCAAATTTCAAAATTACAAGTAAAACAAATAATTACATAGCGTATATGAAAAAAATGTATTACATTTATGTTTGTATCTATACTGTGTATCTCTCTCTCTCTCTCTTTCGCTCTCTCCTAAGATCCGGACATCTTCATCTTCTTCATTCCCCAATTTTCTCAATTATCTCACCCTAAAACACCATAGCCTCAACCCCTGCAAAAATGTCCAAACCCGTCAATCTGCTCGTGATTTACGCTCTCTTCCTCATCACCCACGTCATCATCGTCTCAATCCCAACCGTTGACACCGCCGGCGACTGCCACATCGGCCGGATTCCGGCCACCGGCACCCAAGACCAGATCTCGAAACTGGACGTAACATTTCGTGGGAGACCATCCTCGTGGGGATGTTTTCGATCAACTATGAAAGGATATAGGAGCTACCTTTGTGTTGCCATAATCGAATATAAGACATCAGAGGGATAGGGAGTGTGTTGTGAGGAAGCGAGGAGAGGAGAGGTGTAGGCAGCCAAACGAGGGGAAATGAGGCACCTCGAGGCCAATCAGGGCCGAGCCTAGTGAAATTTTAATTATTTTTTAAATAAATAGGTAAAATGACAAATTTGCCCTCATGTTATCTGACTTAACGAGAAAATCTAACCGGGTTAGACGAAAAGGACAAACGCTGTTGGATTTTGAAACGTAAAGGACAAAAAAAATCAATTTTGAAAATCAGGGACAACGAGTGAAATTTGGGTGAAAGATAAAGGACAATTTCTGTAATTCCGTCTAAATTGATTTTATTTATATCATAAAATGATTTTTTTAAATGAACTTAATAAAAAAAATGCCCGTGCAAAAACGTACCTGAGAATGCTTCTATTGAAAAATTCATTCACGGTGTCATATATGTATAATTGAAAGAATTTTGGTTATGAACCAATTTTGGAAATAAGACTTCTCATACGATAGTAGTTCTAACCATTCAGCCTAAATACAAAAGGAGCGTTACATTTATTGATATATTTCTCAATTTACCACCCATCAAAGGAAAGTAGAACATTAAATTGTAACGATGAATGTTTTTCAAGAACTATGTTTTCTGAGCTACACCATGAAAAAGATTTTGATAAGTTTCCGAGAGCTACTTAACTTTGTCATAATGACAACATAAAAACTAACATGCTAACCCATTCAATTTTATGAATATTTTGTTTCATTTGAGCGTAGTTTTTCATGTCATGCTTCCCGTACAACGTTTTGATCACCATTGACGGAAAATTTAATGTTGACATAAATATTGCAAATTTGATAAAAGTTAGAAGCATTGATAAGCAATCTTTTCTTAAATTTTAATAGTTTGATGAAAAATAGTCAATTTGTCAAATTCCGAACCTTTTGATTATTTCAAAAAATGCCCTTAAAAATAAATTTAAAACCCGAATCATGTATAAAATTCTAACTTTCATATTTTTGATATTTTCAAGTTAACACTTTGAACCCATAACAGTCAAATAAATTTATTTTGCATTCTCAAACTTTTAAAAATACTCAAAATTTTCATTTTTGACCCGTAACAAATTTTGACCTAAATGTAGTTAACTTGTACCAAACAATTTATTTACCAACTTTTGACCCATAAAATCAAATTTAAGTTTCACAACAAACCCGGAACAATTTTCATTTGAGAAACATGATTTGTTGTTAATTTTTGGAATTTACCTAGTATTTTGAAATATATAGTAAAATAATATGTTAATATTTATATTTATAAAAATATATAGATATTATATAAATATAGTGTAAAAGGAAAGTGAATAATTGTTAATCTATTACATATATATTAAGGTATATTAGTTTTGGAGGGAAAAAAATTGTAAGAATTAACCAAAAGATGACAAGTGTCTACATTTATTTTACTTTATCAGAATAGGTAGATGATAATAATAATAATAATAACAACAACAATAATAATAATAATAAAAGTTGAAAGTTACTATTTTACCCTCATATGCTTGCCACATGCCAAAACTTAACTGAGTTTCTAGATGACCGTTAGTGTAAAGGACTAAAACCGAGTCAAATATGCAAATAAAGGATAAAAGGTGAAAGCCATTTTCAAAAAAGACCCATTCCATGAATTGCTAATTCAAAAGGACAAAAATTGTAATTTTTTCTTCCAATAAAAATCAAACGTCAATGATGGTTTATAATAAAAGCCTAGGCAGTCTATTAAGTTTAGCCTAGCATCGGTAAATCAAACAAAACACTAATAAAAATCATGGTGAACATCATATTAAGAATACAAATCGAAAGATTAAAAATGATAAAACCCGTAAGTCTTCGATCCCTCTTGATTTAGCACTTCACCGAATGATTATCAACCTCCAAAAGCTCCAAAATATGCAATACTTACTCTCAAATTCATCTCTAGCATCCTCTAGTTCGTGTGTTATGTTGAGATTATAATAATATGTTTATATAGGGAAAATTAGGCCTCCAAACCCTTCATATGATGGGAAATTTCTGGAATTTTTGCCTCTACATGTCACGCGACGAGCATGGTTTAATTGGACATGTAGCGCGGAGTAGTAGAAAACCAAACACACACATAAAAACACCACGCCGCGTTACGGATGTGAAAGGGGAGGCTAGTCGCGTAGCGCGACTTGCTCCATTTTGTCTGGTTCGCGTGCCGGTTCAAACGGTTCAATCCTGGTTTGTTCGGGTTATGATTTTAGCTCGTTTCTTCTCGTCTCTTTTGAACCGTGTTTAACACCCAAGAACTATAAAACATTATTAAGTTAGTAATATACACATTCTAAATGAAAAACGAACAAAAACTAATAAAATATTAAATAAACTTATACGGGGGAAAACATGTATATTTAACATTATATCAGTGAATGATTATCATACCCTTAGCTAAACTAGGTTGTCAAATACATTAGAAGCATTTAATTTCATGTTCCCACGTAAAATTCTTTTGGCATACAGATGGTGGTCTAAACTGTAATATCGTTGGAAACGTAATCAGTATTTTATGAACTTCACATGTAACTGATTTGATTTTGAATACATTATGTTTTATGATCTAAGCTGAATAAGTTGCAGCATGTTAGCAAGTATTGCTTCCTATACGTGTAGATCAATATTTTGCTTTAGAGAAATATACTAATGTTCCCAAAAGTAGCTTTATGATATGAACAATTGTATGTTGCTATCCTCTTAAATTGCTACTTGCCAAACTATCATTCCCTTCACTTGATATCGCTTTTAAAATGTTAGATTCTTTTTTTTCAGTCACTTCTAATTTATCTTAGAAATACCCTTTTTTTCTAAAAGAGAGAGAAAAAAATAAAAACCTTTGGGACCAATTCTTTAGTTGTATATCGTGTTGTTCTTTTGGATTAATTCCTTTGGATGGAATGTCAAGGGTAGCAATGTAGCATGCATGTCGTTTTTTGGATAACTAATGTTATGAAGTAGATAAATATTGAAACTTTGTTTGGGGTTTGCTAACAATTTAGAATTCTAATGCATATGTTGGTATTCACGTTCCATTTGCGATTCAAAAGGGGTAGCGGCGCAGCTTGTTACCCGCTTGCCTTCTGTTTCGATGTAATCCAAAAGGTCTTTAAAGATTATACTAAAAAAAAATAATAATAAAAGGATAATTTTTTTGTCAAAATTTGTTTAATTTTTAAAAACCTCTCACATCTTATTCTCTATTTCTATCAATATCATGCTTAGATAACCTTATTTCATGAGACACCCCGTATGCAACACTTAGCCTTTTCCCCCTAGATAGGCCCGAATACAAATGAAGCTCCAGAAGGTCCCAAATGTTAAACAAGTACGCCGTAGGGATTCTACACCATAGATAATATAACCTGCCACACGTATTATGCAAACCCACATGGCACGAACACGCGCTCTACCGATTCATCCTGCTCCCCACATATCGGACATAACATCGACCCACATGTATGTTTTTGCTAACTCTACCAACTAGATAACCCTCTCCAAGCCAAAACTCAAACCTTCTTTCAGACTCAATTGTTCCATATGAATGAATAAATCGGGTCCGTGCAACACAGTTCCCCAGTTTGGTTTTTAAACTACTAATCGTAAACCCACCCGACTCGTGAAGACCCCAACTTAGCCTATCACTTCCGGAACCAATAGTACGTAACTCCTTCACACAAGCCAAAAAATTGTCCAAACACCACATAACACCCCCTCGTGTATAACCAACCGTTATGAGACGCTGCACATCTTCGATCATTCCAAAGAGAATAATGCCGGGAATTGATACCATAACGGTACCTCCTCAATCCAATTATCAATCCAAACAACCATTTCACCCCTGAAGAGGTAGGTCCCAGCAGAGCCCAGTTGGTCCCGCAAGACTCACCTTGAACAGGGACGTCTGCGCAAAGGCCATCTGCTCCCGCAGGACCCACCATGCTCAGAGAACCTTACGCGCAGTATGCAAGCTGTACACGCAGGGAAAGCCTCCCAATGGTGAAGTACCCCGCCTGTTCCCGCAGTTGCGGATACAAGCCATCAGGGAAGGCTACCCGCAGACAGCAGGGCTACACGCACAAGACAATAGACACTTCAGTAGTCACATGAAGGAATGAGCAAGGCGGGAACAATCCCGCCAAAATGAGCCAGTCCGTATGATTCTGAAAGATCTTCTGTACTATACCTATCAAGGTATGGATAGGACAGACAATCTGACCAGAACAGCCCATGAGCCAATCACAGGGTGACAGCTCACCGACAACAGTACGATGAGGAGCACCCTCTAGTACTGTTTGTCACTATTAGCCGCTGCCTACTCACCAACCCTTACTGCGGGGCGTGCGCAGCCTACAGTTGGTGGAATAGTGTTACTGTTGGCCGTAACCTATTCACCAACCAGCATGGCCGGCGTATAATCCACAGTAGGTGGGACGTGCATAATCTACAGTTGGTGGAATAGTGCAGCCGACTTTGTTACTGTTGGCCGTAACCTATCCACCAACCAGTATGGCCTGTGCACAGTCCACTGTTGGTAGAACAGGAATACTATTCAGCCGGCTGTACCTTCTAGGAAACCTACCTTCGGCTATAAATACTCCAACATCTTGGAATGGTAAGACCATCTGCTATCCTGTTATCTAGCAATCTCTTAATATACATTTATATTCAGAGCAATCTAGTCTGATTCTCACGCCGGAGGGTGGTCACAAGGAGGAACCCCCCCTTCTCAGTGACGAGCTTACGGTGTCTGTTTTGCAGGTCTCCTGAAGAACAACCTTCTCAGCTAGACCTCATCCGTGGGAAACATTACTTAACCCCCAGATTATCTATAATCTGTCCAGGGTTCACTTAGTGTTTCTTCATTGGCGCCATCCGTGCATAAAAGCTAGAACTAATTTAGTTTTTTCAAATTTTCTAAAGAAATGGTTAACGTTACTCCGATCCAAAGGCCAGTAACCGACCAAGAAACCCCGGTAACAACCCCAGCAATTGGGGGGAACACCGGCGGTTATACAATCCTTATGAACACTACCCCGACTACCCAAGCCGTGGCAAGTGCAGTAAATATTCCACTGGGGTTCACCGATACCCAGCTGGAAAAACGAACGAGGGTCCCTCGCCAAACACTAGATCAAGTGAAGGCGTGGGCCGAAGAATGTCAGAAAGAGTTCCAAGCTGAGTTGGACGAACGCTTGCGTTCAGTTCAACAGGCTGACGAATTCGGCAGTACTCGCCAACACCTCATTATGAACAGCGAGGGCGAGTACTCAGACGAAAGGGAGGAGTCCGATACCGACGCAAACCCTCGCCATAAGGCGAAAGGGAAGCGTAAGGAAACGGACTCCCAGCCAAAAAGGAATTTTGGGGAAGCCTTTAAACCAACAAATGCGGAGAGAAACCCGCGTGACTTCTCCAAAACCTTTAGACCAACTGCTACGAATGCAGGAAAGTCAAAATTTGCGAGGGACATTGCGGAAGCAATCGCCCCAAGAAGTGCCAAACAAATGTCCAACATTGGTACTTATGATGGTCTATCCGACCCAGACGACCATTTGAACAGGTTCATTGCGGGGGCTACCGTCAGTAACTGGACGGAACCCACGTGGTGTTACATGTTCCAGATGACTCTGGTCGGAGCAGCCAGGGCATGGTTCGATCGTTTACCGGTCCACCACATATATGACTGGGCGGACTTTCAGAACAAGGTTAGCCAGCACTTCAGCCAGCAGAGGAAGTATACTGAAGAGCAGTGGACGATCCTCAACTGCGTTAGAGAGGAGGATGAATCTTTACTAGACTTCATCACCCGCTTCAACTCCAAGAAGCTGAGTCTGGGCAACATAAGTGAAGATCTTGTTCGCGCCGCTTTCATCCAGGGCGCCGAGTACCCAGAGCTTATCCGCACATTGACGGGTAAGGACGGCATGCCATCGACATGGGATGCCATTATGACGGCAGCCAAGCGCTTTGCCGAGACGGAGAAGCAGCTGGGAAGAGATCTTCCCCAGAGTACACACCTCTACACGCAGAGGACAAGGGAGAACAACGTTAGGACCGCCCGGCAGAACAAAAAGAGGCGGCTAGGTATTTGGCAGTCAAGGGTAAACTTTGACACCTCATCCAGCTCTCGCCCTCTTGTTGGCGGAAGGGACAACACACACCCTTCAAACCGAAAACACCGGTGGACGCCACTCACCAAGAGTGTCACGGAGATATTTGCCACGGAAAAATTGCCATGGCCAAAAGCCCCATTGATCCGGCAGAAACCTAATGCGGATCAAAGCAAATCCTGTGATTTCCACGGGACAAAGGGTCATGGTACTGAAGAGTGCACATCCTTGAAAGACATTGTTGAAGCATTTGTCAAGGATGGAAGACTTGCACATCTCGTGGCATCAATCAGGAAGGGAGGAAGGAATGACAACCGGTACAGAGGTAACGGACGAAAGCCCGTCGACATCAGCATCAACATGGTTCACGGCAAGGTCGGAGGAAGAAAAAGACGAGCGACAGAACCATGCGCGTGGAAGGAAGCTGAGGTGCGCTTCCCGCGAGTGCCAGGAGGCCCCAGCAAAGAAGGCCCCATCGTCATCAAAAGCCAGCTGGGGCATTACATCACTTCCCGCACTCTTGTTGACAACGGCGCTTCGTCAACAGTGATGTACAGGCAGTTCTTTGACAAGCTGGATGATGAAGACAAAGAACGCTTGGAAACGGTCTACGCTTCAATGGAAGGGTTTGACGGCAGTACAGAAACCCCCCTGGGTATCCTATCTTTCCCCGTCACTCTTACAGATGGAAAACACTCCCGCACAGAGGATGTGGACTTTGTCGTGATGAGGAAGCCACACCACACGTACGACATTCTCTTCGGGAGAGACGGGATGGCAAGATTCAACGCCGTGGTATCTTCAGTCCACGGCATGATGGGATGGCCAACAGCTGAGGGTGTAGCGATGATCACTGGCATTCCCCAGGTATGCATTGCATCTGTCTCATCTAAACCCAAACCGAAAATGGCTAAACCAACCATCACCGAACCGGAAAAATGGGCCTTCAATGGCAAATACCCCGACCAGGCCGTTACCATTGGACCAACAATCGTTAATCCCACACGCACCTTGCTCAAACGCTTACTGCAGAAAAACGCTGACATCTTTGCGTGGGCACCAGCTGACATGACTGGTGTACCCCGAAGTAAGGCGGAGCATAAGCTCAAGTGCGATCCGGCTGTTACGCCGGTCGTACAAAAGCGCAGAGTAATGGGGCCTGAACAAACTAACGCGTGTAGAACCCAAGTCAAGGAACTCCTTGACGCAGGCATCGTACGCGTTAGTAGATATCAAACATGGGTTGCAAATCCCGTAATGGTACCGAAGAATGACAAACAATGGCGCATGTGCATAGATTTCAAAGATTTGAACAAAGAATGCCCCAAAGATTGTTATCCGTTACCAGAAATTGATCTTAAGGTGGATTCGTTGGCACCATTTCGCCTTAAATGCTTCCTGGATGCGTATAAGGGGTACCATCAAATCCACATGGCCGTAGATGACCAAGACAAAACCGCATTTCGGACGCCCGATGGTACATTTTGTTATAAAATGATGCCATTCGGACTTAAGAATGCAGGGTCCACGTACCAACGACTGATGGACAAAGAGTTTCATGCCCAAATCGGGAGAAACTTGGAAGTCTATATGGATGATTTGGTCATCAAAAGCCCCGAGCCAGAAGCGATGTTGAAAGACATTGAAGAAACTTTCAACACGCTCAGAAGAATAAACATGAAGCTCAACCCGAGCAAGTGTTCATTTGGGATGGAAGAAGGGAAGTTCTTGGGAGTTATTGTTACTAAAGATGGCTTCAGAGCGAACCCTGAAAAGGTCGAAGCCATTGTTAAAATGGAATCACCTACCACCATCAAACAGGCTCAGACACTGAACGGACGACTAGTCGCACTTAATCGTTTTTTGGCAAACCATGCGGATAAGTCGTTTCCTTTCGTGTCAAGATTGAGAAACTGCTTAAAGAAAACGCACTTCCGCTGGACACCAGAAGCGGAAGCAGCTTTTCAGGAGATTCGGTCACGCCTGATCGAACTCCCAACACTTACAGCACCACAAGCGGGAGAGGAGTTAATCCTATACCTTTCCGCAACAGATAGAGCAACCGGGGCAGTCCTGCTAATAGAACGAAAAGGCATCCAGATGCCAATCTATTATGTTAGCCGTGTACTAACAGACGTAGAAACCCGGTACTCTACCCTCGAAAAATTAGTCTTAGCACTTATACACGCTTCACGCAGGTTAAGACGATATTTCCAGGGCCACCCAATCACCATTCTCACCAACTTCAAACTCTCAAACGTTCTAAGCAAACCCGAATTATCGGGACGTCTAGCCAAATGGGCAATTGAATTGGGAGAATATGCAATTAAGTACAAGCCAAGACCAGCCATAAAAGGCCAGGTCCTGGCCGATTTTATTGCAGAGGTCCCCGCTTCGCGGGAGAAAGAGTGCCAGGAGGAGGCTCAACCCTCCCCAGCACAGGACATCAATGATGTCTGGCGACTCTACACTGATGGAGCCGCCAGTAACGAGGGTTCAGGCGCAGGGTTAAAATTAACCAACCCAACAGGCCAAGAATATACTTACGCTATTCGGTTGGATTTTCTAAGTACGAATAACGAAGCCGAATATGAAGCATTCTTGGCCGGATTGAGAATTGCGCGTAAGATGGGAGTGAAAAACTTGGAAGCCCACGTGGATTCCATGCTGGTGGCTAACCAAATAAATGGGACGTACACGGCTGTGAACGACACAATGGCCCTGTACCTCGCCCAGGCAAAAACCCTAATGCGTGATTTTAATGATTGTAAAGTCATACATGTCAAGCGCAGCGAAAACAAATCTGCGGATGCGTTAAGCAAGCTTGCATCACTAGCCTTCACCCACTTGGGAAAGGACATCCGCATTGAACTCCTCGAAGCACCATCAGTCCCGCACAAGGAAATTTGTGTCATCCAAATCGGTATAGAAACGTGGATGACACCAATAATAAATTACCTTGCAGCAGGAACACTACCAGAATCAAAAACACAGGCAAGAAAACTACGCTGTAAAGCACTGAATTATCAACTTGTCAATGACATCCTTTACAGACGTAACTTTCTTGGCCCACTCTTGAGATGCGTGGACAACCAAGATGCTGACTACCTCCTAAGGGAAGTACACGAAGGCATCTGTGGAGTACACGCAGGTCCCCGCGCTGTTGTAGCCAAGCTAAACAACGCGGGATACTTTTGGCCGGGAATGCATACGGATGCACTGGCATACATCAGAAAATGCAGGTCTTGCCAGCTTTACGCACCCAACACGCACCGCCCGAAGAATGAACTTGTTCCAGTCACTTCTTCATGGCCATTTCAGAAGTGGGCCATCGATGTGACAGGCCCATTTCCTACAGCAGCAGGAAATGTTCAGTTCCTAGTGGTAGCCATCGACTACTTCACTAAGTGGATAGAAGCAAAACCTTTAGCCCAAACAACCGCGAAACATATCAAAAAATTTATTTGGGAATTTATTATTTGTCGTTTTGGACTTCCACAGAATTTGGTGAGCGATAATGGCACCAACTTTGCTGACAAGAAGCTACAACAGTGGCTAAAAGAACTTCAAATCACCCACACCTTTACCTCAGTGGCACACCCGCAAGGTAATGGTGAGGTGGAAAGTGTAACACCCCGACCAAAGGCGGATTATACATCGGGGCGCCACATATTGCTTCATTACTCGCGACACTATTGGTGTCAATATTTATTAATACACATTTTATCGCGCACGCGCAGCGGGGAAAATAAAGAACATAAATCAAACATAAATCAATATATTATAAATTATAACATTCAAACAACATTAACTTGTCTTGATACATTTTAATTCTAGGTCCAAAAGTAAAAACGTCCTACGTGTCCACAAGCTCCAAAACAGCTACTGCAAACCTGAACATGTGTTAAAATAAACGTCAAACACTTGCGTGTTGGTGAGAAATCAAGTTTAATACAATACATAGATAACAATAAATCTGCGCGCAACATGTGTATGTCTGGTTTTCAACAAGGGTGTAATCTGATCGGGACCAACTCTAAGAGACAAGACTGCCAGTGCTCACAATTGAGCTCACAAACAAGACTAACTGTGCAAGTGTAACAAAAGAGAAAATCATAAACGAATGTTCTCCGTGTTCATCTAATGGTACCATGAAAACTGCGGAATAGACCGACAAGACGGTTAATGATCCACACATACAAATAAACAGCCAAGTCTACGTCCTCAACACATGGGATACTGCGCGACTAAAGTTCATAAACAGTTTAAGACTCAAGTTTTGTATGAACACATGAACATCCCAAAGCATTTAAAATAAAAAGGGATTAGATACGAGATAACTCACTTGATAAACGATGCGGTGTAAGATAAAGCAAGAACCAACTTTAAACAAGCACAAGTTAACCTATAAATAAGATTATTGTTTTAATGATCTGTTTTAAGTCTTGATTATAAGTTAGGATAATTAATAAGTAAATTATTATATATAATATATATATATTACCGGAAAAGCAGGGAAGAACAAGGAGGAAGACGGAGGCAAGAGAGGAGACGGCAGGAGGACAACGGCAGAGAGCAAAAAGGGAGGAAGAGATAATAAGAGATAAGTGTTTTGTGTGTGAAGTGTTAGGAAAATATTATTATTACTTATAGAGAAACCCTAGGAGACATAAACCCTAGAAAAAGGGGAAAAGATCTCAAAAAGTAAAAGAAAAGATATCAACGGTAAAAAGTTCTGAAAAGTAAAGATATCAAAAGATATGGCAGCTGCAGGGGGCAAGATAAAGCTGTCAGGGAACAGTAAAAAGCATGGGCGGATCAGATAAAGGTACTGGTCAAGCATGGCAAAAGCAGATCTCAAAAGATAATGTCAGTCACTTTTTCTACCAACCAATGGGGTTGGTACGCATGCTGCGCCGAAAGTAACTATTCAGACATTAGATAGGTTAGGTCAACAGCTCAGAAGAAAAGGCAACACAAAAGCATACAGGCTGGATAAAACAGAAGAAAACTCAAAGGGGTTTAGCGCGAGAAGGCTAAGTGCGCGAGCGCGAAGGCTGGCACAACAATCCTTAGCGTACTGCGGGAAGAATCACAAATCCTTAGCGTGCTGCGTGAAGAACAAGAATTCTAAGCGCATCGCGGGAAGAACATACATCCTTAGCGCATTGCGGGAAGAACATGCATTCTTAGCGCGCTGCGGGAAGAGTTCTCTTCACGCATCGCAGGAACAAGATGTCTTCACGCAGGCTTCCATGTAAGGAGTCTGGCGCGTGGAGCTGCAGACATCCTTAGGCGGGAAGAACCAAAGGACAAGCAAAGAGTTAGAGGGAAACAAGGCTTAAGGGCGGGACGGCGACAAGAGGGAAAAGAAGGCGGAAAGAGAGAAGGAAGGGGGAGGGGACGGCGGAAAGAAAGAGAGAGAAAGAGGCGGGAAGGAAATATATATTTTTATTATTAAAAGTAAAATATAAGTATAAATAAATATTAAATCATAAAAGAAAGAGATCGGATAAGGGAAACGGGTACCTGGGTCGGGTCGGATCAGGGCAGATGTCACAGTCTCCCCTACTTTAAGAAATTTCGTCCCGAAATTTATCTCGAAGTAGGTTGCGCAGAGAACAGGTGCGGGTACTTGATCTTCATTTGATCTTCCCTTTCCCATGTAAACTCGGCTCCGCGCTTGGACTCCCAACGAACTTTCACGATAGGGATACGACTGCGCTTGGTTTGCTTAACCTCGCGATCCATAATCTCAACAGGCTTCTCAACGAAATGCATAGATTCATCAACTTGAACTTCATCAAGTGGGATGTGAAGGTTCTCGTCAGCTAAACACTTCTTGAGATTGGAAACATGGAACGTTGGATGCACATTACTGAGCGCGAGCGGCAGGTCAAGTCTGTAGGCAACTTTTCCCACACGCGCGAGAATCTTGAATGGACCAACATAACGAGGAGCAAGCTTACCCTTCTTCCCAAAGCGGACAACACCTTTCCAAGGCGACACTTTGAGGAGAACAAGATCACCAACTTGAAATTCGAGAGGCTTTCGCCTACGATCTGCGTAACTCTTCTGTCGGCTTCTGGCAGTCAGCAAATGATCACGGATCTTGGCGATTTTATCGGTTGTCTCTTGAACAAGTTCGGGTCCTGTGATTTGAGTTTCACCCACTTCGCTCCAACAAATCGGGGAGCGGCATTTACGACCGTAAAGTGCTTCAAATGGGGCCATACCGATACTGGAATGATAGCTGTTGTTATAAGAAAACTCGATCAAAGGCAGGTGTGAATCCCAATTACCTCCAAAATCAAGAACACAAGATCGGAGCATATCCTCAAGAGTTTGAATAGTTCGCTCAGACTGTCCGTCAGTCTGAGGATGATATGCAGTACTCATGTCCAAGCGAGTTCCTAGCGCAGATTGGAGAGATTTCCAAAAGCGAGATATAAAACGGCCATCGCGATCGGATATGATGCTCAAAGGAGTACCATGGCGGCAGACAATTTCCTTGACATAAAGCTGCGCGAGATGCTCAACACGGTAGTTTTCACGAATGGGCAGAAAGTGAGCAGATTTAGTCAATCGATCCACTATTACCCAGATGCTATCATGTTTGCTTGCTGTCAAAGGTAACTTGGTAATAAAGTCCATCGCTATACCTTCCCATTTCCACGTAGGAATTTCTGGTTGTTCGAGCAAACCAGATGGGCGTTGGTGTTCAGCTTTAACTTTAGAACAAGTCAGGCACTTAGCTACGAACACAGCAATATCCTTTTTCATACCGGGCCACCAATAAGTTATGCGCAAATCCTTGTACATCTTATCAGCGCCGGGATGAATAGAATACCGAGATTTGTGCGCTTCACTCAGGATATCAGCGCGAAGATTCTCATCAAAGGGAATCCAGATGCGATTAAGATAGCAGAGAATTCCACTCAGATTAGGGACAAAATGTGCTTCCGCGCCACACGCTAACTCGGCGCGAAGGTTACCATTACTGATGGATGCGCGCTGCGCGTCACGAATACGCGATTCAAGGTTGCTTTGAATCGGCGCGAAGTGAAGCTGGGTGCGCGGCAAGATACAGTTAAGTTGGCAGGGTTTTCGGCTGAGCGCATCGGCTACCACATTAGCCTTACCAGGATGATACCGGATCTCACAATCGTAATCGCTGATGAGTTCGTTCCATCGGCGTTGCCTCATGTTAAGTTCCTTTTGATCAAAGATATGCTGAAGGCTTTTATGGTCAGTGTAGAGGATGCATTTAGTACCATAAAGGTAGTGTCTCCAGATCTTCAAGGCAAAAACAACTGCACCAAGTTCGAGGTCGTGAGTTGTATAATTCTTTTCGTGAATCTTAAGTTGCCTTGATGCGTAAGCGATAACCTTGCCTCTTTGCATAAGAACACAACCGAGACCTTGGTTGGATGCATCGCAGTACACGACAAAATCATCATTACCCTCAGGTAGCGCAAGAACAGGAGCTTCACACAACAAACGCTTGAGCGTCAGAAAGGCTTCTTCTTGCTTCGAGCCCCAAATATACGGTTTACCTTTGTGCGTAAGAGCTGTTAAAGGCAAAGCGATCTTTGAAAAGTTCGAAATAAAGCGCCGGTAATAACCAGCTAAGCCTAGAAAGGAACGGATCTCAGAAGGAGAGGATGGCGTAATCCAGTTCTTGATTGCTTCAATCTTGGATGGGTCGACATGAATACCCATCTTGTTTACAACATGACCAAGAAACTGTACTTCATCAGACCAGAATTCACACTTGGAAAGCTTAGCATAGAGCTGCTCGGTTCGAAGCTTCTGCAACACTAACCGAAGATGTTGCTCATACTCGGCCTTGGTCTTAGAATACACCAGAACATCATCGATAAACACGATCACGAATTTATCCAAGAAAGGCCTACACACCCGATTCATTAGATCCATGAAAACGGCGGGTGCGTTGGTTAGACCGAAGGACATGACCAAGAATTCAAAATGGCCATAACGAGTTCGAAAAGCAGTCTTCGGAACATCTTCATCGCGGATGCGCAACTGATGATAGCCAGAGCGGAGATCAATCTTCGAGAAACAAGAGGCACCTTGGAGTTGATCAAAGAGGTCGTCAATACGCGGTAAGGGATACCGGTTTTTAATGGTGAGTTTGTTCAACTCGCGGTAATCAATGCACATGCGAAACGATCCATCTTTCTTTTTAACGAACAACACCGGAGCACCCCAGGGCGAAGAGCTAGGGCGAATGAATCCTTTAGCAGTCAACTCTTGAAGTTGGCTGGCCAATTCTTGCATCTCAGCGGGTGCAAGACGGTAAGGAGATTTAGCTACGGGGGAAGCACCAGGGACAAGATCAATACGGAACTCGACTTCACGAGCGGGAGGGATACCAGGAAGATCATCAGGAAAAACTTCAGGGAAATCACGCACAACAGGGATATCGCGAAGCTTCTTTCCTTCATCGGGTTTAACCACATGGGCTAGAAATGCAATACACTTCTTCCGCATGAGTCTTTGGGCTTCGGCGCAAGACATAAGTTTAAGACCACTGGAGGGTTTTTTCGCCGTAGATGTGAAGATCACCATTTTCTCGAGGTATGCGAATCAATTTCTTGGCGCAAATAACTTCGGCGCGATTATGCGAGAGCCAGTCCATACCAATGATAACATCAAAGCTTCCAAGAGGCATAGGGATGAGGTCGATCAGAAAATCGTTTTCGTTAAGGTTAAGCGTACAATCTTTAATCACCGAGTTAATTAAAACAGTTTCACCGTTAGCCAATTCAACTGAAAAATCTTCTTTTAAATCGTTGCGCGGTCGCGCAAGCTTCTGCTCGAAGGCGCGAGAGATAAAGCTTCGATCGGCGCCAGTATCAAAAAGTACAGAAGCATAAAATCCGTTAAGTAAAAATGTACCATTAACTACGTCATTATTCGCTTGCGCTTGGTGCGCGGTTATGTTAAAAGCTCGTCCACGCGTCACTTGGTTCGAAATCTGGTTCACCGGATTCGCTTGTGTGATTTGCACTTGCAGTCTCGGGCACGCGTTCCGGAAATGACTGGGATCACCGCAGTTAAAGCACGATCTGGGTCGTGGGTTTTGGTAGATTGATTGTGGGTTCTGCGGGTAGACTGGTGGTGTTGGCGCAATTGGATTGGCGGGAAGGACTCTACAGTTTTCAGCAGTGTGACCAGTACGGCCACATCGGGTACAAAGTCGACACGGGGTTTGGGTTGGGTGGTGAAATCTACAGGTTGGGCAAAAGGGATGGTTTCCTGTGTAAGGTTTCTTAGGAGGCGGGGCAGGGAGTGCTGGATTGGTTAAGGCATAGTTATGGACTGCAGGAGGTGCTGGGTAGGTTGACAGTGGGTTAGGCGCGTAAACTGGGGGTTGGTAAACGGGTTGCTGGACAATGGGCGGGTTGGTAAGCGCATAGGCCTTGCGCCTGCGCTTGAGGTTGTTACGGTTTGAGGGTTCTGGTTTGGTTTCTGCGGGTTCAGGGACAGTTTTGGTGGTTTTGGTCTTCTCAGTTCCCCGCAGGAACAGGGTTCCTGCTCTGACATGGTTGTCGCTAAGCACAGCGGCCAACTCGATGGCGTCAGAGAGGGTAACTGGGTTTCTGGCCCATACAGAATCTTGAATTTCCATGGGGAGACCCCCAAGGAATTTCTCGATGGCTCGGCGGGAAGGGGTAACAAGGTGAGGGACAAGCAGGCTTAGTTCATGGAAGCGCGTCGCGTACTCGCGCGCTTCACCGCTGTACTGCTTCAAGTTCCAAAATTCTTCCTCCAGGCGCTTAACTTCGTTGGGAGGGCAGAATTCTCGCGTAAGAATTTCCTTGAATTCCTCCCATGTCATGCTAGAAGCAGCCTCTGCGCCACGCGCATGAGCTACTCCATTCCACCATGTAAGCGCTCTGGATTCCAGGACACTGGAAGCATATAGGGTTCGTCTTTCTGAGGGGCATTGGGTGTGAAGGAAAGTGTTTTCTATCTTCTCGAGCCACTGGAGCATCACGGTGGCTCCTTCAAGACCTGTGAACTTTGGAGGGTTACCCGCATTAAAGGACTTAATGTTATAACTCGAGGTGTTGGTATTGTTTTGGCTCAAAGCTTGGGCTATTGCGGCGGCCATTTCCTGGGAACGTTGCTGTCTACGCATGCGCGAGGCTTCTCTTCTCTGAAATCGGCGAGATAGCGGAGGCATTCTATAAAAGTTTTAATTTTAGTTAATATCTTGGTTTTATCGCAAAGTATAACTTTATAAAGCTTGGTTTCACGGAGTTAGATGCTATCAAAAGTTAAAGTAAAATAAATGACCCAAAATGCAGACTTAATAAAGGTAACAAATTCGAATCAGAAATCGACAATTCATGTATCACCATGACTTTCCGAATTCCCAATTTAAAATATACGAGTAAACGAGTATTGGAGATTGACGATTCATGTATCACCATGACTTTCCAATCTTCAATATAAAATATACAAGAAAATGAGTATTGGAGGTTGACAATTCATGTATCACCATGACTTTTCAAGTCTCCAACCTCAGAACATAATCGTAAATGGAAATTGAAAATCAACTATTCATGTATCACCATGACTTTTCGGATTTTCAATCCCAACAAACGAATATGTAAGTAAAATCAATAAAAATCGAAATTCACAAAAATCGAAATATCGCGGAATAAAACATAAAATCATATATTGCGCAAGCGCGAGCATATTCATAAATAACGAGTAATTAACAATAAGCGCGCAAACATGAGATTTCTCTCATGCGCGAGAAGGGACTCTTAGGTATTCTAGGCCGTTACGTCTAACCACCTATCCTAAAGTCAACGAGCTCTGATACCAATCTGTAACACCCCGACCAAAGGCGGATTATACATCGGGGCGCCACATATTGCTTCATTACTCGCGACACTATTGGTGTCAATATTTATTAATACACATTTTATCGCGCACGCGCAGCGGGGAAAATAAAGAACATAAATCAAACATAAATCAATATATTATAAATTATAACATTCAAACAACATTAACTTGTCTTGATACATTTTAATTCTAGGTCCAAAAGTAAAAACGTCCTACGTGTCCACAAGCTCCAAAACAGCTACTGCAAACCTGAACATGTGTTAAAATAAACGTCAAACACTTGCGTGTTGGTGAGAAATCAAGTTTAATACAATACATAGATAACAATAAATCTGCGCGCAACATGTGTATGTCTGGTTTTCAACAAGGGTGTAATCTGATCGGGACCAACTCTAAGAGACAAGACTGCCAGTGCTCACAATTGAGCTCACAAACAAGACTAACTGTGCAAGTGTAACAAAAGAGAAAATCATAAACGAATGTTCTCCCGTGTTCATCTAATGGTACCATGAAAACTGCGGAATAGACCGACAAGACGGTTAATGATCCACACATACAAATAAACAGCCAAGTCTACGTCCTCAACACATGGGATACTGCGCGACTAAAGTTCATAAACAGTTTAAGACTCAAGTTTTGTATGAACACATGAACATCCCAAAGCATTTAAAATAAAAAGGGATTAGATACGAGATAACTCACTTGATAAACGATGCGGTGTAAGATAAAGCAAGAACCAACTTTAAACAAGCACAAGTTAACCTATAAATAAGATTATTGTTTTAATGATCTGTTTTAAGTCTTGATTATAAGTTAGGATAATTAATAAGTAAATTATTATATATAATATATATATATTACCGGAAAAGCAGGGAAGAACAAGGAGGAAGACGGAGGCAAGAGAGGAGACGGCAGGAGGACAACGGCAGAGAGCAAAAAGGGAGGAAGAGATAATAAGAGATAAGTGTTTTGTGTGTGAAGTGTTAGGAAAATATTATTATTACTTATAGAGAAACCCTAGGAGACATAAACCCTAGAAAAAGGGGAAAAGATCTCAAAAAGTAAAAGAAAAGATATCAACGGTAAAAAGTTCTGAAAAGTAAAGATATCAAAAGATATGGCAGCTGCAGGGGGCAAGATAAAGCTGTCAGGGAACAGTAAAAAGCATGGGCGGATCAGATAAAGGTACTGGTCAAGCATGGCAAAAGCAGATCTCAAAAGATAATGTCAGTCACTTTTTCTACCAACCAATGGGGTTGGTACGCATGCTGCGCCGAAAGTAACTATTCAGACATTAGATAGGTTAGGTCAACAGCTCAGAAGAAAAGGCAACACAAAAGCATACAGGCTGGATAAAACAGAAGAAAACTCAAAGGGGTTTAGCGCGAGAAGGCTAAGTGCGCGAGCGCGAAGGCTGGCACAACAATCCTTAGCGTACTGCGGGAAGAATCACAAATCCTTAGCGTGCTGCGTGAAGAACAAGAATTCTAAGCGCATCGCGGGAAGAACATACATCCTTAGCGCATTGCGGGAAGAACATGCATTCTTAGCGCGCTGCGGGAAGAGTTCTCTTCACGCATCGCAGGAACAAGATGTCTTCACGCAGGCTTCCATGTAAGGAGTCTGGCGCGTGGAGCTGCAGACATCCTTAGGCGGGAAGAACCAAAGGACAAGCAAAGAGTTAGAGGGAAACAAGGCTTAAGGGCGGGACGGCGACAAGAGGGAAAAGAAGGCGGAAAGAGAGAAGGAAGGGGGAGGGGACGGCGGAAAGAAAGAGAGAGAAAGAGGCGGGAAGGAAATATATATTTTTATTATTAAAAGTAAAATATAAGTATAAATAAATATTAAATCATAAAAGAAAGAGATCGGATAAGGGAAACGGGTACCTGGGTCGGGTCGGATCAGGGCAGATGTCACAGAAAGAGCAAATAAGAGCATCGTCGAAGGCATCAAGAAGAGACTATCGGAACACAGATCCGGCTGGGTGGACGAGCTTCCGCACGTCCTTTGGGCAAACAGAACGCTGAAAAAGGCCAGTACGGGAGAAACCCCGTTCAGCCTCACTTATGGCACTGAAGCCATGGTCCCGGTCGAAATTGGTCTACCCTCACCAAGGGTCTTGAGTCAGCCAGAAGACAATGATGCGGAAAGACGGTTGGATCTTATGCTAACCGAAGAACGCAGAGACTTAGCCGCAGTGCGTGAAGAGAACTACAAACGACAAATGCAAAAGTACTACAACACGCGGGTAAAACTCTGCAACTTCAGTATAGGAGACTACATACTGCGTAACAACGAGGCTTCAAACCAAGAGCGCCCAGGAAAACTGGCCCCGGTCTGGGAAGGGCCATACATTATCAAAGAAGTCATGGGAAAAGGCGCATACCGGCTTGAAAGGCTCGATGGTACCCCCATCCCAAGAACATGGAATGGAGCTCAATTACGCAAATGTTATATGTAGATCAATTCCAAACTTGTAAAGAAAAGGCCTAGAGCCACTTCTAATGGAAATGATTCTCCTTTCACAATGTGTTGATAGCCTTACCTTTAACTTATGAACTTCACATGTGCCGGTATTCACCGCATCAATGTGTGAAGTAGTTGCGTGTGGAAGGCGGCAAAACCCGCATAAACAACGCTAAAAATAAGGAAAACCTACACGCAGGTCAGATGTAAGTAAAAGTTTAGCCATCCTTGTAAGTGCAAGTGACGGTCTTACCCGCACAATCACGAACAAGGAAGCATAACTTCAACCTATCATCTACCACGTTCAAAGGTTAACTTATACTAAAAAAGGATAAGGAAAACCTACACGCAGGTCAGATGTAAGTAAAGTTTAGCCATCCTTGTAAGTGCAAGTGACGGTCTTACCCGCACAATCACGAACAAGGAAGCAAAACTTCAACCTATCATCTACCACGTTCAAAGGTTAACTTATACTAAAAAAGGATAAGGAAAACCTACACGCAGGTCAGATGTAAGTAAAGTTTAGCCATCCTTGTAAGTGCAAGTGACGGTCTTACCCGCACAATCACGAACAAGGAAGCAAAACTTCAACCTATCATCTACCACGTTCAAAGGTTAACTTATACTAAAAAAGGATAAGGAAAACCTACACGCAGGTCAGATGTAAGTAAAAGTTTAGCCGTCTTTGTAAGTGCAAGTGACGGTCTTACCCGCACAATCACGAACAAGGAAGCATAACTTCAACCTATCTAGCACGTTCAAAGGTTAACTTATTCTAAAACACTTGGAAAATTGCTACTTTAAAGTATGCAAGTCATATAAAGCAAGGAATCCAATGAAAGAAGCGGTCTTAGCCGCACAAAGATTTATATTTCATAATTGTTCGTTACAAGAATGGCCGGGTAACTACCCGCCTACAAAGAATCTATACAAAGTCTATCCTAGCAGCGGGAAGGGATCTTCAGAATCAAGCTTCAGGACCACTTCCACTTGGACCCGCCCCATCAGTAGAGCGTGGCGGTTCAAGGAAAGCCTTGAGGATAGCAAGTCCATCATCAGCAGCAGCGACTTCCTTCACCTTCTCCACCACCGGATGCGGAAAGGCGGCATATTGGTTCACCGCTTGGTCATATGCAGCTTCGGTATCCACATCGAACAAAGGGAAGTTGGAAGGCGGGAAGCCTCTCTCAACGAACCCTAGACCAAGCAGGAAGCCAGCCTTTTCCCCATCCTCATGAGAAGCGTTGAGGGCTGCGCTCATGGCATCATCATAGGTAGTCTCTGAGAAGACCCGACGCACAACCTACAAAAAAAAAAAAAAAAAAAAAAAGATACAAGTGTCAAAACCTTTTATATGAACAAAGGAAAGCGTGAAGACGTAAAGATAAACATACCTGAGACAACGCTTCTCGAAGAAGCCATTCCTTGGCAACCAGAGCTTCTTTAAGGGCGGCTTGAGCTTGGGTGCAGGCGCGTTCGGCTTCGCTTTTGTTAAGGTTGGCAAGTAGCACTTCCTTTGCGGCAGCCTCTTCGACGCCCTTAAGCTTCCGCTCAGTGTGGTCAAGCACACCCCTCTGGTCCAAGATCTCCTGGAGCTTCTTGGCATCTTCCATTGCCAAGGCATCATGAGCACGTTGGAGAGCCTCTAGTTTGGCCTTGAGCTCCTCGTTCTCCATGCGTAAAGGCTCAGCAACGGCTTCAGCCTTGGTGGCCCTCTCGGTCGCGTTCCTCGCAGTCTCCTTAGCTAGCCGAAGCTGTTCGTTAACAGCTTGGGCAGCCTTGGAGCGGGCCTCGAGTCGCGCTTGAACCTCGACCTCAAGGGCCTTGAAGGCCTTCTCCTTCTCCGCAGCAGCTGCGGACAGTTGTTGGTTCTCCTCCCGAAGAGCCCGCGCTTGAGATACGTCCTTGGCGCGAGCTGCTTTCAACTTGTCGTTTTCACGACAAAGCAGCTCGACGCGCGGCTGCATCCGGGCCTGGAGAACCCGAAGCTCATTGGTTAGCCTACCCTCCTGGTAGCTAGCCATGGCTTCCCCCAACGCACCATGGGGAGCAGCGTGGCGAGCCCATTCCACGCACTCCACAGGGGTACGAAGGGTTGTTCCTCGGTGGATGTTCCATCGCGGAACATACACTTCATTGGAATCCGACACTGCAAAAGAAACAAAGCAGTTAGGAAAAGATGAAGAAAAAAAATATAAAAACCAAAAGAACCCTACGCACCTGTAGGGTCGATCACAGGCCGATAGCCACCGAACCCATCGCCTGAACCTAAGGGAAATCCATCCAAAAGGTCGGGCAGATGGGAAGGTGGCAAAGGTTGGCGAGAAGCCCTGCGCGTACCTGATGGGCCGGCCGTCGTTGCCGGTGGCGGAGGCATAGTAGTGGCCGCCGTGGTCGCCGTCGGGGTCGCCGCCGCAGAATCTGCAGCAATCGTAACCGCCGGCTCGGTGAAAGATGCTGTAAAAATCGCACTTACCACCGGCGGTGAGGTCATCTCGGCTGGAACAGTCGGCTCAAAGGAGTGAGCAACTGATCCAGCGGAAGCAGGCGCAGGCGCCTGGGTCGTCGCCTCAGGTAGGCTGACCGAGCCTACCGTCATCGGCGGAGAGGTACTCCTCTGCGCTCCACCCTGGAATGCGTCAACATCCACGCCTGCACAAGAAGATAAGTGTCAAATAAATTTATAAAGTGAAATCTACAAAGATAAGAAGAATGTTTGTACTTACGGGTTTTCTTGAGCTTGAACGTACGGACGGGCGGGGACGAATCCGATGGAGCCGGTCTCTTGACGCCGGCTACCGTCGTCGCCATTGGTACTCCGGAGGTAGCAGTCGTAGCCTCCGGAACAGTGGCCTTCTCGCCACCGGGGTTCCCCGCCACCTCTTCATTATCTGACTCACTGTCAGATAGGACCACTGGATCGGCCGTGGAGGCCACCTTCTCCTTCCCTTTCCCACCGGCAGCCCTCTTCTTCCGCACCAACGGAGGACCATCTGCGGATTCCTCAGAAGAAGACAGGATGTCAGGAATTCCAGCAGCGGGTACAGCATTGAGAGGGGGAGGATAGAATAACGCCTTACCTGGCCGCCGATGGCTCAGGATCTCGTGGCCCGGCGGATAGACCTCCACAAACCGATCCGCTGTTTGCTCCAGGATGGGCAACTCGTTCTCGTCTAGAGCACGAGTACCCACCCGCACGGGACAGTCAGCTTCCCGCGGGTACAGGAGCGACTCCAAATTGTTCCCCTCTGAAAGAAAAGAAACAGTTAGAAGACAAACTCAAATAAGCAAAAAAGACAAGACATACCATAAGGAATAGAATTCAAACCGTATTCGAGAAGGATGGGGAACCGAGACGCCTCCTTCCATACCCGGCTCATCCCCAGCATTACCATCCCGGACTCCGGAAACCGGTAAACCGGAGATTGGACAAGAGATATCTTCGCGAACCATTCCGCCTCCTGGTAGCTGGAAGCGTGAAGGCTCGGAAGCGCTTGCCCCTTCTTAAACTTCATGGCAATGGGGATGGCGCGGGCAGAAATGTAGAAGAACTCTCGCTTCCACGATCGGAGACCGCGCTCGGTCGCGCAAATCTTCAGACCCTTGATCCGGGTCGTCAGGGTGTACCACCCCTGGATGCACCTCCAAGTATAGAAGGTCATCAGGCGGTCCACATAGGGCTCAATGCCCAGAATTCGGCACACCCACTCGAAGCGCCGAACCTTGGCAATCGCCATCGGATGCACCTCGGTCAGGTGCACACCGTGCCTCTCCAGGACACGGTACACAAACTTTGTCAATGGGAACCTAAGGTTCCCATAAACAAAGAATGCAGCATATACCCTGATCTTGCCACTGGGGGCATCGTACACAGTCTGATGAGGTTCAGGAAACTCAGGCTCAAGAGACTCAAGCATGAATTTCCTGACAACATACTGGTACAGATCGATAGGTAGAGCACACTGGCACTCGCCAGCAGTACTCCTATCGTCGACTACAGCTTCAGCATCATGAGAAGACATTGCAGAAGAAGAAACGATTTCGGAGGAATGCTCAATTAAATAAGAGAGTATTCACCAGAAATCGCCTTAGAGATGAAGAGAAGTGAAGATGTGAATTACAAAGGACCATCTCCCCCTTTATATACTAATCGCAATTAATGCGATGAATTTAATGCGGAGGAGAGAGAAATCGAAGGTGCAATGAAACTATGACACGTGGCAAAAAGCAGGCTGGCAACAGCTGTTGACAGGACGCGTATCATTAATTTCGCGGCCACGCGCCAGAAAAACAGCGCCCACGCGCCTGAAAAAGCGTCTGGAATGACCATGTACTGTCACGTCACCATAACTTCCTGCACGTCCTGACACAGTCAGAAGAAACCGTCGCACGACGTTTCAGATATTTGGACTGTTCCTATCTTTCCACCAACTCTTCGAATTTCGAAATTCAAAATTCAAAAAAGATTCAAAAGTAAGCGGGAAAACACCCCTTACCTTGGCAAACAAATAACCGTAAGACGGATGCGGGTACAGTGTTAAGGCAAAACCCTTCACATACCTAGCACCCGCAGGGAATTGAAGCCAAGAATACCTTGGCAACCAAGTAACCATAAGCCGGGTGCGGGTACAGTGTTAAGGCAAAACCCTTCACAAACCTAGCACCCGCAGGGAATTGAAGCCAAGAATACCTTGGAAGTAAAGCCAAGAATACCTTGGAAGTAAAGTAACCGTAAGACGAGCGCGGGTAGTGTTAAGGCAAAACCCTTCACATACCCAGCGCCCCGCAGAAAATTGAAACCAAGAAGGATCTTCTGGGCAATGCTTGCGGATAGAGGAATAACATCCCCGCATAATGGGAACGTCGAGAATTATATTGTTTGAAACTCCGTGATGGAATTGGTGGTCTTAGCATAATTGATCACTATGTTGAAAACCACCAAGACCCCATGGAGACTATATACAAGTAAGACTCAACGCTCCTGACTCGCGAGAAGGTTACATACCTACCCGCATCATACCCAAAGATCAAGCAAAAAAATCGGGAATTTTTGCAAGTGACATTAGGAAACCCGCGGAAAGAATCCCCACGGAGAACCTTAAAACTAAAAACCTTTTCAAAACCCCTTGCTTAAAGTCCAAAAGTTCACCTCACTTTATTGAACATTCATGAGAAGAACATTGGACTGGGGGGACTTGAAGAGGTAGGTCCCAGCAGAGCCCAGTTGGTCCCGCAAGACTCACCTTGAACAGGGACGTCTGCGCAAAGGCCATCTGCTCCCGCAGGACCCACCATGCTCAGAGAACCTTACGCGCAGTATGCAAGCTGTACACGCAGGGAAAGCCTCCCAATGGTGAAGTACCCCGCCTGTTCCCGCAGTTGCGGATACAAGCCATCAGGGAAGGCTACCCGCAGACAGCAGGGCTACACGCACAAGACAATAGACACTTCAGTAGTCACATGAAGGAATGAGCAAGGCGGGAACAATCCCGCCAAAATGAGCCAGTCCGTATGATTCTGAAAGATCTTCTGTACTATACCTATCAAGGTATGGATATGACAGACAATCTGACCAGAACAGCCCATGAGCCAATCACAGGGTGACAGCTCACCGAAAACAGTACGAGGAGGAGCACCCTCTAGTACTGTTTGTCACTATTAGCCGCTGCCTACTCACCAACCCTTACTGCGGGGCGTGCGCAGCCTACAGTTGGTGGAATAGTGTTACTGTTGGCCGTAACCTATTCACCAACCAGCATGGCCGGCGTATAATCCACAGTAGGTGGGACGTGCATAATCTACAGTTGGTGGAATAGTGCAGCCGACTTTGTTACTGTTGGCCGTAACCTATCCACCAACCAGTATGGCCTGTGCACAGTCCACTGTTGGTAGAACAGGAATACTATTCAGCCGGCTGTACCTTCTAGGAAACCTACCTTCGGCTATAAATACTCCAACATCTTGGAATGGTAAGACCATCTGCTATCCTGTTATCTAGCAATCTCTTAATATACATTTATATTCAGAGCAATCTAGTCTGATTCTCACGCCGGAGGGTGGTCACAAGGAGGAACCCCCCCCCCCTTCTCAGTGACGAGCTTACGGTGTCTGTTTTGCAGGTCTCCTGAAGAACAACCTTCTCAGCTAGACCTCATCCGTGGGAAACATTACTTAACCCCCAGATTATCTATAATCTGTCCAGGGTTCACTTAGTGTTTCTTCAACCCCCATTCCCGATTCTACACTTGAGGTTCGAACATAAATTACAACCCAAAAAGGTCCAACAATTGTGACTCCATTAATATTACCTAAATTATACTCCTATAGTTTTTTAGCATTATTGATTTATTGTTATTATCATAAACAAGCCGTATCAGAAAGTTGACATTTATTCAATCTTTAAACACTTACACTTTTCTAGATGCAATGCCACTCCATCTTTACTTGCACTAGACCCAAGCTACATCAAACTTATGCACTTTCCACACCAGAACCCCTAACCTTATAATATGACATGATCATGCATAATATGAATGCGCTACTCCAATTATTGTGCCAAAACGTGTAACTTTGGATACGAAAGCCGGCACACACCAGACCGTCCCGGTTATAAGAGTATCTATGACGGTAAATTTGCTATAGGACATATACTAAATCTTTAATTGATGCAACATATATGAAAAAGAAACACTATATTTGTAAGAAATGATAGCACTTCAAATCATGCATCTTTAATTTTTGTTGCAACCTCGTTGTCAAAGCATACACTATTATCATTTTCTTGTGCAATATCCGTGTGACATGTTCTCCTTGACTTGTTCTATGATTAATAATTGCATATTGTTTACATCAGAAATGGTTGTTTGGTAATCTTATGTTAAATCACTAAGAGGTTTAACCAATTAATTGGTAAATGGTAACATCATTCTAAATCATTCAACAGGTTTATGAAACTTACACATAATAGGTTTCATGAACATTAAGAAGCGTATTTTTAATGGACTAAACACATTCTACCTCTGATAAATTCGGAAATAGCCTCTTAATATAGTTGTGTTTTATATCATTTTTAGCTATATATAAATCACCTTTGTGACTTGTAATAATATAATATAATTTAGCTAGACAAAACATATATTAACGTTACGAAACGATCGTGAACAACCACACATGTAATCTCGTATCACTGATTTGATTAAAAGATAAGAAGATGTGACTTGAATGCAATATGGCATAATCCATTGATGTGACCCTATGCACTAAAAATATCATGGAAAACCATGATTGAAAACTTATATTAGCTGTCGTATTTTTTTACTGCATGGTGTTTTTATAATACATAAATAGAGATGCGTTCTTTATAGAACCAATTTTAAGTGAAGAGTTTACAAAAATCATATGAGTATATCAGTAACTAAATAGAAAAAAAAAATGATAAAGGGTTACGTAACTAAGCTACGCATCATATTTAAAGAAATACTATATGTGCTTACACGTTTCTTTTGATTATTTGAGGTTTTTAAGCATATTGAGGGAGTGACTATTTGGTCCATATGGTTCGTTGATTTTAATTATTTTTGTCCAATCGTCAAACCCTTAACAATTTGAGACATTAAGTTTCAATTTGTAATGATTTAAATTTGTAACAATTTGGAAGGAGGAAAATGGGTGTCTTTATTTATCTGTAACGCATGTTTGATCTTTCAAACCGGTCCATAATTAATCGGTTTAATATTGGAACCATTCGGTTAATTAGGTAGTTATATTTTGTCAATCTTTGGTCAATGCTTTGACTTGTTTTGGTGTAATTTTCACTGATTTTCTAGTTCGTCCAAAACATGCTGGTTCATTAAATTGTTATTTTAATCAGTTCATCTCAAAACAATGCTATTGAATGAATAACAAAACAAAATAAGTTAACTTACTGAAATGAAATATTACACAGATACGAAATTACTAATAGCAAGGAGTATTATATAGATACGAAATGTTGCATATAGTCTAAAATAAAAGAAAAGGTATTGCATGTCTTCTAGGTAATTCTGGGCTTTGGGGTGGGCTATTTTTGTTTATAAAATTTTGCTGTTCTAAAAAGAAATATTGTATGTCTTCTAGAAATAGAAATTATAAATCTTTTGATGGGATTCCAAGATGGCACAGATCTTTTGTTTTGTGTTTTTTTTTCCTTTTATTAAACAACCAAGGAAATCCCGGCTATTTGGGGTAATTTAATGACAAAAAATGACCCTATGCGTCCACTATGGCACTATTGTAGATAATGTTTAAGGAAAACCGTCGCCCTAAGACCCGCTACGTTAAAATCTGGTTGCAATCATATTCGAACTTGGGTTCTTGTGGGGCTTTAGCTCAAATCTTCACTTGATCAATTTCTCTTCAATGCCAGTTAAGTTAAAGCTCATTGATAAAGTTCCTAAACCATGTTTATTATGCAATTAGTTATAGAATTTATATAATAATAATGGTGATGCATTCCCTTCAAAAAGCGCAGTTTTTTGAATTTTCTAAGTTATAAATGAAGAGAAACATATGTAAGCGCTGCATGTTAATTCTTATGATGATCTTAGCATGCTTGAACACATCGCTTCGGATAAATATTGTTCCACTAAAAGTTTATTTCAAATAAATTTTATTAGGTACGCTTTCCTAATGACAAAATTTTTATTAAAAGGAATCTAGCTAGTAAGAGATTAGATATGACGGGACAGAATTACAAACCAACCCAACTCTCTTGAGAATATTTGCATATGACTTAGGTTGTGTTTGTTTTTGCTTAAAACATCTGCAGGAGGCTTATGTCTGCGGGCGCGCAGACATAAGCTTCTGAAGACTGTTTGTTTTTTAAAATAAGATCTGCAAACTGCTTTTATGGTCTTCAAAAATAAGCTATTGTTTAACTTCTTCACACAACTTCACACTTCTTAACATCCTATCAACACCCAATGTGCAACACCACCACCCATCATGCGCCGCCACCACCACCACCACCACCAGCGTCCACCACCACCACCACCCACCGTCCGCCACCACCACCGTCCATCACCGCCACCACCCACCGTCCACTACCACCATCCACCACCCACCACCACCGTCTAGCACCACCACCACCACCCACCCGTCGGCCACAACCATCGTCCACTACCATCACCCACCATCCGCCACCACCACCGTCCATCACCACCACCACCACCCACCACCATCCATCACCACCACCACCCACCCGTCGGCCACAACCGTCGTCACTACCACCAACCACCGTCTGCTGCCACCACCCACCACCACCACCTACCATCCGCCACCAACACCGTTGACCACCCACCACCATCACCGTCCATCACCACCACCCACCGTCCGCCGCCACCACCACCTACCATCCGCCACCAACACCGTCCACAACCCACCACCATCACCACCACCATCCACCGTCCGCCACTACCATCGTCCACCGTCCTCCACCAACTATTTTACTAGTCTACAGACGTTAAATGACTTCTATCTACTGGATATGTATGATAGGTAACTAATTTTCAACTTATGCAGACGATACCCAGTTTATAAAACAAACAGTATTATATTTTCAGATTGCAGACCTTCAGACCACATCTTCAGTTGCAGACATGAAATCAGATGAAATCAGATTGTAGACAGTGTTTTTCTTCAAAAACAAATAGCACCTTAGTTCATTTTGTTGTGAGTCTGGGAATTTCCCCGTCTGCTTATGTCTTCTCTTCAGATACATCAACAGTTAGACAAACAACATGGTTCGGTTCTTTAGCATCATGATCAAACCTAGCCACGTCTGCAAATATATGTGTGTGTATACGTATAATGTAATTATAATTTCAAATATAATATAATATATATGGTCAAGTTATTTCCGTCATAGTTATATACCTAATATTTATTATGATATATCTATTTATATAAGTAATAAGTTTGTCTAGGTTGGCCAAGCCACATTAAGCTTGATATGTGAGACTTTGGCTCATTTATTAATTAATGGGATCAAGCCACGCTAAGCTTGATATGTGAGACTCAGGCTCATTTATTAATTAAACAGGCTTCAATTTAGACTCTATACTCAAACTCCTTTAAACTTGACTTGAATAAAATTTTTAGCAAGTTGATCTTAAGTAATTTATGAGTGCTTCATCTTATCTCTACCATTGTTTGCATTAAGATTTTCTTATTTTGTTATAATCATCTCACAATACTCATCATGTTGTAGTAAACTATATATTATCTTTTTTTTTTTAAAATAAATTAAAGTTGGTCAATATATCTTTAGTTTTGTAATCCAAAAATGATTTTGATGACGTTTGATGAATTATAATAAAGAAGTTATGTATGTAAAGTTTGAAAACAAAAGCTTGTAGATTACTTTTTGACAAGCAGTGATCAATGAAAATGGATGGCACCGCATTAGGACCACACTCCAATCTAACTCTAGATTCTGGGTCCAACAAAATCTGACTTCCTTATACAACTACGTATACATTACCACCAACACATATTTTCACTTTTTATTTAACATAACAAAGAGGGGTGTAAATCTGTCTTCCAACACCTTAACCTGTTTGAGTTGTTTAAATAAATTGTGTCTTAGGACAAATAAATATATTGCTTGTTCAACCTACAAATTTCAATCTTTTGTATAATATTTTTCAGAGAAACATGTTTACGACCCACTTAACCTATTTATTACACCTCATAAACTCGTTGACACATTTGCAACTTGATTACAACTTGGCAATCCTTTTAACTCATTTTTAGATAAATATATTAAGCAGGTCTATGAGTTAGGGTTTGTGTCTTAACAAACATAAATGTATACGTCGTTTAGCCCATCAAATGCTTTAGATTTTATGTATGATTTTTTCCAAAGAAACACGTTTACTGCATGTGTAACCCCTTTATCACAATTTATGAACTTCTTTATGACACGAATGCAACTTGATTACAAATAGTCAACATGAGATAAACAAACAAAAAGTGAAACAGTTCGTGTATAGGCTTGGGTTTGTGTCTTAAAACTAATAAATATATACGCCGTTCAACCGTCACAAATATTAATCTCCCTGTATTATTTTTGTTAAAGAAACCAACTTACGTCCCATTTAACATGCATGTTTATCACTAGTGGCGTCAACCCCCCCCCCCCCCCTCCCACCCGTTCATGGCTCGTTTAACACGTTCGCAACTTCACTATAACCCGTTAACCTGCTTGACTCATTTAAATAAACGCGTGTATTTTTTTTAGACAAATCTATATATAGGTCATGATCATAACTCAATACAATTGAACCCTTTTAAACTTTAATAAATAAAAGATGAGACAGTGAATTTGGTATTTAAGTTCCAGAAAAAGTTGGGCCAAGAAAAAGTTGAATGGTGGTATTTGATGATTGATTGAGGTGAGAGAAGAAAAGGAAAAAAAGAATATAATATATAATAATAATAATAATATAAGAAAAGGAAGAGTGAGTACTTGTAAGACTACAGTAACAGTCAAGTTGCAGCAAAGAAAGAAGCTGAAAACCATTTACAAGAAATCTGTTAAAAGATCCACCTTTGATCTCATTCAATATTCACATAAAACCACTTTACATATATATAACCCAACTGCTTGTATGCACAAATCTTGGTTACCAAATGAAGAAACCCAACTGTTTTAGCTTCAAAGGTGCTTGCTTTTTGACTTGAATCCATGAATCTTGGTGAAATAGATCTGGGTTTTTATTAGGGTTTATGTTTATCAAGTTTCAAGATTATTAAAGCTTGCAAGATTAGGGTTTTTGAAGTGGGTTGAGATCTAAAGTGGTTCTTGAAGCTAAATGAGCTGAATTTATTGGTGGGGTTGTATCAAGAATCAAGATTTGAAGATTATTGGTGTTTTTTGGGGGGAAAGATCAAGATCATATGAAGTGGAAATTGGTTTTGTTTTCTAGTACAACCACCGGTTTTGGTTGAAGAATCATTAATATTAATCTTGAAAGGAAAAGTGGTCCCTTTTTTTTTCATAGGTTTAAGGAATTTTGTGAGATTCTTGTTTGTTTTTAGAATTTTAGTTGTTTGGGATCTGAAAATGAAGTTAGCTGCTGTTGGATTTGGTCAGCAGTTGCCTGAAGGTCAGCTTTTTTCTTTTTTTCATATATGAAGTCAGTTTTTATTTGTTTGAGTTTATAGTTGGTTTTTAGTATGGTTCACCGTTAAATTCGGCCCGTTTTGATGAAAATTCTGGGCTGGTTTTGCAGTTTATCGGTTCGGTTTTGGTGGTTTGAGACATTTCTTTAACCTTTTGTATTTTAGAAATTTTAAAATAATAAAATGATAAATATGGTTTATGATTGTAATGCATACTCATAATAACAAATTCCAAAAATTTTAAAGAGAGTATAAATAATAATTGTTCAAAAGGCTTGTTTTGGTTTAAACCGCCAAATCCAACCCGTGAACCGGCCCGTTTGGATCTTAAACGGGGAAAACCAGCCGACTTGCTCCGGTTTGGGCGGTTCAGTCTGTTTCAAGTTTCAACGGTTATGATCACTCTTGGAATCTTGAATTAGAATATGAAATTTTTTATAAATAGTTAGTAATTCATTATTAATAAGTTCCATCATGATTTTTAAGTTTATCTAGATGTTATTACTTATTAGGCTAGCATTAGTTTATAAATTAAGGATTCTTAATTGTGTTAAAAGTTATATTCTTTTGTGTGATTTTGTTTTCAGGGGAGAAAAGATGTTTGAATTCTGAACTTTGGCATGCTTGTGCGGGTCCTCTTGTTTCCCTTCCGACAGTCGGAAGTCGTGTCGTTTATTTCCCACAAGGTCATAGTGAGCAGGTAGTCCTAGCAGACTTGATTTATCCTTTTTCGGGTCTTATTTCGACCCACTTATAAACGGGTTGATTCTGGATATATTTTATCAAAAAAGTTAGCTTAAAACAACGCCAAAGGGACTAAATGTTTCGACCCTTTTGGTTATGAATGGGCCGGCTTGTTAACTTTTTCTAAAATTTTGACAAAATTGGTTTGGGTCTTATTTTGATCCGTTTACTTATAAACGGGTCAATTCAGGATATCTTTAAATGTATTATTTCGACCCATTTACTTATAAAAGGTTCGGCCCATTAACTTTTTTAAATATTTGAAAAAAAGTTGCTACGGGTCCACCAAATCCAGCCCAACCTATTGATGTAATGATTCTAATTGTATCTCATGTAGGTTGCTGCATCAACAAATAAAGAAGTTGATGCTCATACTCTGAATTACCCGAGCTTGCCTCCACAACTCATTTGTCAACTTCACAATGTCACAATGCATGTAAGCCCTGCCCAGCCCGCTAACAATTATTTTGTAATATTTTATTTATTTATTTTTGGGTTCCCACAATTATTTTGTAAAAATTTTGTATCAGGCAGATGTGGAGACCGATGAGGTTTATGCTCAGATGACATTACAACCATTGAACTCCGTACGTGCTTCCCTTTTTAGCGTTTAATAAATGTGTCGAAATTTATCCATAACCATTTTAGTTTAATTTAACATATTGTTTATATAGGAAGAGCAAAAGGAGGCGTTTCTTCCGGCGGATTTGGGTGCCCCGAACAAACAACCGACAAATTATTTTTGTAAAACGTTAACAGCAAGTGACACCAGCACTCATGGTGGATTTTCGGTTCCTCGTCGCGCAGCTGAGAAAGTGTTTCCTCCATTGGTGAGCTAAAATCTGTTCCAAAATAAATAAATACAAGTAAAATAAGATTGGTCCAATACGATGTGTTTCATCAAGCCTAAATTTTGAGTTGGGCAGCAGTTTTAACCCGTCTATCTTTTATTGGGCCGGGTTGGTTGTGAATTATAACTCTTAACAGGTCAAATTGGTTGATTCGGGTTTTTGTAAAAATAAAATAGCTTAACGAAAGCAGGTTAAATGCATAAAACCTCATGAATCAATTTATTTATAGAAGCAGATTATTATTAAAATAATCATAGTTACCACTCGTTATTTTTAAATTTTTTTTGTGAGTTTAGGACAAATTATTTCGGGTCAACTCAATCTGGCCTGACCTGTAACAAACTCACTGTTTTTATTCAACCTAGGCCTGTAACCGAATCAAACGACCGAACACGAACAATTAAACTAACGGGGTATTCTTGTTTGTGTATGTTTGTTAAGAAAATTAGCGTGCTCATGTTCGTTTGTTAACAATATAACCGAACGGTTCGCGAACATAAACGAACGACATAACTGAACATAGATGAACAAACATAACTGAGCTAAAACCAATTAAAGTAAACACGAACAACAATGTGTTGGGCCTAAATAATTATTAAAAGCAAACTAAATTGTACTGGAGCGTAATTGTTTAATTCAATCAATCAATCAATCAATCATGCCCAGTAAAATCCCACCGACAGCAAAGCAAAAACAGATGCGGCCTTTAAAAGATTGCAAACTGATGAACATAAATGAACGTAAACAAACGGACATAAACGAATTTAAATGAACAAACAAGACATGTGTTCATGTTCGTTTGTTTATTAACATAAACGAACTAACGGTTCGCTGAACGTTCGGTTCATTTACAGGCCTAATTCAGCCTGTTTTGAACTGTCACCCGACCCAGTCAGCCCGCTCGAACATACTACCACCTCTAGTTTGACTACTTTGACTTAATTTTTGTTTAAATCTGCAGGACTTCACACAGCAACCTCCGTGCCAAGAACTAATCGCGAGAGATTTACACGATAATGAATGGAAATTTAGACACATTTTCCGCGGTACGCTTGCAACTTCATTCGTTTCACAAATACATGAATTCTGTTTGCAAGTTGCAACGGCAACTATCACACTTCATTGATCTATTTTTTACACCATTTCAGGACAGCCGAGACGGCATCTTCTAACAACGGGTTGGAGTGTTTTTGTGAGTGCAAAAAAACTTGTTGCTGGCGATTCTGTCTTGTTCATATGGTAAGCACTTTGCATCTGAACAGTTCAGCTTCAGTCTTAAGCGAATCGAGCCGGGCTTAAACGAGCTCGAGCCTAAAAATAAATTTTTTCACTCATGAAGCTCAAGTTGGCTCGGAGCCTAGATTATCTTATTATTCTATAATTTTTATTTAATATATTTTTATAATATAATAATAATAATTATTATGTATATGATTATTTTAAAAATAGCTAAATAATGTATATCATTTTATATATAAAAATTCTAACTAAATTATATACATGAAAATAGTTATAAATATATATATATATATATATATATATATATATAAATTACTTGGCAAATAATAAACGAGCCTAAAAATACGCTTGTTCAATAAACGAGCCCGGGCTTCACTTATCAAGCCCAAGAGCCTAAACAAGCTTACTATTTGTATAAATTAATTACTAAAATAAAGGAGTCGAGCTCGAGCTTGAAAACCTACTAACAAGGCTTTAGAAGCAGAGCTCGAAATGAGCCGGGCTTGTACTCGAGCTCTTGTAAGCTGAACGAGCCAAGATCAAGCCTAGTCAAGCTCAGGCTTGACTCGGCTTGTTTACACCCCCAAATTTGAATGCAACTGCCGACCAAGGGTGTTTTTGATTTACACAGGACCGAGAAAAACCAGTTGCTGATAGGAATTCGACACGCGAATCGACCTCAAACTGTTGTGCCGTCCTCAGTTTTATCTAGTGAAAGCATGCATCTGGGGCTTCTTGCGGCTGCTGCACACGCAGCAGCAACTAATAGCCGATTCACCATTTTTTATAATCCAAGGTATCCATTTTATAAAATTTTTATTCAACAAAAACCTCAAAGTTACTAAATCTGACATCCTCCACAGGGCTAGCCCGTCAGAATTTGTCATACCGTTGACTAAATTTATTAAAGCAGTCTATCATACGCGGGTGTCGGTTGGAATGCGTATCCGAATGTTGTTTGAAACTGAAGAATCAAGTGTCCGCCGGTATGTTAAACAAAAGTTATGTTAATAAGAATGTATATGGGAATATTACCTAAAATAGAAACCAACTGAAAGTATGATCCTTGTATGTGAAATAGGGCTGTTCAAAAAGCTCGCGACTCGCTCAATATCAGCTTAATAACTGCTACTAACATTTGCGGGTTCATTAACATGTTATCGGTGACACAATAATAATTATAACAATAAACATAACTTCTGTTTATATTTCTAATAAAACTCTTTGCAATAATAAAAAATAATATATAAATAAAAAACGAGGCGGCTAGACGAGCCATGAGCTGGCACGAGCTTTTGATGAATAGAGTTCGAGTTCAACATTTCAGCTCGTTAAAAATAAACTAGCTGGCTCGGCTGGGTTTGTAAAATAGCGAAGCTTGAGCCCACCCTGGCTCGGGTTGTTTGCAGCCCTAGTTGTGAAACTTGTCCCTGTTTTCATATAAAAACGGTGTATGTTTAACTATATTGTATATGTTTTATAGCTATATGGGCACCATAACGGGTATTGGTGATTTGGACCCGACACGATGGCCCAACTCACACTGGCGGTCCGTTAAGGTTGGGTGGGATGAGTCAACAGCCGGTGAGAGACAACCTAGGGTTTCACTATGGGAAATTGAACCGTTAACCACTTTCCCAATATACCCTTCTCAATTTCCCCGACTCAAACGCCCGTGGCCACCCGGGCTTCCCGCTTTTAACGGTAATTTCCCAAACCTGTAACGGGCTTCTCTCGTTTTTCAAAATATCATATTATGGATAACTAGATATTATTTGTTTGCTGGATCTAGGTATGAAAGAAGAGGATTTAGGAATGAACTCACCGTTAATGTGGCTTCGTGGCAACCCATATGACCGTGGGTTCGGTTCGCTTAACTTTTCGGGACTTAATGGGTCAAACTGGCTGCAACCGCCTGATATTTACCAAGCTATGGCTGCAGCCGCACTACAAGAAATGAGAAGTATTGATTCTTTAAAACCATCAAACCCATTACAGTTTCAACAACACCAGCCCGTTCCAACCGGGTCGGGCCCGGCCCATATGGTTCATCAATCTCAATCTCATCTTCTTTCACAGCAATTGACCCACCAGAATCCGTTCTCTATGATCTCTTCGGTCCAAAGTCAAAACTTTACCGAGTCAACTGGGAGCCCGGTTAGTCTTTTGGGCCCGTTTTCGCAAGAAACTTCACAACTTCATAACATGCCTCAGTCCACCTCTATGTTAACTTCCACAGGCTGGCCCGCGAAACGGGTTGCGGTTGAACCGCTTCTTGTATCCGGTTCATCACAGTCTCTTCTTCATCAAGTTGAGCAGTTGGGCCCACCATCCCAAATGGGCCTCTCTCAGAACACAAATCTTTCACAAACCGTGGTTTCATTACCCCCATTCCCGGGAAAAGAGTGTTCGATTGGTCATGAACCGAACACTGATCCACAAACTAATCTTTTATTTGGAGTTAACATAGACAACCCGAATCTTTTTCTGCATGGTGGTGATGGTGACTCATTGACCATGCCGTTGACTTCTTCTGGTTATAACATGAGTAATGCGGGAAACGGGTTTTCAATAAATCCGACAATGACAACACCTTCAAGTTGTATTGACGAGTCGGGTTTCCTTCAATCACCTGATAATACAGGCCAAACGGTTCAAAATGGTCAAACAAACCCACCAAATAGCACGTTTGTTAAGGTGAGTATTTTTTCTACTCCTAGATATTTTGTTGTAACAGTTATGGTTGTGAAAGAGCCGAGCCAGGGTGGGGCTCGTTAACACATATATTTTCGTTTTTTAATTGATTTTGGTATTGTTGATAACAGGTTTATAAATTTGGTTGTTTTGGGAGGTCGCTCGATATGGGAAAGTTCAGCAGCTATCATGAACTTAAAAGTGAACTGGGTCAAATGTTCGGGCTTGAAGGCCAATTGGAGGACCCGAGATCAGGCTGGCAGCTTGTATTTGTTGACCGGGAGAATGATGTTCTTCTCCTCGGTGATGACCCCTGGCCGTAAGTTCCTTTTATAACTTGCTTAACCTGCTTAATTAAACAGGCCGTGTTTGGGTTAATATGTGGAGCCTGTAATTAAACTGACCGACTCACCAAACCGTTTAACTAATCATGTCAACCTGGCAATTCGTTTAACCCACCCGTTGTTACAACCAGCCAACCTGTTTTCAACTCATTTACAACATGTCAACCCGTTAACCCATTTAGTCTAACGCGCCAACACGTTTATGACCCACGTAACACATGCATAACTGATTACAGGCCGCTTGACTCGTTAGATGAATGAGTTAAACAGGTCGTCTTCGGTTGTCCAGGTTAGGGTTTGATTTTAGGTGTAAACGAGCCGAGCATGAGCTCAACTAGGCTCAAGCTCGGCTTGTTTTACGTTTCTAATTATTTTTGTACATATGTTAAGTCATGCTTTTTTATATATGACATAGTATCAAGTTATTTCTATCTTAATTTTGTATATAATAAAATAATAAAATATCATATCAACATATATTAAATATATTAAATGAAACTTATGTGATGTTTGAACTTATTCGTTATATCGCACACGATTATCTGATTCTTATCAATGCCCCTCTCGTCCCCTAATTTCAAACAGGGAGTTTGTGAACAGCGTATGGTGTATCAAAATACTGTCGCCACAAGAGGTGCAGCAAATGGGGAAGCTAGGACTCGAGCAACTTAACTCAGTTCAGACACCAAAACGGATGGACAATGGCTATGAAAACTATACTCCGAGCTGCCAAGAGTCTATGAGTCTCAGCAACGGGGTTGCATCGGTTGGTTCACTTGAATATTGAACCAACTCGAGCATACTATGGTGAAATGCTCGATTATAAGCTTTAGGTACTTATAAAACTGTAATTAATATGATCACTTTATATTTATGTATTTGGACCCTAAATGAGACTTGTTACCGACGCTATGTATCATGCATTCTAAGGTTTAGGTACTTATGATTCTCGTGTACTTTTTGTGTTGTAGTTTTGGTTTTATATGTTTAGGACGGCCTTCATCTTAATCAAGGCGTATAACCACGATTAGCTCATTCATGCTAGTTAGTTCGCCAGCTTGATATCAAAGCTATCGTCATTAACGTCAATGCTGATATCAAATCAAGGCGTATAAACCTCCTAACCCACCACAGGAACTTGCTCACTCTGTAGTAATAATACTGATACTTCAATATTTTTTTGTCTATCACGAGACTTTCTCACAACCTGTAAATAATATTTATAAATATTTGAACTCTCATTACTTGCAAATTATATTCAAAGATTTAAAATTCACGAGTCATATATAATGAACAGGTGACTAGTCAATAATAATATTCATAAAGATTTCAAAAATCTATTGTATTTATTATTGGGATATGTTATTCGTACACTCTTTGGTTATCCACACACCCTATATACGTTCGTATAGGTGCTATACTATCATATGGAACCTCACTTAAAAGGGTGTGTGGATAACCAAGGCCTTATTGTCCTTTCCAATGTGGTGTGATGGTAGGGAGTTTGGGTTTTTCAACGTATACTCAATTTTAATTCTTACTTACAATACTTTTGGGGGACATGGATGGCTCAATGAAGGAAGACTAGGATTTACAACATTTTGGGGGGGACATAGGTGGCTCTATGAAGGAAGACTGAAATCTTTGTTATCTCCAGTTCGACTTGAGTGCATCCGGGTTTTACCATCAGTTGGCCTTCAGGCAAGTGGGTTTTCTCCGGAACTGGAGATAACTTTGAGGCGCTTAAGAGCTTCGTACAAATGGGTTGGGCCAGCTGACAGTGGCCTTCAGCCATTAGGTCACCTCGTTACATTGGCATTCTATGTTTGTTGCCTATTAAAAAAAATGATTAAATTCTGAAAACGTAGTCAAAGGGCTGTAGCGGGTCAAAAAAGGATTTTTCTTCTGTTTTGTTCCTTTCTTGAAAGTACAGCCCACATGCCTTCCATTCTTTCACACTGACCAGTGACCACTACCCCCAAATGGGACCACTCTAAGTACCTGTCATCAATATATAAATAATATAAATTATTTTATTTTATTTTTTCTCCTCTAAAACTATACATATAACTTTTAATTTATTTACCTGCATAAAACTAATCGGCTTTATGTCTTTAGTCCTTTACCCTCTGTAGTTTTATTGCCCAAGAATATTAAAAGAATTTAAAAAAGAAAAAAAAAAGCTTTTCTAATTGTTACAATGTAACAAAATGAACAAAAGTAATTGCTATTGTCACTTTAAAACTATAACTTAGCACTTCAAAGTAAAAAATCATTTGTACCATATCCTTGCTTATATGTATAATTAAAAAAAAAGAAGTTATAATTACAAGAAATTATATGACTAAGTAACATATAAAAACGAATACTTATAAAACTAAAATAAGTTTATAAATGTGTATAATTTTGAATATAATTTGGTTTCCTTCAATTGGTTTCAAATTCATTTTCAAAATTTTCAGATAACTTGAATAACTCTCAACACTACCAAATTCCCAAACTAGAAATTATATAGAAATTTAAGTCAATCAAAACCACAAACCACCAGACCAGACTAGTTACACACTATTTCATGACCAGCCACAACAGCTGTTAGGAGAAGACGGCGGAATGCGACCCGTTTGTCGGATGTATTCCGCCTGTGCAGCCGCCCGTGCTGCCTGCTTACTTCTCTGGGCTTCCGCCGTCGCCATTTTTTTCTCCGATTTCTGCCTTGCCAATGAAATCTTTTTCAACATCTTTGCTTCTGCATGGGCTCTCTTTTGTTCAATTTCAGCCTAAACATAAATAAATACAAACAAGTTTATTACAGTTTTACCTTCCACTAGGCAAAAGTTAACTAACTTGGTAACTTATGATCTTCACTGTTTCGGTTTCTTGTATGGGTTTGGCTCAGTTTTACCATTATGGTTGAAATTTTTGGGCCGGAAAAAAAATGGCCCGAACAATGAATTTGGGCCTAAATCTTTTTGTTAAATAATCAAGCGATTATAATACAATTGGGCTATTTATTAAATTTTTATAAATTACTTAACAGTTGAAAATGAAAATTCATAAATTTGGTTAGGTTTTCTAGGTTTTAATTACATGCAAAATGTAACCAAACCAAACCAAACCAAAACATTCGATTTTTACGAAAACATAAAACCAAACTGCTGGTTTTTGTTTGGGTTCGGTTTTTTCAGTTACGGATCAGGTTTGCCCTCCCATAATACCATTTAAACAAGAAAAATTATAAATCAAATTTACCTCTATTCTCTTCATTTCAGCTTCAAGTTTGGCCTTCTGTTGACTCTCCCATGCTTGAATTTTAATCTCTTCGCGTACGAATCTAAACATAACATTCAATTACAGTTAAACGACACGAACCTAGACAAATTTATTAAAATAAATAAATAAATACCTTGCATTGTGCTTAGATTTTTCAGCATCCTCCCACGCAGCAGCCCGTTTCTCAAATTCAATCCTCAAAGACTCTTCAGCCACGTTCTCCTTTTCATTTTCAGCATGCGATACTTTCTTTTCGGTATCTTCTTTACTAGCCCAAGCAGCAATGTTCATCTTCCCGAGCTGCATCCCAAGGTGTAAGATCTCCTTTCGAGTCCTAAGTTTGACTTCTTGCTCAGTCAACTCTTTTGGGTTGACCGAGCAGTCACCAACCGTGTGTTGTACAGGTGTGGTTGTTGGTCCACCTCTAGGTGTAGATGGAATTGAAGAATTTGGACTACGAAGCGGCGTTGTGGACCCCATGGGTGTCGATGTCATCGACGGTTCTTGACTCGGGATTGGAGTCATTTCGATCCCCATGTCGCGCATTGAAACCGCTCTAACTTCGTGACAACCTATTTTATAATCAATACTTGTTAGATATATTTATCCATGATCCATGCAAAAAACATAAACTAGTATTGTTACAATATAGTTTTTCAATCACTAATTATTAGTTTATTACCTGTTTTATCCTCATGTTACATATATATTTTCCAAATTTATGCAAAAACATTATCATTGTAACAATATAGTTTTCTTTAAACACATTTATCAAGCTAATTATCACCTGTTTTATTCACAAGTTAGATATATTTTCCAAGATTTATGCAAAATCATAAATTATCATTGAAACAGTAGAGTTTTTTAAATCATATTTAACAAACTAACTATTACCTGTTTTATCCTCTTTCAAACCTTGTCCACACGATGAATCCCTGGTGTCAATTTCTTTTAGATCTTTACTTTCAAGACATCTATTGCTTGACTCGCTTGCTTCATTTGTTTGACCGGAAACGGGGTGTGGATTAGAGGGTGTAAACGGAAACTTGTCTGGGCCCATTTGTAACACAGGTTGACCAAAGTCTACCCGTTTAACAGAACTAACAGCCTCAGAAGAGCCTTTAATTACATTTGCAGTCCCTCCCCGGTTAACTCGGTTTTGCATAGTGTGTTTTGGATTATGATTCTGCATAATTTGCTTATTCATTATCCACTTTTCAGCATCATTCCATTTTGAAGACATGGGTCTCAACAAGGATCTTGAAATAGCATTATGTGTTAGCCTTTCAGCTTTATGAAACTCAAAGCTGGATGAGCTGGCATTGCTATCATAATCAAGATTATCATCTTCTAATGATCTTATAGGATGAACTGAACTTGAATTACCACTATCTGTTTTTTGAAACTGGTGCGGTTTCACACGACCCTCTTTTGTATCGAATGTTACAGATGAAATCCCCATGCTAGAAACTGCAGTTTCAGGCCCACAAACGCATATTTATGATTCAAAAACTTACTAAGCATATGTCAATGTCATTGTTGTTTAAAAACAGTTAGAATTTGCACTCATGGAAAGCTTATCTTTGGATTATAAAATACACTTTACCAAAAGGTAAAGATGATGACATCAATCCAAGATGGTCCACATTGTTATGAAGTGTTTGGATGCACTTTTTACCATTACAAAAATTATAATTAGTTTTCTTAAACACTCCATATCAAAAGGCAGAAAATTTCTACGATTTCAAAGTTTAAAAGTAAAAGATTAATTGTTTAAAGACAAATTTGAAGCACATACCTTCATCATCAAAAACTCCAGAGTTTGAAGATAACAAACTGCTGTTAACAAACTCAGTATCTTCGAATTTAGCAGGAGATGTTCTTGCTGAATTGTTTTTTGATCCTCCATCTTTCTTCCTGTGTCCCATTAGCTTCATTCTCAATTTACTTGGAGATATTATCCCAACCTACATTTGAATCAAACCAGCAATAAGTCAACAACAAATTAAAGTGAACACATCATGAGCTTCAAATCACAAACCAACTGTATTGCAATAAGAGAAATGCTTTTAAGGATTTTCAAATCCACAATTGTATGAATCAAAATTTGATCGTGCATTGTTTACAGAATATAGGGGTGTAAACGAGTCACTCAAGCTAGTGTGAGTGAATTCGAGCTCAAAATTAAACGAGGCAGCTCGCTCAGCTCAAGCTTGAAGTTAAACAAGCCTACGAGTGAGCCAACGAGCTTGGCTCGGATTCAAAAATGAGCCGGCTCGGCTCAAATTGTTTCAAATCAAGTTTTTTTAGCAAGCTTTTTTCAAGCTTTTATCGAACGAGCCACGACCAAACGCAATCGGTATCGGTACCGAACCGAAAACGTTGGCACGCTACTCGTATACGCCGGTTATCGGAATTTTTCGGTACGGTGCCAGTACGGATGTCATCCCAAAATCAAAATAAGAGAATTCAAAACAAGTCAACCTAGACACAAACTAGCAGTAACAACATTAACAGAGTATGAGCTACAATTCACAAAGGAACCGGATTACAATAAGCGAAAACCAATAAAGGATCTGCAAACCTTCAGTTGATTGGATCAAATTAACAGAAGAAGAAAGAGGAGCATAAAACCTAATTGGAATAAAATCAGCAATAACACAATTGAACATGCATTATGAGGTTCAAAGAAATAGAAAAATGGAGAATAAAACTTCAATTGATTAAGTTTAAAACCGAAGGAAGAGATGGTAAATGACAACTGTATGAATGAAGAAACGTGGAGTCAATCAATGAATCTAATCTGTTGTACGGCTGCGTGTATATCAGAGGCTATTGATTCCATTGACTGACTGGTGAAATTGAAATTATTTGTTTTACTAGAATTCAGAGCAGTACGTACCTGAAGCTGCTGCTTGTGATTATTATTATTATTATTATTATGAATCCTTGCGTACTCCATTAGATTAGATTGATTCCCTAGTAAGAGAAAT